>NC_040105.1:85518168-86133800 GCF_003369695.1 Bos indicus x Bos taurus | reverse complement strand
AATCACACTCAACAAAACTATCAGTATTCTGTAATACTGCTTTATCTAATAAGCTCTTTCTATTCAAATTTCCCCAACTCATTCCAAGGATGTCTTTTTTTACTTTTCTTTTTAAAATCAGGATCAAGTCGACTTTCATGTTTGGTTTTGATTGTGTATCTCATCAGGTTTTGTTAATTTTACTTTTTGAAAGTCTAGGGACAGTCCCCCCACACACACCCTCTCCTTCATAACATTGACATTTTGATGAGTCTGGGCCATTTTGCAGAATGTTCCAGATTTGGATTTCTTTGAGCGTTTGTCAGGGCACCTTGTTGTTTTTCATAGCATGGTATTCTGTTCTGTGAATGCACTGTGGTTGATTTTAGGTTGTGGGCATTCCTTTTGGGGCTCCTCTAACGAGTGGTATTTAGCCCCAAGGAATTTGCAGCGCCAGTAGCCACAGTCCAAGTCTGTGGTCAGTTAATGAAGATAAAGTGTTTCAAAGCCCAGCTTGGTTGGTTGGAACATTACCAAAGGCTGCAGCCTTTTCCCTTGAAGGCAGACTATTGTTTTAGTCTGTTCAGGCTCCTCTAAGAAAATGCCATGAACTGTGTGGTTTCTATACCTCAGAAATTTCTCACAGTTCTGGAGGCTGGAAATCTGAGATCCAGGTACCAGCAGAGTCAAGTGGGGACCCTCTTCTGGGTCACAGGGTGGGAAGGGTAAGGGCGCTCTTGGCCTCTGATTTCATCATGACCTAATCTCCTCCTAAAGGCTCCACCTCCTAATACCATCCCATCGAACATGAATTTGAGGGAGACACAGGCATTCAGACCATATAGTGATCCGATTTGATCCCCTGATTTCTTTCGAGAGGCTGCAGTCTGGGCCTGAGTTGAGACCAGGGTCCTCTGTTTGTAATCAACCATCTTCAGTCTGCACTTCATCAGCTGCCATGGATCCTTTGGTAACACAAGTTCCCAGCCAGGTAGTGGGGCCCCCTGGCTCATGAGCCACTTCTACTCCCAGCATGTCCTTCCCTCTTACAGCTGTTCTCACTTCAACTTGTCCTTCCCTCTTCATCTCCATGTGCTCTGGGTCCCAGCCCTCCTGCCCACTTCCAGTACCTGTCACCATCCAGTGCCTCCTGCCCTTCTTGCTTCCTCATCTTGCATCTCCCACTGGCTCCTTCCCTTCATCTGTAACTATGTTCAGGTCTCTCCCAATTCTATTGATATTCCCCTGGAGTTACGACTTCCATTTCTTGCCACCCATTCACCCTTGAAAGAATACCATGAACCAGGGGTCTGTAGAGTGGGCTGCATAAGGTGTTGTATTGGGGTGTGTAAAGAGAATATCAGCCTTTTTATTGCCTTTTAGAATTTCATCCTTTTTTGTGTTTGCGTTTTACATATATGTATATCATTCGCCTTTCAATTCTTCTCATCTTCTCCAGCCTCCTTGAGATCCAGACCCACATTCCCACTGATTGATGAGCATTTCCACCAGGTTTTCCTACTGGGTTCACAAATTCAGCCTGGTCTCACTTTATTTTCTTATGCCTCTCTTCCTCCAACCTGCTTCCTTGATTGTAGTCCCCACCTTAGAGAGAAGCCCCAACATCCCACCAGCCACCTAGGCTATCAGCCTGGGAGTCTCTTTCACTTCTCCTCTTACTCCTGTGTACCCCCATCCATATCAGTTACTTAGTTCTGGTGATTCAACTTCCTTACCTTCTCTCAAACCTTCCCGTCCTATGTTCTCTTGCTGTCTCTGCCTCCAAGTTTGATTCTTTAAAAATACTCATTTATTTGTCTGCATTGGGTCCTATTTACACCACGTGGGATCTTCATTGTGGCACACGAACTCTCTAGTTGCAGCATGTGGGCTTCAGCAGTTGTGGTGCATGGGCTTAGTCGCTCCCAGGTAGGTGGGATCTTAGTTCCCCCATCAGGGATAGAACCTATGTCCCCTGCATTGCATAGCAGATTCTTAACCACTGGACCACCAGGCAAGTCCCTCAAGCTTCATTTTGATATTGCTATTGCCAGCTGCTAACTGGTCTGCCTGCCTCTACCAGTATCCCTTGCACATCGTACAGGACCATCCCTTAACTTTTAAAGAAAAAAATCAGACCAAATCCAATGCTTGATCTACAGTTCCCTCCATGCTATTCTGCTGTGCTGACCTTATCTCTTTGTCTATGAGCTTTCTCAACTAGACTGTGAACTCTTGTAGGACAGGGACTATGTCTTCATCATGGCTGCATACCCAGAACTGGGCACATTACCTGCCACCTGGGAGTGTCTCAGTAAATGGTTGTTTTTTTTGTTTTGTTTTTTGTTTTTCAATTGGTTCACTGAGTGTAAGAATGGGACTGTCATGGGTGAGAAGAGGAGAGCAATGTTGAAATTTCTTTGAGAAATAAAGAAGTCTCCAGGAGAAAGTCACTTAAAGGTGGGCCCAAAAATGGATTGAGGTGGCAAGCTAAAGTTATCCTAGCAGTCATCTGATGAAATAGTGATTTGTGGCTTAGGGCTGTGGGCTGGCCCAGGTTGGTCACCATCTCTTGCTGGAGGCTCTTGCCAGGGTGGAATAATGGGATGAAATGAGCTCCAACTTTTGACCCAGAGAGACCTGGCATTAGTCTTGTGAGCCAGAGTTGAGACCCTGGTTTCACTACTCACTGGCTGCATTGATGTTGAAGAGGAGGGTGATAACAACAGCTAGCATTTATTGAGTGTATGTGTGTGTGTGTGTGTGTGTGTGTGTGTGTGTGTATGATATATATATCATATTCTAGCACTGGACTGGGAGCTCTCCATGCATTATTTCACCAAATTTTATCCCAACTTGATGAGGTAGGTACTATTGTCATTCCTGTTTTACAAGATTGTGATTGGCCCAAAGGTGCATAGCAACTAAATGATGGAGCTAGAATTTCAGTCTTTTTTAAAAACATATTTTTATTTTGGCTGTGCCAGATCTTAGTTGTGGCATGTAGGGTCTTTAGTTGTGGCATGTGGGATCTAGTTCCCTGGGCAGGGATTGAACCCAGGCCCTCTGCATTGGGAACATGGAGTCTTAGCCTCTGGACTACCAGGGAAGTCCTAGAATTTCAGTCTTAACAGCATGACTCTAGGCTGGAAATACTCATTTGGGAGTCATCAGTATATAGATAAGTGTTTAGAGCCAGGAACCTGGATAATGTTATCCAGTGGAGAGTAGGGAGAAAAAAAGAGCCAAGGATGTGGTTCTGGGCTCCTTCAGTATGTAGAGGAATTAGGAACATAGAGGTCATTGGTAACCTCAATCAAAGCAATTTCGGGGGAGTGGTGGGTGTGAAAATGTGATTGGAGTGGATGGAAGGATAATTCAGAGGAGGGGAAATGATGGCAGTGAGGAGACACAAGCCATTTGAGGAGTTTTGCTATTGAGGGAAGCAAAGATATGGGGGTGACAGCTGGAGGAGGCAATGGGATTAAGTTTTTGTCTTTAGTTGAAAGATTCTGTAGCTTGTTTGTTTTCCGATGGGAATGATCTAGTGAAAATGGGACAATTGCTGGTGTGTCCTTGAGTAGGCGAGAGGGGAAAGAATCTAGTGTGGGAACCCGGGACTAGCCTTAGCCGGTAGCATGGCTGGTTCCTGCAGAGCAGTGGCAGAGGAGGCAGTGATGGGATGGTATAGGGAGGAGGGTGATGTGAAGCTGGGAGCTTGTTGATGTTCTCTTCCAGCTGCTCCCTTTTCCCCAGTGAAACAGAGAGCCATGCCACTAGCTGAGAGGGAGGATGGGGAAAGGTTTGATGAATGCAGAAGTTGTGAAAATAAGGGTAGGAATCATCCAGGAGAGATGAGAGTGCATGGACTTGGGAATGTAGTTGGATTATAAGGTTGCTTTAAGGGTCCACTCAAAATTTGCAGTTATGAATTTTAAGAGTTAACAGCATAGTTTTACATTTTTCTCCAACCATGCTTACTTGCATAGCAGAGGAACGTGAAGGCAGAGAGTTCAGTTTAACCAGGAATATGGTTCTTCAAGGCAAGTAGGGAAAAGGGTTTAGAACATACGGAAGGGAGTGATGGGCAAGTAAAGAGGTGAGGACATGAGCTTGTGAGGGCCAATAGAACAGTGGTAGGGTCCACAGACGTAGGTCCCAGTGAAGCTGGAGGATGTGAGGGGCGTGGAGTGAGTTGGGTAGAGTGGTGGTGGCTGCAGAGGGGAGTGCGTGACGGAGTTTACGGAAGGGCTGCAGGCGTTGGTAGTGGCGGGTGTGACCATGGGAGTAAAGGGCTGAGGTGAGACGGAGGTGAAAACTCAAGGGGAATGGAGGTCAAAGCATTACAGACTGGTATTTGCTAAATATTGAAAACACAGAAATTTTGACAAAGGCAGATTGGAAAGCAGCAAGAAGGAAGGGTCCATAGGGTGAGTACAACAAGAA
Source organism: Bos indicus x Bos taurus (assembly GCF_003369695.1). Lineage (NCBI taxonomy): Eukaryota > Metazoa > Chordata > Mammalia > Artiodactyla > Bovidae > Bos > Bos indicus x Bos taurus. The sequence continues at coordinate 86,129,375 of NC_040105.1, read as the reverse complement.
CAGTAGAGGGTGGGAGAGTCTGATAACATGAGGTTCAGACCCAGGGAGTGGTTAGGAAGAAGGTAGAGAGAATGTTCTGGGAGCAGACAGGAGTCTTCTTGGCCCAAGGTTACAAGGCGACATGGGAGGGAAAGCAAACTTGAGGGGGCTGTAGAGATAGCCATGTCCTCAGAGAAGGGGCCAGGATTTTGTCACAGTAAGAAGGTGAAGGAACTGACTGCTCAGAAAAGAGTTTGAAGATCGAGGGGCTTTGCAAATGATCGTTAGTGGGTTCCAGAGGATAGAGGGGAGGGATTTCAAGCACTGGGGAGCAGTGGAAGGTGGTCTTGGATTTGGGAATTTGTGGAAAGCCATGTGGGGATTAGAGTTCATGCATTGGCTGGTGACCTGGGAGTATTGGGCTTCTTATGGTGGCAAAAGGAACCTGGGACATAGGGCACACTGGGACGGGCTGTAGGGCACACGGGGTTGGGTCATCTCCACAGCAGAGTGTGGGTGTGTGGCTGTCAGGGTGGAAGGTCTGGAGGAAGGAGGCCCCAGATCTCTCCATGGATGGAGCCCATGCACTTCATGTTTCAGGCAATTTGACTCCAGAAGCCTGGAGAACTTTACCTGTCTGCTCTTTTAATTCTTAAAAAAAGAAAAAAAGAAAAAAAAAAAGGTGTTGACTTGGACATGAGAAGGACCTTACAACCTATGTAGCTGAAAAAGTTTTTATTGCCTTTGGCTTTCAACTGCAATAATAGGACATTTTGTCTAAAGCCCTGGGAATCCCCCAGCTGAAAAGGACATATATAGCTGATATGTACATTAGAGTGGAGCTCCAGATGTCCATTCTAGAGGGCAGAGATGAATTAGCCGAATAGAACTTCTGGGGGAAGTATGACATTTTAGAGATAATGTTTATCAAATGGGGAAAACAGAAAGGGGAGACTCCATGACAAAGTTCCTGGGCTCAGGTTTGGTGCTCTGTAAAGCAAGCTGCCTTTTTTCTGCTCAATTGCTGTATGTCCTTTATCCCCATTGCTGCCCTGCCTCTTCTTCTTTGGATGTTATTTAACCTTTCTGTGCCTTAGTTTCCTTATCTGTCTGATGGGGATGACCATAGTCCCTGCTTCACAGGAACCTTACAATAATTAAGTGAGATAACACATTTTAAGCATTTAACACAGGGCATGGCACGCAAGTACTTTCTAAATATTCTTTGTTATTAAAGGACCACTGGTAGCTAACTTCCTGCTTGCCTTCAGCTCTCTTCTTCTTGCCACTTAATGGTTTTCTTATGTTGCTCTCCTTCTCTTTCATCCCCTTCCGTTCCTCTCCCTGGCCTTGGCTGTCAGTGGTGCCCACGCCTAGTTGAACACTCTCTGTGGCCTTCTGAGGTAGAGAACTCTTGGAATAGGAGGAGAAGCAGGCAGGAAAGACACTGTTGATGGGGGCAGTCTCCTGGGCAGCCCAGCTGAGATCTGTGACTGACATGTCTCCAGAGCTCCAGTGGGAGCTGGGAGGTCTGTTTTGGAGGCCAAGCTTGGCCACTGTGTGATGTGGAGCCTGTTGCCACATGGGGCAGAGCAGGCCATGAGTGTGGGGATCCTGTGAACAGGAAGGGACTGGGCCTTGTCCCCAGGTGAAGGGCAATTGCTGATCCTGCTGTTCCTAATGTGCTTCTGTTACCTCTCCACTTGTTACCAGGGTCTCCTTTCCACTGCGCATCTCCACTGCGCACCCCCGTTGCCCCTGCGCATCTCCCTTGCGCTGAGTATGTCCCAGGCGTTAGCGTTTTTGTGGGAGGGAAGGAGCAGGGTGTGGGGTAGCAGAGTCTACAAGCTAAGACTGGAAACTTAGAGCCAGCCTGCCTGGCTTTGAATCTGGGCTGCGTCACCAAGTAGTCGTGTGCTTTGGGTAAGTTCTCTTAACTTCTCTGTGCCTCAGCTTCTCATCTCTAAAATGGAGTTAATGGGAGCAGCACAGGTGAATTAATAGGTGAACTGATAGTGAACAAATTGCTTAATGGTTCCTGGCACACAATAGGGACTCTACAAATGTTTGTTCTAGTAAAATTGTTCAAAAATTTATTTTTAAAACACTCTCATTTCAATTTTACCAGTGCCAGAAGTGGGGTAGAGAGGTTAACTGACTTGCCCAAGGCCATGGAGCTATTAAGCGGCAGAATCAAATCGAGAACAGGGCTTTGACGGACTCCAGAGTCTGTGCTTGCGGCCACAGCGCTGACCTGCCTCCCTGGACGTGCAGGTGGGGAGTCTGCTTTCCAGAAGGGGTGTGAGGGAGGGGAAGTCAGGGGGCCCCGTGAGTCCAGGTGGGTAAATGACGCTTGAGTCTGGGAGTTAAGCAGGGGTGCTGCCTGGAGACCTGGCTGGGACCAGGAGTTGCCGGCCCTCTGCCCGGTTTTCCGCTCCCTGCAGTGGGCAAGCATCCTGCGGTCCCAGACCCCATTTCAGGAAGAGCTCTAGTCACTTAGACACCTGAAGGTTCAGCTTAACAGCCAGAGAGTCGAGCCTTCCCAAAACTTTTGCCTGCTCTCTGTGGGACTGCAATCAAGTCAGTTAGTTTATTAATAGTAGGTTGATCCCAGACAACATTGCTCTGAGGGTCCCCCGTGGACTCTTAGGCGTCCAGAGTTAGCTCCTGCTGGTGGTGCTCACTCACTGTGAAACCCCACGACCCTATTCTGCAGACCCACTGGGAACCTTGTTTCTTTTTCTGGGATTTTACATTTCCTTGAGTACAAAATAATCATCTGGGTCAGTGGGAAATTTTCCTTCTGCGTGGGTTTTATTTTCAGGAGCCAGAGCCAGGGTCCACAGTCCTCCCAGCTCCCAATCTGGGAGCTCTGCCATCTTTTGGTTTCACTCCTTGGTACAAGGCCTTGGCTTCCTGGGCATGGGGAGCCCAGAACTGGGTCCTCTCATGAGCTCACAGGCTTGGTTCTGTGCTCGCTCGTAGGGAGGCAGCTGATCATTGCATTGGGTGTCCTTGTTTCCTTGGGCTTCCCCTTGGTGGGGGGTGTGTGTATCTGTGTGTGTCTGTGTGTGTAGGGCTGTGTAAGCCCTGGAGGCCAGGCCTCTCGCCAGCGGCTGCAGTTCTTTTCCCGGAATTGAGTTAGCTGCCCAGCTGTTTCCACTCTCCATCCGCTGCCAAGCACTGAAGCACGGTCCCCGTGCCAGGTTGAAAACACACTCCACTTCGGTAATTTAGAGCTTCCATTTTGAGCGAAATGGGAAGCAAGAGTGAATGAATGAGCGTGTTGGTTGGATGGAGGGTGGGGATAACACTTTTTTGGCAAGACATGCCAGAATTGGCCCAGCTGCTTAGTCTTTGCCCAAAATTAGGGCTAACCCTGGACTGACCCCAAGTATCCAGTGGAGAAACTCTTTATTCTTGGATCGAGACTTAACCAGACTTGGCAATCAGTACCTTTAAATCTGGAAACAGGGAATAATAAATCCTATCTTGTATGTTCTTCTTGTCCAATGAGACATAAACTTTTAAGTAGTTCACCAGCTATTCAGTAGGAGCAGGAAGTGATGTAAGGCTGTGTTTCTTCAAGTATATTCTGCAGAACACTAAGGCTTTTTTTTTTTTTAAACAAATGCACTGGCTAAACAAGTTTAGGAAATGCCAAACAATGTTAAGCAGTCTTCTTACTTGCAGGTCCTTAATCTACCACTAACCTACATGGTGAATTTCCAAGGGAGGAGGAAATAGATTGTATTTAACCTTTCTTAAATTTTTAACCACCCTGTCTGAGTGGAGCATTTTCCAAGTACTGTCTCCACAAAATGAACTTTGGAAGACCAGCCTAGGTCATAGGTATAGTCATTTCATTGTTTCTTCTCTAATTGTGAAGGGAGTTGAACTGGTTGAAGTGTGTGGGATTGCTAAGCTGTGGGTCCTTGAGAGGAGGGCAGGCATTCAACCCGAGAATCTCTTAGAATGAGTGCTTCCTGCTCTGAAACACCTCTCCCTCCTGTCCTTACAGCTCCCCTTTGAATTGGAGATTTACTACATTCAGCATGTTATGCTCTACGTGGTGCCCATCTACCTGCTTTGGAAAGGAGGTAAGGCCAGCAAACCCCATCCCTGTGCCAGCTCCACACCTACCTTCTCTTCTTCTGTTTGGTGGGGTAGGGAGGGGGGTCACAACCTGTTGGGTGTCTTATCAGAAACCTGAGGTGCTCCCTGACTGAGTCTCTGCAGCATGTTTCATGCCAGAGACCAGACAGTGGGAAAATGGGCACAGATGAGGCCTGCAAAGAGCCTGGTGGTTTCTCATCCTTTGTGTGCGTGAGCTCAGGACCACTGACAGCCTGTCCCAGGGCCGAGGCCTCAGGCTGTTTGTCCGTGGTGGCCTTGGGCTTGCATGGACAGAGTTTGCCCATGCTCTGTCACTCACTTCTGCTCTTGCCTTCTCCCTGCCTCAGCATGCAGCAGAGGGTAGAGGGACCTTGTGCTTTTGCTCATTATATCCATCCTCTTTGAAGCAGAAAAGATACTGAAAGGGGCAAGATGTCCAGGAACTTGGGATTATGGGATTAAGGGAAAAGGCTGGTGAAGGAGCAGCCAGCGACCTTCATGTAAAATAGACCATGGAAACCTTCATTTGATCAAAGGGAGAGACCACCGACCTGGTCAAGAGGCTGATCTGTTTGTGACCTCACAACCACCCTTAAATGATCCCCTCCTTCTGTTGGGTTAGACTAAAGGAAAGGGGAGTTCACTCATTCTACACTAGTTGTGAGACCCCACCCCCTCCTTAATGTTCTGACCTTCCCGAAAGGCCCCATACCTGGAAGTCAACCTCTTCTAGTCTGAGCCACCAGCCTCCCTATCTTGGTTCCTGGGACTTTGCTGGGAGACTAACCTCACCCAGGGCAGCAGGGGTTTCATTTCTGAAAAATTCCATAAAGCCACATGGACTCTAAAGCCTTCTGGGAGATGGTTGGGAAGTTGTGCTTCCTCTAACTCAGGAATTCTAGCAAATTTTTAAGAACTCCCAGCACGAGGGAGCCTTAAGTACCCATCAACTGGGGGTCATGTAGGAGGATGGAAACTGTTGCTCTCCATGGAGTCAAGACTCCCTGCTTTCTGTCAATTAGGAGTCTTCTAGCTGTATTCTTTGAGGCTGTTTTTACCTGTGCTGCCACATGGGGGCTCACATTGTCAAAGAGCACTTCTTTTTAATTTGCTCTAAACACACCCTTTTTCCTGACTGAGCTTTAAGAGAAGTCTGACTTTCCATATCCAGGTGACCTATGCCATTTCTCAGGAAAGAGCTTCCTAATAATATGTAAGTCTCAGAGGTACAGTCATTCTGAAGGGAGCCAGACAGGAAGCTGTCCCAGGCCTCCAGACCCCCACCACTCATGGTTCCTGAGGTGTGGGATGCAAGTTCTGACCTGATATGCACAGATATTAGTTAAACCTATTTGTATTCTGAGGCATTATAAAAGTCTGTTGGTTGGCTGAGTCAGAGTGGTCTGATAGCAGCCTTGATCTCCCCCACCTCTTCAAAAAATCCCATCTGGGAAGCTACACTTTCTAGAAGTGGCTGACTCCACTGCAGCCTTCCATTGAATCTATAGCTGCACTGTTTGGGGGAGACAAGCTAAGAAAGGGATTCAAATTTATACACACACACTCTGTTAGATCCAATTTGTGCGTTCACACACTGTCCCTGAGTCTTTCCCTTCTCCTCTGGTGCCTGGCCTTGAAAAGAGGCTGTAATAATAGTAACAGTAATAACAACCACAGTATAACCATCAATGCCTACTTTTCATTGAGTGTTTTCTGTGTGCAGGATGCTGTGCTGGGCATGTTTTGTGTAAAACATAACAGCAATGTATATATCTTTGTTAGAAAATAGTTTATTGGTTTTTTTAAGCCATAATGCTATTGCACACTTAATAGACTGCAGTATCAGTTCAGTTGCTCAGTCATGTCCGATTCTTTGCACGCCAGACCTCCCTGGCCATCACCAACTCCTGGAGTTCACTCAAATTCATGTCCACTGAGTCGGTGATGCCATCTACCCATCTCATCCTCTGTCGTCCCCTTCTCCTCCCACCTTCAATCCTTCCCAGCATCAGGGTCTTTTCCAGTGAGTCAGTTCTTCGCATCAGGTGGCCAAAATATTGAAGTTTCAGCTTCAGCATCAGTCCTTCAAATGAATATTCAGGACTGATTTCCTTTAGGATGAACTGGTTGGATCTCCTTGCAGTCCAAGGGACTCTCAAGAGTCTTCTCCAACACCACAGTTCAAAAGCATCAATTTTTCAGTGCTCAGCTTTCTTTATAGTCCAACTGTCATATCCATACATGACTACTGGAAAAACCATAGCTTTGACTAGATGGACCTTTCTTGGCAAAGTAATGCCTCTGCTTTTTAATATGCTGTCTAGGTTGGTCATAGCTTTTCTTCCAAGAAGCAAGCATCTTTTAATTTTATGGTTGCCGTCACCATCTGCAGTGATTTTGGAGCCCCCCAAAATAAAGTCTGTCACTGTTTCCATTGTTTCCTCATCTATTTGCCATGAAGTGATGGGACCAGATGCCATGATCTTAGTTTTCTGAATGTTAAGTTTTAAGCCAACTTTTTCACTCTCTTCTTTCACTTTGAACAAGAGGCTCTTTAGTTCTTCAGTATAGTATGAACGTAACCTTGATATGTGCTGAGAAACCAAAGAATCCATATAACTTGCCTTATGGCAGTGGTCTTGAACCGAACCTGCAGTAACTCTGACATATGCCCGTGCTTGTTCAATACCTACTGTGTGCAGAGGATTTGTGCCAGGGAATCACAGACGAACCAGACAGGCCCAGTCCTTCCACAAGGAGTGCCTGTTTGAGAGGACACACACAACTGAGAGTGTCATAGGATTTCTGAAGCCTTTCTACCTTCCCTGCTTTACCATTTCTGGGTTCTTGTGTGCTCTCGGCTTCCTTTCTGGCTCTTTGCTGCCATCTGCTGTTCACTTGGGGGAAATCATGAGCATTTGGGGCAAACATCTGGATTTCCTGTTCACCTTAGGACGAGCCTGATGTAGGCCTTGCAGAGGGGCCATGGAACTGGAGTGGACATGGGGAAGAGGATGTCCTGGAAATCAAAAAGCTGAGAGTTTGGGTCTTCTCTTCCCTAATAGAAGTCTTGTAATTTTCTAGAAATAAGTGGTTCAGAAGTTTTTACCCAAGGCGAGACTAGCTCTCCTCTCCAGTACCCGCCATGCCAAGGAGCCCTGTGTCCCTGAAAGGCAAGGTCCTGCTTAATGGGAATCTCTCTCTCCTCATTGCTACAGCCATTAGGCACCTTTGTAGTAAACATGACCTCTCCTGTCCACACTGCTCTTTTCTTCCTCCTTCTCCAGCCACACTCTTTGTTTCTGTTTCCTTTCCTGTCAGCTCTGAAATGCGGAACTACATGTTTTATAACCCCACCCTCAGCTCTTCACAAAACACAAAGTCCTCCCATCTCTTGCTTGAAACCCTCTAACTGAGGCTGTTGTCTCTGTTCAGCCCCATATGCCACCCATCTCTCCACTGTCTCTTCCAGACCATTATTTAGTCTCTGCCTTATGTGTGGGTGCCTTTTTCTTTCCCATCCTCTTTACCTCTTTCTTTGATTACCACCACCATTTGAACCTCTTGGTCACTTCCCCTGCATTCCTAGCTACCTTTGGCCCATGGCTCTCTCACTATTTTCAATACCGCTCTAGCCAGCATCCTGAGAACCTTCTGGTGAGGACTGCTCATCCCACCCCCAGCTTCTCAAGTGTGTGAGCTTGTTAATTGTAGTGACTTCTGTGCCCCCTTCAGGACCTTGCTTTCCCCTAAAACTCTTCCGAGATCATAAGCGTTTATGTCCTTTTATTTGACCCAAATCTGTGCTTCTTCCAACCTCCCCTTTTCTCCAAATCAGCTGTACCACCATGACAAGTTACTGGAACTTTCCCTTTCCCAGTTCCTGAGCATGTCTCACTCCCTTGTCCTTTGCACTCAGATTAGTGTCCAATCCCAGTGCCTACTGTTAGTCTCGTGAGAAACCTTCTCAACTCTTTGAGATTTGGGTCAGTGAAATTCCACGATCTCTATTATAATTGTGCTGTCAGCACCATCACTCACTCTATGTCTCTACACACTGACCTCAGAAATCTTGTGACAAAGCTTTGCCTCCCTCCCCAAACTTCCAGTCCTTTCCACTCTCGGTAGATATTCCCCCAACAAATGACTGGGGAAATAAGAGATTTTCGGGTGGGAATTCCCTCAACCACTTCTCTCCACTCTACCCACACCCATCCTTACGTTCCTCCCTCTGATCTTGGAGGGAGTGGTGTTCCTCCTGCTCGTGGCCATGGCCAGTCACACCCTGTTGTCGTTCCTTTGCATCCCTTCCACCTCCTCTGGAACCTCTATCCCTCAATTGGTCACGTGTTTATCAGTGCCTGGATTTTCAGTGCTTCACTACTGGCTTTTCAGTATACTAAAGTCTCCCCTAGTCTAAAAAACTTTAACTCCACACAACTATATCTTTTATCCTCCCCTCACATCATAAAGTAGTCCAAACAATATTTCCTAAATTTCGGTTCTTAGGACATAATATTTTTTGCCTTATCTATGTATTCGCCTGTATTATTATGTATGTAATATTAAATCTATTAATTTTTTTCCTAAGATATATTTGTTTTTAAGAGAAGCTTGATACTCTGTGAAATCCTGGATTCAGTACACTGATTATCTATTTTAATACACCTTTTAAAATTTTATTTATTTATTTTTGGCTGTGGCGAGTCTTCACTTGCTGTGCCTGGGCTTTCGCTAGTTGCAGTGTGCAGGCTTCGAATTGAGGTGGCTTCTCTTGTTGTGGAACACATGCTCTAGGGTGCAGGGGCTTCAGTACTTGCAGCTCATGGACTCAGTACTTGCAGCTCATGGACTCAGTACTTGCAACTCATGGACTCAGTACTTGCAGCTCGTGAACTCAGTACTTGCAGCTCATGGACTCTTGACTGCAGGCTCAGTAGTTGCAGCACATGGGCTTAGTTGCTCCACGGCAGGTGGCATCTTTCCAGACCAGGGATTGACACCATGTCCCCTGCATTGGCAGGTGGATTCTTAACCACTGGACCACCAGGGAAGTCCTATTTTAATACACTTTAAATATATCACTTTTAAGTTAAAGAAATGTTTGTCTATTTACCACTTGAAATCATGTCATGAATAGGATATAACTTTGAGTGACACTTGTTCACATCTGATGAGCCTTCCTCTCATTTTCATTCATCAGAACATCACCATCAGACGTCTACCTCACTGCCCACCTCTTTATGGAAACAGCTCTTCTAAAGATTTCCAACAACTGTGTGACCAAATGTGGTGACCGTCTCTCAGGCTTTATCCTGCCTGCACTCTTTGCTACACTGGACGTTGTTGACCACTCCCTTTTGGAATATTCCACTCTCAGGGCTTCCAGTATCCACCCCCCACTCCATCCCCATCTCACCATCCATGCCTTCCCAAGTCTCTTGCAGGAGTTCTCTGTCCTGAGATGTTGATTTCCCTAGAGTTCTGTTCTGGGCTCACCTCTTGCTCTGCTAGTCCTGTTGCGGTCTCACATGCTTACACATTTAGCTACCAGCCCGTGCTGTGATGGCCATGAGGTCGCCCTTGGACGACCTTGGCAGCCCTTAGTCTTAGGAGATTGCTTTTCACGTAGTTCACTCCAGCATCTCTTCCTGAATGTGTCGGGCACATCACAGCTTAGCCTACCCGCGTGCACTCATCTTCCCATCGGCCCGGCTTCTCTCCCTGTGGTTTTTGACAGATGGCGCCACTCAGTCACTCCAGCTAGAACCTGGGAATCATCTCTACCCCTGCATCGGTTTCATCCGTGCATCTAACACATATGCCTTCATCCATTTGGACTGCCACAGCAAATACTACTGACTGGGTAGCTTACAAACAGAAACTTATTGCTCACAGTTCTGGAGGCTGGGAAGTCTGAGATAAAGTCACCAATGTGCTCACCTTCTTGTGAGGCCCCTCTTCCTGGTTCACAGCTGGCCCCTTCTTTTTGTAGCCTCATGTGGTGGATGGGACGAGGGATCCTTTTAGTGTGTCTTTTATAAAAGAAGGGGCCGGCTATGAGCCAGGAAGAGGCGCCTCACAAGAAGGTGACCATGCTGGTGACTTTATCTCAGACTTCCCAGGCTCCACCCTCATGGCTTAAGCACCTCCCAAAGGTCCCAGCCCCCAATACCTTCATGTTGGGGGGTTGGAATTTTACCACATGAATTTTCGGTGACACAGACATTCAAACCATAGCAGCATATTTATATGTGCCTTCTTTCTAACCAGGCTCTATGCTGGCCATTGGGATGCCCTCATGAGTGAAAATCAGACACCATCCCACCCCTCCCCTCATAGAATTCATAATGTTGTGGGAGGAGTCAGGTGTGAATTGAATAATCACACAAATGAATGTTTAGTTAGAATTGACCTCTGTACTCTGAAGGAAAGGGGCATGTTTTTACAAGAGCATGTGGCAACTCACTCCGGTATTGCCTGGAGAATCCCATGGATAGAGGAGCCTGGCGGGCTACAGTCCACAGGGTCGCACAGAGTCAGACGTGACTAAGCACACACACGTTGTACACCTAAAACTTGTACGATACTGTAAATCAGCTCTTCCTTAATAAAAGAAATAAAAGGTTACCTGACCCTTTTCAATCCGCCTTTCCAAAGCCCCTCTGTGACAGGCGCCAGACATTGTTTCCAGCTCCTCACATAACATTAACCCATTGAATCCCCACCACAGTCCTTCAGGTAGGTGTTACTGTTACCTCTGTTTTGTAGATGAGGAAACTGGTATTCAGATAGTAAGTAGCTGACCCAGGATTTAAACTCAACTTGCATAGCTTTTAGACACAAGACTACAATGCTCTTAATTTATTTATTCCTTCTTCTCTTGGTAGACATTCAGTTTGTTTCCAGCCTCTTGCTAATATAAATAGCAATGTGCCAAATGACCTTGAATCTATAATACCATTTTCCAAGTATGCAAGGGTATCTAAAGGATAAATCCCCCTAAGTGGAACTGCTGAATTAGAGAGTATATGTGTTTGTAAATTTGATGGATAATTCCAAACCCCCCAAAGTTCTATCAATTTAAATGTTTCTTAGCAATGTGGAAGAGTGTCTGTTTCCACACAGCCTCACCAAAGGAGTATATTTCCAAACTTTCCACTTTTTTTTCCCATCTGATGGGTAAAACTAATGGTATATTGATCCACTTTTAATTTGAATTTCTCTTACTTTGAGTCAGGCTGAGCCTCTTTATACATGTTTAAATTGGCATTCGATTTCCTCGTCCTTGAATTATGTGTTCCTCTCATGTGCTCATTCTTCTCTTGTTGATTTTTTTTTTTTAAATACAAAATTGAATCCTGGGAGCTCTTTAGTCTTTTGTAATACACCTGCAGATATTTCCCCCACTTTTGTCATCTGTTTTATAACTTTAAAGTGAAAGTATTAGTTGCTCAGTCATTTCTGACTCTTTGTGACCCCGTGGTCTGTAGCCCACCAGGCTCCTCTGTTCATGGGGGTTCTCCAGACAAGAATATTGGAGTGGGTTTCCATGTCCTCTTCTAGGGGATCTTCCCAACCCAGGGATTGAGCCCAGATCTCTTGCATTGCAGGCAGATTCTTCTCCATCTGAGCCACCAGGGTGGCTTTGCTCATGCTTTATTTTTGCCATGTAGGATGTTTATATTTCTGTGTAACGTATCTATTATTTCATGGCTTCTGAATTTTGAGCCATGACTAGAAAGCCCTTCCTTACTCCAAGGTCATTAAAAAAATACCCTTCTTTTCTTTTGCTAAGTTAGTGGTTTGGTTTAAGTGTCTGTTTACATGCCCATCACCCCAAGGACAGGAATTATTCTCTTGTTCTTCATATTTCCGGACTGAATGAAAGACTATATCCACACACTGCACATTGGCCATATTCTGTTAGACACCTGACAAGCTAACATTTATTGGGCACTTTCCATGGACTAAGCATTCGGTAAGAGTTTCATAGGGCAATGTTGAGCTGATTGAATCTGTACACGTTCACTAGACTTATGGGGTCCATGATACTGGATACGGGGGGTGGGGGTTGGGGGAGAATCACATCTTCATTTGCATTAACTCCAGCTGAAATGTAGTATTTCCTTCAGTTCTGAATCACAGCAACCCACAGTCCTTGGGTTGCATTTGCACTCCTTGGCATGTTGTCATTAATATAAATCGGATACTTTCTGCTTGTTTCAGCCACTCAGATATCTTGCAAAATGATTTGCACTTCATCATTACCTCAACATTTTAAAAGTTTTTAAAAGTATTTTAATAACTGTATTTTGATACTGTTTTGTTTTCTTTCATGACCCTGTATCTTTTTATTTTTTATATTTAGCAGCTTTATTTTGAGCCAGAGCCCCAAAGTGCCCAAGGAATTTGTGGCACTACAGAGGCTAGCACCCCTGCACTAGAGCTTAAACTGGCATTTGAAACCACTATAGGTAGTTGCCAGGTTTGGACAGACTGGGTTCAAATCCTGGTTTTGGCCCTCGGGCTAGTGCCTTCACCCGTCTGCACGTTTTTCCATTTGTAGAATGGTGATTGGTAGGTGTGTTGTGAGGGGTCAGTGAGCTCACGTATGTAAAGGTCCTGATACATGGTAAGTGGTATATTCTATTTTTCTGGTATTATTACTGCTGCTGTTATTATTTTTAACCACTTCATTGCCTCTTGTTAATTCAAATCTTACCTTCCAAGTATACTGTGGATTCTTGGGGTCAGGTTGTGCCTTGCTGACTTCTGAAGCCACAGCCTTGCCCATGCAGAGTGTCTGTCAGTGGACTTACCTTTGCCGACACCCCTCCTTTTAGACGTCTGCTTCTCCTTTGAATCCCATGCCTCACCTGTCTCCTGGTTATCCTCCTCCTCTGGCTGTTTCTCCTTGGGCTCCTTTGCCCTGCCTGCCTTGGCGATCCTGGCATTCCATGTCTGTAGCTCTGACTGCAGGCCTGAGGAGGTATCTTTGGTCAGCCTCCTCAGTTCCGTGCTCCTCCTCCACTTCTTATCTTAGTGCCGAAGCCCAAATTCCTGCCAGCTTCCTGGATCCCCTCCTCTGCCTCACCCCCAGTACCAATCAGTTCAGAAGTTCTGAGGATCCAAATTCTCAAAATGCTTGCACAGTGGACGTTCCTCTCTGTCCCCCCCTGTCCTAGCGCAGGGTCTCAGCCTCCATTGCTGGGACTAGTACTTTGTTTCTTGTCTCGTCTCCCTGCCCCCCCCTCCCTGATCACCCCTACCTCCCACCCAGTCTGCCTACTGTCCAGTCTCCAGAATACCTTTCTAAAGAAAGCAAATCTGATTAGAATTGTCTCCACTGCTTCAAATTCTCATGCAGGATAAAGACCAAACTCCTCCCTTATGGGCATTCGAGACTGTTCACAATCTGACACTTGCATGTCTCTTTGACCTCATTTCCCATCACTTAGACTTCAGCTCCTATTACCTTACTTTCAAAGCCCCACCTGCTTCCACTCTTGCTGCCCCCCCCTCCCCTCCCCCAACCCCCCGCTGCATATACCCACCAGCTTCTCTACTTTGGCCTGGCAAAGTCTGTGTCCTCCCCTACAAATTAGCTCAAAGGAGCTACCTCCTCTCTGGATCTATGTCTGACTTTCCTAGGCGACCTAAGGCACATTTTCCTGAAAGTTCCTTATACTTTTAATAATTCTGTATCTAATTGTTTAATCTGTGTTTAGCCACTAGGTGGCAGTCTTGTCTTTTCATCATTTCAGGAGGTGAAGATAATTAAGATGTTTTATTTGAATTTAAATTAATGATCGCTAAATTAATAGTGTTTATTATAAATAAGATGCTATAGGAGCCAGGGAGAGGATGAAGTCTTCTGAGGCCTCAGGATATTGGTCTGGTTAGCCATGGTGGGATTGGGGGATTGAGTGCCCCTCATGGAGAGTGAACTCAGAAGGAGCATATTCTAAGGAGGAAGATGAGTTCACTTGAGTTTAAGGTACTTCTAGGCTCATCAGACTAAGATGTCTAGGAGGCAGTTGGGTGGAATATTCTGGAGCTCTTCAGGGGAGTCTGGGCTGGAGGCGGACTTCGATATCTTTAGTATCAAAGTGGTAGATGTAAACATGGGAGTAGATGAGATGATTCAGGCTGACTGTGTAGGTGGAAGAATCAGGACTTAGAAAAAGGCCTTGGTGACATCAGCCTGCAAATAAACAGGAAGAAGGATGTAAGGAGATGGCAGGAATCGTCAGAGCAACAGGATGAGTGGCTGGTTTTCCTGGTAGCTAAGGCAGGAGAAATTGTCATGAAAGGACTGGTGACCCCAGAGTGCCTCATTGTTTCAGAGGATTCCAGGGAAGTAAGGCCACTGGAGAAGGGATGGGAAGGAGGTGGTTAAGAGTGCTAAGGAAGGAGGGCTGAAGGGCCTTGCAGAGCCACGGGAAGGGCCCTTCTGCCCCGCTTTCCCCTCCTCCCCTTCCTCTCTGCCTAAGGCTGGGCACCTTCAGGTGCCAAGATGAAGGCTGGTTGTGAGAGGGTGCATGGAAGGCACCGAGAGAAAGGGAAATGGATGACTTACAAGGCGATGACAGCTGCTGAGGATGAAAGGGCTTGATGGCAGACTGAGAAGGGTAATGACAGTAGGAGTAAGTGCTGCGGGAAATGGGAGGAGGAGATTAGACTAGATTGTTCCAATGCTTTCCAGTGGAATATGCTGTGATAACAGAGATATTCTATATCCACTCTGTTCATCATGGCAGCCACCAGCTCCAGGTGTCTCCTGAGCAGATGAAGTATGGATAGTGCAGCTGAAGAGCTAGGACTGGGGAATTTCTACATTTAACAAACTTGAATTGCAGTGGAAACAGCTACTGCTACGTTGGACAGTGTAGCTCTTCTTCAGCCTTCTGGTTGGTGGCCAGCACTGAGGGGGTTCCCCCTGAAACATTTCCTTGTGTTCTTCCAGTACTAGTCTGTCCGGTCACCCAATCTTCTCCAGGAGGACTCTGCAGCTCGAGTGCAGGAGCAGACCATCTGGGTTGAGAGAAGGGTCATCCAAGGAACAATATAAATGGGCTGTTTTAATGTCAGCTGAGCAGGCACCTAGCACCTCAGTGTCAGCAGGGCTGGGCAAGAGAACTTGCAGCTTTGGTGCTGACACCTCATGGAGAGCTTCTTGCTCTGGATCCTAAGAGCCTGCTCTCCTTGGGGTGGAGAGGTGGAGGGGCCATTCTGTGCACAGGTGGCAGGTTCAGAGGGAGTTGATGCTGGTGGGGCCACCATCTTGGGTTTCCCTGGCTTTCCAGGGGGATGGCTTGGATGACAGCCAGCTTGAGGACCTGTGGGGCTGGTGGCACAACTCCCCGCTCTGGGAACTCCCTCTTCTCCATCCTTGTGGGGGTTCTTTGGTTGGTTCACTGTGGCAGTTTTCATCTAAGCACGGTTTCTTAACCTGGGATCCACAAGTAGGAATTAAGTGATCCATTAACTTGGATGAGAAAAATAATCACACCTTTGTTTTCACAAACCTCCAGCAGAAACGCAGCACATGAATGTAGGGATGAGTCCTACCTGTGGCTTTGTTGTCACTAGCAATCGCAGATGGCTTCCTATCATGTTACAGTTGTGGCAGACAGCTCGGAATGCTGTTTATGCTCATCACTACTTTGAAATTATAGTAGCTGCTAGCTTTTATTATTAAACACATTAGTAAAGATACATAAGTACTGTGTTACAAATCTGTT
Organism: Bos indicus x Bos taurus; assembly: GCF_003369695.1. NCBI lineage: Eukaryota > Metazoa > Chordata > Mammalia > Artiodactyla > Bovidae > Bos > Bos indicus x Bos taurus. The sequence continues at coordinate 86,113,533 of NC_040105.1, read as the reverse complement.
TAAATATGTTGATAATCGTCTCTAAATGTCATTGACTTCTTTGGTAACCTTCTGCCTTTTATTTTATGCGTGTAAACCACTGTTCTGAGAAGGGATTCGTCAGTGTCTTCACGTACCCAGCCAGGCACAGGAAAGCTAGCAAGCCCTGCCTTCAGGCTCTTTGGAAACCCCTATATGTTTCACTAGAGGGCGCTCTGGTTTCAGACTTGGAACAGTGGACTCTCAGGCTTGAAGCAAAGTGACAAGGTTATTTTGAAGTCCAAGGGAATCCTATGTCCTTTGGGGACATCTCAGACTTCCCAAGGGCTTCCCAGGTGGTGCTAGTGCTAAAGAACCCACCTGTCAATGCAGCAGATATAAGAGATGTGGTTTTGATCCATAGGTTGGGAAAATTCCCTGGAGGAGGAAGGCCTGGCAACCCACTCCAGTATTCTTGCCTGGCGAATCCCACAGACAGAGGAGCCTGGCGGATTACAGTCCATGGGGCTCAAATAGTTGGATGTGACTGAGCACACACACGCAGGAAACTGGGATGTGAGAACTCCCATGTTGTTTGATCCGAGCTTTACACTTATCTTTTGCAAGGTGAGGGTTGTAATACAGCCTCGTGCTAGCTTCTAGGACAGTTAAAGCAAGAGCGCTTTGGCCTGTTATGTCCCCAGGTTTTCACACCACCCTCAGTTCCAGGTGGTGCCCTTTGTTTCTTCCTTACCCCAGGTTAGCTCACTACCCTGCTTGTCTGTCTAGCTTTAGGATGCTGGGAAATTTCTCTTTCACTGGCTTCTCAGTTCCACTTGGCTGATGGGGTGAGAGGCAGGGAAGGGGCTAAGGGATTCGGGTGGATTCTGAAGTCTCCTGAGGGGGGTTTTGGGTGAGGGAAGAGCGGGGAATTTGAGAAATTGGCCCTGGGTTGAGCCCTGTGGAGGAGGGTGGGTAGGTGAGTTTCTGAAGACTGTGAGACTTTCCCTGCTGAAAAGGAAGTATTTGGGGCTCAGGAGTGCTTTGTGGTAGCAGTGGATTAAGTCAAGTATTTACTGCCTTAATTTTATCAGCTTCCAGGAGACACTGCTCCTCACATCTGGCCAGACCATGGCCCCCCACACTGGTAGTTTTCCCTAGACCTCTTGGTACGTCTTCCAGCTCCAGAATTCCTCCTAAGGCAGAGTGGTTGGAAGACTTAGCATCAGAATCACCTGATGTGCTTCTTCTTCTTGTTCAGGCACTCAGTCGTGTCCTATTCTTTGCGACCCCATGGACTGCAGCCTGCCAGTCTCCTCTGTCCTTGGGATTTCCCAGGCAAAAATACTGGAGTATTCTGTGTTGCCATGCCTTCTTCCAGGGGATCTTCCCGATCCAGGGATCGAACCCATGTCTCCTGCAGCTCCAGACTTGCAGGTGGATTCTTTACTGCTGAGACAGTGGGGAAGCCCATGTCTCTTGCATTGTGGTCCTGGGACTAGCAGCCTAATTAGAGAATGTATTAGAAATGCGAATGCAGATTCTGGATTCTAGGCCCCATCTCAGACCTACTGAATCAGAAAGTCCTGGGTGGGACCCAGCAAAGATGCCTTTTAACAAGCCCTCCAGGGGATTCTGATACAGATGGAAGGTGTAGCCTCATTGCATCAAATGATCCAAGAGCTGGCTTCCCCTTGCTGAAAGCTCACCAGAGACCCAGCCAGTACTAACTGTAGAACGTGTGTGAGGTATAGTGGGGCTTGTGTTTAAATAGTACTTTTCCCCTAAAGTACCTCTGTGCTCCTTTAGCTTTTCTATCCCTACATGCTCCTGTAAGGTATGGAGAGCCTGAAATTTGATTTCCCCCAGCAGGGCTCTGAGGCTTAGAGGGGTTTTGATCCACACAGCAACTGGGGAAGAACAGAAGCTGGGACCTGGGTCTCTGGACTCCAGTGCTTGTCTTCTAGGTCAGGTCCCCCATGAAGTCTTTGTCAGCTCAGGGTCCTCACTCTGCTTCTGGCAGAGGGCTGGTTTTCTGATCCTCATGGGTGAAGGTGGGTCTTTATGTGCCTTCACCGTAGGCTAAGTGGCCCACTGGGCAGTTGAGGGGGAGGCCTAGCCAGAGTGGGCTCTCCAACCCCTCAGGATAAAAAGGTCAACCAAGTTGACCTTCCACATGGACCCCCAACTAGGGACAGTCTCCACCTCCCCCTATATTAAGCAGTCTAGAGGGTACAGTTCATTTGATCTGGTGCCCAGATGGTGGGAGTCCTGACTTGGGCCTGTACTCAATGGCCAAGGATGGGAAATCACACATCCATGATCATCTGTCTTCTGGGTAACTATGGCAGAAGCTAAAAGTGAAGGTTCTGGGACTTCCCTGGGGGTCCAGTGGTTAAGACTCCATGCTTCCAATGCAGAGACCATGGCTTCCATCCCTGATTGGGGAACTAAGATCCCACATGCGGTGTGGCCAAAAAAAAAAGCAAAGAAATGAAGGTTTCTCGTTTAGAGGGCAGCAAAGGTGGCATGGCATTGTTGTTGGGAACTAGACTTGTCATTTTATCCCCTATCGCCAAATCTACATCTTCTCCGATGTTCCCCATCCCACTGAGTGGTACCACCACCCACACCAGAAATCTGATCGTTGGCCTTTTACCACCGTCATCCCATCCAATCCAATCAATTGGATCTGATCATTTCCCACATTCATTCCTACTGCTCCTAGTTTGGGCTTCCCAGGTGGCGCTAGTGGTAAAGGGCCCACCTGCCAATACAGGAGAGGCGATTCAATCCCTGGGTCAGGAAGATCCTCTGGAGAAGGAAATGGCAACCCACTCCAGTATTCTTGCCTAGGAAATCCATGGACAGAGGAGCCTGGCGGGCTACAGTCCATAGCATTGCAAAGAGTTGGACACAACTGAAGCAACTTAGTACATAACACACCTCCTGTTTTATTTAGTTCAGATCTGATCATCCTTGACTTGGTCTATTACAACAGCTTCAATACTGGTCTCCCTGCCTCTTATCTCACCCTATTTCAATCAGCAGCCAGATGAGGAGCCCTGTCCATTACCATGTAAAATATAGTCTGAGGACCAGCAGCACCTGGGAGCCAGTTAGAAATGCAGAGTCTCCAGCCCCTACCCCAGACTGCCTCAGAGCCCACCTTTTAACTGGATCTCAAGGTGATTTGTAAAATTCAGTATATCTAATGTTGCAAAGTGGAAGCTGCTCAGTCATGTCCAACTCTTTGAGACCCCATGGACTGTATCCTGCCAGGCTCTTCTGTCCATGGGATTTTCCAGGCAAGAATACTGGAGTGGGTTGCCATTCCCTTCTCCAGTGTTGCAAAAAGACTTCTTAAAGAACTGGCCCTCATCTCCTATTTATGCCTCTGTCTCCACTTGATAGTCCATTGAGACTCAACAATATAAAGTTCTTGAAGATACTGGGCCACTTGCCTCATTCAGCAAATAGGAGTTGAACCCCCTACTTGGTGTTAGGCACTTGTGGGGATAAAGCAGTGAGTAAAAGAATACATATTCTTGCTTTCACAGAGCTTACATTCTTTTGTGGGAGGAGACAGTAAAGAAATAAATAGCAATAAGTAAAATATATAGCAAGTCAGATGATGTTATAAGTGTATAGAGGCAGAGTTCAAGCAAGTAAGGGGCACAGTGCTGCTGAGTGGGTGGGGAGCGTGAAGGACGGCCATGCTGAGAATATGACATTTGAGCAAAGGCTTGCAGGTTTCTGGATATCTGGAAGAGTATACAAAGCAGAGAAAGTAATAATGAGTGTAAAGACCCAGAGACAGGAGTCTTTCTAGAGTATTCTAGCAATAGCAAGTTGGTCAGTGTGTCTAGAGCCATATGAAGGAAGGGGAAAGTAATAGGAGAGGAGGTCAGAGAGTTGATATAGGTGAGGGACAAATCCTGTCTAGGGTCTCATAGACCATTAAGAAGTTGCCATTTTCTTCTTAGGGAAATGGGAGGCCATTGGAGGATTTTGAGCAGAGGACTGACATGATCTGAGTTCATATTTCAAGGGATCACCTAGTTGCTATGCTGAAATTTTACTATCCTGTAAGGGCACAGAGTAGAAGTGGGGAGATCTGTAAGTAATGTTTGTAATAAAAGAGGAAGGAGATGCCAGTGACTTGAGCACTAACAGTAGAGGTGGAGAAAACTCAATGGATTCCGGATACATACAGAAGGTAGAGCCAGCAGGATTTGCTGATGGATCAGATGTGGGATGTGAGAGAGAGGACTCACAGATAACTCTAAGGTTTTTGACTTGAGTAGCTTAAATAGATTGCCATTTATGAAGATAAGGAAGGCTAGGAGAAGGGGGTTTGTGCTTGTTTATTGCTTTTTTGGAGAGGTGGGAGTGCTCTTCAGTGACCTAGTGTTGTATAGTATGCCCCACACTTAGTAGCTTAAAACAATGACTTATTATTTTTCACCGTTGTGTAAGTTAACTGAGTAATTCTTTGTCATGGACTTAATATGTATGTCCAACCCTGAAATTCATATGTTGAAGTCCTAACCCCCCAGTGTGATGGTATTTTGGAGGGGGGAGTCTTTGGAACATAATTAGGGTTGGATGAGGTCATAGGGGTGGGGCTTTCACAATTGTGATTAGTGCTGTGATGAGAAGAAGCCATAGAGTTCCCTAGCTCCTTCTGCCATGTGAGAACACAGCCAAAAGTTGTCTGTCTGTGAACAGAGAAGTGGGTTCTCACCAAACAAGTCTACTGGGGCCTTGATCCTAGACCTGCAGCCTCCAGAACTGTGAGAAAGAAATTTCTAATGTTTAAGCTACCCAGTTTATGGTATTTTGCTATAGCTGCCTGAGCTAAAACATTTTTTTTTCTACTTACTGGTCCTGCCTGGACTCAACTGGTACAGTTGGAATGGCTGGGCCTCTCTATTGACGAGGCATTTCATGACATGGGGGTCTCAGGCAGCATTCCAAGAGGGCAAGCCCCAGTGCATGAGAACTTATCAAGCCCCTGATCCCATCTTTTTGAAGTCCCATTGATCAAAGCAAGTTGCCTGGCTTAGCCAGATGGGCCATATGGCCAAATCAGTGTGGGAAAGGAATTCATAAGGGTGTGGATACTGGAAACCAGTGCTGTAACGATCTACCATAGAAGCCAAAATCAAAAGCTGGGTTTAAGAGAAAGACGCCCACTTAGATATCCAAGTGCAGATAGTGAGCAGACTGTGAGCTGTGTGAGCCTGGAGTTCAAGGCAGCGGTCCAGACTGAGATGAAAACGTTGGAGTCATCAGCAGGTATTAAAGCCATGCGATTGGTTGACATAACCCAGGGAATGAAAGTCTGTAGAGAATAGAAAAGCTCTTGAGTTCTGCAGCCTGGTTCTCTCCATCATTTAGAGGTCAAGGAGCTGAGGAGGAAGCAGTGACAGAGATCGAGAGGAAGCGGGCTGTAAGGCAGGAGTGGGGGGAGCTAAGACAGCAGCATCCCAGAAGCCAAGTGAAGAATGTTGCAAGACACAGAGGGTGCCTAAGATGAGGCCTGAGAATTGGCCATTGCATTTAGCAATGGCAAGGTTATTTGTGACCTGGACAGGACCTGTTTTGGTGCAGTGGAGGTGGGGTGGGTGGGAATGGGGAGGTAGATGCGGAAGTCTGATTACCTCAGGTTGAGAGAGACCTGCAAGAGAGGAATTGGAGACATGGCAGTATAGACAAGTGCTGTCCAGTAAAAGCTTGGTAGCAACATAAGTGATATCAAATTTCCTTGTAGTCACACTAAAGAAAGGTAAAAGGAATGGGTGAAATTAATTTTAATAATGTAACTGATATTTAACCCACTATATCTAAAATATTATCCTTCCTGAATAATCTGTAAAATCATTACTGGGATATTTTACATCCTTTGAAATCTGGTAGTGTTGTTTACACTAATAGCACAACTCAGTTCAGACTAGCCCAATCTCAAATGTTGACTAGCCATGCATGGCAGTGGCTACCATATCAGACAGGGCAGGTGTGGAGAATTCTCTCAAGGAGTTTTGCTGTAAAGATGAGCAGAGGAATGGAATGTGCAGGGGCGAAGTGAGGTCACGTGTGTGTGGGTTTGTTTTAGAATGGGAGCCGTTAGTTACGTGTGTTTGGTTTATATGCTAATGGGAATAATCCAGTAGAGAGGAGGAACTCGATAGAAGAGAAAGAGGAAAGAGTTTTGGGGGAAATAGTGAGGAGGCAAGAGTGGATGGCATTGGGATACAAAAGGGAAGGCCTGCCTTGGGCAGGATCCTGGGCAGTTCATCCATGGGAACAGGGTGAAGGCAGAGCACATTGGGTACTGACGTGGATATGTGCTTAGATGTGATCATGAGTGCTTATGGGAATTTTTGCCTGATTTCTTTTTTCTCAGTGAAGTAGGAATCGGGGTCCTCATCTGAGAGTGAGGATGGGATACAAGTATTGAAGCGAGGAGACAATATTAAATTGTGACCTGAGGGAGTGAATGGGCTGGGGGAGTGTAGTATAATTGCTTGGCAACACGGAAGATGCACTTCAGGTGTGTGTGATCACGAAACTCAAGTGAGAACAGCCAGCACTGTTTTTTCTCCAGCCACATTGAACTGGCAAGGAAGAAGAGCAGGTTGGGACTGACCTAAGCCGGGCTGGGGATTTTTCAAGATGAGTACAGGCATAATGAGAGTTGCCGTGCCATCAGAGATGTAGGGCAGGGATCATTCAAGTGGTGGGCCATGGAAATGCAGGAGAGAAGGAACTGTGAGGGACAGCAAAAAAGATGGCAGGACCCATGGACCACAGACTCCAGCGGGGTCAAAGGGGGTCAGCTGGAAAGATATAAGTGGTGGGTGGAGAGGGAATACTTGACTTAATGAGGGGCTACAGGTATTCATAATTATCAGATCTCAGGCATGACCTTGAGAACGACTGGCTGAGGTGAGATGGGAACAAAATCATTGAGGAGGGGAGCTGAGAGGTGAGGGTTCCTATTAGATACATACTGAAATGATCAAGAGCTATGGCAGTAGTGTTTTTAGAGAGAGGGGTGCTAAGCTAGGTACTAATATCCTTGAGGAATATTGAGAGCCATGACCTGTACGTCTGTAGGCAGCTGTAAAAGGGAAGGGTAGTTGGTGGTTGGTACAGTATGGTGGTTGTGGGGTTTTCGGGAGAAAGGAAGGTCAATGGTCTGGAGACAACAATGCAAAGACAGACGCTTCCTACTCCTGCAGTGCAGATGGAAGAAACTACAGTTGCACCCCTGGGTCGGGAAGATGCCCTGGAGGAGGGCATAGCAACGCACTCCACTATTCTGGCCTGGAGAATCCCATGGACAGAGGAGCCTGGCGGGCTACAGTCCACAGGGTCACAAAGAGTTGGACACGACTGTAGCAACTTGGCACACCCTCTTTCTTGTATGAGCCCAAGGAAAAAAAACAATGACTGCTTTACAGTGCTAGAGATGAAGCAGGGTCCTTGTGTCAAGTGGTAGATCATGAAAGAGCAAAAGGATGTGAAAGGGTCATTCAGAGAATTGATTGAGACACTGGGAGTGTGGCTAATGATTTCTCTGTAACTTTGCATATCCTGTTCCCTTTTCCTGGCATTCTCTTCCTTACCGTATGTACATGGAAGCCTTTTCTTCAGTCTTTTACCACTCAGCTCATGCCTCACTACTTTCCCAAAATTGCTCCAGCAAAGATCACCAGGGATCAGCATGTTGCCAAACCCAGTGGAAATAGTTGTATTTATTGCACTCTGTAGAGAAGTGTGTTCCCAGCAGTTTTCTGTGATGATGGGAATGTTCAATCTCTTCCCTGTCCAGTATGGTAGCCACTAACCATGTGTGGTTATCAAGCACTTGAATGTGACTAGTGCTACTGAGGAATCAGTTCTAATTTTACTTCATCTTTATCCATTTAAATGGAAATTGCCACGTGTGGCTTGTTACAGTCTTTAATCTTGTCTTCAGTCCTGTCTTCTCATGGATCTTCTTTCTCCTGACAGAAGACCATCTTCTGTGTATTGGTGTTCTTCAGGCTCTGTCCTGGTGCTTTAATCTCATTCTGTGTACTCTTCCTTGTTGATCTTACCCATACCCCAAGCTCTGTTTGCAGGCCATCTCCCTCTCCTGAGCTCTAGACCTGGGGTACCCTGTAGGCATTCAGTGTCAGCATGCCCCCAGCCTGAGCTCTCCTCTCCCCTAAATCGATTCCTCTGTTGTTGAGCTCATTGACCTAGAGGGTCACCCTAGAAACCTCCTCCATGTCCAACAAATCGCCAAGTCATCCATCTCTGCAGTGGCACCCAACCTGGTCTTCAGTCTTATCCTTCTCCTGCCCATCATCCACACTGCTACCAGAGCAGTCAAGCTAGCTGAAACCGAAATCTGATCTTGCATTTGCCTGTTTCAAACCTCTCAGTGGCTTCTTCTTGTGTAAAGGATAAAGGCCAAGTTCCTGGGCACAGCAGACAAGGCTCTTCATGACCTGAGCCCTCTTGCCTGTCTCTCCAGTTTCATTTCTTGGCACATGTCCCCCTCCCACTTGATGCTCCAGCAACACAGACCTGCTTGGGATTCCATGCAAACAGCATGCTGTTCCATGTCTCCACACCTTTTCCCAGGTTGTACTCGCTGCCTGGAATGTTCTTTCCTTCATTTAAGCTCCTGTCCTCATCTCCTCCTTGTTCTTCAAAACTCACCCCAACTGTTATCTTCTCCAGCTCCTTTACCTCAGGGTGCCCATTACTTAGTGGTGCTGACCTTATTGGGCTTGCCAGGTGGCACTAGTGGTAAAAAGAACTCACCTGTTGATGCAAGAGACGCAGGTTCGATCCCTAGGTTGGGAAGATCCCTTGGAGGAGGAAATGCAACCCACTCCGGTATTCTTGCCTGCAAAATTCCATGGACAGAGGAGCCTGGGGCTGCAAAGAGTCGGACATGACTGAGCATGCACACACAAGGCACAACTTATCATGCTGTCTCATTGCTCATAGGCCTACCTGTGCCTCCGTATCCCCACTGCCTAGCATGGAGTCTGCCCAACATGTACCTAGTCCATGTTGAATGAATGGATAACATGTAAAACTGAATGAGTTGAATGCAGTGGGAAGATTGGTGAATAGGATGCCGCCTTGCCCTGTCTCATCTCCTTGGTGTAAGGCCTTCCCATCTGGGATTAGAGGATTAGAGAACAGACCCTTGGGAGAGGCCTCTGGGGGTCTGTCATGGCTGCTGGTGCACATTGACATCTCTCCCAGCGCTCATAAAGCTTCCTTCTGGCAGAAATCGATTTCAGAAAAAGCTATTATCTCGGTTTCCCCCTACCTTTAGAGCTGAAATGCTTCTATCCTCCTGGGATAGAAGATGCTAGCAGCAAATGTCACATTTATTTTTTCTTAAAAGTTTAAAAAAAAGTTTTATGTGTTTAATTTTTCTGAAAGTGCTTAAGTTTCTATTTTCCCTTAAAAGAAAACTGGTTTTTCACTGAGATTTTCCCAGGGGCCACATCCAGGTATATAAAAAAGGAATGATGTGTGTTTGTATACAATTTGCATATATCTGTGTAGACTGGGTCATCTGTTCTCATGGTGCTCTCTCTTTTTCTTCTTTTTTAAAGAAATTGAATATTTGATCACCTTTGCAGTGAAAAAATCCATCAGCAGTGAAAAGGCAGAGGAAACCACAGTCAAAGTCCCCCTTTATAGAAAAAGCTCACCTCTTTACAAGATTCCTTGTCTTCCAGTCTTTTATGAGATTTTGGATGGCTGTGGTTGCCATGATAAAAATAGCAGCTGCCATCTGTGTGCCAGCCTAGCTGCTGTGTTTACTTTTTTATATTTCTTACTCCACTCAGCAGCCCCGAGAGACAGACGTTACTACAGGAAACAGGCTTAGAGGGGTGGCGCAATTTGCTCATGGTCACCACTCTAGGCCATGACAGAGGCAGGACTCACACCCAAGGCTGTCTGACCGTAAGGCCTTTGTTTTAAACCACTAAGCCACCTTTCCCATCATTGACATACTGTTTGGTTCCGTCACTTACACTTGGCATCGCGAGCTGGGGACTTTTCTGCACAGGGATACAGTTTGGTTGTCATTTGAGTGGCAGTGACTATTGCATAGTATTGAGGCACCAGAATTTACTTCTCTCCCCCATTGGTTTGTTTCCAGTGTCCCAGTGCAGTACATAGTGCAAGTGTAAACGTCGTTGTGTAAATAAAGGCTGTTTGCTGGGTGTTTGAGGTATTCGACAGCAGTCCACAAAGTAACATTGTTGAGCCAAAAGGCTTAGACTTTATAGGTGCTCCAGAAAGTCTGTACCACCCTTTTCTGCAGCAGCGATGGTTTTTTGAGTGCTTACTGTATATCTGGTGCTGGAGGTGAAGTGGTGATTCAGAAACTGCCCGCCCCTCAGAGACCTGATAGTCTGACTTGAGATGGATTTTGTACAGTCATTCAGTCGCGTCCAACTCTTTGTGACCCCATGGACTGCAGCACACCAGGCTTCCTGTTCTTCATCATTTCGGAGCTTGCTCAAACTCCTGTCCACTGAATCAGTGATGCCATCCAATCATCATCTGCAGTCATCCCCTTCTTCTGCCTTCAATCTTTCCCAGCATCAGGGTCTTTTCCAGTGAGTCGGCTCTTCCCATCGGGTGGCCAAAGTATTGGAGTTTTAGTATCAGTCCTTCCAATAAATATTCAAGATTGATTTCCTTTAGGACTGACTGGTTTGATCTCCTTGCAGTCCAAGGGACTCTCAAGAGTCTTCTCCAGCACCACAGTTCAAAAGCATCTATTCTTCGGTTGTCAGCCTTTAGAGATGGATGATGCAACACAGAATGAATGGTATTCAAGTCGGGGTTTGAACTAGAGGCAGTAAGAGCACTTAGACACGTGACCCCCTGGCAGTATCTGAGTGCTCCTCCCCCCCACCCCTTACCATAGGGTGGGACAGGGGACAGGGCCTTTAGGGGAGGACAAGGGAGGGTTGCTGAAGCGTGGCTGAGGATACTTCTCTGTCTGGTCCTTCCTGTCCCCCCTTCCCCCCAGCCACCACTCACGGGGTTGTCACTACTGCCCAGATGCCACCAAGGGGAGCCAAGCAGAGGCTGGAGGGAAGGGATACCTGGGAAAACCTGCTCAGCGGGGTTCTAAGCACCTGTGGATCCTCCAGGTTCCCTCTTCCCTTTCATGTCCTCAACAGCCAGGATGAAAACACAGGGCTGAGTTCCCATTCATTCAGTAGACAGGAAAACGCACCCAGTGTAAGTGCATTCCAAGGGCTGTGCTAGATGCTAGGAATTCAGAAAGGATCCCACTCGGTCCTCAACTCTGAGGCCCTCATCTAGATGGGTAGACAAAGAGCTGGGACAGTGTGGTGTGGTGGAGGGCTGGAGAGGCGGCAGTGAGGGCATTGAGTCCCTTGGCATGTCTGAGAGCCCAGTACTCTGCTGTTGACATTGGCTGTGGTGCTGCCTGTCTCTTGGCCTCAGTTTGCCCATCTATAAAGTGGACAGATGACTCCGACGCTCGCAAAGGGCTTTCTGCCTCAGGTGTGCAGTGATCCTGCACCTTGTTCACGGAGCAAGCCTGAGCTTCTTCCCCAGAAGACCCAGCAGGCTTCTGTCGCCCTGTCTCCGCTCCTCCCCCTCCCCACGGTGGTGTTCTGCCTCTGGTCTTCTTCCTTGCTCTGTCTATTTAGGCTCCTGTGACTTTAGTTACCGTCCTGTGCTCATGACACCTGTGGCTGGATGCTCCATCCTATCCTCTTCACTGAGATTGCAGTTCATATCATGATGAAAATAATCAGCGTTTGTTAAATCCCAGATATGGCACTCCAATCATGGCTTAAATGATCTGTGAAGTAGGCCACAGCACCCTCTTTTGTAGATGAGTGAAATTGAGTTTGAGATACAGCGGCTGGCCAACGACCCTGAGGTCGCTAAGCAACCAGAGCCAGGATTTGAGAACCCATGTCTGCCCAGCTCCAGTGCCCACAGCGCCATCCCCATCACGCTGTATTTCCCAGAGTGCATACAGCCCAAGAGACACTTTCACTGGGGTATTTCATGGATGCCTCAACTCAAACATGTCTAAAATTGGCCTCATTTCTCCACCTTGTCTACAAAATCTGCCTTTTCTTCTTCTCCATCACAGCAAGTGGCACCATCAACCCAGTGATGGCCAGCTAGAAGCCAGGGCCACTGCTGTTATCTTCAAAGCTATCCATCCTGCTCCGTCTTTGGGCTCCGGAGGCTCTCTCTCTCGGGTGTCCCGTCTATCCTAGCCCATCCCTTACACCGAGGCCAGGGCGGTCTTTTTCAAGCACACGTATGATCAACCTCACTTTCCTGCCTCAGACACTCTCTTGTGCTTTCTGTGGCTCTGCAGCAGAGCTTGAAGCTGGCCACCCCTGGGCTGAAAGCCGTCCAAGAAGACATGTTTTGTTTGGTCCGTTGAGCATTCTTAAAACATTTTGAATTATTTGCCAACATTTAAAAATCAGGAAATTCCGTATGAAAGTGCCCCACTTCTAGCTTTTCATGCAAAAGTGAAAACACAGTCAGCTCTGGGCCCAGGTCTCCGTAGGGCAGGGACTGGGTGGTGCTGAGTGGGGACTGCCCTCTTCAGAAAGGGTCTGGCCTTTCCAGTTGGCTGGTCTCCAGTATCCCTGATGGCTCATTGTCCCCAGTCACTCCCGTGCTCCCAGTTAATTGCCTGCCTGAGGCTTCAGGCATTTAGTGTCATGACCCTGCAGCACAAAATGAAGCCCAAGGCCCTCAGCACGGCTCCTAAGGTCCTATGTGGCCCAGCTGGAAGCAGCCTAACCCTCCGAACCTCTGAGGCCTATTCCTGCTCACTGCCCCATCACACTGGCCTCTGTAGTCTCAGTGCTTCCCCATAGTTCTGTGAATTGGCTCACTCCCAGAAATGTCTTGGAGAAGGCAATGGCAACCCACTCCAGTACTCTTGCCTGGAAAATCCCATGGACGGAGGAGCCTGGTGGGCTGCAGTCCATGGGGTTGCTAAGAGTCGGACACGACTGAGTGACTTCACTTTCATGCATTGGAGAAGGCAATGGCAACCCACTCCAGTGTTCTTGCCTGGAGAATCCCAGGGACGGGGGAGCCTGGTGGGCTGCTGTCTATGGGGTTGCACAGACTTGGACACGACTGAAGCGACTTAGCAGCAGCAGCAGAAATGTCTGCTTTCCTAGACCCCTCTTTTAGTACCATTTGTCCTGTAGGACTCAGCTCTGTGCCCCCTCTGCCAAGCTGAGTTCCATCCCCCCATTATACGTGGCACAGACCCGGGTCATCACTCCAGCTTCTCACAGTTGCCTAGCTTGTTTGCCGCCTCCACCAGATCGTGAGTCTGAGGCAGCAGGGAGCCCACCTCCTTTATGTTCCTATCCCCAATGCTTGGCACAGGGCTTGGAATATAATAGGTGTCTAATAATTGGTGAATAAGTGGATGGATCTGTGAAAGACTGACTTGGGAAAATACTCCTCCTCCTATTGCTGCCTACTTGCTTGAGATGAGCATTCCATGTTTCTTTCATTGCGGAGCACCCCCATTATAGGATGCCTGCACCCAGAACATTCTATGAGCCATTCCCTACTCTGAAAGGTCTAGCATATACCCAAGCCTACTGGGATGGGAGTTCTGAGTGATGGTAGAGGACAAATACACAATTTTTGCTGTTCCAGTGGGAGAGCAGGAAATGGCATGATAATTGAATATGGCATGATAACTGGATATGGCACATTCTTAAGAGGTGGCAGGAATACACAGAAGAACTGTACAAAAAAGATCTTCATGACCAAGATAATCACAATGGTGTGATCACTGACCTAGAGCCAGACATCCTGGAATGTGAAGTCAAGTGGGCCTTAGAAAGTATCACTATGAACAAAGCTAGTGGAGGTGATGGAATTCCAGTTGAGCTATTTCAAATCCTGAAAGATGATACGGCTGTATATTGTCACCCTGCTTATTGAACTTATATGCAGAGTACGTCATGAGAAATGCTGGGCTGGAAGAAGCACAAGCTGGATGGAATCAAGATTGCTGGGAGAAATATCAATAACCTCAGATATGCAGATGACACCACCTTTATGGCAGAAAGTGAAGAGGAACTCAAAAGCCTCTTGATGAAAGTGAAAGTGGAGAGTGAAAAAGTTGGCTTAAAGCTCAACATTCAGAAAACGAAGATCATGGCATCTGGTCCCATCACTTCATGGGAAATAGATGGGGAAACAGTGTCAGACTTTATTTTTGGGGGCTCCAAAATCACTGCAGATGGTGACGGCAGCCATGAAATTAAAAGACGCTTACTCCTTGGAAGGAAAGTTATGACCAACCTAGAGAGCATATTCAAAAGCAGAGACATTACTTTGCCAACAAAGGTCCGTCTAGTCAAGGCTATAGTTTTTCCTGTGGTCATGTATGGATGTGAAAGTTGGACTGTGAGGAAGGCTGAGCACTGAAGAATTGATGCTTTTGAACTGTGGTGTTGGGAGAAGGCTCTTGAGAGTCCCTTGGACTGCAAGGAGATCCAACCAGTCCATTCTGAAGGAGATCAGCCCTGGGATTTCTTTGGAAGGAATGATGCTAAAGCTGAAACTCCAGTACTTTGGCCACCTCATGTGAAGAGTTGACTCATTGGAAAAGACTCTGACGCTGGGAGGGATTGGGGGCAGGAGGAGAAGGGGATGACAGAGGATGAGATGGCTGGATGGCATCACTGGCTTGATGGACGTGAGTCTGGGTGAACTCCGGGAGTTGGTGATGGACAGGGAGGCCTGGCGTGCTGCGATTCATGGGGTCGCAAAGAGTCGGACACGACTGAGTGACTGAGCTGAACTGAGCTGAACTGAATGATAATAACAACAATGCGATAATAACGGTACCTGACACACACTGAACACTTTCATTGCACCAGATTCCATACTGAGAGCTCTTAACATATTCTTTCCTTTACTCCTCACAACTACTCTCGGAAGTAGCCCCATTTTACAGACAAGTAAAGTGAGGAACACGGAGTTTAAAGAACATTTCCTGGGTCAAGCAGGCAGTAAGTGGTAGCATCCAGGTTTGAAACCAAATCTGTGTGACATCAAAGTTAGCATGCTCAGCCACCATGCCACACTTCCTCAATGATGATTCTCTGTAGAAACATGAAGGACTGATTAGAATAAAGGTGAAAATGAAGGCTGTGCAATTATGTATACAGTAAAATTCCAATCAGTAATCAGAAGAAGAAAGAAAAGAAACTCTCAAGGCAAAAAGAACAAAGGAGACACACCAGATTCTAGCAGTGGTCACATTCAGCTAGTAGAGTGTTGGGGGTGTATTCTTTTCCTCCATCCCATTTCTACCTTTTTAACATTTTCGAAATTTCCTTTAGTGAGCATGTGCAGTTGTCCCTCAGTATCCGAGGGGAACTGGTTCCAGGACCCCTGCAGATACGAAAATGCAAGGATGCTCAAGCACCTCACATAAAATGGTGTAACACACTTGGCTGTCTGCATCTGCAGTTGTGGAACCTGCAAGATCAACCATGGACCAGTCCAGTTGGTGGAACCTGGGGATGTGGAATCTGTAGATACAAAGGGCCAACTTTGTTACTATTATAACAGAAGTTAAAAAAAAATCCTCTCTAGAATGGCCCCAGCATTACGTGGCAGAACAGAGGTTGGGAAGAGGTGATAAGATTCACCCAGCTAATCAGTGGGGCTGTCTATTGAGCAGCTGTCACAGGCAGCGGAAGTGGGTAAAACAGCAGATGGCGGCTATGGCCTCAGCACCTGCACCCTTGGGGGGTGAGGGAGAAGGGTCCCCACCCCTGCTGTCTCACCATGTCCCCTTTTCTCCAGGTGCTTACACCCCGGAGCCCCTCAGCAGTTTCCGGTGGGCCCTTCTCTCAACTGGCCTCATGTTCTTCTACCACTTCAGCATCTTGCAGATCCTGGGCCTGGTAAGCTTGGTTCTATCCCATTCTATCCCTTCTGTTTGGAGTTCTTCATAAATCTTGATAATCCTGGTTGGCGCTGGTATATCGTTTTGTTTTGAAAATACAAGATGCCAAAGGCCACACTGTCAGATTGTTGTGTCTGGGTTGCTGATTTACAATCCACAGCTTTGGCCTCTCCAAAGAGCTTTCTGAATCCTTCAGTAATGACTTTCTTTCATCCCTGGAGAGGCAAGGAGGCCCTTCACTCAAGGCCACTTGGGTCGGAAATAGTGAGCTGCACTGGGCAGTGGTTTGCTGTGGCCTGTGTGGGAGGCAGGGCCCTGACCCTGGCCTTGGGGGAGGCTTCTGACCTTGGGTCCATTCTAGGCCTACCATCAGGCCCAAAGCTGCGTGGCCAGTGGAAGTGTGGTGTCGGCTGACCCCCGTAGCCTTCTGGGATGTTCAGACCTACCTGGAGTGTGGCTGATAGCTGGACTCAGTAGTTGAGTTATCCAGAGCCCAGGATTGCTTGGTGCCCGGGTGGTGTATCTATTGGTGGCAAAGTGAGTAGCAGTAGGCTGGGGCTTGGGTAGGGAGACCCAAGTTCATGTTCTGGTTCTGCCACTGCTCTGGGTGAGTCACGTTATCCTTCAGGGCAGCGTGTTCTCCACCCATCTGTGAAATGGGCACAAACCCTCCACCTCTCTTGAGAGGTGGTGAAGACTTGTTTTTAAGGAGAATGGGCTTGAAGGACTTTGGAAGGCAGCTGTCGTGGCCGTCCTTGGGGCAGGAGTGGCATATCCGGTTTTGTGTGCGAGCAGCATTAAATGTACCGTTGGCCGTGTGGAGCCTTGCGGGGCCTGGCTGGACTAGGGCACGCAACCGATGTCACCAGCGCCTTGGTCGACGCAGTCATCTTCTCTTCCCCACCCTGGTGTGTCGCTCTGTTCCGGTTGGCCTGGGGGTAGTTGGAGCTCCTTGCCAGTAGCACGGTTGCTTCCTGTGCTCTCAGAAGGAAGCAGTATGACCATCACGCCCTTACCTTCACACCTGTCTCCACTGTGACTCCTTGATTCCACAGGAGTCAGTGTCTCCATGTCACCACACATACCATGCTCAGTCTCACCTCCAGACCTCACTCAGGCTATGCCTCCTACATGGAAGGCTTTGTTCACTCCATTCCTCATCATTACTTCCATCCATTCTTCATGAGTTCATTCAAAATGGTATGACTTCCCTCATCAGGTCTTATCTGAGGACTCTGCCGCCCCCGTTCTGTACACACCTCAGATCTTATGGTGGACCAAAGCCAGTGAGCACCGTATGGTTTGAGGTCAGCTGTGGTAGACCGATCATCCCAATTTGATTGGTTCCTAGTTATGCAGAGGCAGGGACCATGTAGTTGATGGCTCTCTTATCCCACAATACCTGTCTGGGTCTAGGCACATAGTAAATACTTAGGAACGTCAACGGACTCTGGGCCCAACCCAAAGTCAAGACCAGCTTTTCCCCTGGATGGCCTCCTCCATCACCTCCAAAGGGCTCTAGCCATGACCCAAACTTAGGGAAGAAAGATCCCACTATGAACAGGTGGGGATTTGTCAATCCCTCCTTGTCTAGTCCCCCTTAGGTAGACACGGCTGAACTGGCAGAAGCCAGAGAAAGCCTCAGGATGGTGAACGCTCACTCTACCTCCCTTGTCCCTGCAGGTCACCGAAGTGAATTTGAACAACATGCTGTGTCCGGCCATCTCAGACCCATTCTACGGCCCCTGGTACCGCATCTGGGCCTCGGGACACCAGACTCTCATGACCATGACCCACGGGAAGCTGGTCATCCTGTTCTCATACATGGCTGGGCCCTTGTGTAAATATCTGCTGGATTTGCTCCGGCTTCCAGCCAAGAAAATAGACTGAAGGTGCTTGTGTTTTTTTTGTTTGTTTGTTTGTTTGTTTGGTTTGGGGTTTTGTTTTGTTTTTTTCTCCCCTTGAGGAAACAAGTCCTGACTTGACTTGGAGGACACCCAGTTCTTGGTGAAATCATGGGAGAGGGCAGTAGCTCGTTCAGTGTATTTCTTTTTCCCTCTTCTCTGCCCCTTTCTTCCAACATGTTTCCTTCCCCACCTCTTCCCCCAGGATGGCTCCTGGAGCCTGGGGTGTAGTGCTGAGGGCTCTCTCTCCCTGTTCCTTGTGGCCTTATGTGGTGAGACAGTAGTCAGTGGCTTTCACTCTGCTTGTTGGTGCTTTAACAACAGCTGGTTGAGGCGAAAGGGAACAACAAGCAGTAGTTCTTTTGGTATCAAAGTGATGAGATGCGGTTGTGTTTGATTTCTCCACTGCCAGGGATCTCCAGGCTTCCGCTGGAGTCCCCTCTTGTCTCCAGCACAGCCCCCGCCATAAGGGGACTGAGGCCTTGTTTCTACACCAGCGGCAAGCCAAGAGCCCAGGGGTTTCCCAGCTCATGGCCAAAATAGAACTGGCCAGATTCTTCCCACTGGTGTCCCATGACTCAAAGCAAGCAGCCAACCAGTCACTCCCTCCAGATACTGCCAGAGGTGGGGTTTAGGGGTGCTACCATCTGAGGGGCTAGATTCCACTGAGGCCCATGAGTGCTGTTCCAACAGCAAATCCAAAGGGAACTAGGTCAAAATATCCACAGCTAATACTAGTTTGGGACCTTGGGGAGATTCTACTTGAGAGCTGAGAACTGACCCATATCTGTGTCAGAAGTGAGCATAGACATTAATCAACAGAAGTGGCAACTTGAGAAAACTGTGATTTGAATCATAGGCTTACTTTTAATGTTGATAACAGATGACATTTTAATTTTGAGTGCCTCTTAAATGCTCTCTCTCTCTTTAAAGGCAGCTTCAGGGAAAGATGAGCTAGAGTTGGGCTTTTTTGGCTTTTGGGGTTTTGTTTCTTTATTTGTTTTGGGATGTTTGACTTCAGAGAATCCTTGCATTAGGACCTGTCTCTGGAGGACACCTGTCTGTCCATTTCATGGTTTTACAGGATATATGAGCATCCTAGGTTTGGGAGGATACAGGTCCCGCAGCATGGCTTTCCTAGGACTAGATGTCATCACTGCAGCCAGCATCAGAGCTGAATTGTGTGAGGCTCCCCACCCCTACAGCACATGTCTAGATTGAAAGGCAGGTACCAAAAAATCAGGTCCCCTTGGTTGGAGGTTCAAGTGCTCAGAAAGGAAGACCTTTGGCTGCAGGATAGCCGCAGTCATACGTGGACCTCAAGAAGGGAGGTGGTAGCATTTGCTGACTCTTTGTCGGCACTTACTAAGAAGAGATTACTTAATAACAGAAAAGCTAGTTCTGTGACCTTCTCTGATTGCCTCCTCCCCAACCCTGTCTCCCAGTCTAGGCAACCCACTTGGCCTGGGCTCCTTCAGTATTCCAGGTGTTACTGTTTTAGACCTAGATTGAGTTTCAGTGAGTCTGCTGCTGCTGCTGCTGCTGCTGCTAAGTCGCTTCAGTCGTGTCTGACTCTGTGCAACCCCATAGATGGAAGCCCACCAGGCTCCCCTGTCCCTGGGATTCTCCAGGCAAGAACACTGGAGTGGGTTGCCATTTCCTTCTCCAATGCATGAAAGTGAAAAGTGAAAGTGAAGTCGCTCAGTCGTGTCTGACCCTTAGCAACCCCATGGACTGCAGCCTACCAGGCTCCTCCATCCATGGGATTTTCCAGGCAAGAGTACTGGAGTGGGGTGCCATTGCCTTCTCCGTTCAGTGACTCACTAGTCATTATTTTAGCAAGTGGACTTACTGGAGGCAGCAGAATGGAAGAGAGTCTCTTCCAGCAGGGTGAGGCCCAGGGAAGTGTCCATGGAAGGGCCCATCTCTTTGCAGAGGGACGCTGGCATTGATGCCATCAGTTCCCAGGGTGTGGGGTTGCAGGAGGGCGGTATGCTCTGGGTTGCCACCAGAAGAGGTACCTCTTGAGTGGCTGGTTTCACCCCGCCTACTGGCTGTGCATGGGCGTGGCCAAGGAGGCCAGGCCTCGGTGCTCCCTTGGCCTATTTACAAAATAAAAGGTTAGAGTGAGGTCATAGGAGGAGCCCCTGGAGGTCTGTCCTGTGCCATGCTGGAATCTCTGCCTCAGCTGGGGGCCAGCAGCCTGGGTGGCACAGACGCTGTGCCACCAAGGGCACAGTGGCAGAGCGCTCTCTTCCTCCCTATCTCGGGCCTGGTGCAGGGTGCCAGTCAGCTCATGCTTTCCTCACATTGGCCTGCCTCTGAAAGCTTGTCTTTGCCCTGGCTGTGGCTCATTGCCCCTGGCTGGCTGGCACTTCGCTGCTGCTTGGCAGGAAAGAAGAAAGCGTAAGCCATGTGCCTGGCTTGGCCAGGCCGGCAGCAGGTGCACCTGTCCGGGGAAGGGGGGTGCACTGCTTCTGGGGGCCAGGTGGGCTCAGAAACACGGGGGGGGGAGGGGACAGAGAGCAAGCCCTGTCCACTGGGTCCACAGGGAGCCACGGCCTGTGAGGTGCTGGGGAGCAGCAGGCATCTGAACTGGGCTGTACCTGACTCTTCCCTTGGGCCAGGCCGACGTGGAGAGGTGACCTGGCCCGACCCTCAGTGGCCTGCCTTGGAGGGTGGCCCCCACCACCATGGGGCCAGGCTTTCCTGCGCCTCCCTGGGGCCCTGCTGTCAGTGCCAAGGAGCTTCCCCAGCCAGCCTGGCCAAGTTTCCATATGCCATTTGCCAGTGTGTGGGAGCTCCATGTGTGTCTGGGAGGGTGTTTGTAGAAGTGGACACTTTCTTTTACAACAGCCCTAGCAAGGGAAAAGGAGAATTCCCTCCAGCCCCTAGGTAGCCTCGGCTGAGGATCTGGGCCAATGAGAACAGTCTGTTCAGCTGGCCAACTTACGGCATCAGCTCCACATAACAGAGAGCTGGTCCCACCTGCTTGTAGCCCCCACCCCACCCTCCATCCCTTCTATTTGGTTTTGCACACCAAAGATGATTTGGTCTATCTTCTTTCTGGAGGCCCAGTGATGTGTTCCTCTGTCAGCTTGTGAGGAAGTTATAGACTCAGTTTCCCCCACTCAGCCTTCTCTCTCTCTCGGGACTGACTTCTCAGCATTCTCGGAAGCTGTGGGCAGGGTGGCCATGATGTGGGGGTGGGGAGTTCGGGGCCCTTTCCCATCTGGTACCTCAAGCCCAGCTCTCAGATCATCCCTTCGACTGCAGCCTCCCTCAGGGTTTTGCAGTTGGTGGTGGTTGATACTTCAGCGCACTGTTTTGTGGGGCAGACACAGCTGCACACAGAAAGCAGGTTGTCAGCACAGCGCTGGTGTTGGGGGGCTAGTGGAAGACCGCTCACCCCCCCACACATACCTTGCCCAAAAAAGAATTCCTTGGATTTGTAGATGTTGGTCATCTGAAGGGGAGATAGGGAGGTGGGCAAGGGGAGAAGAAGGGCCGGTATGGCCACTGTAAGACAGGATGCCAGTGCTGGTTTTGGTAAATGGGGAGCAGGCCTCAGGGAGGGCATCGGGAGCAAAGCCCCGGACTATGAGGAGGGGCGTCCTCACTGCACAGGCTGCCCTGCCCTCTGAGGGTGGGGAGGGTCTGTAAGTGGGAATGAGCCTTCCTCTTCTGTGCATACAGTGAGTCCCTTGTGCTCAGGAAAACCTAGTCGCTTATTGTTGCTCTCGTGACATTTTCTACACTGGTTAGCTACTCATGGCAAGAAAAACACAAAACAAAAAAGTCATTTCAAGCCAAACTATTGTTTTGGAAACCTGCTTTCCTTTGGTGTCAGCTTTGTATTACATTTGGAAGAATTCTTCATTTCTGTTGGTGTTATTGTGGTAGAGAGAATAAGATAGTTCAACTTGTAATTCTTTCTGCCAGGAAATTGGCGCTGCCTCTGTTGCCGCCCCCACCCCCACCACGGCCCTTCCTCATTCTCAAGGGGAGACTGCTGTGTCCTGGGCAGACCCCCTCCCTGGCGCTTGCCCCCACAGTGACTCCCTTGGAGAACCAGTTTTTGTGAGTCCCCTAACCAGCTGCAAGATGAGTAGATGAGTACTTTCGCCAGGCCGCTTCTTGGGTGCTCTGTGCCCCTGCCAGTTTGCTCACCTCTTGGGACATTTTGTAATGTTTTCTCTGTTTTGTAAAACCCTTTTGATTGTACCAAAATGGTTTCTGCAGTCACCTTTGGAAATAAATGATTATTAATTAATTTGTGTACTTCGCACTCTGAATGTTAGATTGAGGTGTTTCTGTTGTTGATCCCTGAATGAAAAGGAACCCTCACCATGGCACTTACTGTTAAATGTTTCCTTCATTTACTGTTATTAAAAGATTTGTGAGAACCTATGAGTCTTGGCCTTGCTTCCCAGAAGCCTCTCAGAAGGAAGGGCTCCTGCTTTGAAAAGTAGACAGAAGGGGCCATTGGCCATCCAGGCTGTGGAGGACCACCATGGGGCAGTGGGCTTGCTCAGCACAGCTCTGCCCCCAGAGTCACATGGCTCCAGTCATATGGCCTTGAAGCCCCCCCACTGCCTGCTGAGACCCAACAGGCCTCATGCTCTTCACAGGGCTTGTTGGCTGGGGATATCTGCTGGCCTCGAGGGACCCTGGCCTCAAGGGACCCCACGTGCGCTAGAGGACTGAACTACAGGAGGCAGCTCTAAAACCAGATGCGATCAGGCTCCCTCATCCCAAGTTTCTCGGGGGCCAGCTCTGTTCAGCACAGGGCCAAGGCTGACACAAGTCAGACCGTGCCATGTGGAGGTAATCTGCTCCTGGGGAACAGTTGGACCTGGCTTTCTAGGGCTCCCGACTGAACCCCGTAGTGACTATGATTAGCTATGCCCACCTTCACACCAGAGAGACACTGTACTCAGACTTTTGCTGGTGCTGCTGCTTCTACAGGGGACACAGCTAGCCACAGGGGCCTCCAGTGCAAGTGGGCTTCCTTCATTGGCCAGGAGTCAGAAGCCTTGGCCTTCAGAGTGGATGGGCCCTGCCATCCTGGACCACAAAACCACAAGCTTGGGCAAGTCACTCATTTGCTTGCGACCCCAGGTTCTCTGTCAGTAAAACTATAGCTGCACCTGTGTGACACGCAGGGCACTAAGTCCCTCCACATGCCTTCCAGGATGTGATCCCCTCAAAAGCACAGTGAGTGGACTGCTCGTGCTGTCCCTATGGTATAGGCAGACACTGAGAAAACTGGGACTCAGAGCTAACCAATGGAGGAGCTGGCCTAGGAGTTGGTTTTGTGAGGCTCCAGAGCTTAGGTGCTCGGCACCCTGACCCCGGGCTCTGCTGCCCATCTGGGGTGCTGGGATGACTGGGCAGACCCTCAGCAGGGGGCTCCAGGTCTGAGAGGAACAGGAGGAGAACCAGGCAGTGCTACAGAAGGTGGACCGCGTGAGTGCTGAGGCAGGGGAGTCAGGCCCATCTTTTCTTCTGCTGCCAGCAGACCTACCTGACCCTGGCGAGCCGCAGAGCAGAGCTGCAAGGCCTACAAGTAAACAAGATGGTGCCGCACAGGGCCAGGCCAGGGCTGGCCCAGGGGCAGAGGCTGCCAGAGGGCGGTGAGAGAAGGTGGTCCTGTGGTCCTTCTGTGTGTCTTCCATTTCAGAAAGATGACAGTCCACAGCAACCTCTCTCATGCATCTGCCGAAGGTCTCTGTTCCAGTTTGTACACTCTACTGCAGGCCACAGTTTGCAGTGGAGATCTGACTGCATCACTTCCCTGGGGCCTTGTAAACACCTAGGCTTCATCTCCTCACCTCCATGTTCCATGAAGATCCATCCATAGCAGACCCTTGTTCCAGCCGTACTGAATTCCCCTTGGTCACGCCCTGTGGTTTCCCACTTCTTTGCCTTGTTCTTTGCTCTGTTTTCTCAGCTACCGCCATCTCCCTGCTTGTCCAAAGGTCTCACTCAGCTCCAGTGTAGGCTCCTGCACGCAGTCTTCCGTGAGCTCCAGTATGCATGAGCTACCCTTCCACTCAGCTCCCGCAGCCCCTGGTGTTCACACCAGGACACCGCTTTGCCTCCCCATTTTGGAATTCATTAGGGTGGCTCTGTCCCTCTGTAGACGTTGAGCTCCTTGAGGGCAAGGACCTGGTCCTTGGAACGTGTTCTGTGAACCACACTCTTATCCCTGAGTTTTGCAAAATGGTGAGAGGCACCATGGTTACCTGAGTGAGAAACCTTGGCCACACAAGCTATGGCCCATCTCTTGAGTTCTCCTGCATGGGGCTGTGTGCCTTTGGCCTGGGTACCTCAAGCTCCAGCTGGAGGTCCCCATCTTGCTCCTCTTTAGGGGTTGCAGGTAGCCGGGATTCAGGCTGAGGAGGCAGTGTTGTGAGGCTAGAGAACAGAGACAATATCTCTTTTGCCTGACCCTTCTCTAGACCTCTGGTTGGGAGGTGGGCCAAGCAGCAACTGCTTTTCCACATCCCCGCAGCTGTTCATCCCCTCCAGGGTCCCCCTTCCACTCCCTGGGGCACACAGGCAGAGTTGGTGTTTATGTGGCAAAAGCCCCACCAGCCCATGGAATGTGTCACCTCTGAGGCATAGGGAGCAGCTTGAATGGTTACAATCTGATCCCCCAATGAGGTTTCCCCTTGTCCTGGTTTACCAAGGCCAGTGGAGGGACAGAGACCCACAGATGTCAGGCTGACAAATGACCCATCCCCAGCTGCACCTCTGCTCCAGCCACCAGTTCTCCCTGCTCTCTGCCACCTTCCCTCCCCCTTCCCTCGACATCCAGGGGCCTGCAAGAGGTGCTGCCTGCTTTACTGTCCCTTCAGCTGCTCCTTCCCTAGTTACCAGGAGTCCCCAGTCTCCATATGTTTTTTAGGAAGACCCAGGACTCTCCAGTATTCCGCCCCCTAGAGGCCTTCCTGTGTGGTCCAGGACACCCTCAGATTTCCAGAGTGTTGGAGCTGACAGGATGCTGCTGATACAGGGGCTTGTAAATTTTCCTTCATATTAGAATCACCTAGGGAGCTTTACAAAGAATCTCAACACCCAGGCCTCAGCCTAGCTCATAATTCAAAGCAAACTTTTTGTTTGGTTTTGTTCTGACTTGAAGCTTCCGGGTTGTGAGTCAGCTCTTTGACCTGCCCATCTATACCAGTGCCATTTTTTAATGAAAATTTTAAGACATGCCAAAAGGTTATGAAGAAGAATGTCTAAATCCAGCTTTGAAAAAGAATATTACCAAGAGAGTTGAAGCCCCTTAATCCCAGAGGCTCGGAGATTGTTCCTTAGGGTTTCAGGAACTCTGGGGAGCTGTGTCAGGGGCCATCTCAGGATGAGGGCTGGGTGGGGGCAGAGCGGGTTAGGTTCCAGCCTTTCCCCTTGTTTCACCCAAAACAACTCCACGTTTATTCTGCTTTGTACACTGAGGTTCTGTAAGTAGTTTCATTGGAAAAAGGGTTTAAAAGTCACTTCATTACACCCTCACTAGTCTGTCTTCTACCCTGCCTGAGGTAGTGGTCATTCTGTAGTCATTGGAAGAGTCTTGTGGTGGAGCTCAGCAGATGGGGGCTGCGGTCCCGGCTCTCCATTTGCTCTTAGGTCCCAGGTCCCCTTGGCAAAGTCAGACCTCTCAGAACTCCAGGTGAGACATCAGGTGAGATAAACGAGCGTGAGAGGGCTTTATAAACGGCAGTGTCCTGTCCAGTGTCAGGGGGTCCTGTTTCCAGGCAGTGTGGTTACTAGGCTTGATCTCAGAGGGCAGGAGTTGCTTGGGCTTTTGACTATACTCACCCACTGTGCTTTCTAGTGCCCTGTGTGGTTGGGGTCTGTGGGGAGTGTAAGAGACTGATAACCTCAGTTTTAAGGCACTTTTTTTCTGTATTTCATTGACGCTAAGACACTTTCTAAAAATATAATTTTAATATCTCCAGATTTGGGATGCACCTTACAGTCAGTGGCATGACAGTTTAATTGGCAACTTTTTCAATAGTACATAAAATAGCAGCCATCTTTCAACCTGAAGTATCTTAGAGTCACTGAAATGCCATCATTGTTAACTTTTCATTCTTCTTCCTCTTCTCCATGAGAGTCACCCTCCTGGTAGAGAAAAGCCATTTGGAAAAACTTCTAAACTTTAGCATATAGTCTCCTCCTGACACTCCATCCTCTCTTTCTTCCCTGCTAGCATCCACCCAGGCCAGGCAAACTTTCAGCTTCCTGATCTGAGGGAGCCCCCTTTGTTGAGCTCTCTCTTGGGGCAGATGTTTCATGGGGCAAGAGAAAGGAGATGGAGTACACCTACATAGGGAAGCCCACTGTACCAACTGACAGGGAGGGAGCCAGGCCAGCCACCCCCAACAGCTCTGGTTTCTTTATTTCCCAACCAGAGCCTGGCCAGACGGCTCAGCCTGCTTCCCTGGGGATCTCTGGGGCTGCTTATTGCCAGAGATGAGCAGGGGCTGGGGGGGTGTGTGCAGGGGAAAGGAGTGCAGCCTGTCCTGAACTCCCTGGGTTGACGTAAGCAGTTGTCTGGCCCGTATAGAGGTAGACAATGACTTCCTCAGCTCCTCCAGCAAGGTGGAAGAAGGGTTAGGTGATGGGCCTTTCAAGGAAAAGCAGCACTTTGGCAGCACCTAGGGTAGCCTAAGCCATGGACATTCACTGCAGTTGGAAATTGCCTCCAACCTTCTCTCAGTCCTGGCAGCCACTCTAATTAACCTTGGCCCTTGTAGTCTTGAGGCCAGGCTCTTCCAGAAAGGGAAGGAGTGTCTGCAGTGAGATCCAGGGATAATTGGGCACAGGAAGCAGTTTTTGGACATTTCCCCCACCCCGCTGAGAGAGCTTAGCAAGACATGATCAGCCCGGATTACAGCTGCCCTCATGTAACTGGGTTAAAGTGGTGGCCTACTTAGGCCCCTCCTGCAGTGGCCTCCTTCAAAGCTGATGAGGCCGATTAGGGGGTTATTTCTGAGCCCTGGTTGTGTACCTAGAAGCCTGGGGGTAGTCCTCCTTTGACAAGAAAGACAATAATCAAGGCTGGACAGCCAAAGGCAGAATCTGCCCTGCCCGTAGGACAGCAGTGCTATCAGACCTCATGTGTTCTTGGAAAAGAAGGAGTCCAATGACGTCAAGTCTAAGTCCTTGGATTTTGAACTTCAAAACCCAAGCCAACCAATTTTCAGGGAAAGAATTTGTCCTATGTTTTTGCCATCTTTAGACCTAGAGAGAGATGGTGGATAGTCAAAATGAATTCTGCAGTCATAGTTGCTAGCCTGTACTTAGTAGGTTCTGTGCATTTGAGGGAGATTGCTGTTTAGCCTGAGCCTCAGTTTGCTCATATGTAAAATGGCAATAATAGTAATAACTATTTCCTAGAGTAGGTGTGAAGATTGGATAAGACACTTGACACAGCGCCTGGCACATTGTAAGCACTACTTCCATAAATGTTAGATGCCATTATTGCTACCATTACCGCCATGACTGCCACCACCATTCTCACCATCATCTTCATCTTCCTCAAGACAGCAGGGTGAATGATAAAAAGCTGTCTCTCGACTCTGACAAACTCAGTTTGAATCCTGGCTCTGCCACTTTGTAGCTAGGTGGCTTTGGATAACTGGTAACTTCTTTGATCTAGATTCTGTAAAATGGGCAATTCATAAGGCTGTTTGAAAAGTGTATAATATGGTCCTTTTTATACAGTAAGCACTTCATAAAATTGACTATTGTAGTTATTAAAAAGGGGCTGATCAAGGTCAGTGGTTACCAAGAGTTGGGGGGAGGCATGAATATGTGAAACACCAGATTTCTAGGACAGTGAATCTACTCTATGATACTATAATAGTAGATATATTTGTCAAAACCTACAGAATATACAGTATCAAGAGTGAATCCTAATGTAAACTCTGGACTTTGGTATCAATATAGGTTCATCAGTCAACAAATGTAGCACTGTGGTGTGGGATATTGGTAGTAGGAGAGGCTGTGTGTGGAGGAGGTGGGGCAGGCAATATATGGGGAGTTCAGTGTACTTTTTGCTCTGCTTTGCTGTGAACCTAAAACTGCTCTGAAATTATAGTCTATTTAAAAGGAAAAGAAAGTTTATCAAACTAGATTGCTATATAAATTTAGAATGTCAACTCTATCCCCATGGTAACCACTAAGAAAATAAAAGATACAGAAAAGGAAATGAAGAGGGAATCAACATGGTACACTAGAAAAAAGTCCATCAAACACAAATGAAAACTGTATTGGAGGAACTGAGGAAAAAGAGATGTGCCATGTAGAAAACAAATAGCACAATGGCAGGGAAAAAGCTCTTCATTATCAGTAATCACTTTAAATGTAAATGGGTTAAACTCACCAATTAAAAGACAGAAATTGGCAAAATGAATTTTTTTCCCTTTTTTTTGGCAAAATGAATCTTAAAAAGACATATCTAACTATATACTGTCCAGGGGGTTCTGGCAATGAGTTGATGAGCCAACTCACTGGAAATGACTGATGCTCGGAAAGATTGAGAGCAATAGGAGAACAGAGCTGCAGAGGACGAGATGGTTAGAAAGCTCCACCCACTCAATGGACATGAATTTGAGCAAACTCTGGGAGATAGTGGAAGACAGAGGAGCCTGGCATGCTGCAGTCCATGGGGTCACAAAGAGTCAGACATGACTTAGTGACTGAATGACATCCACTATATGCTGATTACAGGAGACTCAATTTAATCCAGAGAGATTTAAAGTGAAAGGATGGAAAAAGATATTTAATGCAAATAATAACCAAAAGAAAGTGGAGGTGGCTACAAAATACCAGGCAAAAGAAATTTTAAGTGAAAAATTTTTATAAGAGACAATGTTATCCTTTTATTGATAAAAGGATCAATTCATCAAGAAGATATAACAAGTATATTCATACACACCAAACAACAGAGCTCCATAAGATATGAAGGAAAATTGACAGAACTGTCCATTTGACAGAAACAGTTCTACAATAATAGGTGGAGACTACTGTATTCCACTTTAAATAATGGGTAAAATTTAGACAATACATTTGTAAAGAATAGAAGACTTCAACAGCACTATAAACCAATTAGACCTAAGAGACATATACAGAATACTCCACCCAGCAAGAGCAGAACATGCATTTTTCTCAAGTGTACATGGAACATTCTCCAGGATAGATGATATATTAGGCCACAAAGCAATTATCAATAAATTTTAAAAGATTGGGATTATAGAAAGTATCTTATCTGACCAAATAGAATGAAGCTAGAAATCCAAAGCAGAAGGAAAACTGATAATATTGCAAATACGTGGAAATCAAACAACACACTACAATAACCAATGGGCTAAAGAAGAAATCACTAAGGAAATTAGAAAATGCTTTGGGATGAATGAAAATGGAAGTGCAATGTACCCAATTTTTTAAATTTCTGCATATATTTCTTGCAACATGCTTTTTACTTTTTATTATTAATTTTACTGTAATATGGTTGATTTACAATGTTGTATTTCAGCAGTACAGCAAAATGAGCTAGTTATGCTTAAATGTATATCCATTCTTTTTTTAGAATCAACGAAATTGACAAATCTTTAGCTAGACTCATTAAGAAAAAAAGACAACTAAAATTCGAAATCAAAGCAGAGATGTTACTACCAACCTTACAAAAATTAAAAGGATTATAAGAAAATACAATAAGCAGTTGTATGCCAACAAATTAGTCTTGATGAAATGGAAAAGTTGCTAGAAACATGGAAATTACCAAAACTGACTCAAGAAGAAATATAAAACATGAACAGTTCTACAAGTAAAGAGACTGAATCAGTAATCCAAAACCTCCCCACCAAAACCCAAACTTCATTGGTGAATTCTACCAAACATTTAAAATTTAAACATTAATCCTATTCAAACTCTTTAAAAAAACATAGAAGAGGAAGGAATACTTCCTTACACATTCTATAAGGCCAGCATTACCCTAATACCAAAGCAAGACAAAGAGATCACAAGAAAATCACACACCAGTATCCTTATAATACAGATACAAAAAATCCTCCACAAAATACCAGCAAACCAAATCCAATAACTCTCTGAGAGGATCATACACCATGACAAAGTGGAATTTACCCCAGGAATGTGAGAGTGGTTCAACATAAGAAAATCAACCATGGCAGTACACTATGTAGGAAAAGTAACTCAACATAGACCAACAACCTAAATATAAGAGCTAAAACTAATAGAAGAAAACAGGGCTAAATTTTTATGACCTAGGATTTGGCAATGGATTCTTAGATTTCTCACCAAAAACAAGAGCAACAGATAATTAATTAGATAAATTAGACTTAATAAGAATTTAAAAATTTTGTCCATCAAAGGGCATTATTAAGAATGTGAAAAAAACCTACAGAATGGGAGAAAATATTTTCAAATCATATATCTGTAAGGGTTTAATATCCTGGATATATAACGAACTCTCAAAACTTACCAGAAAGACAACACAACTAAAAATTGGGCGAAGGACTCAAATAGACATTTCTCCAGTGAAGACTACGAATGACCAATAAGCACATGAAGAGGTGTTCAACATCACTGGTCATTAAGGAAATGCAGGTCAAAACCACAAATGAGATACTCCTTCATACACACTAGAATGGCTATCATAAAGATAATAACAGGTATTGGTGAGGATGTGGAGAAACTGGAACCTTCATACTGGTGGGAATGTAAAATGCTACAGTCACTATGGAGGATAGTTTGTTTCTCAAAAAGTTAAACATAGAATTTACCACATGATCCGGCAATTCTATCCTTAAGTATCTACCCTAGAGAAATGAAAACCTGCGTCCACACAGAAAACTTAAGACACACATTTGTAGCAGCATTATTTGTAAATGCCAAATGATTCAAACAGCCCAAATGTCCATTGGTGGACACTGGATAAACAAACTGTGGTCTATACATACAATGAAATAGTATTCAGCCATCGAACGGAATGAAGTACTGAAACATGCAGCAACTTGAATGAACTTTGAAAATATGCTAAGTAAAAGAAGTCAGTGACAAAAGGTCATGTGTTGAATGACTCCACTTATATGATATGTCCAGTATAAGCAAATTCAGAGAGACAGAACATTAGTGGTTACTTAGGTGATGGCCAAGGGAAAAAGGGGAATGACTTCTTAATAGAGATGGAGTGGTTTATGGAGTGATGAAAAAATTGTAAAACCAGAGAGAGCCGGTGGTTGTACAACATTGCAAAGACACTAAAACCACTGAACTGTACACTTTCAAGTGGCTCATTGTGTTTTGTGGATTTTACTTTAATTAAAAAAAGTCAACAAAAGGATGTGAAAAGAACGAAATTTCTTTTAAACTCTCAAGTGCCCTGTGCACCCTGCTCGCGGGACTCACTGGATAACCTTCCCAAGAGCAAATGTGTTGCCTGCACTTTACCAGCCCAGGGCTGACCATTATCAATTTCTATTTGACCTTCTTCAAGGCCACAGATTCTACTGGAGTGGTACAAACCAAAATGGGGACAGAGGGGCCCAATGAGGACCATGTACCCTGCAGGAGCAATCCCAGCCTTTCTGAATGACTGGATTAACCCAGGGTTCCTCTTTTCAACCCCATCATTCATGAGTGCCATGGGCCACATAGGCTGGGCAAGGTAAACAGCCATGTCACTGACCACAATTCTGGGAAAGGGGCCATTGCTGACACCTATGCCAGCAGGGTGGCAGTGTCTCCATGCAGAGTTCCTGGAATTCATTTGACTGTTTGAAGTAGAGAAAGTTTAGGGAAATGTTTGTGTTACACTAGTACTGTCCTTTCAACAAGATGGGGATTTCCTACTCTTTCCAATCCAAGACCCCCTTTCTGGCTCTGCCAGGCTATGTGGGAGTGGGGATCCCGATTGGCCCAGCCAGCTGTCTGGCCCACCCCTGTCTCCTATGCTGAGACACACAAATCCATTTACACATATTAACACATATGCTAACCTTGGATCATTCCAGAATATTGAGATGAAAATGCTAGTTGGATGTAAACTGAGAAGAGCAACTCCTAGTTTCAAATCTGCCTGGTGTTCAGGCAATGGCTGTGACTCTCCGCAGCTTCCTGTCAGTTAAGATGTGATTTAAACATTCTATTGTGTACCAGTTGTGTTTCCTGTTTTACAATATCCAAATTTAATACTGCCTTCCTGCCCTTTCTGTGTAGCGGGTGATTCAGAAAGTGACTCTGATTTCCCTCTCTGGGTGGGTTTCCCTCACTATCTTATCTCTCCTCCTGCCCCATGAATGGATTTTTCCATTAGTTGACATGCTGGGAACTTTCTTCTGGCTGCAAGGCAGCCTCAGAGCAAACAGCCTAGTTCTCTCTCTCCTGGTCATGGGAAGGTTCTGATGCCTTCCAGAGAACAGCTTTGCAGTAAAACAAACTAACAAACAAACTTTGAGACACCAAATGCCATTCTGCATGTACACAGATCTGTTTCTTATTTCTCGCCCAGCCACCTTGGCACTCCTGCTAGGGAGCAAGACCGCCTCACTGTAAGAGCAAAGCATGTCCTCCACTCAAGGAACCTTGACAGTGCCTGGGCTCTGGGTGGTCTCTACTGCTGATACATTGGAGGGCCAAAGAAATGCCATTTCCCCAACAAGGCTGCCACAACTCTCCTCTAATGCCACGGTGAGGTGGGAGCCATTTAGAGAAACCCTATAAAGCCAGCCCAGTATCACCTGGGCCCCAGTCAATGACTTTTGCCAGCTGGAACACACTTATATTCTGCTCACAACTCTTAGCTCAGAGTGGACTGTTAATTTGTCTTACAAAATGATACTATCTTTATTCTGTAACCAAGCACAGTGCCCTGCCTCTGGGGGGACAGGCACTCAGTAAATATTGATGGATCACGTTGGGCCTGACATTTGGGAGGAAAAGGCCAAAATGGAAAAGGAGATGAAATGACGCTTTGCCAAAGGCTCTCAAAATAACTGGGCATGTTGGGATGGCAGCAGTGGGTTTCAGATTGTCCCACGGGACCTGGCATTCTGTTGGAACTGATTGAAGTTTCCATAAACATTTGATTCAAAAAAAGTGTCTTTAAATGTATAATATTGAAACACTAATACAAACTGAAAAAAACCCCACCTAACTAAAACATCTATAATGTGTTGCATTCAGAATGGCAATTGAAGACCACCAGTGGGTCAGCAGGAACCATCAAGTTGACATATTATGTTCAAACCTCTGGCAAGATGCCAAACTTCTTGCAGGCCTTCCTTGTCAGGCCTGGTTCAGAAGGCTGTGACTACCCCAGGGTTTTAGAATTTAGGCCAATGTGTACTCACTTTCATAAAACTATACACGATACTACCTCTTCTGTTTGCAAATCAAGACCTTGTTGCTGCTGTACAGCCAAAGCAATACAGAAATCAATGGAGCGCTGAGACTCTGTCATCTGTCACCCCAATTACAAATTTTTATAGTCACCCAAACAGCCTCGTCATTCTCATTAACTTTCTGAGTAACTGGTATACATTTGTACTTTAAAACAATGAAATACTGTTTTTAATCTCATACTTGTAACTTAATGAGGTGCCAGCTAAGATTCTGATTAAAAAGCAAAGAGGTTCTTCCAGCAAGGAGGGAGACTAAAGGCTGAACAAATTACCAGCCCCTTGTGACTTGGCTGTGTCCTTTTAGAGAGAGAGTAGGTGCTCAAGGACACCAGGGCACTTGTGAGCACAGAGGCCCGTAATGCAGACACTGCCCAGTGCTCCTGTCTTAGCGCATCTTACAGCTAACCTCTGTTGCTAACCTCTGTCGAGCTAATGTGATCATCTGTCAGGATGGAAATCTGCAAGTGTAGGTCAGTGTTCATTTATGTAAAGCACGTGCCCTCTACCAGCCCTCTGGGTGGGTCCGTTGAAACTATTTGAGAGGCATAGTCCATATATTCGGAACATAGTAAGGGTCATTTTAAATCATAGTGATAACTAAGTTATTGGGATGAAGAGGTAGACTGGTTTGGGTCCTAAGGCAGTTTTTTCTGATTCTTGAAAAGATTTCTTCCAACAGGCTTGAGGTTTGGAACAGGGGATTGTGTCATGGGTTAAAGGGATCAAGGAAGTCCTCTGAATGTAGTAGCCAAAGCAGTGTATCCAGGGCGTGACTCAGTTGCATCCTTCCATTCAGCTATTCCTCCAGCAGGGGAAAAGCCTGGACAGACAGATGGGAAGGCATCAGAGCTTGGCCAAAACCCACACTTGTCTTGCTCATGTGGTTAAGAGCTGCAGAAAGTGGGAGAAGCCATACTCTGAAAACGGTTGTCATTCACTGGGCTCTCCTGAGTAGCAGCTCTGAATCCAGGTGTGATTTTTTCCCACAGCAGACTTCTTCCCAGCTCACAGTGATGGGACTTCCTGAATATGATAGTATTTTCCATCAACAGAGAGGAATTGCCACATTCCACACACTCACACTTGCCCTCTGAAGCAGTGGAGCAATTTAAAAGGTGCCCAGTGGGGCATGAAGTCTAAAGAGGGGAAGTGCTGAAACTCTGGGAAGAATTTAGGTAGGTGGAGTGTGATTACTGAAGTTGAAATCTGTCCAGACCACTGAGTTAACCACTAATGCTATTAAAAAAGAATGCTGTGGGCTCATTAAATTACTTCATTCTACCTGAACCTATTAATATCATCTAAATCATTAAAAAATCCTGTGTACCATTAAACATGAATGATGAAACTGGCTCTGAGCAGATGGCTGCCTTAATGGAGCACTATTCCAAACCACAATAGTCCTCTAGAGCCAAGATGGCTGTTTTTAGCTACTGTGATTGACATGAGCACATGTCATCAAATTCACACAGGGAGTGGGGCTTTGGGGCAATGAAACAGAAAATTGTCCTGCATATATTCATTAGCAATTAATCCTGAAATATGCATTATGAAACTGAGACAGCAAATGATTTAGAAAGAGCCAGAGGTATTTCAGCAATGTCCTTGATGGCCTTTCTGCAGAGAAAGAGATAAGGCAACAGCTGATAGAGATAGGACACCGAAAGATCCCTTGCTTGATGTGGGCTCCTATCTGGCCCTTGGATGGCAGTAGCACTAGTTACCTTGCCTGATATGCAGATGTTTTCCCCAGGCTCAAGTGGCAAATAGGGTTCATCTCTTATCACTTTGGAACTGGAAAATTGGTAATAAGTTTACATATGTGATGTACCCTGAGGATTGTGCTGGATGGCACTGCTACTACCCCCTACCAGCTCCGAAAGGGGAAGACCCAGTAATACACTGATCTGGAAGAAATTGGGAACAGGCTTAAGTACAGCCATGTTGCCACTGGAATTCAAGTCTGATGCTTGCCTCAGATCCGTGGCCAGGGTAGACTGCCCAATAAAGGGTAGACTATATCAGTAGGCCAGGATTTAGAGCTGGGCACAAGAATGACATAGGTAACTCATATCGTAGGGAACAGCTGTAAGCAGATGAGGTTTCCCAAGTGCCAGTTTGGAAAGAAATCTGTATCAGTTCCTAAGTATATTATTTCCCGGGTGGAGCAGTGGTAAAGAATCTGCCTGCCAATGCAGGAGACGCAAGAGACACGGATTCAATCCCTGAGTTGGGCAGATCCCCTGGAGGAGGAAATGGCAACCCACTCCAGTATTCTTGCCTGGAAAACTCTATGGACAGAGGAGCCTGGTGGTTACAGTCCATGGGGTCACAAAGAGTTGGATATGACTGAGCAAGCAACTGAGCCTGCACACACATTATTTCAGTGGCTTCAACTGTTAGCTTTTAGTTAAGGAGTACCCACGAGGCCCTGATGAGACAGGTTAAAGAAAGAAACCACAAATGGTAATTCAGTTTTAACATTTTATTGGGTAAATGATTTTAAAGGTAATAACAATAGTGTCAAAACTACTACAATATCTTTCCACAGCCATACCTTACAGACCCACATAAACCTTCTCATTTTTCTTTTTCTTCATTTATAATATTTTAAAGCCATACATGTCATATAAAATGCCCATTTCCAATAGTTTCTTCAAACTATTAAGCAATTAAATGTGGAAGGAAGGAGGATCTAGTTATACTTGAAGGGGTTACAGATAATTGGTGATGTCTTACTGTAATCAAAAAACAGGGTACTAAGAAAGGGAGGACGAGAGAGCTACTCCAGGTAGCTTTGCTCATTACAAGTCTCACCACTGCATCACCAAGAACTCATTATGCTGGTGACTGATTCAAAGTAATTTTGGGGAACATATAAAACACTAAAATAACTTAGAAACTAGATCCAAATATTTCAAAAGTAATCAACTTTCATATACAAAAACAGTCAGAGGTGGTTACAAAAGTTTGTTTTCTCAGTGCGTCTATGTACCAGCGCAGTTACTGGGTCCAGAGCAAAATAAAAGGTTTATTTTCTTCTGAAACAGTAATAAAAAACAAGGAAAACATATCTTTGTATATAAAGGATCAATGCTGGTCTTAAGAATAATGTAATCAGAAACCCTTAAATCGAGAGGCACACAATGGGTTTCCGCTCTTAAAAAATAAAAGGAAAGTCACCAGTTTATTTCAATGGAGGAGGTGCTCACACCCCTCAAATAAACTTAATTCAATTTAACATCACTAGCAAAAATCACTTAGAAACTGTACAAAAATAAAAAAGTTAACACATTTAATCCTGCAAGGTTTTTGTAAGGACTGGAAGGCAGGCTTTTGGAGCAGCATTTGGGCATGGCTGGGGGCTTCTTTGGTTTGATCTAACACACAGAAGAGATGGGACCTATTCCAGGTGACAGTTTTCGAATTTCCTGCACATTTGAAGACATGAAAAGAGGCCAGTATACAAACTTCCGGTGTGCTGGGCATTGGGGTTGTATGCAGTGGACTGAAAATCTTGTAACTGCTTTAAGAGCGCCTGGGGGGTGGGGTGGGTAAAGAGCAAGCCTTGCACTTCCTCCATCAATCACACCGGCCTCTCAGGACAGGGGAAACGGGCAGGGCAGTAGCACATTCTCCTACCGTCAGAAGGCCACTTAAGGGAAGAAGGGGGGAGGGGCAATTGTTCTTTTAGAATCTGGTACCTGGCTGACCTTGTTGAACAACAAGAGAACCCTTCCAGAAATGGAAGCCTTTTGCTACATACCAAAGTAAAATATGTACTATTTTCCAAGAGGAAAAAAAATACCCAGTTGCATTTGAAAAACAGAAAACATAAATGGAACTAATTAACATTTAAAAGGGGGGCTATGTAAACTTTGTGCTACTCAAATGAAGTTCAAGTATTACTTCTGAGCTGTTTAGAGATCGCTGAACTTATACAATATTCTGGTGATAAGAGTGCAATTCACATTTGTGTTTCTGAACAAATAAACCACAACTGGCTAGAACACAACCTGTGCAATTAGAATCTTCGTCTGAGTTAAAAACACATGCTACATATTTCAACATGTTCAAAGTTAATTCAAACCACATATTTAACAGCTTTGTTATATACAACCAAGGTGAAAGGGTCTAGCATTTGTTTGAAGCACACCATTACAAGTTTGTATAACACCTTTTACACTACAAAATCTTTTAGTCAACAGCTACTTAGACACAAAAAATGCACTGTGCATTAATTTGAATACAAAAGGAGACAAAACTATCCTTTTCCCCCAAGCCACGGTGGGAAATATTGCTGACCTCGTCCTCTGAAGCCTGCAGGATGGTTATTTCTTCAGTATAACATTATTACACTGGTAAGAAAATCTGTATAACATCTGCATATATCAAGAATTTTAAAAAATCTGATATGATTTTAGAGTCCGCATGACCAGTCACGTGACCTGCTCAAGATTGATTAGCACCGTTAAATACATTAATACACACATATGTATATATTGTATACACACTCACATATGCATGTAATAGATCTTTTCTCTAAAAAAAAAAAAAAAACTAACCATGAGCTCACCCAGGATGAGGAGCCTGTTGAACTGATGAGATGATGGATAAGATGGATCAATATTGGTCTATTCTGTCTCTCTTCAGTTTGCTTGTTTTATTTACTTTTTTTTTTTTGCAGCAGACAATATCATTCAGCTTGTGCTCAGTTTCCCTATAAGGGCAAGAAAAAATTTCCATCAGGTAGCCACTTGTTTTTATACTGAAAGACTAATCTGCTCCAAAATGCTCCCAAGTAGAAATGAAAGGACTCAAAATCCCTTTCTAAAGGCCAACAGCTAGCTTTCTCTAACTAATCTCTAGGTTCAATGGAACTGGCTACCGAGGTTCCATTTCAGGCTAACAACTGGCTTCTTAGTTAAGGCATCACAACTGAAAATGGTTATTTCAACAATGGATGCTGTGGATGAAGGAATACCAAAAAACTTCTGAGAACTCTCATCAAAAACAAAAGCAGTTTGCTTTGCTGCAAGGGCCAGCAGAAGAAATTCAGCCAATTCACCTCACAAACTAGAAAAGGGTTTTCAAATTCTGAACTAGCAGTCTGTTACCTGTCACAGCAACTACATGTATAAGTTATGCCATCTTGATATTCAGTGACATCGCGTGGTTTTAGACTATATGTTCTGCACCGTACTTATGTTCATCACTTGAAATCTTTGTTTCCTGTTTGAAAAAAAATGTTTACACACACATATATATTTATATATACTTACTACCAAAATATGAAGATAATCTTTCTCTAGAGTCATCTGTCATTTTTCCTGGGGGTATACATAGAGACCTCCCATTGACACGAGGAAGTTCTCTGTGTATACATCACGGGAAAACTAGCGTGCAAATGCGCTGGGCTCTAGCAACTATATCATACCTAAATGCCAACTCCATTTATGCAGGGGTAACATAACATCTTCTCAATATAGTAAATGTGTTTCTATCAAAAGTATGTAGTGCAGAAAGAGATTTAAGCGATTTTATAGTATTTCTAAAACTCCAGTATTGTCCCCATGATAAACATGTCTGAAATCACGACATGTATGAACTTTTGTTTCATTAGATTATCATTACCATTTCCTTAAATGGTAGCTAAAATTGTCTCTGGCCAATCATGACT
Source organism: Bos indicus x Bos taurus (assembly GCF_003369695.1). Lineage (NCBI taxonomy): Eukaryota > Metazoa > Chordata > Mammalia > Artiodactyla > Bovidae > Bos > Bos indicus x Bos taurus. Next base: position 86,074,551 of record NC_040105.1, on the reverse strand, counting down.
TATTGAAACCTAAAGCTAACAAATTTAAATTAATATATAATAGAAATGTGTCTCTTTTTGGTTATTTGCTCAAAATAAATTTTTTCAGCTTAAAAAAATACTCAAGAGTAAGCAATTTGTCTAATCTGTTGTTTCACATATATAAACAATAAAATTTTATAAGAATATTTCTCTAAATTGCCTTTTTTCTAACCCCTCTTAATTCCACTTCATTATATTCTTCTCAAAGGCACTAAATTCTGTATCTGCTCTCTTCCTGATATATGCTGCTTTTCAAAATGATTTCTGTAGCATATTTCAAAGGTAGCTTGCACTTTCTTAAAACAGTGTTTCAATTTGTAAGTTGGTTCTATAAAGTGATGAGGCAGTTTTTCCTATGATAACTAGCACAATAGGCATAAATGATTTCTCACTCTGTGTGACAAGTCCTATCACGGACCTTCAAATATTCTACACTAGAATGAAAGCTCATATATTTTTACCATGGGAAAAACATATACTTAAGCAGTAAAGACCCATATACTAAGCTCTTATAGCAAAATGAATTTTAGACAAATTCAAAAGTATACAAATACCTGAATCTGATATGAATTACTCCCAAACATGGCTATCAAAAGTTATCTATCTTACTAAGGAAAATGGAGGAAAAACCTAAATGAAATCCTTAAAAACTGCACAATTTCTTCCATCCACAGTCAAAAGAAGGAAGGAAGAGAAGAAAGAAAGAAGAAGACAGGAAGGAGGGCAAGAAGGACAGAAAGACAAACCTGACTGAAATAGCAAAGCAAAATTCTATATAATATTGTAAGGAAAGAAAACTCCAAAATTCATATATGCTGCAAAAAAAAAAATGATCTAAAATAATAAAACAGGAGGATCTTCTTAATAAATGCCACTTTCCTACCCGTTACCATGATGATCTTAGTTGACGATGTCGAAGCTTCACCATGGCAACGGAAACTATCATCATAAAATGGTACAGTAAAACAGATAGCTAGACCAAGAAGGGGTAGGGTCTCCTGGGAAGAGGTCTGCAGAGAGGCCCAGTGACTGGTTGTGCGGCTCAGTGTCAGGAATAATGGTTGTATGGTGGAAGGGGATGCCCAATGCCATTTTGGAAATGATGATGCTGGCGATGAGCAAGGTATTCAGCATAGCTCAAGGTCATCTTTTCACTACGGTACCTGAAAGAAAGTCAGGGAAGAGACAAAGTTAACATCATGAAATAGGTGATATGTGAATGTCAGAGCCAGAAGGGATCCTTAGAGATAATGCTTCTATATCAGGAAACAGAGACCTAGAGAGAAGTGACTTGCCCACTTTCACACAGCTAATACATAGCAAAGGTGAGAACAACCCAGGAATCCAGAATCTGAGTCTAGGACTCTGCATTTTACTACTCCTTGTTTAGGGCTTTCTTGGAGGCTCAGATGGTAAAGAATCTGCTTGCAACGCAGGAGACCTGGATTCAATCCCTGGGTTGAGAAGATCCTCTGGAGAAGGAAATGGCAACCCACTCTAGTATTCTTGCCTGGGAAATCCCATGGAAAGAGGAGCCTGGTATGCTATAGGCCATGGGGTCGCAAAGAGTCAGACACAACTGAGTGATGAACACTTTCACTCCTTGTTTAAATTGTTCTAGAAATTGTATTGCCCTCTCAGCTCTGGTTTGCTAACAGGAAAGAACAGAGGAAAGCCAGTCTATTACTGTCATGTATATGTTTCATTCACTTGACTACTTTTTCTTCTGGGATTCTCCATCGGTTTTCTTTTACCATTTCTTTCCTTCTGTCCACAGGTCTCAGGTCTTGCCATTAAGGGAAAACAGCAGCAACACAAAACGTGTTTTGATTGTGGTATCGCAATCCTCTTTCCCCCATCTTTTTTTTCCTTCTTCTTTTCATTGCCACACTTCTCAGAAGAGTCATGTGTTTTCTACCTCTCCATTAGGATACTTCTCACTACTCCCTTTAGGAAGCTCTCTGTGCCTTGCGTTCTATAATTTCATACTCCCCTGGTGCTCCACTTACCTCTTGGACTGCGCCTTATCTCTCTGATCACTCATCCTACCCTTGTGCCTTGTAAGAGTTTCCTATATTTCTCCCTTCAGTTCCTTTGTCCCTATGCTCTGTCCCAGCTCAGTGAACCTTTGCCTCACAGCTTCAGGTATGTCATCTTTACAGATGATCCCAAATCACTACCTCTAGCCATAAGCTCTACACATATAAATATCCAGTGACCTATTGGACATTTCTTTTTTTTTTTTTTTTTAGCTTTCTTTAATCTTTTTTTTAATTTTTATTTATTTATTTAATATAAATTTCTATACAGGTATCCCAGGAAGCACTTAAAATCCAGAATCAGTGCATAAATGGAACTCTCCTCAATGTGGTCCATGTCTTGGTCAAAGGGACTGCCTTGGTCCCTTTTATTTAGATAAAAGCCTTGACTTGCTCTTCTTCCCTACTCCTGAATGATGACTAAGTCCTTTTATTTTTTTCCACAATATTTTCTTTTCCTTCCTTTCATGCCATCGCATGGCCACAGCTCTTAAGGCTCCCATTTCACCTTCTTTAGATTGCTGCCACATATTCTTAGATAATAGAAATGTCTCCTGATTTTCCTGTTTCCAATTCTAATTTTATATTTCAAATCCATCTGTTCAAAACCTGTCAGTGGCTACTATTGCCTACAGAGTTGAGTTTAAACTTTTACTCTCTGCCTTCTTGGCCTTATTCTCCCTGGTGACCTCCTTCTCTATGTACACTGATGCTCAACTCCTTCAGTTGTGTCTTGACTCTGCAACCCCACGGACTGTACCCTGCCAGGCTCCTCTGTCCAGGGGACTATCCCAGCAAGAATACTAGAGTAGGTTGCCATTTCCTCCTCCAGGGGATCTTCCCAACCCAGGGATCGAACTGCATATAATACGTCTCCTGCATTGGCAGATGGATTCTTTACCACTGCACCACTTGGGAAGCCCCTCAGGAAGTTCTCTTTAAGTTAACCCCTTTCCTCCCCCACTCTCCCCACCTGTCAAATATTCTATTCATTCTTCAATGAGTAGAATTCTTATACTCAGCCTCCAATCTACTTCCTCTTTGAAATTTTCTGTTATCCACAACCCCCTCTTGGAATTCCTCTTTCCCTACTCTATGATCTCATACCATCCATCATATTTTGCCTTCTAGTAATAATTATTTTTGCACATGCCCTTCTATTCTCCTAGACTGTAACTCCTCAGAGTTGAGAATAGTTCATTTTTAGACTACAGGCATTCAGTGTGGTTTTGCAGAATTAAAAGAAATGGAAACAGCAAGCCATTTTCCTAAAATGTTTGATACTTTCCTTTTTTAAGTCAGTACCCCTATGAGCCCTTGCAGAAATTCATTCAGCATCTGTGAGTCTAGCTCAATTGTGTTTTTTTCAGCAACCTTTCTGTCACTGCCAAGATTCTAAAGTGAAATTCAAATTTGAGGGCTGCTTATCAGGATCCTGGGGTCCTGCTAAGGCATGTCAAAAGCTGACCAATAAACTCCGGTAACTTTCTTCAGTAACGTAGTCTAAAGGCTCAAAAGGCTTGCTTTAACAAAGCCAGACTAATCACACAGAGCTAAGATGGGAAGGATGGGCTCATACATCATACAGGCTTTACTGTCGAGCAGAGTTCCATTGTATTCACCCTCAGAATGGCCCTGCCATTCATTTCACTGTTTCAGAAAAAAGAAGCAAGTATAGTTAGAGAAAAGATTACACAAGGTTACAGGTATGCACATCAAAATACATTGGTCAGCCCTGCACTAGGCAGTGCTTTCTGTACCTGGTCAGTTTTATGGTTTTCCTGAATTCATTAGTAATCGGAGCTTTGTATCCTCCTTTTCTCAGTAAGGAGTCTATGGTCTGAATGTGGTCCCATCCTGTGGAGAGTAGACCAGATAAAATACCAGTCAAGCACATGTAATAAGCACCTTTGGTTAAATACAAAATGACTTTGTAGAGGTCAGCTATCACTGTCACCAACCGCTATCAAACCCTTTGGTCCTAAAAACAGGCACACAGAAGGGCCAAGATTTCACCCTGTACAGGAGCAGGTATACCATGGCACACCTTCAATTTTAGCTATCCCTGCTGGCTCGCAATACCAGCTTCTTTATCTCAACCACATTCCAAGACACAGAGCCTAAGAGGCCAGCAGTAACTTCTCAGGGGTGTCTCAGCAACAAACCATAAACACTGTACTCTCCTCTAACGGTGACATCTTTAAAAGGGAGGGAAAAGACTCATTGAGCCAACTCAGTAGGACATAGGATTCCCACACTAACTCATGGTAATCGCCATGTCTAATGGTATCTTCTGGAGTCAATCATTTGTATCTGTGTGCAGCATTCAAAGGCATTTTTATGGGTTCTGACACAGGATGTACAGTCATACCCCAGGGCCTCAAGCTCATGTATGCTCTGCAGAGTCAACAGAACTACAGAATTATGAAAATTTCAAAAGTAACCCCAATAAATCTTCAGAGAGCTGCTTTAAAGACTAATAACTCATTTGGGGGTTTACTATTAAATTTTTCAGTTCTATATCACATTTATATTAAACAGATATGGTGAAACCAAATTACCCGTGCTTTCTGATGGGAAGAAAAGCTCCATGAGATAAAGAAGAGATATTCATTTCAACTAACATGAAATTATAATTTAGTAGCGGCTAGAAAGGACAAGATACTACAGACTGAAATGTATTTTGTGTTACACTGGTAGTTCCTAAACTTTGTGCTATGTATGTAAAGTCAAAAAACATTTGTTGATGAGGAACAAATAAAACACTATAATAGTTCCTTTATTCTCAGTGCTCCTAATCTTCACGGGAAACTTAACAGTCTTAATAGTAGCAGAATGAGTAATGGCAACCACCTAAGAAGGAAACATTTGATAAAGACAATGAAGTGTGTGGCTGCCCATCAAACAAAAGCTTGTTTATTATGCCACAAAGCTATAGCACAGTGGAATATGGGAAAGTGGCACATCAAATTTTCAGCAAACCATTGCCTAAAAGCCCAACTTTTACAAATCTTTCCTTTTTTGAAAGTTTATTTTTTTATGTTTTTGCTGTCAAACTTTAGTACAGAGATTCAACTTCTGTGTAATTCACCAATTTCAGACAGACATTGCAGTGGCAGTGATAGACGAATCATTTCTTATAATCTGACAGTGATCAATTATCAGATATAACTGCAAGGTCAGATAGCACATTTTAATTTGTATAATTGTTTAAATTCTTCACCAGATGGTATAAAATAAAGTACAACAATGACCTTGCTCCTTTGCAACCTCCGGTAGATAGGTGGCGGTGCGTTTTGATCCTTTTTCATTGATGAATTCTATTCTAATGCCATGTACACCCACCTGAAAGAAATTGGCAGTTTTATTAGTACAGTCTTCTTCATAGAAAAAAAAAGAAAAAGTTATAATTTAACTTTCAGAGAATGCAGGTTTTTTTTTCCTTTCCCCTTGCTTTTTGGAAGGGCATATCTCTTCTCTTTCCAAAACACTGACTTTGGAGATTGAAGGCCAGTATCATGGCCATGGAGACTGAAAATGTTGATTTACATGTGCCCAACATGCACCAGGTTATGTATGCCATACTCTTTGGAACTGGGACCACCACTCTGGGGCTGTGTGTAGAATCAGACAATCAATGGCAAGCGTCCTGCCCCCACCCCCAAATTGTAGCCCATGCCAATAAGGAACTAGACCAAGGGAACCGACTTCAGAGAGACAGCAAACAACCATCCTGCTTTCAGGGGCAAACACCATTTCAGACTGAGTTCCAGAACTTGTGGGGTAGCTGACTCCCTTCCCAAACTGTCTAGTCTCTTTGAAACCAGATAAACAAACACAGATAAGACAAAAAAAATCTAACAACCAGATCCTGCATCGTCACCCATTATGTCTAAAAAAATGTATTTTGGCTTGAAGTGTGCCTGTGGCAAACCCTGTTTATCTACAACACTGCTGCCAAATCTAAGAGCAGTAAAATTTCAAATTACCTTGAGGCAGGGTATTTTTACATAGTTTCTTATATACTAACCCAGAGACCACTATAACTTTATTATGTGAAACAGACAAACTTTTGATGATGCCCTAAAAGAGATAGTCTCTTAAGCAAAGGGCAATTTCTTGCTACTGTTTTAAGAACATTATGTACTTTTTGTTTGATTAGCATTCAGTCAAAAGGAATCCGTCCTTTCTGGTCATATGTCACATAGAATAGTATATACAGCTAAATTGATAATGACATTTCAAAGTATAACAAACTCCATTCTGCTCTCCCAAATGTATGGCTGCTATAGATCAAGGGTTCCTAGGTGGAGTTTAAGGTTGTCGAGGAGGAAAGATGTTAAGACCAGGTAAACATTTTTACCAGAGAAAGAGGCTTCTTTGCAGAGCAGCTGGTTACATCCATTCATCTGTATGGATGTAAAGGCCTTTTGCTTCTTCTGCACTTAGCCTGAAATTTCTTAGTTTTTCAGGAATAAGAAGTCCTCTGGAAAAGCCATTTTATTTTTTCCCCCAGGTCTTCAGACATCCATCCATTAGAGCCAGTCAGATCTGAGAAGTTTATGTTTTTTATTAAAGCCTATCTCTGTGGATATCTTTTCTATCTAATATCAGTATTCTTATGAATATCCTTCTGCTGAAAATGCAATCAAGGCAGCTGTTTAAAAACTAACACAATAAGGCCTCCCATCCCCTGTGGGAAATGACCATGGACAGCTGAGAAGACATATGAGTGCTTAGCTATCAGGCATTTCCAGGATAAAGGACATCTACTAATCTCCCAAGGGCCTGACAAAATATTGAGACAATGACAAATTTGCAACAGTTTCTGTATACTGACTTTCTGATCAGTGACTTTGAAATTTTTTCCTTCAACAATATCAGATCCTTCATAATTTGTTTTTAAAAACATACTGTATAAATAATTTATGCTGCTATCATTCACTGAGGTGAATTCTGCATCTTCAACTCAATTTATCAAAAACCTGTCATGTTAAAATTGAAAAGAATTTTGGTGTTTATTAAGGTGTCTCATCAAAACTGTGAGAGGAAGAATGTTTCCCTATCTGTTAGATGAGAATGTTAGATTCAATCAGTACTGTTTAATTGGTCTGGGGTGGGGCTGGGGGCTGCAAAGTTTATCAGAATTTCAAGCAGGTTCGTAGGTACAGTTTGTAAAAAGAATAACTGCCCAGGTGATTTTTATTCTGGGTTAACTAGATAACCTCTAATAATCAGTCTAGTACCGACAAACTGTGGCTAAGTATTGAAAAACAAAAACGATTCAGGCAAATTGGAGGTGATTTACACATAAATCTTTTCTTCATAGAGTACATTCTGTGCTTTTCAAAAAAAATTACAGAGATTTTAAAACCTAGTAATTTAAAAATGAAAAGAGGTAAGACCAACTGTATGGTACATGAATAATATCTTAATAAAGATATATATAGAGAGAGATAGATATATAGATATGAAGACGCTAAGACCAAACTGGAAGGGCATGTTGACCAAAATAAAAATTATTCATGAATAAAACTGATTTACTTTTGTATTTCGAGGAGGCCCCACCATCAAATTAGATATAAAAAATTATCAAAATTCTCCCATTTTGAATCAGTACCACATTTACAATTTTTAACTCTTTTTTGTGTTCCTATGATTCTGAACAATCGAAAGCCCCTGTAAATTGAACTGTAGGTATGGTGATTTTCAAGTGATTCCTTTGTGAGAAATAACTTATTTCATATGTCAAAAATATTATACTCCACAGAGATATAAAGCCAAAGCCAGAGTGACTCATTTTTTTTTTTCTGACTAGTAGAATCAGGAGAATGCTAATAATGTTCTGAACAGAATCAAAGTATAATAGCCTTTTTTCACCTGTTGAGCAACAGCATTTTCCTTGCTCCCAGAACCACAGACACCACCAAATAGTCACACTGCACAATCAAAACAGGAGAGTGGAAAATGGCCTGCTGTGGAGAATGACCAAATCTGGCTAACCTGGGAAAATCACTGGCCTTGCAAATTAAGTCATCTCCACTGAAATGAGCACCAAAACTAATTCTGCATTGTTGGAGGGAGGCATCTGTCACAGCTTTAACTCCAAAATGTAACCGTCATGTACAACAATTGAATTCTTCCTCCCTTCGACAGACTGGAGAATCCTTTAGACCAGCAGCATCCCAGGAGACAAAGGCTCTAGCTGCAGTGATCAGCTAGATAAGAGGGCAACTGACTTAGGGGTCTTGGAGTCCTTGAAGCAAACTTGCTTGAAAACACTATCGCAGTAACTTTCCATTTCTTAGGATGTATAGGGAGTCAGCATATGGGAAAACTATGTCACTCAACACCCTTTATCACCACCGCCCAAAAGTACAGCCAGGTGAGCAAAAACTGGAGACACGCAAAATCTAGCCTTATTGGAGTCTTCAGGTCATTTTCAAAACTATTAGAAGGTCTGGGGAGAAAAATGCTTTCAAGGTCCATCAGCTGTGATAATATCCTTTTAATCAAGGCTGTACTTTTACTAAGCAAAGCTATAAATCAACTGGAATGGTAGTAAATTAAATGTAGGACTTATAGATAAGAGGATATGGAATTAAACAGAGCTGTATCTGTGTGTGCTGTGACAGAACATGAAGAGCAGTTCAACAGATTCCTATTTCATGTTAAAAAGAAAGCCATATTTATTCTGAACCTTTCCACAGCAAGTGATTTTTATTAATGCTATTATACAATCTTTTGTTTTCAATATGGCCCAGAATGATTAAATATCAAGATGAGTGTTAGGACCCTAAAATATATCTTGATTATTCTGGAGCTGATTATTCAGTGTGGGGATTATGCATCCCCAACTCCCCCTGGCCTCGGCCTCATCCTCTTTCCTCTCTTGTATATTTCTCTTATTTGTTCATTCCTCTATCAGAGAGCATGTGGGCACAGGGAAAAGAGATACATGCAAATTAATCAATTTTGCTACATAGGAAAATGGTTTGGTAGGAGAAGAGATTATAAATAATGGCTAAAATGAACCTTCTAGACTGCAGATTTCATTTATCCTTGTTATCTCACCCCTTGTTAGAAATGTGGCTTCATTTAAAACTATTACGCCCTAATGCAGTGACTCTCAACACAGGAGCATTAAAAAAAAAAGTGCCCTCTCCCCTCCTCATTATAATACATGGTCCATATTATGCCCTGTACAATTGCATAGTCAAAGTCTAAAATATCCTATAATCCACTAGCAGCACTACAAAAGGGTCTCGCTTTTACTTGTGAGCCTAATCAGCGAGCCAACAATCCAGATATGCTGAAACACAACAAAGAGTTATCTGGCTAAAAGCATCAGTGAGTATAAAATGTGATCTGGCTAAGTGGTGTAGGCTCCATGCAAGCCTTGGACCATTTGGGTCCACAATTACCTACGCATCCTGACCCTCAAAGCTAAATCTGCCCCTGATCACATCCTGGCCAACAAAACCAATTTACTTCCTCAGGTTCATCCTGTCTTAGCAAATGTCCCTGTTAGTCCCACTCTTCCCCATTTTCAGAACCAAATGTTGGGTTCTCCCTGTAATGAATGGTATGGCCATAGCTTCACTCCACTGATTTTCAGTAGGTTCACCTTGAATAAAATAAAAAATGTCAGGAGGTCAAAGAATCAGAGGTTGTCTGACACAGCTTCATTGCCAATATCATTTGGCAAAATAGGCTGTGCAATTAACAAAGCAGCCAGTCGCTGGTCATTCACATAAGACTGACCTGCCAGGCTCAGTGTGCCAGTTCCATTAAACTGAATGAAAGGACTATGTTCTAAAGAGAGGAGCTCAGGATGTTTGGCATACCCCCTAAGCTTTAGAGGCTGGCATCATAGGAGACATACATGAGGCTCTCTCACAAAACAACCCATGGCACCACAGACAGAAACAAACAGTGCACTGGACAAACTACGGGTCTGACCCAGAGTCTGGTATTTCTGCTATTTTTAGGATAAAGCCACAAGTGATATTTTGCCTGAAAGCACAAAATCCACAACGCAGCACCTTCAACTCATTCAACTCATAGCCTGACAGTACCTTTTACCCCATCCCCAGCTCAGCCCTTCTTCACACTGACTCTTACTCTCCCCAATGAAAGCAAATTCCACATAAAAGAGGCAAATTCACCAAACTTGGTTGTCCACCAAGAATAATTCTTATTTGGGCAAGAAAAATCAGCATTTTCATCACAAGGGCTGATGACAATTTGTACTGATCCTAATGAATCATTTCCCCCAACCCTGATAATGTTGACTACAAAAAAAAAAGTCAACTACATATTGTCCAAACCTGCCCGTCAAATTCCCAAAGCTGTGATTCCACATCACTTTACTCTACCCATCAACTTCAGAAGTTAAGTCTGAAGCTTTGAAGATGCCCATCTGATTGATAGTTAACACTTAACAATGGTTAACAATGAACACTTCAGAATCTGGCCAAATAATAAATTTTAAAAACAGTGTTGCTGCAATTCAGGGTTTTTCTTCTCAGTAATTTTTACTTCTGTGAACTTTAAAAATTATAAATATGGATTTTTAAAAATTTATAAGAATAGTACATGCATATTACAAAAATCATCCCTTTTGAAAATTATACAGGAGAAACTAAAGATGATGTGTACTCCTCGTACTATCTAGGGACAGCTCTTGCCTTCGTGAGACTTAAAAAATAACCTTCTCTTGAACCAACTGAGATGTCACCAAGGACTGTTATCAGGCTGTTTTTATCCATTATCTGACCAGTTCCCTTAGTTGTCTTTGTAAAAAATATTACAAAAATAAACAAAAAGGGTAATTGATTGCAAAGCCTTCACTTAGGCACAGGTAACCTTTTAGTATATTCTACCTTAAAAACTCTACTGCACCCTCCACCTCAGCTGAGATGTTTTTTTTCCCCTGTTGTTATTTTGTGAAAACACCTGCAAAGGTCTCCTTGATCAAAATACGTATGTATTGTTCTTTTCTAAAATCCCTGCAAATTAGAAATCTTTAGCTTAAAAATGTTCAGTCTCCATGGACCAATTCTTGGCTTTTGCAGAGCTTACCAAAAGACCAATTACTGCCAATTTTGATTCATGTAGGAGACTTAGACATCTTGTCTATCAGGAACACAAAGCTGCCAATTTATTTCACAAAGGCCACTGAACAACAATCTGATAACATTTATTTTAACTAATGGCAAACACACAGCAAATGCATAGCTCTAAAATACCTGGGGCTTCCCTGGTGGCTCAGAGGGTAAAGCGTCTGCCTGCAATACAGGAGACCTGGGTTTGATCCCTGGGTGGGGAAGATCCCCTGGAGAAGGAAATGGCAACCCACTCCAGTACTCTTGCCTGGAAAATACCTGGACTAGCTAATAATCATCTCCATGAACTTTTAAATAATTAGCTAAAATTTTAAAATAAAGCATAGTTAATGAAGAGGTGCTTTGAAAAGCTATAAAGCCTAACATGTTTATACATCATTTGCAATGAAAGAAACTGTTCTTACTCTAAGGTTTTGCAGGGAACAAGTGACAGCTCAGAGTGCAATTAAGGGGGAAAAAGCCCATTCTCTGTAATGATTAATTATAATGAGCATTCCTTAAAAATTGAACATCCTGAAGCTTTCCAAGGAAAGCTCAGGCAACACAGGTGACCTTTAAATAAAAAGCCTGCTTTTCGTCAAAAGTTGGAAAAATGCATTCCTACCATTTTTTAAAAGGGGATGAGGAAGGGAGTGAATTTACAGACAAGGAAACTAAAGTTATACATTTTTTAAAAAATCTAGAGATCTGCTTTAGTTTGCTTTTCAAAGGCTGAGGGGAAAAACACCTCTTGAAAATGTACCCAATATAAAAATGTTGTTTGCCTGGTAAGAAACTGAGAAAAATCTTATACACATTAGAAATGTACACTGAGTACCTGACTCAATATGGTTTTACTCAGTTTCTACAAAAGAGATTTGTTCCTAAAAAGTTACATATGGCTTGAACTTATGTAAATAAATTAATCTTAAAGTCATGAGGAAGACAGTAAAGAAACCCTATAGGGTGTTCTTCTGCAAATGAAATTATCTATTTGTAAAGTGAATAATCAGTCCCTAATATATTTGCTTAATTTAGATTTACACCTATAATGCTGACTTAGAGTATGATGCAATAATAAAGTAGAAGCATTTATGGTTTAGCATTGAGTATGCTTCTTCCTAAAGAGAATTCTTTTGTGAAAAATAAATTTAGAATGCAAAATTTTAGAAAATGGACAATCTTTCACTTTCTTGCCTACTTTAAGTTGGCAATGGCCATTTTAAAAGTTAGGGACCTTTTATGACTTCTAAATGGCTAGCATTCATTCATTCCCTGGATGTAAAACAAAACAGCCATTTTTAAAACTGGTGTCACAGCGTCACACTCTGTCAGCATCCACAGAGACCTTAGGAATTATCTAGTCCAACTCTTCCAACTTCCTGGTGAGAAAACAGAGGTCCAGAAAGGGCAGCAACCTGGGTAGTGGCAGTTAAGAAGAGAACCCAAGTCCCCTCATTTCCACAATTCAGCACTCTCTTTTTATCAAATGCTAGGGATACACACACAGAGGCAACCTGTACAGGAAAGAGTAGTTGAATGGAACTACTACAAGAAAAGGGCTGGAAGAGTTTATGGATTTAAGGGAGGAAGAAGGAAAAAATTCCCCCACCAAACAACGCCCTGGGAGAGAAGCTGGAAGTGAATGGAGGAGGCCTGACAATAGACTACGGCAGCCCATCTCACTAACAGCATCAATAGCTAATAGAAAATTTTATGCATTAAATCACCTTCTAGAGGTTACTTTACTTTGTTCGGCTTGCTTCCTCACTAGGCTTCTGATACGTTGAATTGTTGACTCACAGCAAATTCTTTCTAGGTGGCCAGAAGTGTGAAGCATTCCTTTCCCAATGTTCTACAGCACTTGAAAAAACATTCAAAGCAGAGCATCAGGATGGAGACTAAATCATCCTAACGACAGTGACATCTTACACAACCACATCAAGGTCCCTGAGAAAATACAGTGAAAAACATTTTCTTAGATAGATGAAGCCTATGTATTTTTTTAAAAGGCAGAAATCTTAGGTTAGAAGAGAAGCAAAACACAGTGTCTATCAGAGTTGGGAAAAATAAGGGTCTGGGGTTGACAGAACATGTACCACTAGAAGTCATTCCACTTGGTGACTTCGTGAGTCATGCCAATCATCTGTATATGAATGGAAACACTGTTTTCAGTGGAACATTAATAGGAGCCAGAAAAATGTAAAACCTTTAAGTGGGGAGACAGGGTGAAAAGAAGAACATGAACTTCTAAAAAATATATATGCGAGATAATGACGGTAGCTGATTTATTCATCTCATCTGTTTACTCTCATGAAGGCTGCTACAAAAGTTCCCCATTATTAACTGTAACTGAACACGTCAGAAATGGAGTTGTGATCATTTAAGAGGTGTGCTTTGGAGCTTGCTTTTTAAAGTGAAGTACTGTTCTCTGGGTACTAAGAGTTCAACAAGCTTGGGTGCTTTGGGGACAGAGTAAGACTAGGAGGGACTTGAGGTCTACCTTTATAGTCTGGGGACAGATTTTTGGCACCACGTAAGAATCATGCTGGCCAGCCCCACCCAAGCCCAGTTGATTCCATGTAAGCAGTCTGCCTTAGGGCCACAAGTGACAACTGTATACACCCGTGAGATGTCAGTGATTCAGGAAGCTGCATATAGCAAAAAGTGCCTTATGGTTTGTGACAGTATCAGTAATCTATTGAAATATGATATACGGGTCTACTTCAGAATACAGAAAACATGTCTTCCTCATGCCTTCAAAATGATCTTGTCTCTAAAGCAGAGATAAAAGATGGCTGACTACAATTTATAAAATATTTTGACATCCGTCAGCAAATTGCTGCATCAGTTCCCCACAGAATCACTGGTAGCATACTTGCTATACAAGTTCTTCTACAAACAAAAGGCTTATTCATTTATATAGTCCTGAAAATGGGCAGCTAGTAGATGACACACCTAAAATCACCCCTTGAGTCAAACTCCAGGGAGTATGATGTCACTAGTTTTATCTTCTTCCAGATCTTTAAAAGGAAACATGGCTCCCAAACAGTGTAACTACACAAGTTCTAGGCTCCCTATCATTTCAGAGGACTCCAACATGCTGCATGAGCTCTTTTTTTTCCCCTTTCTAAAGCGCCATGTCTGTCAGCCATCCTGCCACTCAGAATTCTAAGAGTGTTGTCAATTGAAGAATATAGAACAATGACGGTAAGTTTTTGTGTTCAAACACAAGGCAGATCACTTCAGATATCTCCCTAGAGATATAATTTTCCTCATTTAACAACCATGTTACCCTTGCAGGTAGGTATTTCAACTTACCAGTTAATTATTACCCACCCAGCCACCCCCACCCCCGCCCAGATCAATCACTCCTCACTCTTCTCATACCTATCAGGGTAGTAAGTAGATCATGATGTGGGCAGTGATCAGCAATTCTCAGAAGGGAGGGAACACTATTCCAATTTGTCTTTCAAGCCTTTGGTGGCTGGTTTTGTTGTTTTTAATGACTATACAGATTCCTTGAGAGGCTACCTGTAGACACTTTCATTTTAAGTGTATAATAACTATTTTGAGGAAATATAACAGATGGAAGCATTACTGATCATTTTGTCAATTCAACAGTGACTTGAAAATTAGTTACATCCACTTGTGAAACCACTTATCATGCATTCTTCACATTATCAGATAGAAGCATTCTAGCCTCTAAAAGTCTGATGTAAGTCCTATTTTCCTACTAAAGGTCTCATAAAATTAGAGACATGTTACCAAAAGAGAGATCCCAAATAGGCTGAGTTGAAAACCTTGGCTAAAGAAGAGAGTAACTGCCAGCCCTGTGGCAATTTACTTGTTCCTGATCCTTTGAAAATTAGGTGTCTATTACCGCGGGTCACGTCCCTCATCCTCACGATCACAGGGATGTCTTTCTTGTTGTTGAAGTTACCTAACTCTATCCCTGGGGACTTCCAGACTTTGCCCTCTTCCTGCTTTGATCTGGGCATTTTCGTCCTTTTAATTAGGAATTCTACTGCAGTAACACGCTTCACCAGCGGGGGTCAACTCTCAAACTGTACTTCCACCAGAAAAGCCCTATGTTCGAGGCTTCTGCTTATATAAAACATACTCATTACCGATCAATCCCTGACTTAAAAAATTTCCATTGAAATTCCGTAATCAACTCCTGTCTCCCCCTCTGGTATAGACATACACAGTACTTTGTATTATATGTTAAAATTAGATACTTATGGTGAATAGGATATTTCATTCCTAGAAGAAAAGTTAATACTTATTTGACAGTGTGAAATTTCTCAAAGTGAAATGTATACCTTCCTAATATAGACTGACTCCTCATAAAGGAACTCCACAAACAATAATTAACATATATACAAAGATAAACCATAACAGACTTCCCTATAATCTTTTTAATAGTGACTGTAAATTTAATATAATCTCAGTTACATAAACAAATATGTAGATTTATTGATACAAAGACACAAAAAGAATTAAGAGAAAGAATTCCAAAATATTAACAGTTATCTCAGAATGGTGTAATTCCAAAGGGCTTGCAGCTCTTTCTTTATATTTTTTGAATTTTAAAAGTTTTATTCTTTTTAGAATTACTATATTATTATGGACAGTAGTTTAAAATATATACATATATGCATATGCACATGTACCTTTTTATTTGATAAAATCACATAAAATTTACCATTTTATCCACTTGAAAGTGTACAAAATAGGTGGCATTAAGTACGTTTACAATGTTATACAACAATCACTACTATCCAGTTTCAGAAGCTTTTCATCACCTCCAATGGAAACCTTGTACCCATTAGGTAGTCACTTCCCATTCATACCCTCCCCCCAAACCCCTGGCAACCACTAATATGCTGTCTATGGATTTGCCCATTCTGGATATTTCTTATAAACAGAATCATACAGGATGTGGCCTTTGTGCCTGGCTCTTTTCACTTAGCATAATGTTTCCAAGGCTCATTCCTGTTGGAGCATGTATCAGTCCTTCATTTGCTTTATGGCTGAATAATATTCAATTCTATGGCTATATTGCATTTTATCCAGTCATCTGTTGAGAGATGTTTGAGTTGTTTTCCACCTTTTGGCTATTGTGAATAGTGCTGCTATGAACATTCATGTACAAGTTTTTGTTTCAACATCTGTTTTCATTTCTTTGGAGTATATACTTAGCAGAGGAAGGTTACTGATATATGCTTTTTAAAAATTTTCTTTAATTCTACTTTGGCATTCTGCGTTTAAAGTAGCAATGCTTTTTTCAGAATTGTTAAGGATAATCTTTATAATACTGATTATGGTACATTTTTTTAAAGGCCAAATCACATTCTTTTTAAAAATGTAATTTTCATCCTTATTCTTTGGGAACAAATTTCTCTTATGCTAAATACTTTAAACTATGATGAAGTAACTGAAAAATGACAGTCTTCCTCTTAGCATAGCTATTCTAACAGTACTTAAGTCACTTTCAAATGCTTATATATTAAAAGTACAAAAATATATGTATATTTTTTGTTGCTTCTTTAACAGAAAAGCATCACCAAATAGACATCAATATTTAAACTTTAAGGGCTGTATTAAATATATAATGCCAAGTAGAAGCATATAGAATCTTCTAGAAATTCAAACTGGCAGATGGTGATCAGAGAGGATGAATACACCCTAAGAGAGTACACAGTACCAATTCTTAAGTGCTTTACCTCTCACCCTCCCAACAGAAAGATAATACATCTTATGAACATACAAGCCCAATAATATCTAGGTTCATTTTAGCTGTAGACACTACTCGATGTGGACTAAAGAAAATGATGGTGTGCTTACCCATACCTATTTAGCAACTGTTGGCTTTTCCCATTTTTCCTTCCCCGAGAACATATGCACACACATTTATGCAATAAACATTCATGTACATATCACACGTGCACACTTCTGCATATACAAATGCACCCTTTCTGAACTGTACTTCCAACTCAGTGGCTGTAAGTAAAGGTAGGAATGTTTTTGTAGCCCGGTCACCCCCTAGATCTCAGGTTCTTTCTGCTATTATCACTCCCATCCCTACCAATACACACATAGCGCCCTGTGATACAGAAAGCAGAAATATAAGTCTAGCTAGAGAAGAGGAAGCAGTACTCTTAAAACAATAAGAATGACCCAAATTGTAATATTTGTTAATAAGTAAGGAATATGATTTGGGATCACTTAAAAATAAAGTACTGAGATATTTCTGTAATACCGGTAGATATCTCTTTAAGAAAAATTCAAATAGGAACAATAAAACTTAGAGAAAAGGATCGACTGGAATATTTTAATTCTATAAAAGGTTTTTCACATTCCAACTTTGCCAGGATCAACACTATCAACAAATTTTACTTTTTCCTTTACAAAAAAATCTTAAGATGCTTTCATATTCTAATAATCCTCAAAGAAAACCCTACCACAAACCCCAGAAAGGAACTGTTTCATGCTACTCTCTGAAGAATTTTTAAAGTAGCTCTCACATAACAACAATATTTATATCACGGAGATTTTTTTCAATGAAGATTAAGAACTTTCTAAATGTCTTTTTTTCTGTATGTGGACAACTGAAACACAGTGGAGTAAATTGTCCAGGGTATCACAAGAAGTGAGGGGGGGACAAAAATAAAATTAACTGTCAAGAAAGTGGCCTGTCCACAGAGAAAAATATCTCAGTTACCATGGGGGATAGTCATTCTAACAAGGCAGTCGAATTAAACATATCATGATGATACAGTCTAGAGTATCTGTATGCACATGAATGCTCTGTGTATCACTGAATTCCCATTGCTTCATTCTTATACCACTTAATTTCTTTGTGCTTGTATATAATTCTTTTCTCTGCTATTAGACTATAAGATGTTTATGGCAGGGACCAAATCTCAGGACTTGCATGCATGAGGCACATGGCTGGAATACAGTAAGCAGTCAGGTAACATGGGTATGTTCACGTATAAAATTTCATAGATATACACTCAACTAACACCACCCAACCACCAAAACAAATCATGGTGAGAATCTGAAGTTTCTTAACAACTCAACCCCACATACTAAAGAAGAACAAAAAGATGATCAATATAGGCTACTATGATAATTGTAATGCACAGAGATACCCTAGATATACTCTTACTTGTTAGTGTGTGCAAGTACATAGATTAAGGTAGCCAAGAATGAATTAGCATGATTTACCTGTAGTTAACCAATACCCCACTGTTACCATGAGCTGATTTCCCCACTGGTGTATTATCCTAACCCTTTTGCTGCTTGTTACTGTGGTATATCCTCTGACTACCTAACTGTTTGGTGGCAGTCATACCAGAGACGAGAAATAAATTCTAATCAATCCTGCTTACTACTTGTTAACAGCTTTTATGAGGTGCTGTAGTGAAGTTAATAGGATAAAAATGAAGAGCAAATTTAGTTTGGGGTATTTAAACAACATAAGGTACTTTGCCTTCAAAAAAAAAAAAGAAAAGAAAAACTCCTTCACTCACATTTCATTGATCAGCTGTGAGGTTTATTTATCCATGTTATCTCCATCTCCATTACAAAAGAGTTATCTTGGGCCTAATTTTTAAACAATTACTCAGAAGTTACCTTCCTTTTTCTTTAAAAATTCTCTATTGTCTTACCTCCCAGTCCAAATAATCACAGACGTCTTCGAAGTTAGTGAGCAGAGACACTGAGCAGAACAGCCGTGGCAGCTCATCCCTTGTCATTGGGGGAAAACGGCTATCTTTAAGGGCACTGTTGAAAACAAAGCGAATATTAAAACAGTCACTAGATACGAGTTCCTAGTTTCAAATGCAATCATTTGAAAAAGGTAAGAATTTCTTAAAAAATCAGTAAGGTGAGAAAGGTGCCAAAATCTCCAAATGCATTCAAGCACTCCAAAGATTTTAGAAGTTATTTTTGTTCATTCAGCAGATTATGTTTACTAGCCAATCCTGTAACCGATTCAATTGTAAAGAGTGAATGATCAATTACATTTCCTGTATAGTCATTTCCTTGTATACTTCCCTGTTACTTGTAGAATTTGACAATGTTTTATTTGATTTTTCAGGAGAATAAAAACCAGAGCAGTGGAAACTTAGGGGAAGAATTCTGTATCTAGCACTGGTAGGAAAAAAAATATATATATATATTTCATGTTAAAAAAAAAAAAGGTTCACACTAGGTTGGACAGTTACCATAGAACAACGTATAAAAAGTTGAAAAAAAGGTAAAAATGTTATTTTCTTCAAGCAAAAGAAATCAAAGAAAATGAAAATTATCATGCAAATTATGGACTAGAAGTACAAAGATTTCAGGCCCCCTCTAAAGGAGAATTCAAGATTCTACTCAAAAACTGTGAAACTTCAGAAAATAGGGCTAATCTTCGGAAATAAAATTATGATTAGGAGACCATTAATCACATCAATGGATTTCTGAGTACATCAACTCTGATTGAATCCTGTAATCAAGGATAGTATACCACAGTGCCAAATTCTAGAAAAACCTCACTGTAAAGGACAAAAATGTTGGAAGATCATAATTCTTCCTGCAACAGTAGAATAGACAGAAAAGACAAAGACACACACACAGAGGCACTGTGTGTTCCTGTACTTTTAAAAGAAACCACTTCCTGGTCAAGAAAACAAACACACCTCTGATTACCCACTGTATTAATGGCATTTGTGCTGTCGATTTTCAAATGTCCTGTATAGCACAGCCAGGCTTAGAAAATGTTTTCACAGATTAATCCTTAGAGGTTACAAACTTAGAGCCTACAAACTGCTTGGGTCATAACAAAGTTCCATGACCTTTGGAAATAATTTAATTCCTTTTTCAGTGACTTCCTCATTGCTGGATTTTCTTTTTTTCCATTCCTTCCTTTGCATTCAGAAACTCACTCACTGTACTGTACAAATATACCCTATGTTTGTTAAGTATTTTCGATACATTGTGGTGCTCGTTCTGTCCTGCCATACAGAGGAAAATGCTTACAGAAAGACAGAGATGTTATACAGAGAGCATACATGTTTTCCCCATTCAAGGAGCCAAGATTAACCAAGAAAATCAGGAAATCTGTGATAATTCATACTCTAAGAATAGCATTTCACTATTTCATAATTTAACAACATAAATTTCCTATGGTTGGCTTCTTTTATTTTCCAACTGGCAAATAAAGTTTTAAGAAATATTTTCAAGTTCTTATTCAAAGCCAACATAAAGACATATATGATATGTGTATAACACCCCCCCCAACCCCACCCAGGAGAGGAGTTGTAAAAAACAGAAGAATCCCATGCATAAAAATCCAAACTTACACACTTTCAGTTTTCCTTTTGAAAAGAAAAAGAAAAAGAGAGGGTAAAAAGCCTCATACATTAGAATAACATAAAATATTATATTTAGGGTTATAGGTTTTATTGTGGTGAAATATACAAAACATAAAAATTACCATTTTAACCACTTTTAGGTGTATATTTCTCTGGGCTTAAATACATTCACTTATTGTACAACCACCACCACCATCCATCTATCCATATCCAGAACTTTTTTCATTTTGCCCAGTTGAAACAAGGTACCCAATAAACACTAACTCCCCATTCCTCCCTCCTCCCAGCCCCGGGAGAAATGTAATTTTAATACACTTTTATAATTTCAAATAATTATAGTAATATAGTTGCTAATGTTTTTCCTATAAAACAGCTTTATTGACATACAATTCACATACCATAAAATTCACCCTTTCAATGTACACAATTCAATGATTTTTAGTATATTCAGAATTGTACAATCATTACCCCATCCAATTTTAAAATATTTCATCACACCACAAAGAAACCCTATACCCATTAGGAGTCAGTCCATATTCTTCCCTCCCCCCAGCTCTTGGCAAGCACTAATCTACTTTCTGCCTCTATGGATTTGCCTGTTCTGGACATTTTATATAAGTGGAATCATACACTATGTGACCATTTGTGTCTGGCTTCTTTCACTTGGGATAATGTTTTTGAGGTTTTATCCATGTTGCAGCATGTATCGGTATGTGCTAGTTGCTCAGTCCTGTCTTAATTCTTTGCAACCCCATTGACTGTAGCCCGCCAGGCTCCTCTGTCCATGGGATTCTCCAGGCAAGAATACTAGAGTGGATTGCCATGCCCTCCTCCAGAGGATCTTCGCAACCCAGGGATCAAACCCTGGTCTCATGTCTCCTGAATTGGCAGGCGGGTTCTTTACCACTAGTGCCAGCTTAATACCTTTTGTAAAAGCACATCATCCTTTGAACTGAACAATAATATTCAATCCTATAGATATATCACATTTTTGTTTTCCACTGATCTGTTGAAGGACATTTGGGTTATTTCTGCTTTTGGGCTACTGTGAATAATGCTGCTATGAATATTCATGTATGAGTTTTTGTGGAAAGTAATGCTTTCATTTCTCTTGGGTAGATACTTAGGAGTCGAATTGCTGGGTCACGTGGTAATTCTGTGTAACTTTTTGAGGAACCAACAAATAGTTTCCCATAGTGGCTGTACCATCCTACATTCCCACCAGCAATGTACAAGGGTTCCAATATCCCTACATTCTCGCCAACACTTCTACTGTCTGCCTTTTTCATTATAGTACTAGGTCTCCTTTAATGAAGAGATTTTTGTATCTAGCTCTAGCTTTCATATATATTTAAAAAATACACATGTTGAAGTTGCCATACAGTTAATTTTTCAACACTCTGAGGCAGGTTATTATTTTATTTCCTAGCAAACCAGTGAAAGGTATATTTTAGCTCAGTACAATTCAAACTATTTCAAATCAACAAAATTTTCAAGTGCAACTGAGGACCAGGCTAGGAAGCTTTCCTTGTGATATGGAGTCTATTGCTTACTCACCAGGGACTTAAAAAAAAATGTTTAGATCAAAGAGTGAGTGGGAGAATGCTGTTCTGTTCTGTGAAGTCGCTCAGTCGTGTCCGACTCTTTGCGACCCCATGGACTGTAGCCTACCAGGCTCCTCCGTCCATGGGATTCTCCAGGCAAGAGTACTGGAGTGGGTTATCATTTCCTTCTCCAGGGAGAATGCCAGCATGGCTAATAAGATAAAATAACAATCATGCCTTGCTATACGACACTCAAATGTATTAATTTCAAAACACTGAACTAATAAAGGTATGTTAATCATGATGTAAACAGTCTGATTTTACAAAAACACTCATTCAAACAAGACTTTTAATTCTTGCATTTTTCATTGGTAACTTTTCATTAAATTCATGCACATAGACAAATTCCAAACGGCAGGAAGCCCTCAGTATCTCTAAATGCAAATTCCTAGGGAAAAGAACAAGCGATGAAAGCCTAGCGAGGATTTAAGGGATTATTAAAAAGATGAAAAAATGCGGCTGGAGACTACCTCAGAGCTGCTAGACTGGGGTAGATGGCTGATAAACAAGAGGTTCAGCTTCTCTTGGCCCTGCTCCCTTTTGTATATAGAATATGCGATGCGGAAGCTGAGCCTTTAGAGACAGTATGCTATGGGGAGTCAGGCAGTGACTTACTCGAGGTTGACCCAGCTGGTTAGTGACACAAGTAGGTGGACAACCCAGATTCTCTGATGCAAGTTCACAATTCTTTCTAGGATCCACTCCTTAGTTGCTACTTTTGACAGGATTATGAGGTTTTTTTTTTTTATTTTAAAACAAAATGCTTGCCTTACTAGGCAATTCTGATCTCATACCTGCAGTGCCTCTGCCTAAAAAAGATAAATAATAATTTAACAGCATTCACTAGTAGCCAAAGGGTAAATAGAGCTAGATGTCCTGTCTACTGGAAATCTGCAGGAACAAAAAAGATTTTTAAATATTAATACTGTCCATGGAAAGCATTTTATACCAAAGTAGTATGTGCCAATTTAAAGAACTGACAAAGAAAGAGATCTTGTAGTAAATTTGTATGAAGTTCTCTTTGTTACAATAGGAAGCCATTTTCTAATGTTTAAATATTGCTAGGGAAAAAAAAAAAAAAACACTTATGTACAAAAATCTGTTGGCTGCTCCATCACCCATATGATGGATGGCTAAGGTTTAAACAACAGTTTGATTCAATACCAAATTCAAATATATTCAATTCAAATTGGCATCTTCCCAAGAATATATTCCACCTAATTGAGAAGCAGCAATAACATCTGTCAAAGTTAATATCTAATGTTAAATAGCACTTTAATGAAAATGAACATTAAAGAAAAAAGTATTAGGAGCTTAGCTATCAAAGAATCACATGGTTTGTGACAGTACCTGGAAACTATGAGGGGGGGAAAAAAACAGCTGAAAAGAGACAAAGCCTTAGATATGGCAAGGCTCATCACAAACAACAGAGCATGCAACAGAAATTATTTGTGAGTCTAGATAGCTAGCCATTCACTCATTCATTCATTCTTTTGCTTTCTAAAACACTGATGACCATAATCAGTTAACCAGTGGAAAGATACCAAACTGAGAAAGGCTTCATATTACAAGCAATCATTTTCCAAGACAAGGAAGTAATAACCAAAATTTAAAATCCTTGTTTGGACAGGTGAAGAAAAGCAAATCAAGTATACATTAATTAAAAAAAATTTTTTTTAAAACAGCTTTTTACACAAGGGGTTTCAATTATCTGGAAATTCTGCCATTCCTCATCAGAGCTTCTAGAACAGAATGGACATGTGACGTGTCTAAACTCCAGGAGCTGAGAATATTAGAATCCTAAGCCCAAATCTGAAAAGTTATCTATATCCTCTCTTCCACATTAAGTATCAATTTTAGCTTCCCGTGGTCCAAAAATAAATAAATAGGCACAAAGCAGAATGCAAAAAAGTAAGTGATCATTCATCAAACCTAAATGTAGAGAGGAACAACAAAGGACATGGTCATGCTTAAGGAGTGAGGAAGGGAACCTCATTTTGGTGAGACTTGAGACCCATAAGAAAGGAAAATTTTAATTGTAAGCCACATGTAAATGTTTACTTAATTGGGACATGTTTTTCCCTTTTAGAGTAATGAGTACAATCTACTTGCTGCTTAATGAGCATTAACACTATAATTTATTAATTGTAATATGTATTTCTAAGCATGATAGGATGGGTACTTAGCAGGGAGTGGAGGAAAGAACTAGGGCATGGAACAAAAGAAAGAGAAAATATGAAGGAGGAAAAGAAAATTAAAATATATAGAAAGAAATAAAAATGGAGAGGAAGAGAAAACTAGAAGCAGAAAAAGGAAGTGGGCAGCAAAGAAAGTTAAAAAAACACACACAGAGGGGCAGAGAGAGAACGCAAGGATGGAAGAATGGAAGGGTAGGAGGGAGAGGGAGATCTAGAGTGGTGGGTGCTCAAGGTTTTCATGTAAGTTATTTGGCTCCTATCCTATAGGATTCAGAGGCTTTAGTCTGTTATCACCTACTGTCCTCTGAATGGCTTAAAGCCCTTGAATTGCTCTATGCTCTAATCTGGAATTCTTAAAAGGCTCTACTTTCTGAGATGGCCACAGCTGCCCACCAGGAAGGAAAAATACTCTCTGGGCTACATGCTGTGATGATCAGAGCAATATTGTCAAGAATCTGCCTCCTAGCACAAGTTCCTCACCTGTAAATTATGAGACAAGGTTGTGAATTTGATTTAGTGGAGCAGAACTACAACTGGAAAATATCAATAAAAGATATTTCTTCATGTGAAGAAACAGATGGCTAAATGTTTGGTGTATGTGGCAGGTATTCCTCCTCTCTCTCCATGTAGCGTCCACATGATGCTTTCCCTGCAGAGTTTCTGGGTTTACTTGATCCTGTTTTTAGAAATGAAGGGCTAGAAACTGGTTTTTAATTATTTTTCTGATGGAAATCTTCTAAAATATATTCTACCAGAGTATAACGGACATAATTTTCTCTGCATGACTCAGGTTCATCGTTAAGACTCAATATGACTTAGGCCATTCATTACTATACAGTATTGGAACAGTACTCTCAATATAGTCTTGGCAATAAAAAAAAAAAAATCTGTAGGTATGGAAAACAGATTACACTATGACCACCAACAGATTCCATCTTGGGAAATTTGAAAACATGAGATTATCTCTACTTTGAAGAGAATGTAACACAAAAATAACCTGACATAGACTTTCAAAGTTTCAGGGGATCTGACCCCTGTGTTCTCTAAGTTTGTATACTATAAAACTGAACTACCTCTCAGTTTTCAATTCAACTACCTAAATTGAATCAAATGTCAATTTTATTGCCTTTCTTGGAGAATCTAGAAAAACCTCTACAACCCTGAACAAGCATCATTTTCCCAAGGTCATCAGAAGCATTTCTCCAAGGTGTAACAACAGTTCCCTGTGACTTACCACTGATAAAAATAGCTCTGAAAAATGCAAAATTGAAGTCATCGTTAACATATGAGCCCTATTTCACAGTCCTATAGAACACAGCACAGGAGAATCATCAAAAGCTTGGATTCTGGAATCAGAAACGACTACATGTGGATTGTGGCTCCACTGCATGCTAGTTGTGACATTTGGTTAAGTCTCTTAACTTGTGCCAGCCTCCAGTTCCTCTTCTATAAAATGCGGATACTAATAGTACCTACCTCACAGAGCTACTGTGACAAGTGAACAAAATAATAATACCCGCACAAGTGCCTTACATACACCAGGGGCTCAGTAAGTAGTGCCCCTCCCCCGCCATCATCAAGGTTTTATTTGTTAAGTTTATACCCACAGGGCTGCCTCCATGTCATGTTTCTGGTGACAGGAATGGAGCCTCAGGACTAAGATTGACCCTTCAAACTTATGAGAAGATCAAAGCAAATTATCTGCTCTAGGAACTGCTGTGACCATTGAAAGAGAATAATGGCTATGCTTTCAGGTTCTGGTGTTTTTGAGAACCCTTCATTTTCTTTCACTTTCAAAATATTTATTAAGCATCTGCAGTATGCCTTTTATTATGTGAAGAGCCACAGAGGATTTAAGAATAGTAGATTACAAAATAATACATGAACACATGTAAAAGAGTTTGATAGGAAGGCTGAGAGGCAAGGTTAGGCAAGGTTAATGTCTTTTCTGGAAGGATCTGTTTACACTCTCTGCTACTGGTTTACTGGTTACCAAATGACCCAGAATTGCAGGTAAATTCACAGAAATTAAATGTATACACATTTTTGTTTTCTAGTAAGACGTCTATTACATTGAGCAACATACTTCTTTATCAAGAATTTCCATTATCCTGCAGCCATGCATTCATATGTTGCTTTGTAATGTAACTCTTAGTTTTCCTGAGCTAGGTTTTAAAAAATCTCCAGGGCAGGGATTGGCTTTTTACTTCCATATAAAAAAAATGTTTACCAAGAGATGCAATTCCCTGAACTGTGCTCAATTTATCTTCAATGGATTTAGATATGCTATTCTCTATCTTACTGGTTATGCTCCAGCAAAATCCTTAGGAAAAAAATGTAAACACTCTCTAAGCAGCAGACACAGGATGAGAGATGAGAAGCTCCATGCTTTCCTCATCTCACCCAGTGGTCTCCAAACTGTTTTGATTGAGCATTCTTATCAGTAAAAGAAGTCTGAGCATACATCCTCAATATGTATATTTATTTACAAAGTATGTATCACAGTCACGTACAGTGAATATATCCAAAGCACAGTACAGACTCAGAATAAGTTTGCTGTTGAACATAGTGGGTATAAATACATATTTCAAATAATGTTCTTGATAATTTCCTTCTTTGGGGGGCTGACATCTTGTCAGGTCCAATTAGATTATATTCATTTTCACTTGATGACTTGGCCAACCAATTTACAAGGTGACTTGCAGAAGTGGCAGCTAGCTCCACCTTTTTCTTGTCCTTGCTTTGTGCTTATATTATGACTATTATCATCACTCCACTGTTCCTTTGCAGGAATGTTCTTAAGCCATTTGTCTACCCTGAGTGGCTTTAACTAGCTATAGCCAACCTATGCATAATAGTCAAATGGCTTAAGAAGGTTCCTGCAAAGAAACCACAAATTGAAGATAATACTAAGAACCACGCATCTACTTAACCAGGCTCGTAAACTGAAATACGCTGCAACATACTGCAAAAGTGACTGAAAGAAGTAGTGTGCCACCATCAACTCCCAGCAAATCGTGGTTCTCAGACTTTCCTCAAGATCCCTCAATTTAGAGTATGCGACAATGACCCACTGACATAGACCAAATGGGAGCACCAGGGTCAATGCATACATTAAATATGAATGGAGTGTCAGTACTTTCTTATATTTTATGTAAAAGATCATAAATAGAATTTCTAATCTTTTCGTCCCACTCCACAATGGATGGTCTGGATGTACTGCTCTTAGGAGACTGCTAATCTAAAGCTCTTAATCAAATTCTAAGAAATTGGTTCTGATATACTTAGACACTATGAGCAAAAAGAGCTTTCAATACAAAAGAGCTAATACCTACAGAGTGCCTGCTGTGTGCTAAGTGCTAGACATGTGTTATCTTGTTGAGTCCTCAAAACAACTCCATTTTGTAGATGAGGAAACTGAGGTTCACTGAGTTCAGTGAGATGAAGCAACTTGCCCAAGGTCATTAAAGCAGGTAAGAATTGAATTCTGGACAGCCTGCCTCTACAGCTCCATTCTGTTTTCACAGCACCGCCTCTAGAATGTTAGTGAATCAACTTCGGTATATGCACATTCAATCAGTTCTAAGGAATTTTCCCCCAATTAATGAGGCTTCTCTTGGGGTTTAACTGGATGTTGTAGGTTATAAGTGTGGGCAGGTTCTGCAACGAAGACAAATAGTACTTTTTTAGTGAAAGTTTTGGCTTGTTTTTGCTCTTTCTTAATTTTGATCTTGGTGATTCAGAGCTGCTGTCACTGAAAAACATCTGTTTTATCTAAATTTAATAAGGCCTATTAGTGGGACACTAAGCCTTCCCTTATTCTGAAGCCTTTCCACAATTTGAAATTTAATCTACTGAAAGTCATAATAGCGTTACCAAAGTACTAGTCTTGGACATATCTAGACTGGCAGGCCTGTTTCTGATTTTTTAACTTTGCTTTTCCAACATGAATGAATAAGCTCCCTCATACTCACCACAAGAGTCATGCAATTTTTTTCCCTTCCTTCTCTCCATGGTAATCAAATCTATAAGTTGAACTCTGTAAACTGTGAAACATACGGTGTCACTCTCACTGATGTGCTGTGTGAGGCGGTTCAGTCTTACCTATGCTAAGAGATTACTGTCCCTTCTTAAACTCTTGTTAGTGCTAGCTGGTGCAGGTCTGCTGAGAGCTAACATGCTGGTTCTTATTGGATGGCCTGTCTATGATTTTCTCAGATGTCACTGACAGGCAACGAAGGGTAACAAAGGATAAAAGAATTAAGTCAGTCTTGAAGATGAGGTACAAAATCAACTGATCAACTTAACTCAGTCCTGCTGAGGAAGAGGGAGTGAAAGACTCCAGCCCTCTCCACTGACTCAAGCGATATGTTTTTCATCTTTCTTTTCCTTCTCTTCTCACCCTCTCCCAGCTTCTGGATGTTTTCCTCTTTTTCTTCCTCTTCTTCCTCTACTATGGTAAGGAAGGAAAAACTGTAAAATGTTGCAAGGAGATGAAAGAGAAGAATGGGGGTGGGGGGAGAGAGGAGAACATTAAGACAAACACATATAGCTGCTGCTTCTACTGGACAAGTGTACAGACCAGCATGCAAGGCAGCGGCTCTTGGGTCAGGATGACCCATTCCCTTCCATACTGGTTTTAATGTTCTGTTTCAGCCTTCAGGGAGTAGATGCGTGATGGTGACAGATAAAGGTACAACCCAGTCCACTGCCTCTTTTTCTCTGGGGTTTTAAGGTACCCTTGCCAAGGGGTTGGGGGTTGGGAAGAAAAGTCAAGGACCTCAACCCTAGCAGCCTAGCTGCTCAACCACACGTTTACAGAATCACTTTCTTTGATTTGCGTACTTTCTCGAGGCATATATCTCAACAACAAAGCCTGTTTTTAAGGCCTCTGTAACTTTCCTTAACATTCATTCAAATGGAACTCTCGTTTTTATCACTATCTGATATCTTTGGGGGAAAGTTTCCTTTAAACCATTCATATCATCTTTGTTTTATATGATTCTTCATAGAATTTCCAAAGGGTCTTCACATCTTTTATCCGGACACTCAAAACAGCCTCATGAAGTTGACAAGCTAATGCTACATTATGTTAGAAAGCACAATAGATGTTCCTCTGAGAACAAGACCCCCTGTAGTCACAGAGTCACAAAATGCCAGAGCCACAAGCACTTAGAGACCGTCTAGTCCACACCGTTCACTTGACATCTGGGGGAACTGGAGCAGAAAGTAATGTGCCCAAAGTCACACAGCTACTGAGTAGTGGAGTCAGGGCTTAGCCTGCTGCATCTTCAGACATCCCTTGTCCCCCATCCATTCATCTTTCCAGTATTCTTTCACATATTTGTTGACCAGCTCTGGCCTAATCCACTAATATTCCAGCAGGGATGTATGGAGGAGGAAGAAGAAAGTGCTGCCAAAGACACTGGGGAATAGCTACAACAGTGAAACAGTGAGCTTCCCAAGTGCCAGGCCCCTGAGACTTGTCAGCATGCTGAAGTCACGCAGAGTCTAGAAACTGAGCAGATAAGGGTGGGGGAGCAGCAGAGCAACGCGGTCTTTATCACTGCCCTCCTCTGCATTTCCAGTCCACTCCTTCCTCACCTCTCTTTATTCTTATTCACTCCTAGTTAGTGGTTCTCTCTCCCCAGTGTGCTTTTCCCTTGCTCTCTCCCCAGTGCAAGTCCAGGCCATCCATTCCGGCCTGTCACTTCTCTCTAGCTGCTGAGCTACATAGGATTGCTCAGCAGAAGAGTTATACATTTTTAAAATAAGGTATTTCATTCCCTTTTCTCAAGCTCTCGCAACTAGAGAATCTGTCCTTGTAAATGCCACACTATGTTCTGGTGGTGTGTCTATAAATATGTCAGACTATAAAGCTGGTCAGGGCAAGATAACCTGAACACCCATTTTCCAGTAAACAGCACAACACCATGCGTGGATCCAGCATGGGAAAAATATGTGGTTCTTCGTGTACTGCTAAAGCCCTTGGACTTTAATCCAACCTATCTTCCAGTGTCTTAACTTGGAACAGATTTTACTTTATTCCTTTCAACAAATATGTTTACAGTAGGCCTGGTCAAACAGAAAAGGGTATTTTTTAACTCTTCATCTCTTGTTTGGTTTATATCTTGATAAATCTAATTTTCAAAGGCTAATCAAAATTTTACTTGTATAGTTTCCCGTTCTATTACCATTAAAAATTACTTAATTCTCTCATTGAAAAGGTCCACTCTGATTTTTGTTTCCATGAGACAAGCACATGGGGTAATGAAATATGTTGGAAACGCTTTGCAATATGCTGCTGAAATAACAACAACTGCTGATTCTGTACTGCAGTACATATTAGGAAAACCACAATAGATGTTAAAAGGAAACTGCATCATTTGGGGATGGAAAAAATGCAATGGATAAAAGCCATGCAGTTTAAATTACAGTCATGTGACAATAGCTCTGTCCCCCACAGCAGCAAAACTTGCCATGAGTAAGTGGTGGTCTTAATGATTACTGATGGAAGAGATACCTATGATCATGAACTAATTAATGCAGTAAATATTTACTGAATGCTTGCTATGTGCTGAGTACAACTTTACCTATAGGGGCATAGTATGTTCAGCTGCAGTCCTGTGGAACACTTTGCTTCATTGAAGTTTCACTATGGTACAACTGGTGTTTATATGAGCAACTCAGAGTACCTAATGATAAGTACAAGTTTCAAAGTAAGTCATATTTTAGAGACATAAAAAAAGAGAGAGAGGTACTTAAACTCACAGGGCCTTACTACTTTTAACTTTATGGATACTAGGCTATGTCAAGAAAATCTACAAGACTAAGCAAAACCCTATAGAAACTCAAATTAAAAACTTAGTTTTTGACTATTTACACCTCTGCATGTGTTCTATGTCTAATTTCATTGGACCATCAGCTCCTTGAGTGCGGCGACCGTGTCCACTTCTGCTCACCATTGTATACCCAGTGACTGGCATTCAGTAGCTAGTGAGTCAATGATAGTGAAAGAAAGAATACAGGAAGGTAGTCTCATTTCACTGTGTATTTAATAATATTTATTGGCAATATAATAAATATTAAATGGCCCCACTGATTGTGCTTTATTAAACAGTCAACATTCCCCTATACTCTAAATAGCCTTTTATCCATCAACTGAAAAACTGTCCACTGAAGTATGTTTTCCTTGGTTTAGTATCCATTAAATCTATTAAATGCTGCTCATTCAGAAGGTGGTAACTGGTGTTTTGAGTCTTTAGTTGGATTACTGTGCATTCACAGTGCAGCACAGTTTGGCAACATTTTTCAATCTAAAACTCATAGACTGCTATAAATAGATAATAATCTACTCCCATGACAGAGTTACAGAGTTACTTTGATCTCAGTGACCTCTCCCTGCTTTGAGGAAAACACAGATGCCTTGTAACCTTGAGGAGCTCAGTGGCCTCTTAGGTTTGTGTGGTGATTATTACTACTATTTTTCTGTAGTTTGGAACATATAGGGGCCCATATTACTCATCTTTCTTTAGGCCTTTCACACCTTCTTATAAAGGAACATCTTATGAACTGGATGAATCACAAGTCAGCCAGGGCAGGCACAGAAGAAAGAAGCACAAGATAACAGTCTCTCTAAATGAACAAGGGTCTGAAAGAAATCAGATATCAGTTCACAAATAAAAAAAATTTTCCTTAAAAAAAAAAAAATCCTCTGCCTACTCTTCCAGTTCTCTGTGAGATTTCAGGTAAGTAAGTGTCTAAAGGGAAAAGGGGACTTGTTGGAAATCACCTCTCACAGGTAATGAGAATGATCTAAAGGGAAAGAAGCTGACTCTGGAGAAGATGGATGGACTGCTGATGCCCCACTTGTGGGGCTGTCAGAATGCTCAACTGAGACGTTCTAACAACCCACTGGGCTGATGGGGGTTAAAGAATTAGTATGCATCAGCACACATTCCCTCAATCACATTAGACTTTCACATCCCCAGGTCTGGTTTGCCTTTTACAAAAATAATATTGGTTTAGAATGCTGCTCAGAGCCTGCTTTACAAATCTGAGAGACCAGATTGTAGCACCTCTTTTTCCCTTGCTACTGCCACAGCCTCTCCCTCCCCCATGTAACTAAAAAGCCACTTCTTAGACTTTGGTAAACAATGTGAACAAAACTGAGAGAATATTTCTGTGGACTTAACTTTCCTGGAAATAATTATCAGTGAAGGAAAACAAACTCTTTGTAACAGAATAAAACGTCATTAATTTGAGCTCCACTAATTCAAAAATCTGTGCTAATTCAAACAGACCTATGCTGACAGGAAAAGAAGGGTCTGCTCCTCTAAGTAAATCAACTTTGTAATTAAGGTTGGAAGAGAAGTACAGGACTTGCTGAAAGAGAAACTATTTTCAGAACTGTAGAATTAACCATCTACAAACACTGTAACACCATAACTACACATTTTTTGTGTATATGAAAAAGCAGATCTCTTGAAGACTTTTATTTAATAATACTCAGCCCACTTGGGGTTACCTATGTCATTAAAACAAGCAAACTATTTTAAAAGAAAATCATATTCATTTTTATTGATTATACTGGACTTCCTGCAATTATTTTGAATTTGGGAGCTCTGACTTCCACTTTGGTGTTGCTAGGCTACCTGCCTCCAGTCGTGGTCACCCTCAAAGACCTCTGAGTACAAGTCCTATGGGAGATCACTAATAACTGAGTCAGAAATATGGCCCAAGTCCCCCACTGAGTTCAGTCACTTACTGTCTGATCTAAAGAAGTCACAGACTTTTAATACCTCAGGTTACATCTAGCTGTAAAACTGGGGGGGGAGAACAACAACAAAAAGAAAGCATACATCCCTTAGGTTAGAGACCTACACACCAGAACAAACAAAATCAAATGCAAAGCAACAAAGTCCTGGGGAAACCTATGTATTCAGTCATTGTGAAACAACCGTCAAATGAAAGCACAACACAGTAGCATCACTGTCCAAAGGAAGTACTCCTGAGGCTGTTACTCCTCACACCTCCATACTGGCTCTCACTTCACTAGCACAGGGCAGTCTGCCAGCTCCCTCGGTGATCATGGCTCACTGCTTGAGAGGCCAGGTTACCTTGTCACAAGTTTAGCTCTGACCACTCTAATGATACTGTAAGCTCCTGGATTCCTACTGGTTTCCCTTAAGCACAAGAAATGCAGAACTAGCATATCATGGAAGGGTACTCTACTAATTTCACTTGGGTTGAGGTGATAAGACTTCCTCTTTTCATACACAGAACTGTAAATCAGAGCACTAGGATTAAAAAAAAAAAAAGGTTCCCAAATTTCTAGTTTCTATAGAAACTTTGAAAATACCAGAACCATGAAACATGTTTGCTTAAGAAAATCTGGGACACTAAAATTGATAGGTGTCCCACAAGAATAGTGAATAAAATAATCATAGGTCAGTGTTCCAATTAAAGTGAGTGCTAGCCAGTACATTTTATAGGGAAAAGATTCTTTGAAATGGTTTTCGGCAAGAATATCTATACTCTATTTTTAAAATTATTTTCCTCACACCTCTCCAGCATGTGTTATTTGTAGACTTTTTAAATGATGGTCATTCTGACTAGAGAGAGTGATACTTCATTGAGCCTGACAGGCTACAGCCCATGGGGTCACAAAGAGTCAGACACGACTGAGCGACTTCACTTTCACTTTCATATATGGAATACTACTAAGCCTTAAAAAGAATGACATGCCATTTGCAGCAACATGGATGGACCTAGAGATTATCATACTAAGAAAAGTTAGACAGAGGAAGATAAATATCATATGATATCACTTATATGTGGAATCTTAAATAAACAACAAGGTCCTACTGTACAGCACAGGGAGCTACATTCAATATCCTGTAATAAACCACAATACACAAGAATATGTGTGTGTGTGGATAAGTGAAACACTCTGCTGCATGCCAGAAACTAACACAGTGTTGTAAATCAACAATATTTCAATGAAATAACAAGAAAACATAGGTCTCCTTATCTACTGGGTTGATCATTTGTGTCAGTCTCTATATCAGTGCCAAAATGAGAGGAAAAAGAGGGTCCACAGTTTCAAAAGCATCTATAATCAGACACCATAAACTTGTGACTCTTTTTAAATGAGACTTTTACTTTTTAAATTATGCCCAGTAGCCATGTATGGATGTGAGAGTTGGACAATAAAGAAAGCTGAGTGCCGAAGAATTAATGCTTTTGAACTGTGGTGTTGGAGGAGACACTTGAGAGTCCTTTGGACTGCAAGGAGATCTGACCAGTCAATCCTAAAGGAAATCAGTCCTGAATATTCACTGGAAGGACTGATGCTGAAGCTGAAACTCCAATACTTTGGCCACCTGATGCAAAGAACCAACTCACTGGAAAAGACCCTGATGCTGGGAAGGACTGAAGGCAGGAGGAGAAGGGGATGACAGAGGATGAGATGGTTGGATGGCATCACCAACGCGATGGATGTGAGTTTGAGTAGGCTCCGGGAGTTGGTGATGGACAGGGAGGCCTGGTATGCTGCAGTCCATGGGTTTGCAAAGAGTCAGACATGACTGAGTGACTGAACTGAAGAACAGGCAAATATTTAAGGTGGTCAGCAAACACAAGACACAAGTCAACTACTAGGCCCAAGTAAGGTAGCTGAAAGTTCTGATTTAGGAGGGTTTTTCCATGGGAGATCATAAAAGGCATAATCCATACTCAGATAAAACTAACCATTGGTGATTAATTCTCTAAAGAAAAATTAAGAAATAAATGTAGTCATAATACAGATTGGACACTTGTCTGAGGTTGTTTCACTACTTCATGCTAGACTATTACAACATATTAGCATAAAAATAAATGTTCACAATCTTTTATTTGAAAATGATTCTTTTAACAATGTGTACAACAGCAACCACCCTGTCATTTTCACTAAATTTCAGGGCTTCTTTTCCTTTCAGAACAAGTCGACATTGTTTCTAAAGAATCATCTAAATAATCTTGTGGGACTAGCTGTTCATTTTTATTGCACTATATGAACACTGCTCAAACTCAGTGATCCCGGATACCTGGAAATGTTATTTTCTTTGTTAATGGAAATTACTGCAATAGGGGATGGATTCATTGACTCCAGGAAACTGCCCCCACAGGCAGCTTTGAGGGTCTAGGCCAGTCAAGGAAGCCAAAGTGTCACAGAGCACTCCTACATGCGTTGGAGAAGACCCCTTGGATAGAGTTACACTAGTCTAAGAGTTTCAGTTAGGACATCAGTCAGCTACAATATAAAAACAATTCTTCTAAATTGGAATCATATTCACAAAACATCTGGAAAGTTCCCCAAAGGAGAAAAGATTACCAAGAAGTATTGCTAAATAGATGGAAGAGAAGATGCTGACTTTTATCATAGTACAAAATTCAGTCAGTTTCCATTGTCCTAGACAAATCAAAAGACATGCTGTTTACATTTAAGGAAGCCTGGAATACATTTTAATTCAGCCCTGAAACCCAGACATTCTTAGGTAATAAGTACAGATATTTAAATTCCATAACAACCATTCAGTGTTTACAAACATTTATTTCTTTATAGATTTCCCATCCACAAAATGTATATTTGGTTAGAAAAGGAATTTTGAGGGTTTAGCTGTACTTTAACAAATATTACAACATCAATGTTTTTTTCAAGCAAGCGTAGCCTATAAAAATTATCTTTTATTTTCTAAACTTCACTTTGTGGCATGAGCTAAAAGAAAATAATGTTATCAAGGATCCTGTTCCTCTATTTTCTTTATTATGCCTTTACATAGAATTATATATTAAATACTACTATCTAATATTATAATGCATATATTTTCTAAAGCAAAGGAGATTAAAAAGTATAAACTTCCAGTTGCAAAATAAATGACTCATGGGAATAAAAAGTACAATGTGAGGAATACAGTCAATAATTATGTAGTATCTTTGTATGGTGATGGACAGAAACTAGACTTTTTGTGGTGATCATTTTGAAATGTATAAAATATCCAATCACTATGTTGTGCAGCAGGAACTAACATACTGTTTGTTAACTATACTTCAAAAACAAACTGATAGAAAATGAGATGAGATTTGTGGTTGCCAGAGGTGAGGGGTAGGAGGGAGAATTGGATGAAGGCAGTCAAAGGCACGAGCTTCCAGTTATAAGATAAATAAGGACCAGGGATATAATGTGCAACATGACAAAGATAATTAACATTTCTGTATGTTGTATATGTAAGTTGTTAAGAAAGTAAATCTTAAGAGTTCTCATCACAAGGAAAAAATTAAAAAAAATTTTTCTTTTGTATCTATATGAGATGATGGATGTTTACTAAACTTACTGTGGTCATCATTCATGATGTATGTCTGTAAGTCAAGTCATGATGATGCTGCACACCTTAATCTTAAAAAGTGCTGTGTGGTGATTATATCTCCAGAAGAACCAGAAGAAAAAAGAAATAAGACAATGATATAAGAATATATTAAATAGTATTTTTCACTCTCACTACCATATCTTGAAATAATTTTCAATAAAATTTTAATTTAAAGTCTTCAATGCTCAAATTCAGGAAAAAAGATAACCTAAGATTAAAGTCAAAATTACAATGACATTAAAAATAACTCTTCTATAAGCAATGTGTCAAACGTGTACCTTTTCCTGCATTGCTTATCACTTGTGCCATCTCCCCATCACGTTAGAAAGAACCTTTAGAGCCATCGTCAACTCTTCCCTTTACCTTATTCCCCACACACAGTCTCATCTGTTCTACCACTACCATGCTTCTGTTATATGTCTCTTTACATCCTTTAGGCTACTAATCTAGTTCAGGCCTGCAACATCTCTCATTTAGAATATTTAAAATTAGCCTTTGCACTATTTTGTCTTTCATCTCTATCTTTTTACTCCATCATATGTACAAGCAGCCAAGTCATCCCTAATGACCCTCTTACTCTGCTGAAAACTTTTCAATGGAAATTTAATGCCTTTAGAAAAAAAATCCAGCCCCAGTCTATCATTTTCTCTCCCATTGTCCTCACTGGAGCTCAAGCCACACAGTGTTACTTTACTGTTCTCCCCCAAATGACATACATACTATTCTGCCTCCTTGCATTTGGCTCAGCAAGTTTTTTTGGACACATAATGCATATGTTCTCCACATCCTCACTTTTGAATGTTGAAATGGAGTCTTAAATGTCAGCAGACTGCTACTGCTGCTAAGTCGCTTGTCGTGTCCGAACCTGTGCGACCCCATAGGCAGCAGCCCACCAGGCTCCCCCGTCCCTGGGATTCTCCAGGCAAGAACACTGGAGTGGGTTGCTATTCTTCTGTAAAACCTTCTCCAGTCTGTCCAGCCGTAACTATTTCCTCTTACTTCCAGTAGTGTTGTTTATACATCTAAATAGAACTTACACTTTCTTCCTTATCGTTCTGTTGTGTACCTGTCCATCTCTCTTTTTTTTCAGTTTCATTTCAGTTGTTCAGTCATATCCAACTCTTTGCGATCCTATGGACTGCAGCACACCAGGATTCCCTGTCCATCACCAACCATCTTTCTTATAAGATTACAAGTTCATGGCAGGTAGATATCACATATTGTTCACCTTTGTAGCCCCACAGTACCTGGTACAGTATCATGCTGAGTTAAGTGCTCAATAAATGTGGAATTGAACTGAATAAACCTTCTTTCTGCCTGATGTAATTAAGAAGCAAGACTATCAGGATTTATAATAAATTCTATCTTTAACTATAGCTCTGCTGTTATAATTGCTGCTTATTTAGAGAAAATACTGAATGCATCTTTCAATCAAGCTTTGAAACTATAGTAACTATTCTAAGTTTGAATTACCTTATTAAGAAAATAAGTAGAACAGTAAGAACACTGAAATCTGAAGTAAAATAATGCCAATGAAGAAAGACCTTTTACTGTAGATTCAGCTGTATAAGTTCAACCAGTAAGCCACAAAGGCAGTCTTTTTTTTTTTACCCAGAAATTAAAAAGGGCAATAAGAAGCAAATTAATTAAAACTAGCAAGGAGACACTGGGTAGAGGCTGAGTTCTTAATCAGTAACTGGTCCTTCCTGCAGCTGGATTTGGATCTTCTCCCACTGAAGGGCTGAGTAGACTTGATCCCACTTAATTTCCAAGTCTGACAAAATCACAACTTGGAAGTGGTATGACTACTGGCAATTGTTAAGCACAGTAAATCCCTTCTCCTTCCATAACCCCCTCAAATGTCCTGCATTCACAGCTTTTTTTTTTTTAAATACCAGATGTTTTGTTGAAATTAACACATTCCTATCAAATGCAT
Organism: Bos indicus x Bos taurus; assembly: GCF_003369695.1. Taxonomy (NCBI): domain Eukaryota; kingdom Metazoa; phylum Chordata; class Mammalia; order Artiodactyla; family Bovidae; genus Bos; species Bos indicus x Bos taurus. Next base: position 86,035,871 of record NC_040105.1, on the reverse strand, counting down.
GTCAAAAAGACTTCTTTTTTCCCCACTGCATTCTATTTAATCCCCAAACTGTTTATCTGTTACACAGACAAATATTGCATAGTATTTATTGTAGGGGGAATGACAAGGAAAGTCGGGCTCATAGTAGGGTGGGATCCACTCCGGAGCAAATATTCCCACAGACAAATCACAGATGGGAGCCCTCTAGGCCATATCCCTCAAGAGGACTTTTTTGAACTTGCCGAACACAATATAAAAATGTTGTCGCAATCCCTAGCCCAAGTCATCTTCTTTGGGAAAGAGGGGGTGGGATACAGTTTTGTCTGTTGAATTCAAGTTTTATTTCTATGTCAACAAAGACTTTCTGTGTGGTTTCATCCATTAACAGATTCAAACATAGTTAACTAGATACAAAAAAAATGGCACAGTGTGAAGACATGACCTAGGATTGCTCACCTCAAACTTTCATCCCTCCAAACTGTCCAGCTGTCACAAAAAGATCATTTCTGACAAACCATCACCTGCTCACTGAAACCTTTTTATGACTAGAAACTACAAGTAAAACTTCACAGAAACGGCCGTTTCTGAGGATTTTTTAAAAAAATACATGGATAGCAATGCCACTGTGAATAAAATGTCCCTCATGAAACAATTCTAGTAAGCAGCCTTGTGGCACCATGCTTATAAGTTGCAATTGTGCACTACAGGTAATATATAGGATGTTAAATATCACTCCCGTCACCTTTCTTCAGGCTATTTCTGTTTCTCAATCATCTTATTTTTAGAATTAGTATATATAGGTTTTGCCATAGAGCATATTGTAAACTTTTTATTTCAGTTGTTTCACTTTATAATAGCAAAACTTAATAGCTGCAACTAGGATATTGAAATATTGTATCAACCTAAAAAGTCTCCCATAAGAACTGTGTTCCCATCCTTTATTAAATGACAACTGATGCAATTATAAAGCACGTAATGTATAAAAAACTCCTTGATTTAAAATTATAAATAGAAAACAAAATACTGATATGCCTCACCTTAGGTTGTATCTAGGTTTGTTCCTAAACATGAAAGTAAATTACCTTTACAAAATAATTTTGTTGTCCTATGGTTTACATGTTCAGAGATGCTTTAATCTTCATTTCTCGCTTCCCTTGCATAGGCTTCTAACATTTTCTTTAATTACCTTATCCACCTAAGTAAACAATCACTTCACTATACTAAGGGAACTGAATGCTTTTATTCAAACATTTATTTTGATCTATGCCTAATTCCCCATAGCTACTTAAGAGATGCAAACATGTGAAAAATTTACCCCACATCCTCAAGGAACTACCCATCTAGGTAGGGAAGACAAGCAAGAAACTAAGGACACTGCAAGGCAAGATAAAGCAAGGCCTGTAACCGAGGCACCAAGCAGTGTGTAATGAGCACACAAGTGCAGCAGCAGTAACTAGGAGGGTTTGGGAAAAACCCTGGGCGAATCCTTTAGGAAACAGAAGACAGAATCTGCCACGGGAAACTGGAGAGCCATGAGTGTTTACTAATTTATTTGCTTTGAAATGTTTCAATTTTCCTGCTGAAAGGTTTTCTTAGTCTTGAACTTAAAATGGAATACACCTAAGGCAAGAGACAGAACAGCAGCAATCAACTCTGACATTGAACAATTCCTCAGAATTTCTGCTCTACCAGGCCCCCTATCACCCTTTCCTCCCACCTCTTTGGCCTATGAAGTAAGCCTACAAATGACACTTAAATGTCTTGTTTAGCCTCACTGACATCCGAAAGACAAAATACACTACTAATTTCTGGCCTGGCATCCCCAAGCCATTTACTGGTTTCTCTTCCACTGCATCATTAATTTGCCATGTTGCCTGCCATGAAGAATCTCTGGTATGGGGGGTCTTGAATATGTGAAATGACAACTTCTTATATTTGCAAAATTCTTGAAAGCTTATTAAGAAACATGTGACATGGACAATGTAACAACCAACACTGATAGTAAGCTTAGAATTAACAGGCAGTATATGAATATACATTTTGAAAAGTATCTTCCTTTACAGAAGAAAAATTTAATATTTTTTAAAAAACCCCTTCTGAAAACAGATTTCCAACAATGTATTATTTGTTTCAGAAAAAGAAAAAAATTTGAGTGTATTAGGAGCAAAAACAGAAGATATGCACAAAGCCTATGATTCTAAAGCTTTTATTACCATTTACCTCAAAATTTTAAAAAGGTTATGCACCCCTGTCTTCCAAATACTTAGATCCCTGAATTCAGCTGCACTAAAAAAGAGATACAATCTGGATCATTTTATATTTTTAAACCCTATGATCGTAAGAAATCTAAGTCTGGTAAAACTGATAGAGTCCATGACCAAATACATACAATTCCTTTTTGAAATTCCTTTCTTATTAATATAAGAAAAATGTCAGTCATGGATATATTTGTCCTTTATTTATATAGCTGTTTCTTGTTTTATAAGTTGCCCTAAGGAACTTCAAATTAGAAAAATGAAAACTACGGCAGTAAATTTGGCCCGAATCACCTAGAAATTTGGAATTTGTTTCCTTAATTTTAATTTCCAAGGAACAGACTAATTTCTTCCTTCCAAAATGTCTCCCTTTTGATGGAGTGTGGAGAAGAGCAAAACCAGGGCTTTTCATCTTCAGTCCCTGATGGTGAAGCCTTCCCCAAACCCTTCAAAAGTCACAGTAGATTCCAGTGGGTTATGCCTGGGTAGAAACCTGCAGGCTGAATCAGCGTTCCATGGAAACTGGCTGATGTTAAATGCAAATATTGCACAGAGAGAAATCAAAGCTTGGGAAGTGTGTATCCCTGAGAGAATGATCCATTCTGATGGGAGGAGTTCAGAACACAAACTGAACTGAGAGGATGGTTGTGAAGAAAAAGAGCACATGAGGGAGACATTGCACCACAGGATTCTAAAAGCAAAGAGAACCCAGGAGAAGTTGAGTAAGACTGCAATGAACAGGCTGAGGGTGTAAGGGAGATTTGGGGGATACTGAGTTAAGAAACTGAGTCCCTGAATGTAAAATTATTCAGTGTTTTTTCCTGTTAGCTGAGACCAGGGGGTACTAGCTGAGTTAGCAGAACAAATAGCTTTAAGAAGTTTTCATGGGAGAAGAAGAAGCAGTGTCCCTGGAGGGGAGCAGTATAGCACAGTGGTTGGGAACAGACTTTGACAGAATCAGGTTCAAATTCAGGTACTGTCATGTAGTAGCTGTCATTCAGCAAGTCACTCAACCTCTCTAAGCCTTGGTTTTCCCTAACTGTAACATAAGTGAAATACCTTCAATCTCATGCAGTTGTTGAAAAGATTAAATGAGGTGACTTATATAAAATACTTAGGACAGGTCCAGCACACCTACAAAGATAGAAATTATTATTGTGCTTAGGAAATATAACTAGTAGTATGTTAGAGGTATGTTTGAACATAAAGGGAAATCTAACAGTAAACTATAATCTCTCTCTCTCTCTCTCTCTCTCTCTCTATATATATATATATGCATTTCCTTCAGGCTTCTCAATACTGATATCCTGTTACACCTGTAGTTTTGGTTGAATCACTGCAAAGGCATTCTTCATTTTATGCCAAAAACTTGACCCAAGGCAGATAACTTGAGAGTGAGACATTATATTACAAAATGATTATAACAGGGTGCCTTGAGACTGTATGCTTAACATAAAACTAAAATAAATAAATTTACATGCTGTTATGGATACCTTCTATTGTGAAAATTGTAGTGACAGTCTCTGGTGATGTCATAAGACTTGTGTTCTAACTCTCACAGAATTTTCTGTGATAAACTGTTGGGGGTACTAAAAATTCTAGTGCCAGTTCTATCTTGGAATCTGTGGACTGTCTGGCCCAGCCAATTTCAGAAGTCTAACATAGGCAGTGAGAGAAGATGCAGTGGTAACAGCTTCAAAGGTTTCAATAAGGAGCCAATGAAAATTGTTATGAGTGGGTTGATGGGAGTCAGTTGTAAAGCTGTGTATCTTAACCACTCCTAAACTTCTAAAGATTCAGCCATTACTCAGGGGGCACGTTTAACCACTGCTGGTTAATGTGGCTTTCTATAAAGTATAAAGTGCTAAATACAGGCAATCTTTGACTTCTGGTACTTCAACCCAAGCTATGTGGTAACTGGAGCTGTGGTGGTGGGTTTAGAGGTGTTTGAGAATGAAATGACTACTTGGAGCGAGTTCCAAGTCAATGGAGAGGTTCATATAGAAGCTACATGCCCATTTCTTGGAAGACTTTAAGAGAGATAAAAGTACCTGATGGGGGTTGGACTAGATGACTTCTAAGGATGCCTTCCCGCTCTATGGTTCCATGGTGAGCATCAGTTTAGTCACTTATAGCACTTACAACAAGAGACTGACTTGATGTTAACCTGCTTTCCAAAGTGTACTGGGTAAGGATCCCTGTCTTCCGGCTCAGTCTAGCTCCAAGTGGCCTTAAACTATCCCTCTCACTATCAATCAGCGTTGGCAACTCCTGCCAACTCAAGTACACTGGCAGCAAGAGAAGGTGACAAACCTAAGCTAACAGAAGCAGACAGAAAGGGAAGAGAGTAAAAATGGTTCTTAGGATCAAGGGAAGTTGCTCCTAAGTCATGAGCCTGGTTTCTGTTGATCTGCTTTGATGTGGCTTGCTAAACTACTACTGAGAGCGATTTCAAAACGGAGAGACAAAGATGTAAAGCTAATCACTGCAAGTCAATGTGTTCAGTGTTCTAATAGAGGCCTGAACAAAGTGCTATAGGAATACAGAGATGGACCAACTTTACTGGGGAGTGTCTAGGAAATCTTACAGAGGAAGTAATGAGCAAGCTGAGTCTTGAAGGATGAGTAGGAGTTGACTGGCTGGAAATGGAGAGAGGTGTGGTTGGCAGAGAAAAAAAAAATGTTCAAAAGCCACAGAGACACGGAAGAGTACATTTGAGAAGTGGGAATGTGCATGGCTGGAGTGTGAGGTTAAGGTCTCGGATGCTGTGCTTTTGAAGAAGGATGGGAATAGGAACTGGGGGGAGAGGCAGGGGCAGACAAAGAACGGTGGCACTTTAGAACGTGAACTTAATTCTGAGTGAAATACAGGCTTTGGAATGACTGATTTTACTCTAGAAAAGATGGGTAGGCAGAAAGGGCATTCGTGTCGCAGGTATAGTGTATCTTAGTCACTCAGTCATGTCCAACTCTTTGCGACCCCATGGACTGTAGCCCACCAGGCTCCTCTGTCCACGGGATTCTCCAAGCAAGAATACTGCAGTGGGTAGCCATTCCCTTCTCCAGGGAATCTTCCCAACCTAGAGATCGAACCTGGGATCATCTCCTGTATTCCAGGCAGATTTTTTACCATCTGAGCCACTAACAGTAAACGAGGAGAGTTTAATCATGTCAATGGGTAAGTCTGTGTCCATTCTGTCTGATGGGGTAAGTGTGCTGTTCTAAGCAGTAACAAAAGCTATGACAAGGACGATGCAACAGCATGGGAGGGCACAGATGCTTAGACAGCAGACGTACACCTTAGTGAGCTGATGCATGAAGCATGGGAACATCTTAATACACCAGAGATGACAACCTTAAAAGGCAGTCTTTTCAAAAACTGTCTTTTAAAAAGGAGCAATTACATTTATAACATGTCTTTATAACCTTGTGAATTTAACATAGTCATCCATTCACCACTGAAGTGCTTAAGAGTTGCTTCAGCTGAAATCTACTATTATCTGAGATGGCTCCCACTCCCAGCCACTACAGGAAAGAGGAATTAAGACATAATTTCTCCAAACTTCTCTGAGGCCAGGGATCAAACCAGAGATCTCCCCTTTTGTCCGCAGCATTTTCAGGCCTGTTGAAACCCAAACTGTGTTCTCAGTCCCACCACTACTCCTAAAACCTCTTTTTTCCAGTTTCACACTGGCTCCCTTCAAAGGGCTTTTGAAAAGAAACTAACATTTTGAACATTCTTTTTTTTGAGAGTCAAAGCAATTATTATTGGACTTAGTATTAACTTATTTCTGGGCTTCTCAGCTGGTAAAGAATCTGCCTGCAATGCAGGAGACCCCAGTTTGACTCCTGGACATTCCCATGGAGAAGGGATAGGCTACCCACTCCAGTACTCTTGGGCTACCCTGGTGGCTCAGACAGTAAAGAATCAGCCTGCAATGTGGGAGACCCTGGGTTCGATCTCTGGGTTGGGAAGATCCCCTGGAAGAGGGTATGGCTACTCACTCCAGTATACTTGCCTGGAGAATTTCCATGGGCAGAGGAGCCTAGCAGCCTATAATCAATGGGGTCACAAAGATTCGGACACAACTAAGCGAATAAGCACACACACCTATTTCTTAGATATTCAGTTTGGGGTACTCCAAGTATGGCGTGTTTCATATGCTGAGACAATGCTGAGGTTTGGGGTGTGGTACTGAATCACCCACATGTTCTTGTCTGAAGCCCCTTGGAATCAATCCACTGCCCAGGGTCTAGGGTGCAGGCTGTCAATCAGAGCAAAACAAAGCCAAGTGGCCCAAATGGGGATTGAACCTGTGACCTCATTAGCAATGTCAGTCTAGCCACAGTGTATGGGTTATTTATTGCTCTTCATAATATTGCAACGCAGCTCCACTTATTTCCAAGGCTTAGCAGCCTTCTCCCTACTTAGGTAAGCAAATCAATCCACCCTCCTTAGCCAAGGAACAGCAGAAGGGCATTTTGAAGAATGATTCAGATTTAAAGTAGCCTGAAGAATTTAAGAGAGATTCTCTTTCCTCCCATCCTTAGTGAAATGGCAGCCTTTTAAATCAGTTTTGTGGAACATATAAAGCAGTCCTAAAAGTAGTCAGGTCTAGGAACAGGAAGTTGAGTTCTGGGCAATCCCTTTAATTAAAGCTTCTGAAGGATTTATTTTATGGCTTTTTCTAATCTTCTCTTTCACCACTAGAAAGGACACAAGAGTTAGTACTTCAATGTATAAATTTTTAAAATGAGGCTTAAAAACAGAAGAAAACCTGCTAAACCTGATTTGAATGATGAAGCCTATAGTTTTCATATATTTATTTACAAAGTAGCTTCATGGGCTGAAGTAAAATTGTGAAACTAAAATTTTTCTGAACATGAGACCAACTATAAATCTATACTTTATGAATCTAATGAATTTTCTTCACTTTTAAATTTTAAACATGCTGAAAAGGTACATTTGATATTAACAATGACTAGACGTACATTCTCAATAGAAGTTATTAAATACTAGTTTTCACCTTTAAAAATCCTTAGCACCTATGAAATTCTTATTCCAGATTTTTTTTGTTATCATTTGTTGATGTCTACTTTATTTATTATATAACTATGGGTGTTTTAATTAATTTCATTAACAAGAAGCAGCTCAGTAAATGTAGCTGTCATAAGACATATTGAATGCTTGCTTTTTATTTAAAAAGTGAGAGAGCATATAAAACAAAATCTGGAAATTGTTTCTAAGACAAATATATTTGTAATGTAAGATAAAGGGCTAACAATTACGTGTTTAGGTGTTAAGGAACACCAAATTGTTATCAATAATGAAAAGGAAAATGTTTTCCAAAGGCTACTACTTCGGATATCCACATCTGAGGTAGTTGAAAGTTTGGGGGAAGGGCAAAGATCACTGAAGAGGGCGGTTTCTTTTGCCTATTAAGGAAGTCTTTTAACAAGTATTTGCTCATGCTCATAAAATAATAGCTGAAAATTTAATATGAAATTGCTACCCCCAAACTTAAACATTCAATTATTTTAGAGCACTCAAATAACTAGTAACATTGTCCCTTAGAGAGGTAAGTGTATATTATTTGCATGATATTCTAGACCTGAATAATCACCTTGAGCATACATTGGTGTTAGCATCTTCTTCTTCCAGAACACTAAGTTACAAATCCATTCTCTTGTTCATTCATGCCCTAATGACTCAAATACTTCAGACATTTATAAGTAGACCCAATATTTAGTTTTTAAAATGTTCAGACAAAAGTAAATATATTGTTAAATGCCTATGGTATGATTTTAGACCACATCTAATATGATACTAATATCATACAATATTTGTGTTCTAATTTATCTTTACCACTTCAGTCTTTCACCCCCCAAAAAATGAAGAATATTTCAAGCAGTGAGTCTCAGGAAAGGATGTAGATATCAGTTTACTGGACTGGAACAAAACATGAATTTACTTTAATGGGACAAAAGGAAAGTGAAATCTAAACTATTAACTTTTAGTTTTCTTCATTTGCCAAGCATCAGGGCTATATTCCAACTGGTTCTAGACACTCTTTGGTGAAGAGCGTGTATATGTGTGTGTGTGTGTGTGTGTACATACTCTGTTTCTGAGGTTTTATTTTTTTCCATAGCAAGTTCATTCCCTTTCCCTTTAAAATATTTATTAGTAAAATCTCTCAGAATACCCAATACCTTGTATATGGTCACTTTGATAATAGCAATTTACACACATCCCTGTAACCTGGACTTTTGTCCATATAGGAAAACAGAAACCAAAAAGTGGTATAGTGTTTTGCTTTTACTCAGAGTGAACTGGGAGTGGACTAAAGAATCTCATAAATTGCTTTAAATACATTTCTTCTTTTATTACAGATGTAGAATGTCTGTTTATCCAGTATAACTTCCCCTGACGCTTTGGCAAAAATCACTTTGTACCTAGGACTATAATTATTTATATAACTTATCTCTCCTACTATACTATAAACTCCTAAGGCAAAGTTTAGACTAGATTTACAGGATGAACTGTTTAAACATAATTAAAGGAAGAAAAAGCAACTTTTTAAGAGCAAAGGGGTAAAGTTTAGAGATAGATGTAAGAATAGGTTCAATTTCTTCTAGTTTACCCTCTCCTTATGAAACACAAAAACTAAGAGCTCTGACAGAGCAAAACACCATTTTCAGTTTCTCCCACACCTTCACCAATTTTCAGCTTCTCTCACATCTTCACCTTCTTACTGAATTTTGACCCAAAGGCATTGTGCCTGGGTCTCAAAGAAGCAGAGATTCCAACTGGAGACTCTGAAGATCTGGAAGATGTGATAAGGAATTAGAATCTTATATACTCGATACACTTAATTTCTGTGGCAGTAGGTGCTATATGAACTCCAACAAGTCTCTACAACTCAGGAGTCATCACCCATATTGGGAATGGTTCTTGCTGTTTGGTTTCTCCTGCCACATTCTCTTGCCCAGTTTTTGGCCACATCTCTGCACATTAGCACAACCATGGAATAATGAAGGCGTGCATTAAACTAGTGGCTAAAGTGAAGATTCCAGATTCAGACATACTATATTTAGCTGTGTTATTCTATGGATAATTTTGAGTAAAGGGCATATAGCAACCTAGGTTCCAAACTACACCTCAAATTAAATGCTTATAAAATGTGACAAAACTGAAACTAACAAATGAGGCATAAATTTTAGGACTCAAGCCATGCTACCATTTGTAAAAGGTAACAAAATGTAGATCGTAAATTAAGATAATTAATTTTGCATAGTGTTTTTGATAGATCTAATTTCTGTCTCAAAAAAACATATTTTAGCAAAGAGCCTTGCCACAGACACTTGCCAAAAATAGTCTGGCCTTAACATCTCCAGAATGAGCTTCACTGACAATAGGGTATAGTCAGAAGTGACTCATGTACAACTTTTTTTTTTTTTTTTTCATAAGAAAAATCAATCCCGGTGATGCTACCATGAGGAGTTGGGGAGCTTGTTTAAACTAATTATTCACAATGAGCCAAGTGTAGTTACCTAAAATAATCAAGAATAAGAACGATCACAAAAGAGTCTGCCCCGCTGAGGGGGAAAATATAATTATGCTGCTTACAATGCTTTTAAACTCATACTGCTTTAGAAAAATGCCAGATTACAACACCAAAATATAAAAGCAAATTTGGTTTACAATGAATCTACTTACCCAAAAGTACCCAATCTAGCCAGGACCTTTGAAAGTAATAAACTAGGTTGTTAGCTATTTGCAGTATCTCAAAAAGCCTAATAGTAAGTGAACGTTTATAACATGTAAATGAAAAAATCATCCTTTCTCTCTCATCTCCCCACCCCCCCACAAACACACTCTCTCACACAAAGCAAAACACATCACCTTTCATACGAGCACCCTATTCCCTAGAAAGAATACACCTCGCTTGCTATTTTCTCAGAATTAAGCAGTGCAACAAAGTAGTATAGTTCTGAATCAAGTTCCAGATACTGCCTGCACCTGCATAATTATTTCATTGCCAAGCCATCTAAGTACAACCAAGTAAAGCAGAAGAAAAGAAAGATAGCCTTTTAAGTGTGACAATAGGCCATATTCCTGTTTTATGAAATAAGGCCACATCTATTAATCACTTATATATTCTAGAAAAATTACTATCAACTTGAATTTACATAAAGAAATAGACCTACACTTCGCTGGACAATTTATTAACCAAGATCTTAAGGAATTTTCTTCGACTGAGATGTTTATGTTCATCTATACTAATTGTAATTCTCCTTTCTATAAAACTATATAATCTAAGTACTGAAAAAGAGGAAATAAATTTGTCTTTGCTTTCTAACATGTAAAAGCCACTAATGCAACTAGCTTGATAAATGCTAGAAATTATTCGTTTTCAATAGGGATAAAGAATACTTCTACCTTGACATTTAGACCACTAATATATATACTAATTTGTGAACCTTAATTTCACCATGGATAAACTTTTATCAATAATTCTGAGCTCTCAGTCTTGCTTCTTACTTGCTATAATCTTTCCTGCTTTTACCCAGGTCAAGGAAATAATAGTCTACTTAATAGTTCCATGTTGTAATTCTCACAAAGTTTTCCTGCTACCTACATAGGAACTATGTATTTTTACAACTGGGAGAAATCCTCGGCCTATATATAAGGTCTTATTTCAGTCTACAATAAATCAAAATTTTAATTAGGAGAACGTAAAACTGGGCTATGTCAAGTATTTTAATTTTAAAGCAGTATATTTATACATAAAAACTTAATGCAGATTAGGCATTCATTTACAAAGTACCTGGTCATTTTTCTTACACTTAGGTTTTATTTATTTTTTATTTAATTTTATTTCATTTGCTTTCAGAATTGTACCTTTTTATATAAATTTATTTATTTTAATTGGAGGTTAATTACTTTACAATATTGTATTGGTTTTGCCATACATCAACATGAATCTGCCACGGGTGTACACGTGTTCCCCATCCTGAACCCCCTTCTCACCTCCCTCCCCTACACTTAGGTTTTAGAGATTAAGGGACCACAAACAAACTAGATCACTATCTTCTGTATAACAGTTAGCTTTTTAAAAGAAGAAAGGGCACTCATACAGATTTTTGCATGCCCATGTTCATGGTAGCATTATGTGCAATAGTCAAAAAGTGGAAGCCATCCAAGTTTTCATGCATGGATGAATATATAGAAGATACATATAATGGAATGTTATTTAGCCTTAAAAAGGAAGTAAATTCTAACACATGGGTGAATCATGAAAACATGCCAAATGAAATAAGCCAGAAAGACAAATATGGTATGCTTCCACTTATGTGAGGTACCTAGAAGAGTCAGAGTCATAGAGACAGAAAGTATTAGAATGATGGTTGTCAGGGGCTTAGGAAGGGAGAAATGGGGAGTTAGACTTTAGTGAGTACAGAGTTTCAGGTAGGGAAGATAAAAAAAGTTCTGGAGATGAATGGTGGATGGTTGCATCATCAATGTGAATGTACTTAAGGCCATAGAACTATAAACTTAAAATTAAAGTAGTAAATTTTATGCTATGTATATTTTACAATAAAAAAGAGTACAGCTGAGTAACATGAAGAAAACCGAATAATATCTAGTCACAGATGAAAACAGTGAGTTACCAGATATCCTATTTTTTTTAAAGGACACCTATATCTGACGAGTCTTTAATTTCATTATTTTTGGTTTTGTTCTCTCCTTCTCTTTTATTCCAAACCTACTAAGTTTATTTGATTCCATTTATAAGTTTTATGATTTATATATAGGTTTTAAGACTGAAAGACCAGACTCCAAGAATCACCAACTGTTATGTTCAAAAGAATCGTATTCTTCTTGGAGTCTAACCCACAATTTACATTCAGGCAAAGAACATGATTTCATTTCATATGATAGTATATTTTTGTAAAAAGCATTATTCTTTTATACAATATTAATCCAAGTCAATTTTCTTCTGACTAGTCTATGCAACCATGAGTTATATACTTTTTATAACCCCATCTATGGATTTTCTGAAATTTAAAATAATATTCTATACTTCATCTTAACTGCTAACTAGAATTTTTGAAGAATTATTGACCCATGATTAAACAACTTATAGGAACCTGCTTTCAAGTTCATTATTTTCACCAGGAAGCTGCAAAACATACATTCTCAGAAAATTTTATTTTATCTTATCTTAAATGTAGTAGTTAAGATTAAGAGCTTGCACTTTGCAGTCAGATAGCCTGGGTTTGAATCCTGTTTCTACCACTTACTAGATGTGTGATTGGGCACATTATTTAAATTCTCTAAATCTCAGTTTCCTTGTTTTTAAAATGTGGATATTAATACCTAAGAGTTGTTGTGAGCACCATGCATATAAAGCTCCTCTGCAGTATCTGACATGTAGTAAGTTCTTAAAAAACAGGAGCTATTAATATCACTAATAACAACAGCATGTAGAAATAAGTGCCCTATGCCACTTTTAAAAATGACACCACAGTTTTGACTCTAATATGAATCCAGAAAAAAGAACAACTGTGTATTTTGAGACTTGTTTTCTTTGTTCCTCTCTTCCAAATAACTTCATTCTTATTGTCATATTAAGCAAAAAAAGAAATTAAGTCCAACCAAAATAAGACCAGGTACGTATGTGTGTATACACATACACAAACACACATCTCTCTCTAATGTGCTGTATATGATTTCAGCAAGTTGTACAGAAACATGGGGAAAAAGTTGAAAAGTAAACAGGAAGAGTAATAGACTGCATTTGTATACGTACGAATACAAATATAGGCAAATTTCTAAGTTCAGAAAAAATATACTGTAATTCTTCTGGTAATTGCCCTAGGAGACAGATCCACAAGTTTTATCAACGTACACAAGAGAATTTCTTTTTTTTTTTTTTTTTAAAGTAAAAACAAACTGTTACTACAGTTACTGCTACTAAGGATTTCTAAAGTATACAATATTTGATACTGGGATTTCTGCCATGGTTTCATTTGAAAGTACAAGGGTTTTGTATACTATCTACTTGGACACACCAACTTTAAAGAAAAATGGAAATTTTATAACATACTTCTGTTTCTGAAAATGTGTTCCTTGGAGCACTAATGGCATAACATAAGAGGGTGGGAGGATAAAAGGGTTCTGAGAAACCCTGCAGTGAGCAGAGCTGTTTAAAGTTGTTTAGCTAGTGTTCCCAAAATTTATTTGGCCATAGAATTCTTTTTTCAAGCAATACCAAGGAACCAGTATTCCTCATAACTTATTTTAGGAAATATATAATAAATTGCCTTTCATTAGCTATTTAAAAGGTAATTTTATGCACCTGTCCCAAAAAGATAGTCACTTGCAGAATTTGCTAAAGTCCCAAAATGAGTCCATGATATTTCATGTCAGGGAAGAAAATCTAACATGCCTAGATTTATATTTGTACTATCTTGTAGTTATTTCCAGAATGTGTGTTTTAACCCCTATTCTGCCTGTTATTTATTTATTATTTAATCAAGTCCAAACACCCCATTTCTAATACCTGTGAAAATCTAAGAATCTATGTGACTCTCTAAGCCTTTTCCTTTCTTTCTGGGCTTTGGCGTAAGCTAAGACTACCCTGTAGCTATGAGTTACATCTTCAAATATAAGAATACTAATCTCAGTTACCAGCATTTTAGTAACTGGTGATATGAGCTGCATTGATGCAATTATATAGTAAAATAATAGAGCTTCTACAACATTAATCCTGAAGCAACACAGTGACTGATTATTATTGATACTTCATTCCCCTGACATCTCCCTAACATTCCTATAAACTATATAAAGTACTGTAAACACTGCTTTATCTACTGGAGATTGAGCAGCTTGCCCCAAGTACCAAGAGTCAACAGGGACCAATTTCCTGTTGGACAGACACCGTGCATTTTACAACTATAGAAACTGCATCAGATAATCACCCTGAAATATGAACAAAACAGGAAATTCCTTTACTAATAGCTTATTATTTAAGGAATTTCTTCTTTTGAAATAATTTTAGAACACAATTTGCTTGAAATCTAAACTTGAACCAAAAAAATCTGATGGCATGCTAGATAGCTTTTTTGTGAGTTCAGAAATTAAGAACAAAGTTTTAACAACTGTAATGAGCCATTCATTACTTTGTCCTTGTGTTGGATGAAACAAAATAAGGAAGCTACAGTTAATTCTGGGTAAAGCGAGAATGTGAATGATTATGCTGTCAGGCTGTTGCATCACTTTCTTCTTAGGTTCTCCCTTCAATTCCAGAAGTACATAAAAGTGTAACAGAATGGGTGAGGCGGAATAGACATCAACAATTTTTTAAAAGCCTAACAAAGAAGACACAATGACTGTTATTATGGAAATAATACATGTAAGTAAATCCATGGATATTTGGTCATTGATTTTCAAGTTATACAAAAGAAGCTGATCATTGAAAGAAAAAAAAAAACACTTAAAGACATTTATGGCAGAATACATGTAATCACAGTATTCTATATTATGATAATATATATCAATAACATTTTATCAGAGATATGGCAAATGGTCGAGGAGAAAAAAGTCTGACATGAAAGGAGTCAAGAATGTTGACAATTCAGGAAAGGAAAAGGAGTTAAGAATCAAGTTTAAGTTTCATAAGGTTTTTTTTTTTTTAATGTAGAAGTAGAGGTAACAAAAATTGGTCTTCACCTGGTAAGTGTGTACTCCCTGAGTCCTGAATGCAAATTCATGGCAGAAAAAGTACCTATGCATCCACGCAATCTTTTGTCTCGACCAATCTTCCATGTTACAAACAGTGGGCTGTAATGGAAGATAAAAATAGGGTAAATCAATCAATTCAATTCAAAGAAATATTTGTTGAATATTTACTATACCAAGGTTAGGTGCCTGAAATACAGAGACTAGATGACAGGCCCTCAGGGGCTTAGCTGCATTTAGAAACAATTATAGCTACACTGTATTAAATGTATTCTATATGTTGGTGATGTTAGTCACTAAGTGTCCGGCTCTTCTGAGACTCCATGGACTGTATGTAGCCCACCAGGCTCCTTGGCCCATGGGATGTCCCAGGCAAGAATACTGGAGTGGGTTGCCATTTCCTCCTTCACGGAATATTCCTGATCCAGGTATTGAACCCACATCTCCTGCACTGCAGGTGGATTCTTTATCATCTGAACCACCTGGGAATCTCTATATGTTAGAAAGTCCAATAAGTGGTTTTAACAGATTATGTTAATCCTCATCAACAACTCTAGAGGCCTGATACTATTATTAACATTTCCAATTTTACAGATGAAGCAGTACCACAGTTAATACATCATGAAGTAGGAACTCAAACCTGGCCAGTCTTGACTACAGAGCCATTACTGCCTGATTCCTCATTTAAAACTCAAGTCACTGATTGAGTCCTAAGTCTAGTCTAGAAAAGCCGGGTAAAAAGCAACAGATTCAATAAATACTTACTGAATGTACAGGGTGGGGGGTGCAAAGCACTGTGAAAGGTGCTATTGGAGATACGTGCTATTGGAGATGGTGCTATTGTAGTTGCCTAAGACACAGTCTTTGCTCTCTGAGAGCCAGTATAGGAGGAGGGCTTGTTCACAGCTAACTAACACAAGGCAAAAGGAACTAAGCGCTAGAAGCCCTGTCCAAAATGCCACAAATTAAGCTACTGATAGGAGAAAATTTCATCAAGTGTGATCATCTTCAGCTTGGCCTAGAAGAATGAGTAGGGTTTGGAGAGGTAAAGGACAACAGCAAATATTAACAAAGTAATATTCTGAAACCAGAAAGTTTATTTCAATTTTTAGATAAAATTACTGCCAATAAATAAAATCTTTCAAGCATTAAATATCAAAATGTCAATTAGAATGGCAACAAGAAAATAATTTAGTTGTTTGGATTGTTGTTTTAAGAAGGGTAATATAGTTTTTTCTTGTTTGAGTTCATGGTCTGCAGACTTTATTTTTTATATATTCTTTTTAAAAATTCATTTATTTTTAATTGGAGGATAATTGCCTTACAATGTTGTGTTTATTTCTGCCATACATCAACACGAGTTGATGGTATAACACGCAATAATACAGTTTAAAATGAAATTTAATACAGTAGATGCTTGGATTCTGCGGCAAAGCACTCACAGCCTCAATTAGTGGTTAATTTTAAAAACAATTCTTTTATAAATAGAAGCAACTTTGTCAGGTTTTATGAAATAAATTCATACATTTTAGAACATTTTGTAAAAAGATTAACACTCTATAGTTGGGGATGGCCCCTGTTAATATGAGTATTCACAGAATTTGGTATAACATAATATACTTCAGCTTTCTAAAAACTAAAATTTTATGGGATATAACATATGTCATATATTTCTTATATAATTATGTATAATATATTTATATATTTATATTAATATATTTATAAGTTTATATTAATACACTGAAGAACACATTCTTTATTTAATGTACTCTCTAATCAGTCATCAGCAGTTGGGGGAAAAGATACCCTATTCAAACACTTCAGTCACCCATCTCAAACATTTAAATTATGCTGTGTTCCAACAAGTAACCACAATGGCAGAGAGATTCCCAAATAAATAATCGAAACCAGGGAGCAGTACTAAAAATTACCTCTTTCTAAGAGCCAAATGCCCAGAGGGATTGAAAAAGATGACTAAGTGTAAGGCCAAGTTTTGTCAGTTATTATTCACATGCTGGATGACCTATACTAAAGGTACTAAAATAAAAAGCAAAAGGTAAATTCTAGGGTTTTTTCTTTTGGTTTGTTTTCTACATCATATGTACTATATTATAACTTGATACAGGGTTCTAATGCT
Organism: Bos indicus x Bos taurus; assembly: GCF_003369695.1. Classification (NCBI taxonomy): domain Eukaryota; kingdom Metazoa; phylum Chordata; class Mammalia; order Artiodactyla; family Bovidae; genus Bos; species Bos indicus x Bos taurus. Next base: position 86,018,756 of record NC_040105.1, on the reverse strand, counting down.
CCAGCTGAAATTTTTCTCTAATTGCTCTTGATTACTAGTTGATCAGGAAGATAAGTATTAGATGGGATCACTTTCTCACCAATTCTTCTATTACTTGTACAAATACTAGTATCCTAAAATGCACACATAGTGTCTTTAAAGATGAATTTCATCTCTTCATTTTTCACCTTCTAACTTGGGGTCAATGTCAGTAATCATTAAATGAACAGTAAGATGTCAATCCTCTCCCGTAACAATGCCTATACAAAAGATCTGTATGTAAGATCCCTTGGGAGATTCAGAACAAAGTGAATCATTCTTTACCATATGTAACAATATGTCTTTAAAATTCCATGATGGCTTCTCAATAACACAGAACTAAGTTGTATATTCTCTTTCTCAGTGACTTAAGTGGGAAACCTAAAAGTAGGAATGAATTTATTTGCTATCAAAAACATGAAAGTCACTTAAAAGTACTTTTCCTTCAATCCTCTTATTTACCCCACTAAAATAGATAAGCATACAATTTTTGCTGTAATCCTGTCTATTCAAGCAAACGTTCGAAATTTGTAGAGTAAATTTAAAAACAACACCATTAAACGCTATATTATGCAATGTGTTGGAGGGTATTCAAGCACATAGTGGGAGAAATTATATACTTTCTTATTTGTTGTTGTTGTTCAGTTGTTCAGTCGTGTCTGACTCTTTGCAACCCCATGAACTGCAGCATGCCAGGCTTCCCTATCCTTCACCATCTCCCAGAGCTTTCTCAAACTCATGTCCATTGAGTCAGGAATGCCATCTAACCATCTCATTCTCTGTCGACCCCTTCTCCTCCTGTCTTCAATCTTTCCCAACATCAGGGTCTTTTCCAATGAGTTGGCTCTTCACATCAGGTGGCCAAAGTATTGGAGCTTCATCATCAGTCCTTCCAATGATTATTCAGGACTCATTTCCCTTAGGATTGACTGGTTGATCTCTTTGCAGTCCAAGGGACTCTCAAGAGTCTTCTCCAACACCACAGCTCAAAAGCATCAATTCTTCGCACGCAGCCTTCTTTATGGGCCAACTCTCACAGTTTCTTATTAGGCTATGCTATGACTGATGAAGGAATGATTCACTCAGAGGGTAGAGTGCTAGAGGATAAGCTGCATTTTGCCAGGCTCCCCTGGCCTGGGAGAACAGGTGCTCCATAATAAGCAAGGGCACAGAGAAGTAAAAGCACACAACACTTTCAGAGACCAAGAAGTAGTCTGACAATCCTGATAACTCATTATGGTCTCTTCCATATTTAACACTCTATGAATTGTAGGCACTGTTGAGTATATGTTCTCAAGAGCCCTCATAGAGGTAGAGCAGATGCAGGACCGCCTGTACTCTCCCTGTTGCTTACCTGCCCCAGGCAACATCCTCTTTGGTGGGGGTGGTATTGCAGGGAAGTATCTGTGTCAAAGATGGGAGGGACTGCTACTTGACAACCCCACTGTATTTAGGACAGAAGCCTGAAGATGGAAGAAACCAGACCTTTAGTAGACAGAATGAAACTACTCCTTCAAAATCTGGGACTCAAATTTCTCATTTGCAAATGCTCAAAGTCTTTTATAAAGAACATGTTATGTGGAAATTAAAAAACCCCAAACATCTAAAAGCAATATTTATTTAATGGGGAAAATAACTTGTGAAGTTAAGCATTTTAAAGTAGACTGAAACAGAATAAAGTAGACTGAAACAGAATAAACACGATGGAGCACAAGAGATTGTATCTTGTATATGGACAACTACTTTGTACAGGGCAATGGCTATGGGAACATTCAATACATATTGTCTAAAAATAGCAACAAAAGTTTTTCTTTTCCTAACACACAGAGGGAAGAAATAGGCAATTTCATTCTTAAATGTTATTAAAACATATGAGTTCCCAAAAGCATATAAAACATCAGCATAATCAGAGACAGATCAAAGCAGAAAAAGGGACTTGAGCCTGTTGAGAGGAGCTGCTTACTCAATGACAGGGAAATTAAAAAAAAAAAAAAAACAGTTCAAAGTCATAGTAAGACAAAGAGTGAATGTTTTTTGAAAATACTTTCACTATATGATTTTAAATACTTTCACTATATGGTTTGAGGCCATCAACATACATTGAAAAAAAATGCTACAAACTAAAAAGGGGTTCAAAATGAAATGAAATATTAATGGAAATGTTTATTTGAAAGTAACCAGACATAACTTTTCAAGGAATTTTCCCACTCCTGAACAGTTTGTGCCACTATGTTCTGAGAAATGTTTTGGGGAAAGTAAACGCTCTCCATTTTTCCAAGTCTGTAGAGGAAGTGGAAGTAACCACCTAATCTAGGTAAATCCTCCCTGCCAACTGACAGACAGTACTATCAGGTCAATAGTAGCTCTTAGGGGAAATGCAGGTGCGTGGAATCAGCAAAAGTCCAGAATAGCAATGTAAATCTGAGCAGGATACTACCAAGTTACATGCCACTTCCTATGCCTCTCTTCTAAGACTATTATATTGATGTAGATCAGGATAGATTAGAAATATGTTTGTGGGAGAGGGGTACAACCATGAAAAAGGCATATTTACTTAATATATTTACCATAATATTTCCTCTGCCATACCAAGGCAAAAACAAGGGTTAAAAATATCTTTGGACATTAGCAAGCCCCTACTCTGGCAATTTACTCTTCTTTTAGAATGAGATTTGTAGGTGGTAACATTAACAATACAATGTCAATCCCCATCAATATACTAATGAATGACTGCTATAGGAGTCTTCAACAAGGTTATTTATATTATAGGTAGATACAGGAAAAGTGATAAGTTCCTCTAGCTTGGTTATTCTGCCATCAAACAATGATTGCTTTTCAACTGAACTCAGGCTCCTCACCAACTTAGTCCACTGTATTACTCATAACATCCAACTCAACATTGTAATTCCACAGTACCTAGAAGCTCAGAGAACCACAGAAATGGCAGTCTTCCTTCCACAACCAGATTAAAACCTTTCATATCCTATTTCAACACAAAGAAGCTATATATTTCATTTCCAAAATGTATAAACAACAGATTCAATTTGTTAAAATGTACTCAATTATCATTAAATCTCATATTAGTCTGCTCAAGTCACCATAACAAAATACCATAAACTGAGTGGTTTAAACAACAGAAATTAATTTCCTCAAATTCTAGAGGATACAAAGTCCAAGATAAAGGTTCCTGTAGGGTTGTTTCTGAGAGCTCTCTTCCTGGCTTGTAGATGGCTGCTTAGTCTTTGCATGGCCTTTCCTCTGAACTTCAAAATGAGAATGAGTATCCACGTGAGCTGTTTAGTATCTCTTGAAAGGACACTAATCCTATTTTATCATGGCCCCATCCTTATGACCTCATTTAACCTTAATTATCTCATTATAGGCTCTAACTCCAAATACAGTCCTGGGGGGCTAGGGTTTCAACTATATGTTTCAAATGTAGTCTTGGGGGGGTTAGGGTTTCAACATATGGATTTTGTGGGGACACATAGCAAATCACTAACAAAAACGTTAGCACATATTTCAAAGTTTATGTAATAAGTTATCTAAGGTTATTAGGTGAAAGAGCTTTGAAGAGATTATCTATTCCCTCTTCATTTTACAGGTGAAAAGCAAAAAGCTATCTAGGCATAATGTAGGGTCAACTAGTTAGTGTTAGAACCTGGCTACTTCTGCAGATTTTCTTATTACTGATTTAAAATTTTAATTAAATTTAAAATTGTGAGTAGCAAACCTAGATGTCTTCTAAAATACCAGAAAACAGGAAAACCCCAAAACTACTACACAGTACCACATAGGTGAACATAAGCACAAATCTCCTTTTCTCCCTCTCCTCTCAGAAGGAACAAGAGAAATTAGTTGAGAAGATACCGGGACAAACTGGAAATGTTGGATCAGCCTAGAAACACTGGACCCAATTTGCAAGCTTCTATACTATTCCCATTAGAAGCCATAGCAAAATCTGTCATTTTACCTTTGATAGCCTACCAACACCCTTTCTCACTCCCTTGAAACCTTCATTATCTCCTATTGCCTAGCCAGCTTTCATTAAACTCAAAACTCAGGTGTTCTATCTAATATCTACAAATTTCCACCAAATCAAAATTCCCATATACCATTGGTTAACAACTGTTTAGTTAGGTACTAATCTGATTATTTAAGTAATTCGTACTACTTAATGAGGCTTCTGAATGAATGAATCATTAATTAGTGAATGAAGCTTAACTCTTTCAGATAATTCGAAATTCAAATTGATAGGACTCCCTGAAAGAAGAGGAATAGGAGGAAGTACACGGTTGAGGGGTAGGGAGAGAAGGTAAGGTTATACAGCATTTTATACTTTCTCATCCACACCAATCCTTTACTGCAGATAAGGAAAATACACTAAACCATCATTACAGCCTTATACCACACTCCTCCCTCCAGGATACTTCCTGTATCCCACAGGGCTCAGGAAAATAAGGAGACACTGCTTAAACAGACAGCACGGGATAGTATAGAAGACCCTCAAACCCTAAAAGTGGGAATCAGGAATGACCAATATTTCACTACTTTTCTCTGCCTAGTATTCCCAGAAATTCTATCATAGCAGCATTATATTCATAATACTCATCTAACTGGCAAATGTCAGAGGAGAAGAGGCAGTCTAAAGTCTTACAGATGATTGGGAAGGTTGAGTATGTGCGTGTGTCTTACAAATCAAGGGTAATCACCACCAACACACAATCAGCCAAATCACAAGCATACTTTAAAGGATTAGCTTGATTCTGCCAATTTTTGAACTGAAAGAACTATTTTTTCCTTTTAGCAAGACCAAATCAACAATTTTCAGTAAACTAAAAAAACTCAGTTTCAGGCTTAATAAATTGAGATAGTCTCATTATTATTTTCATTTTTAAAGTCCCAAATTAGATGAGAATGCTATCTGCACTGGAAAACAATACTACATTTGCACATATTCTCTCTTATTAGTTTACACTGCAGTGGGAACTAAATTTAATATATGGTAGCATTTGAAGGAAGAAAATAGCTTGTATTTTTTCTCGTAACAGGAACAAACCATAAATCTTTACTATCTGAAAATCTAACTCATAAATTTTAAATGACAAATTGCTAAAGATTATAAAAATAAAATAATTTCTATTTGGAATTCCTATTCTGAAACCATTTGTTCAAAGAGCTTAAGGTTTGAGACTCAGCCTTAACTATGAAAAGAATTAATTATTTTAATATAAAACAGACCAGGTCAAAAAAATGACGTACTGAAGTCCGAAGATTTCTAAACTCAATATAAGGAAAACTAAGAGAACTAGAACTAGATCCAGGAGTTTTAGAATGAATATTGATTGATATAGTAAACTTTTTAAAATGCCAATAAAAACTTCTATGGAACTATGTTTTGATACTTCCATTTGTCCATTTGTACGTCAGATGCTCAGCCGGATGCTCAGGGAATTCATTAACACTTAAAACAATGAAAACAACTAAGGTTTTTTTTGTTGTTGCGGTTTAGGTCTGTCCCTACATCTTACCTCCCCAGCTAATGACCTATGTTCTGCAATCCTGTCATAGGAAATAAATATGCTGACTGATTTAAACACTAGTATAAAAAAAGCTGGAAAGTTTTTCAGCTTCTTCATTCTAGATTTTTATCTTATTTCCCATTCCAAGGAGGTCTCATGTAATGTACGAGCTTAGTAAGTGTGCTCAGTCCTGTCCAACTCTTTGCGACCCCAAGGACTGTAACCCGCCAGGCTCCTCTGTCCATGGAATTTTCCAGGCAAGAATACTGGGCTGGGTTGCCATTTACTCCTCCAGAGGATCTTCCCAACCCAGGGATTGAACCTGCATCTCCTGAGTCTCCTGCATCGACAGGCAAATTCTTTACCACTGAGCCACCTGGGAAGCCCAGCTTAGTAAGTAAGACCAGCAATAAAACTATGATGTATTTCTTTTTCACATGTTTTCTGAGTTTAGAAAGGTAACTGTTGATTTTAAGGTCCTTGTATTGGATTACTTGCTCCTTTGGGAGAAAGGAGCTAGATAGATTTATGGCAGGAATTCGGCAAGCCTTTCTCACTTTAGGAGGAAGAAGAAAGGCAGGATTTAGGGACAAAGTACTCAACTGAGACCATATTTTGTATCAGGGCAACTTATGCTGCCTTTGCTTTCTTTCTTTCCCCTTCTCTTTAACTTTCAGAAAACACTTCAACCTCTTAAGAACCTCTATCATGAAATATCTAAGGGATTATGATTTTTTTTACATGGAATTGACATTCTCACCTCCGAAGTGCTTCTTTTAAAAAATCAACTTTATTAAAGTATATTCTGCAGATAATAAAATCAGCCTTTTGAAGTGTAAAATTCAAAGAATTTTGACAAATGTATATATACAGGTAACCTAAACCATAATTAAGGTATAGAACATTCCCATCACCCCAAAGAGTTCCTCTGAGTCTCTTTGCAATCAATCCCCTCTCCACACTCCTGGACCTTGGCAAATACTGACCTGCTTTTGGTCACTACAGCTTTACCTTTTCTAGAATTTCAAGTAAATGGAATCATCTAGTATGCAGTCTTTCATGTGCAGCTTCTTTCACTTCGAACAATGCATTTGATGTTCACTCATGTTGTTTGGCCCTTTTTAAATAATATTCCACTGAGTGGTTTTGTTTATCTCCTCACTCGCTGATGGATATTTGGGTTGCTTCCAGTTTAGGGCTATTATAAATAAAGCTGCTATGATAATACTTGGATTTACGTTTTTGTGTGAACATAACTTTTCATTCCTTTCAGGTAACTACCTACAAAGATAACTGCTGAGCATGAGTAGGTATATGCTTAACTTTGTAAGAAACTGCCAGACTATTTCCAATTGGCTGTACCAATTTCCAGTGGCTGTACCAGTTACTTTCCTACCGGTTTTGCATAAGTGTGCAGTGACTCCATAGCCTCACCAATACTTGGTATTGTCTTTAAAAAAATAATAATTTAAGTTAATGTGTAAGAATATCTCACTGTGGTTTTAATTTGCAGCTCTCTGATAACTAAGGATACTGAGCAGCTCTTTAAGTGTTTAATATTCATTCACGTATCCTCTCTTGGAAGGTGTATGTTCAACTCATTTGCTCATTTTTAATTGGATTGTTTTTCTTCTTTTTATTGAGTTTCAGGCTTTAAAAATATATTCTGAAAACCAATCTGTATCACATATATGGATTGCAAATACAGTTTTCTAGTCAGTGGTTTGCCTTTTCATTTTCTTAATAATATCTTTTGAAGAGTATATGTTCTTAATGAAATTTATCAATTTTTCTCTTCTGGTTTATATTTTTGTGTTCAATAAAAGAACTCTTTATCCAAAAGTTATGATGATTTTCTCCTATTCTCTTCCAGGGGTTTTATAATTTTAGCTTCCACATTTAGGTTTATAATTCATTATGAGTTACTTTTGTATATATTGTAAGGTGAATATTGAATATTTTTTAATTTTGGTGATGGATTTTTATGTCTATGTACATAAAGAACATTGGTCTGTGATTTTTTTCTTCTAATATCTGTTGGTTTTTGGCACCATGGCAATGCCAGCCTCACAGAATGAGTTGGCAAGAATTTTATCCTCTCTTTCCTACAAGTTTGGTTTATTTGTTCCTTAAATATTTGATTAAATTCACCGTTAAAGTTACTGGAGCCTAGATTTTAATTATGGGATGATTTTAAATTACAATTTTAATTTCTTTAATAGATATAAAGTTGTTCAGACTTTTCAAGTTCTTTTTGAGTCAGTTTTGGTAATCTCTGTCTTTCATGGAATTCTTCCATTTCATCTAAGTTGTAGAATTTACTGGCATAAAATTATTCTTAATGTTCCCTTATTATCTTTTTAATGTCTCTAGGATCTGTAGTGATATCCATTCTATCTTTCCTGATATTGGTAATTTGCATTACTTTATATCTTTCTCTCTTTTTTGTATCAATCTAGCTATCAGCTTATCAATTTTATTGATCTCTTCAAAGAGCTGGCTATTGGTTTCACTGATTTTTCTCTATGTTGGTTTTCTATTTTATTGATTTCTACTCTAACATTTTATTGATCTTTCTTGGGGTTTAATTTGCTCTTCATTTTCTTGCTTCTTAGGTCAGAATCTTAGGTTATTGATTTTTAGATCTTCCTTAAGACTATACATTTCCCTCTAAGCACTGTTGCATCCTACAAGTTTTAATATGTTGTGTTTTCATTACCATTCTGTTCAAAAATTTTCTAATTTCCTCGTAACTTCTTCTTTGACTATAATTTATTTAGAGGTATACTGTGTAATTTCCTAATATTTGAGGATTTTCCTGATAGCTTTCTGTTACTGATTTCTGATTTAATTCCATTTTGATCAGAGAACATACTTTGTATTATTTCAATTATTTATAATATATTGAGATTTGTTTTATGGCCCAGAATGTGGTCTTCGTGAATGTACCACGTGACTTTGTAAAGACGATATATTCTGGTAGTGTTAGGTCTGGTGTTTTATAAATACCAGTTAGGTAAATTTGGTTGGTAGTATTCGTCAGATTTTCTATCCCCTCACTGACTTTTCTATTTATTCTATAAGTTACTGAGTGAAGAGTGTTGAAATATCCAACTCTAAATGTGGTTTTGTCTATTTATCCATTCAGTTGTATCTATTTTGATTTTGTCCATGTATTTTGAGGCTCTATTAAGAGCATACCCTTTTAGGATTGTTGCTTTCTTAATGAATTTAACACTTCATCGTTATGAAATGTGCCCCCATCCTGAAGTATAATCTCATATTAACACAGATACTCCAGCTTTCTTATGATTAGTGCTTGCATGATATATCTTTTCCCATCTTTTTATTTAGAACCTCTCTGTGTCTTTATTCTTAAAGTGGGTTTCTTACAGGCAATAGTACACAGTTGGGTCTTAGATTTTTATGGTCTTTTAATTGGAAAACTACTTATATTTAATGTAGCCTTAATATTGTTGTATTCTTTATATTTGGTATTTGTTGTTTCCCATCCCTTCTCTGCTCCTCTTTTTCTATTTTCTTTTGGATTAAATGAGTATAGTTTAATATTCATTTTTATTGCCATTATTAACTTATTATACTTTTTTGTTGGTTATTCCAGGTTGCAAGTTGTGCATCTTTAATTTATCGTTATCAACCTTCAAGTAGTATGACATCACTATAAGAACCTGAGCGGTATACTTCCATTTCATTCCTTCCATGCCTTGGGGCTACTGTCACACCTTTTACATCTATATACATTATAAATACACATTATAATCTCTAAACAGATTATTAATTTTGCCTTAAACAATCAGTTAACTTTTTAAAAATTTTTTAAATGAACAAAAGTCTTTCATATTCATCCCCCACTTACCATACTTATCTGGAACTCTTCATTACCTCTAGAGATTCAGGTATCCATCTGGTATCATTTTCCTTCAGCCTGAAGAAATTTTTAATATTTCAGGTCTGCTGGTGACAATTTTTTGTCTGAAAAAATATATTTCTCCTTCATTTATTTTGGCTTTCATTTTTAAAAAGATTTTCACTGGAGATAGGATTTGAGGTTGACAGTACTTTTTTTTCGTTAGCACTTTAAAGATGTCATGCCGTTGTCTTCTCACTTGCACTGTTTCTGATGAGATGTGTATGATTTCTTATCTTTGTTCTTCCATATGTACTGTTTCTTTTTTCCCCTCCTCTAGATTCTTTTCAATGCTCCCTCTATTCACTGGTTTTCAGCAATTTGATTGTCTTAGAGTGGTTTTCTTTGGGGTTATCCTACTTAGGGTTCATTGAGCTTTTTGGATTTGTTAATTTATATTTTCCATAATAACTGGAATTTTTGTCATTATTTTTTCAACTATTTTTCTGCCTATTCCAGTCTCTCCTTTCCTTCTGGGACTCCAATTACATGCATGTTAGTCTGATTGATATTGTCCCACAGTATCAACCACTGAGGCTTTCTCTTTCTTCAGTTATTTTACATTCTCTGTTTCAGATTGGATACTTTTGTTGTGTCTTCAAATGCATTAATCCTTTCTTTTGCAATTTAATCTATTAATCTCATCCAGTGAATCTGTCACTTTATATAGTGTACTTTTTGGTTCCAGGAGTTCTATTTGCTTCTTTTTTTTTTTTCTCTACTCTTGGAGAAATGATTTTGCGAACCTAGAACGTTACACACATAATTATAGCGGTAATGAAGAAGATCTATAGATAGTGTTAATCCTGCAGCAGTCAGTTTATGCAGAATATATTTTAAGTCACAATGATGATTTATGTTCCTTATATGCAGTCCAAGAAAAGCATGTTAGAGAATTTCTGACATGTTAGAGAAACTAATTATTTGTCTTGTTCTTTTATTTTTTTTTTTTTTTGATGTTAGGCCACTGACATAAAATAAATTCTAATTTCTTATTCTTCCATGATATCCTAGGTATATTTATCATTAATTTTCTAACTTAATTTTTACCTAGAAATTCCTCTTTATCTACTAGTTCTTCCTAGGGCCCTATAAAATGTCTATAATCTATGGAACACTGCATAACTGTCCCCATGTGCAATGATAAAATGCAGCCCATTGATTATTCTGCCAAGTAGGTGGAAGAGTTATGAATACAGTTATTCTATATTGTATGAACCTCACATTACAGTAATGTACTACCCCCCAAACAATGGTATCCAAAAGCATGAAGAAACTGAGAAGTAATGATGTTAGTGACTGAAATTACAATAAGAAAAATAATTCATCATGTCACTTACATTTCCAAGGCCATTTCTAGAAGCTAACACACTTACACTATCGTGGCAAGTGGAAGTATAGCAAGTAAACATTTCTGTTACAAAGAAATCAAAGGGAAAATTGCTTCACAAGAGTCACTATTATTTTCTTTTTTTTTTTAATTTTTCAGCACTTTATTTTATTTTTTTTTATTTGATAAATTTAACGCCTTTTATTGCCATACCTCATTTTACTGTGCTTTGCTTTAGTGAGCTTTATAGATACATGTTTTTTTTTTTTTTCCTTGTTAATTTTCTGTTTAGTTGATCTATCCATAAGTGTGAGTGGGGTATTAAAGTCTCCCACTATTATTGTGTTATTGTTAATTTCTCCTTTCATACTTGTTAGGATTTGTCTTACATACTGCGGTGCTCCCATGTTGGGTGGATTTATATTTATAATTGTTATATCTTCTTCTTGGATTGATCCTTTGATCATTATGTAGTGACCTTCTTTGTCTCTTTTCACAGCCTTTGTTTTAAAGTCTAATTTATCTGATACGAGTATTGTGACTCCTGTTTTCTTTTGGTCCCAATTTGCATGGAAAATCTTTTTCCAGCCCTTCACTTTCAGTCTGTATGTGTCCCCTGTTTTGAGGTGGGTCTCTTGTAGACAACATATGTAGGGGTCTTGTTTTTGTATCCATTCAGCCAGTCTTTGTCTTTTGGTTGGGGCATTCAACCCATTTACGTTTAAGGTAATTACTAATAAGTATGATCCCGTTGCCATTTACTTTATTGTTTTAGGTTCGAGTTTATACACCATTTTTGTGTTTCCTGTTCTATTTGCTTCTGTGTTAAATTTCTTTCCTCATTCCATCGATGTTTATCTTTCAATTGTTCAGCACAAGTTGCTTTGAAGTCCTTGTCTGCTAATTCTGTAACTTATTTCTCATTCAGTTTCTACTGAATTGACTTCTTGCTTATGGGTCACATTTTAGTGCTTCTTGGAATGTCAAGTAATTTTCTGGATATCAGCTATTATAATCATTGTATTTTTGAGTGCTTTTATTTCTGAGCCACCAGGGAAGCTCTTTATTTTACTGTCTTCCTTTAAAGATTATTGAAGCTTGTTTTGTTGTGCATCTAAATGTTTTGTGAATAATTATTTTTCAAGGCTTAATTTTTAAGTTTTGTTACTTTGGGTTAAAAGTATGTTTTATTCTACGACTACATTAATGCTACTACTAAGGAATAACTCTTACGTGGTCTCTATTGAATGTTCTGGGTGTTCAACAAGGTCTCTCAGTTCTTGCTGTGGGAACTGAAATCTTTCTCAGTCCTGTATGAGCTCTGGTAAATTTTCAGCTCATAGCTCCTGAGAAATAGTTTTTTATCCAGCGCCATGGTGTTTCTCTTAAGACATTCACAGATGCATAATTCAGCCAAAGATAAAGGGGACATTTATGCAGATTTCTGGAGTTATTTCTCTGACTAGTCCTCCCTCCCCTTTCAGTACTCTACTCCACAAATTCCTGCCACCTAGGTAGACTTCCCTGAGTTCCTAATTCAGTCTCATCAATTCAACAAGACTGCAGGTTCTGATTGAGTTCCCTCTCACAATGCTATGGTCCAGAAACTACCTACAGACAGAAAGCCAGGGTGACTGCAGGACTCGTTTTCTTTGTTCCGTTTTTCTCAGGGATCACAGTCCTGTGCTACCTGTTGCCCAATGTCTGAAAACACTGTTTCATATATTTTTGTCCAGTTTCAAGTTGTTTATGGGGTATATGAGGCAGAAGGGAACATGTTTTATGCCAGTTACTCCTTCGTGGACCACAGTGGAAGTCTCAAAGCCTTTTAACACTGAGTCACTTAAGGGTCAAACTCTGTGGTAGGTTTCACATACTAAATGTGGAAAAAGCCTACCACAAATAGTAGACGACCACAGTAAGCAGGAAAATAGTTCAGGAAGCAGAAAGCAAAGGGACACATCTCTTCAGCTTTGACAGCTGGTGCACTTTTAGAAGAATATGAAGTGACTCAACCAATTTCAGAGGCAATGTACTACTCAGAACCAAAAGGTTAGAGATGTCACTCTTAAGAATATCAAATCAAGAACTCTAAAATCCAAAGTAATGAAATAAAAAAATCAAAGCAGTCAAGTATAAACTGAACTTGACAAAAGTGTCAGTTACCAGTCACTCTGATATTTCTTTCTTTAAGCCCATGCCAAAAATAGCTCTCTCCTCTTATTCTTTCATACAAGTTAAAACAACAACAAAAAATGCAATCCCTTGAACCTTATTTACAACACTTAAAAAAAATCTTGAGGAAGTCATCAATAATTATGAATGATGTCTGATGTATGTATGTTTTGTTATTACTATTTTTAAAGGGTTGTTTTTTTCAGCTATGATGACTAAACAATCTTAGGTCTCAGTTATTTACCTCACTGCAAGATAAAACTGAGGTTATCGGTCTTAGCATAAATCTTGCAATCACAATGCCACATCTATAGAAAGGCAGTCGCTTAAACACAGGAACTCCACATTAAAGAAATCAGATACATAAAAAATCTCTTATAATGGAATAAACCAGAAAAAAATTCTGCGATATGTGCCATTAAATTATCATATCCAAAATTATTTTTAAAAATTTCCCACCAACACATCAGGCAACGCCATGAAAGTTCAATGTTCAAAAAGTAAACTGAACCACTAACCTGGGAGGCACAGAACAACGGAAGTTTCCAAAGAAAATTAAGATAGCAGGAAGTAAGCCAGAGAAAAAAGCAAAATCCCTGAATGACATTGACCAAGGTAACGAGGTAGTGAAGTAAGAAGGAAAATTGCTTACCTTCTTGCTGTACACTTCTCTTTAGGCAGTCCTATATAACTGCCTACTTCAAAGTCTATAACTTTATAAACAAATGAAACAGAAGCTAAACAAAGGGACCAAATTCCCTGGGAAGATAAGAAAGAACACAGCAGCCCTACCAACAGGCACCAGTACAACAACTTCCTCTGTATATTTAAAGGTTCAGGTTTAAAAAGCCTCCAGCTGAACTGCTAGGTACACAGCCGACTACAAACTAGCTAATGGTGGTGTATAGGGTCTGGAAATGAGAGTGATCTACTCAGCTTCATCATGTCAATACAAGAAAGCAAGCTTTGTCACCTAAGCTATTATACACACTCATCCCTGAAAGCTAATTTTTTCCCCTAGAGTCCACCTAGTCCTCTTCTTTAAAACCAGAAAGAACAGTTCCCACACCTTTGCTTTTTAGATAAATCCCACAGATAAAAAACAATACTTTATTTTAAACCAGGTGGTGCAGTGGTAAAGAATCCATCTTCCAATGCAGGAGACACGAGAGATGCAGGTTTCATCCCCGAGTCGAGAAGATCCCCTGGAGGAGGAAATGGCAACCCACTCCAGTATTTTTGCCTGGAGAATCTCATGGACAGAGGAGCCTGGAGGGCTATAGTCCATGGGGTCACAAAGAGTTGGACACGACTGAGCATGCACACATGCACACACAGAGTGTTCTACTTACAGATCTGAAATGCACATATGGAACTTAATACTCAGTCCAGGGTTTCTATATAGCTATAGAACCAAAGACCAGGGAAACTGTTATTTCTCATCAGGCCTACTTCTCCAACATTTTCTTGGCATTAAACACTATATAAACACACACACACTATACAAATTTCCAGTTAAAGACGCAGATGTCTGGACTCTATTGGTCTCAGCCGTATACTGCTAAATTGATGAAAAATCTTTTTATTAGAGTCTTTCAGTAACCAGCTTCATGTTTTCAAACTTGCCCAGTGTCTTTCCTCATTCTGACAATGTAAACATAACACAAAAGCACCTCTTCTTAAAGGAAGTGAAACTGAGCAATGGCAAAATTATTAGCTATGAAGAGCAGTTAATCAGTTAAATTCAAATTGTTTTCCATAGGAATATATTCTGTAATATAAGACAGAACAATTGGCAAATGATTATTTTACGTATAATAAAATAGTTCTCATGTGGACTACAAAATTACATAATATACATAAGTGTAATATATATGTAATATACATAACAATGTATTTTATATATATTATATATAACATATTATGTATTTTACATATGCATATATATGTAAGCCCAGTGCATGATTTACTAAAACGTAGCTATCTTTTCACCCCAAATCTGTCTGGGAAGATCATTTTGAATTAGAGAAGTCTGAATTATAGAGTTTAAAATGAGACAAATATAGTTTTATTACTTGCAGATACACTCTCACTTACCTGCCCATCCTCTTCCTTCTCTACTAAATAGCATTTCTAGCACTTTAATAAATGAATAATTTAATAGATGAGAATAACTGGTAATGAATACATTAACTATTTGTATATAAATAGAAGTTTTTTATACCTAAAATAAAACCAACCTCCATCATTCCATCTCATATGAATGATGATCACTTCCAAATATGGAAAAAGAAAATATGATTGGAAAACTAATCAATAAGGTTTCTACTGCTGAAAATATGGCAACTTTAAAAAATAATTTCAAAGCATGAAAAGAAAACTGACTACCAACTGTAAAAAAGAATAAGATAAAAAAGATCATTTTAGAAATGATCATAATATTTTAACATAATATATTTAAACATAATATATGTTTGTATATATATACTATTAAAAAAACACTAACTTTTACTGTTTTCTATGTGCCAGGACTTTCTGGCACAAGTGTTTATATGTAATTACTCTTTAAATCCCAACCACAACCTTATGAGGTAGATATTATTATTATCCCCCATTTTACTGACAGGGAAACTGAGAAGCAGAGAGAACAGTTAACCTGTCAGTGGTCACACTGCTACTAAGTGATAGGACCACAATTTGGACCCACGCATTGTGGCTTCAGGCCAACTCTCTTTACCACATACCATGACTATATATGGGGCTTCCCAGGTGGCTCAGTGGGTAAAGAATCCACCTGCCAACGCAGGAGCCACAGGAGATGCAGGTTTGATCCCTGGATCAGGAAGATCCCCTGGAGAAGGAACTGGCAACCCCCTTCAGTATTCTTGCCTGGAATATCCCATAGACAGAGGAATCTGGCCGTCTACAGTCCATGGGGTTGCAAAGAGTCGGATACAACTGAGTGACTAAGCATGCATGAATGTATGTGCATTGTTTGATATAAACCACCTAAAAATTAGTATTCCAATGTGGAACTGGATTATTGGCTCTAAAGAACACCTAGAAATTAGAGCAAGCATAAATAAAATTGACACTGACTATGTATATCATAAAAACTAAACAGAATATTAAAAACATAAAACTTCACTAGAAGGAAGAAATGCTCTACAAGTGAAAAGCTGGAAAAAAATGTCATAGTAAGTATAAATGGACTGGGTATTAATAAAAAGCATCCCACTGAAAGGATCAAAACACTTATATATTATTTTGATTCACTATAAATGTAATATATGTTCACTGTAAAAAATTTTTAAGAAAATACAGAAAAGTAGAAAGAAAATAAGAACCACACATAATCTCACAACCCAAAGAAAATGAAAAATTACAATGTTTCCTGACAGCCTTTTTCTGTGAAAATATTTTCACATGGTTAAGATCATACTGCATGGTCAAATTGCATAGTTTATTTTTCAACTAAATTGCATAAATATTTTCCTACATGGTTAAGATTCTTCAAAAATATTTTAATAGCTCTATGATATTCCATCATATGGGTGTACCATAATTTAGGTAATCATTTCTCTCTTATGAAAACTGTGGGGAACATCTCTGTGCATTAAAGTTTATCCAGAGCTCAGATTTATTTTCTAAGGATAGATTTTTTTAGAAACATAATTACAGTTCAAAGTGTATGAACATTTTTGAGCTCTTGATGCATTCTACAAAACTGCTTTCCAGAAAGACAGTGCCCACTAAAGGAAAAAAAAAAAAAAAAAAGACTGACTTCATTGAGTTAAAACTTCAGGAATATTTATTTACAACCAGCATTTCTGAATCATTTTAATTGGTGGCAGCTGCTTTAAATGTTCTCATTGTTAAACCGGTAAAACACCACAATGGAAACAGACTGTCTTAATTTAAGGTCAAACGGCAGTTATAGTTTAAAAATTAAACTCAAGTATATTTGGCTTCTTTCCAACTTTTAGACTCCCTGTTCTTCAAAACTTTTAAAACACTTATGTCAGAAAGAACTTCTACAGCCTTACATCATAAAACTAGAAGCATCTGAGGAGGCTGCTTTTTATGTTGTGTTTTGTTACACGTAGCATAGTTGAATCAATACTTAAAAATCCATCTATTTCCAATGTTCCTCATGTAACATACTATAAAGCAAGGCATTACACTCAAAGAATAAAAGATAAACACAACCCTAAATGTATTTGTTGCAAGATTATATTTCTCCTCTTCAGTCTGTCTTAAGTGCTTGGCTGTGTCCTTACAATCCAATTTGATCAGGGTTTCTCACAACCATTAAGAAAGCAAGGTTTTAGTCCAAAGAATGGAAAGGAAGGCAGGAATTGCTAAGAGCTGTCAGTGGCAACATTTGTTTTCTGACTTATAAAGTCTTACAGGGGTCACTGATAGCTATTGCAATTTAGTAATCTCATGGTTGGAGGAAAAAAATTTAAGTGCTTTATTTTTCTTCATAGCACATATCACTACCTATTTTTTTATTGTCTACCCACCAGATGGTAAGCTCCAAGAGCATACATGCCTTTTGCATTGCTGTATTCCTAGCCCCAGGCACACAGCAAGGGTTAAGTATATGTTTGTAGAATGAATAAAATAATTTAATCTAAAAGACTGAGAATCACACTAAAAGAGCTTTGTTGTGGGTCTAGGCCCAAGAAATACTATTTTTGAATGTGTAGTGGATGTCTAACTGTGGCACACAAAATTTATATCAAAAGCATAAACACCTTTCTCAGGCCCTTAGGAACAGTGCAAAACTTTCACACTTTAGAGATACCCTTTAGGGAGATAAATGTCTCAGGGATAAAATCAGGGGGAAAACTATGAGACATTTGGTTCTTAGAATTCTAGTCACAGAGTCAGTCATGTATCTGAACCTCAGACAGAGGTCAGATCAATGTGCTACAGCAGGATAAAAGTGCACAGGCAGAGTGGGAAGGGGACAGAAATCAGGATGAGGCATCTGAAGACACAGGCCCAAGGCTCCACCCCACCATTCAAGCCAGAAGGCCATGACTTCATTCCATTCCCTTCATCTTCAGACACCGATATGCAAGATGTAGGCAAGTGCACTGTCTGCTTGATAGGGTGCTATAAGGATCCAAGAACACTAGCCGTTTAGAAGATTCTGAAACTGCCAACTATTACAATGCTGTATCAGTAAAGGTACAATTATTAATGTTATCATTTTTGGCTAATGAAACCTCTAATAAGTAGCCCCTCAATAACATTTCATTTCCTTCCTGGCATACCTGAGAGAAGTAGGGATACTTGAGTATTATAATTTAGTATTATAATTTCTTCTAATAAGTATTATAATTTCATAGGTGGTTCTTGAATGGATTTCAGGTCCGGGGAAAGGTAAGATTCTGGTGCTGATAGGTGCACCATGAGAGACTGTGCCATGCTCAGTTAAGTGGTTCAGGACGTTAAGAATACTAAGGAGGAAAGTGAGCGTTAACATTCAATGAGAGCATGAATGCTAAGTCATTTCAGTGGTGTCTGACTCTTTGCGACCCTATGGACTGTAGCCACCAGGCTCCTCTGTCCATGGGTTTCTCCAGGCAAGAACACTGGACTGAGTTGCCATGCTCTCCTCCAGGTGATGTTCCCAACCCAGGGACTGAACCTGCATCTCTTATGTCTCCTGCATCGGCAGGCGGGTTCTTTACCATTAGCGCCACCCGGGAAGCCCTCAGTGAGAGCAAAGTATGAGTCAAATATGATTAAGTGTTTTCATAATGCATTTTACTCTCCACAGTAACTCTTTTTAAAAAGGTGTTATTTTCCCCATTTACAGATGAGAAAACTGAGGCTGAGAAGTTGCTTACTAGTATGAGGAAGACCTGACATTATCACCCATGGTTATCTGACTCCAAAGCCACACAAAAAATTTATCATCTCCAGATATGAATGAGCTTGCATACCATTTCCCCATTTCCTTTTTTATTATTTCAGTCATTCTTGTGGTTGATATAAGGGTTTACAAAAATTGCTGATCCACTCTATACCGTCAGGACACAGATTAACAGTAAGATTCTGAATCCATAGGGAAAAGGTGATTCTTAACCTAGGTGAAGTAGTTAAATATGACTCTTACTTAGGTGGGTAGAAGAGACATCAGAGCCCATGAAGCAAGCACTGGATGACTGTTTAAAAGACTTAAGTAAACTTAGGATATCCTTGGCAACCAGAAAAGTCAGTTTCCAGTATTTCCCATGTGATAAACATCCTGGGGTTCAGGGATTTATAGAGGGGTGACTAAGGAAATCCATTATCTCAAAAAAGTATACCTAGGTCAAAAGAAATGCCCTCCCTGAAAACACCCAGAGAAATATCTAGTAAGAGTCCCTTCACCTCTACAGGAACAGAATACCAGCGGAAATGTTTCGTCAAAACACAATAAAAGTGAACATTAAGGAAATGGTTCTATAGGTGGAAGTGTTCTAAGCAAAAGCTAGTTAACTCAGGGCAGGGAAGATCCAGAGCAAAAAAGAATACATTATCAAACTAAAAGTCAGAGTTAAAATCAGAACTAAAAATCAGAGGGCTAGAGATAAGGGCCGATGGGACCAAAGTCATCTTCAAACACCTAGAATTTTTTCCAGGTTTGGTCAATATAACTAGAAAGCAGGTTTGGTTTGTGTTGCTCTGGTGGGCTTTGGGAAAGCAGAAAGCATCCTCTTAGAACACAGGAATCGGGAAATCTTCTTTAAAGAAACCCAACATCAAGTAGCTAGGGAGTCATGTGGATTCCTATGCTGACACCTCTTTCCAGGCAAATTTGCTGAGGCTGCTACTGCTGCTAAGTTGCTTTAGTCGTGTCCAACTCTGTGTGACCCCATAGACGGAAGCCCACCAGGCTCCCCCCGTCCCTGGGCTTCTCCAGGCAAGAACACTGGAGTGGGTTGCCATTTCCTTCTCCAGTACATGAAAGTGAAAAGTGAAAGGGAAGTCGCTCAGTCATGTCCGACTCTTCGCGACCCCATGGACTACAGCCTACCAGGCTCCTCCATCCATGGGATTTTCCAGGCAAGAGTACTGGAATGGGGTGCCATTGCCTTCTCCGGGGCAAATTTGCCAAGTGGCAAATAAAACAGAATCTTAAGATGTCACTGATAACTAGTTATAAAGTGAAGGCAGTGGTCATGAATGGTAAGTTCACAGGCCCTATCCTAGATATATATTCTTCCTAAGCCATAAGATACCAAGGAATGTGATCTAGAAGGAGCCAGAAGACAAAATTCTACCCTTCAAATTCCTCTGACCCCTGTGCAAGGGTTAAGTAGAGGGGAGGGAAATAGTCATGAAGGAAGTATGCAATCAAACTTGGCCAAGGCCACAGAAAGTGCCAAGGAATGAATTGCCCAGAGGTCACTCTGAAATTCATGGAGTTCTCCCAAGGTAGTCTTCACCAGTGATGGAAACACAAGTTGGAGCTGAAAAAGGCCAATGCTGAAAGCTTTAATGAACTCTTCACGTCCTTTAAGTCTTAGACTAAACAGCACCTCCTCCAAGAGACTTTCTCTCAACCTATCTAAAGTAGAGGATGTTGTTGTTCAGTTACTAAATCATGGATGACTCTTCTGTGACCCCATAGCTCGCCAGGCTCTTGATTCTCCAAACAAGAATACTGGAGTGGCTTGTCACGCCCTCCTCCAGGGGATCTTCCCAATCCAGGGATCAAACCCATGTCTCCTGCATTGGAACACGGATTCTTTACCACTGAGCCACCTGGAAAGCCCAAAGTAGAGGACAGCAACTTTCTTATTCTTCATGTTGATGCTGTTTACTTAACACAAATAAAATTAGTTCAGTCGTCTATTTCTCCCACTAGACTATAAGCTCTAGGAGAACAAAGGCCCTATCTGCCCTTTTCACTTTTATATCCCCAGTGCTTAGCATAGGGCCCAGACCACAACAAATGCTGAATAATGATCTGTATAACAATGATTCTCAAAGTGTGGTCCCTGGACCAGCAGCATTGGGATCATTTGAGAACTTGTTAGAAATTCAATTCTCAGGTCCTACCCCAGACCTACTGAATCAGACACTCCGGGAGTAGAGTCAGCCACCTGCATTTTCACAAGCTCTCCAGGGGATTTCCATGCATGCTCAAGTTTTAGGACGCTGGGATGTAACAAGAGAACAGAAATATACATTTCCTGCTTCAGGGAAGTATAAAGGTAAAGGTTCTTTTCTAGTATGGCATTGAAATGTTTGGCCAGGTTATCCGCGATTCTGAGCCTGGTATGCACACAACTAACATTTTACCTGGAATGGAGTAAGGATTTCCAAATGCAGGCTATTAAGGAAGGATCTTGCACAACTTACTTAACTTAAGCATGTTTCCTTATCTGTGAGAAAGGAATAATACCAACCTCACAGTTTGGAAGGATTGAATGAGATTTTTTAAAAAAATTTATGTAAGTTCTAAAATATATGAAACACTCCATAAATGATAGTGGCAGCTTCTTCTTAGTGAATCTGTTGTGGAGGCCTGTGAAGATGAGGATCTCACAGAAACAGTTCTCAACCTCCAAGAAGGCCCTGGGAAAATAAAGGGTATCACCTACATGCTAGGATACAAGTAGCTTTGTGAGAGTGTAAAGATACACTGCTTGCTAGACTCCTGAGCAAAGAGATGCCTAAGAAAAAAGAGAAGTTAACTCATGAAGGGTTAAAGAGAGGAAGCAAGATGGGAATGGAAAAGAGGTTTCTTGTCACAGGTGAGAGAACTGCTGGCAGTGAAAATAGCAGGTTAGACGAGCAAGGCTAGGCCATGATGGACTCTTCTCAGAAAGCAAGAAGTCCTTATATGTCTGGTGTCTATATTTTCCAAACCAAAAATTGGTACAGTGTCTGATGAATATGAGTATACTTAGGGACACAATGGGACACACCAAAACCAGGGCTGTCCTGGGAATTTCAGAATATATGGTTACTGTCTGGAAATGGTCTATTTTTAAAAGAAACCAACACCAGTATGGCTAAAGAACTGCACAAAGTTTCACAATACCTCCATACAGGCTCTGGTTATGACTCACCCTGAGTAATGAAGGCTGTATGGGCACATGACCCCTAAAAACTTAGAGCATTTATGAGAAGTTACTTAGGGCCATCTTCTCTTTCTTCCTTTTTTACCAGACCCTTTGGGTTTTATAAATTCACTGGCCAAATCTGAAGACCTTAGTAAAAGATCGTCAGGCTTATCCCAAATATCTTATATTAGCTACTGTTTTTTTTTTTTTTTTTAATACCAGCTCAAGGGTACTTTTGGACTACTTCACTGCCCTTGATGGTAAGGAGGGACAAAAGGTCCTTCAATACTAAATCGTGGTCAGGAATTCATAGTTTTTTTAAGATCCAGTAGACAGTTAAGCAGAACTTTATAACCAATGGTTATAAAAACTGGACTGGTTAGAGAATTAATGGCCTTACTGCCAGTGATTTTGTCAATTATGAGACCTGCTACTACCAAGTCAGTCACAAGTAGGTGAATTTGAACAATTTACCTTCCTGTGCAAGTACCAGGTTTGAGAGACAGAAAATAATTCTACCTACTAGAATTTAAGAGTAGGATACCAAAAGAGTAGAATGAAGGATAAACCATTTCTTACTACTACTGTGTCAATTTTCCTTCCCGAGATGCTTTTCCCAAATAGAAATCAAAATGCAGAGACACTCTGACTGGTGCAGTCATCTAGCGTGACTAAGACTGAGCAGGCATTGTTTTTCAGAGGATCTTTCACTTTACGGAAATGGCTGGCCCTCCAGACCTAGTTGAGTAACAACTTTCAAATTGTTCTGGTTTCCTTTCCAACCCTGGAAAAGAGAGGCCACCTTGTCATTGTACTTGGAGAGAATGCATCTGATCAGTCAGAGTGACAGCAATTAGCGTCACTTGATCTAATTTCAATCTGGAGTAGTTGACAGCTCCTCCAGTAGCCAAGGGCTCCCTGTTTTCCCAGGTATCATCATTCTAGGGAAGAAATTAGTGTGTATAACGAGTGCTCAGAATTCCTCACTTCAACCATTTCTTGTATCTCAATCTTTGAAGTTACTGGTATACATGGCACCACGCAGAACAGGTTAGAGTGGGAAATACTCAGCTGTTGGAGGACTCAGACTATTATCTGGAGGGCATGCAGTTGTCTGGATTAAGAGAGACTACAAAGAAAACTAAGAGGTGTTCCTGGCCTCATTCTTTCTCAACAGAAAGAATGGGTTGGAGGGTCATCACCCCACAAGGATAAACAAGATTAAACTGCAGTTGAGAGGGTGAATTTAAGATAACAAATCATTGTGAAGCAGCTTCCCTACTCTGTGCTATCCACTAGGGATCAGGAATGACAAAGATCACCCTTCCTCATCAGGAGCTCATGGTCTAGTAAGAGAAGAAGAAAAATCACATAAATAAAATTTAACATAAACAGTAAATGCTAAAATAGCTGTGAATGAGGAGTGAGGGGGCAGAATAAAAACACTTGGTGTGGGAGCTCAGGCAAGCAAGCAAGAAGTGGATCATGACTGGGGAAAGTAGCTCAAGATCTGTGGCTTGGAGCTACCAGGCAGAATAAATTGAAGATAGAAAAAAGCAAGGAGGAAGGCTAGAAAAGTTCCCAGCCAAAGAGCTGAAGGAGCACCATTGTTTTTGGACATTTTTAGGGGACAGAGGCTTTGGCAGGGTGGAGAATTCTCTCTCAGCAGAATGCCTTCTCACTCACCTGCATATACCCTTACAGAAGATTTACTTTGGTGGAGAAACAGGGACAGGGCGGGGGAGTAAGTGTGTAAAACATCCAAAAGAGTACATGACACCTAAGTTCTTGGCAAATAGTACTGTTCTTGGCTTCTCCCCACAAATTCTACCAGAATTTCAAGAGTTAGATTTTGCACTCAGAAGATGAGAAAAAAAACAGAGATCACCAAAGTATACTTGGAAGCAAAAATATAGACATTACTCAGCAGCGTTTCATCGGTGTGGCTGACAGAGCTCTCTAAATCCACTGGGAAATGGCACAGTCCTTCTCTTTGGATGAATACTGGAAGCGTAGCATGACCTCTAGATCACTACCCATATCATTCATTAAAGTGCTAAACTATACCATTTCTTGTACTATTATCTGTACCTATTGTGTGTGTGCATACTCCATCACTTTAGTCGGGTCTGACTCTTTGCGACCCTATGGACTGTAGCCCACCAGGCTCTTCTATCTATGGGATTCTCCAGCCAAGAATACCGGATTGGGTTGCCGTGCCCTCCTTCAAGGGATTGTCCCAAGCCAGGGATCGAACCCAGGTCTCCTCTGACTCCTGCATTGCAGGCAGATTCTTTACTGCTGAGCCACTGGGGAAGCCCTGTACCTCTTCTTTCCTCATGAATTTAACTTCACAGCTAATCCTTACACAGAAGAGTCCTCTCTGGGCTAAACTATTCCAATGTTCTCTTCAACAATGACTCTGTTTTACCTGTGAATTGATGCTTCTGAACTATGGTGTTGGAGAAAACTCGTGAGAGTCCCTTGGACTGCAAGGATATCAAACCAGTCAATCCTAAAGGAAATCAGTGCTGAATAGTCACTGGAAGGACTGATGCTGAAGCTGAAACTCTAATACTTTGGCTACCTGATGCAAAGAACTGACTCATTAGAAAAGACCCTGATGCTGGGAAAGAATGAAGGCAGGAGGAGAAGGGGATGACAAAGAATGAGATGGTTGGATGGCATCACCAACTCAATGAACATGAGTTTGAGCAAGCTCTGGGAGTTGGTGATGGACAGGGAAGCCTGGTGTGCTGTAGTCCATGGGGTCACAAAGAGTCGGACATGACTGAGAAACTGAACTAAACTGAATCTCTCACTCTGATTCAACCGTGTAACTCCTACACCAATATTTCCTAATAGGTCAGAAAATCAAGTCAAAATGAATGAACAAATGCTTTCATTTCAAGCTTCTCTACTCTTCCCTCTCCTGATTCTATACTTCTCAAATATCCTCATTTCTTGATAGTTCCCTAAATAAAACTAAATCAACCCTGTGATCCTTACTGGTTGGAATGTCTAATGCTCTCCCCCCAAATCAAATTCTAAATTCTTATCATTTGAAACATAATTCAAAATCTCCCATTAATGCTTCTCCAACAAATAAGTCCATTAATGTAAACATGACTAATATTCCTCCCCCATTTTCATGTATAAAAATGAATACCCAACTCCCCATCACCCACGTGTGGCCGTTTCCCCTCTTTCAGTTATTGGCCTGGGGTATGGCCACTCCAGTAAAGGTACTGGAGCATGGTAAGGGAAGTATATATAAACAGCTCACAGAATGAGGGGAAAAGTCAAGAAAAGAAGGCAAGGAAATTACTGTTTTGCACTATTTGCCTTAAGGTCCCTTACAGAGGCAGGGATAATGAGAGGTGATTACATATATACATGTAAAATTTCATTACATCAAGTTATAATTTGAGACATACATCATAGCCATAGAAATAGCCACCTGGTTAGTTAAATAGAAAAGATGTTTACTTATGTCCCAGTACAAGAGCAAGCTGGTAAATTATTCTATGAACTGTATAGTGAAAGTCTCCAGAGTAAGATTAACATGAAATGTGTGTGTGTGTAAACACACATGGTTACAAAGTAAATGTGCCCATCCTATTCGTCCCTTATAAAAGAGCTTGCCAAATCAATCTTTAAACTCCTATTTGTCCACAGTAAACTGTCAAGTACATAAAGGGCATTCAAGTGGTAGTTGACAATGATCTTCAATACTAGCTGAATGAAAACCTATCCAGCCAAGTTCAGGAGGAAATGAATCTTTAATCATAAAAACACTCTAAAAAAGAATCTTGCATGTTACAGCATTCTTATAATTGTACTGGAAGATATACTGTAATTTACTTAGTATAGCCAAGAATTTATAGAACCATGATTCAGAGTCGCACACAATCTGACTTTAGCACGAAAGCTGAAAAATAAAACCTACTGGAATCAATCCAACTTGCTTTATTTCCTGGAATACAGGTAAAAACTCATTATAGTTAACATCAGGATGACAAAGCCTCAAGATAACAATGTTCTGTCTCAAAATGAACCCACAGTAGTTTGTTGATTTGATACAAAAAATTATTTACAGCAAACAATCAAGGAAAACAAATGTTTTCTTCAATTCTCTTCTAGAAACAGTCACTCCCTGTAATGAAAAAATATTTATGTGCTGCTGGCAAAGCAATCCTCACTTGTTAATTCACTGTGAACATTTTCCCCCAGTTTTATTCAATACAACTTCCTCAACCCTTACCTGCTTAAATATTGTACATAAGCATACGTAACTACCTAAAATGGATGTCAAATCCATTCACTGCCTATGCTATAGACTTAATCTTCAAAATCAAGTTATTCTGCTCATAGAGAGATAATTTGACCCTGCCCACCTGTGAAAGAGAAAGTGTTAGTCGCTCAGTCATGTCTGACTCTTTGTGACCCCATGGACTGTAGCCCACCAGGCTCCTCTGTCCATGAATTCTCCAAGCAAGAATACTGGAGTGGGTTGCCATTTCCTTTTCCAGGGGATCTTCCCAAACCAGGGATCGAACCTGGCTCTCCCACATTGCAGGCAGACTCTATACTGACTGAGTCACCAGGGAAACCTACCTGTGAATGGCTACAAATAGATTAACACACCCCTTCCAAAGGCTGGCCATTCCTGGAGATGTTTTACAAGACTGAAGACCATTTTTACTTTACTTCACCACTGCCTCTCCCTCTCTAGTCTGCCTTTTGACTTTAGTTCCTCATTGCTTCTCTCTTTGCTTCTATAGAAGAACCTAGCATCCAGACCCCAACAAGATGGTTACTATGAGACATTAGTCTGCCATCTTCTCAGTCAGCTGGCTTTCCAGATAAAGCCATATTCCTTGCCTCAAAAACAACAAGAAAAAAATCAAGTTATTCTGCAACTATTATCTATTTTAACTTGTTACTTGTGTAAGATTTATGCCAATCAGGCTATATGGTTAACCTACTAAACTGTATTTAAGTATTGATACACTGGAAATACAAATTCTATACAATAGCTGCCGCTGCTAAGTCACTTCAGTCGTGTCCGACTCTGTGTGACCCCATAGACGTCAGCCCACGAGGCTCCCCCGTCCCTGGGATTCTCCAGGCAAGAACACGGGAGTGGGTTGCCATTTCCTTCTCCAATGCATGAAAGTGAAAAGTGAGAGTGAAGTCGCTCAGTCGTGTCTGACTCTTAGGAACCCCATGGACTGCAGCCCACCAGGCTCCTCCGTCCATGGGATCTTCCAGGCAAGAGTACTGGAGTGGGTTGCCATTGCCTTCTCCATCTACACAATAGAAGGTGGTTTAAAAAAACAATACATTTCCATGTTTCTTTGTGTGTTTATAATAGTACTGATACGTACTGCATATGGTCCTAATGATGTAAGTTTTAATGAAATACTTAATGCAATTAAAATTTCATAGAATATTTCTACCTTAACAGTAACAAAAAGGCCAGTGGTAAAAATGGACAATTTTCATCCTAAATCAATGGCATACAAAGTTAAAACCTGATGAAACTGGGTATTTTTAGGGCACAAGATTTATGCAACTTCTCAGAATGGTACATATGAACATAAGCGTGTAATACATATATTATATATAATACATTCAGGTTCTTTGTGAATAGAGCTTTAAAATGCTTTATCTGTAAGAGTATATATTTCTTTAGTATATGAGTTCTTAAAATGCCCTTATGAAGGATTATTCTTATTCCCACATTTCAATATTCAGTGGAACCAAAACCCAATAACCTGCTTACAATTTTACAAGAAGTTCAGCTGTTTGATTTTGTTCCTTTCAGTACTTTAATGCTTAATATTTTTGAAATTGCAGCGCCCAGTGGCTGAGACAGTAAAGCGTCTGTCTACAACATGGGAGACCTGGGTTCAATCCCTGGGTCAGGAAGTTCCCTGGAGAAGGAAATGGCAACCCACTCCAGTACTCTTGTCTAGAAAATCCCATGGATGGAGGAGCCTGGTGTTCATGGGGTCGCAAAGAGTCAGACACAACTGAGCAACTTCATTTTCACTTTTTTTTGGGGGGGGTGCTTACCTGGTGGCTCAGAGGTTAAAGCGTCTGCCTGCAATGTGGGAGACCTGGGTTCGATCCCTGGGTCGGGAAGATCCCAGGAGAAGGAAATGGCAACCCACTCCAGTATTCTCGCCTGGAGAATTCCATGGAGGGAGGAGCTTGGTGGGCTACAGTCCATGGGGTCACAAAGAGTCAGACATGACTGACTGACTTCTGAGATTATTAGTTGGGCTATCTTCCCTGGTGGCCCAGATGGTAAAGCGTCTGCCTATAATGCGGGAGGCCCAGGTTCAGTCCCTGGGTCGGGAAGATCTCCTGGAGAAGGAAATGGCAACCCACTCCAGTATTCTTGCCTGGAATATCCCATGGATGGAGAAGCCTGCTAGGCTACAGTCTATGGGGTCGCAAAGAGTCAGACATGACTGAGCGACTTCACTTTATTATTAGTTGATTGACCTCATGATACACTCTTTCTCTCCTACAAATGTGGCATGTGTGGGCATTTTCATTCAAAATAATTTTGATTTTAAAACTTCGTGACACCTCTTGAAGAATTGAGAGGCAGATTTAAAAACTCACTGCTCTTAATTTTCTGCCTTAGGAACAAATACAAACAAAAATGTAGTCAGTCCTTTTATATAAAGCAATATTCTATCTGTATAGGTGAAAATGGAGTGAGAAGAGGAAAAGAAAGAAGATACAAAGACGAAGACATTAGGTCTCTGCTATCAAATGAGTTTACCATCTAATGTGGGAGAAGGACATGCATACAAATAGAAAATATTCAGTGACTGAGGCATTAGGGAGGGGTGTGGGGACATGCCAAGTCAGAAAAAAGACAGCTTCAAAGTTTGAAATTGGAGCACTGATGCCATGCTGTAGATTTTAAATTACACTCTGTTATCTTACATATGGATTCCCACTTATGTGCAAAGAGATATACATGTAGCAATGCTAAATGCAGTCACTCAGGTTGTATTTTGCTTTCCAAACCATGCACCTACAGGTCCTGCATCCACCCAGAGAGGGCACTGTTTTTCAAATTCACACAATGTACTGCTAGCAGTGGCCCTGAATACATAATTTTGCTTCCTGTCTTTCCCTCTGCTAGTAATGCTTCAATCTAAATGTTCATCGATAAAGGACTGGTTAAATAAATCATGGTACATCCATACAACAGGATATCTTGCAGGCATTAAACAGAAACAGGCACTGGGAGTCTAGTTAATTATACAGTGGTGCTTAAATTTCTTGGTGTTGGTAATACACTGTAGTTATGGAAGATATCACCTGCAGGAGAAGCTGGGTGATGGGTGCACGGGAGCTCTCTGTACTATTTTTGTAATATCCTGTGAGTTCACAATAACTTCATAATAAAAAAGCTAAAAGAAAAAAATAGAACTAGGCATTTCTCAGTGTGCTGATGTAGAAGGATCTCCAAAACTGGCACTTAACTGCAAAAAAAAAAAGGTGTAGAAGAATATGCATAGTATGCTACTTTATGTGCAAAATAAAGGGTATGTATATGTATACAAATGCTAGTATATGCATAGATTATCTATGGAAAGATATGCAAGAAACTGGCGGCAGCAGGGGAGGGGAACTGGGTAGCTGGGAGACAGGGGTAGGAGGGAGATCTACATCTTATTGTCCTCTTGTGATGTCTGAATTTCATACTATGGACACATCAGATATATGTGTGCTCAGTTGTATCTGACTCTATGCAACCCTGTAGACCGTAGCCCGCCAGGCTCCTCTGTTCATGGGATTTCCCAAGCAAGAATGCTGGAGTGGGTTGCCATTTCCTCCTCGAGGGGATCTTCCTGAGCCAGAGATCGAACTTGTGTCTCCTGCATTTCCTGCATTGGCAGATGGATTCTTTACCACTGAGCCACCTGGGAAGCCCCACCATGTACACATACTACCTCTTCAAAAAAAAAAAAAAGTTCACTCCAGGGGCACAGTCTTCCTGTCACAAGATTTTAAAGTAGTATCTTCCATCTGATGTATTCCCCTACACTCAGTTTAGAAGGCCCAAGGGTTACAGGATGGGATTTAGGGATAGGTTCTTCCACTGACCTGGCACTCTGTATCCACCTGCTAGACAGTGAACTAGGCTCTCCAGGGAGAAGGGCCGCATCAGCCGTCTCTGGCACAAAGTCTCGCATATCTTGTGACACAGATTTTCTTGAATTAATCTGACCTTTTACCCTGGCCCTTCCTTTTGACCTACTCTTAAAACCTTGAAGGATTCTTTACTACCAATTCTGCCCCAGAAGCAATGCTAAAAAAATTAACTTCTTATTAGCATAAGTCATTCCCAGATCAGCAACTACTGACACCAAATGCTCAAAAAGGTGCAGGCTTATTCCAGTGAAGGCCAGAGTCTTTATGGAAACATGGGTAATTTATAACTTTCATTTTTACTTTAACATCTATATGTCTATCAACAAGATGACTCTTCACAGTCATCTCAGCTAAAACCTACTATCCAGGCTCATCACCCCCTAACTTCTATAGGTTTTATTTGTCCCTCTATAAGGTAAGACGTATTTGTAGTACAGTTATCTAAGTGTATAACTTAGCTCTCTTGAAAGTGAAAGTGTTAGTCACTCAGTCGTGTCTGACTCTGTGCAAGCCCATAAACTGCAGCCTGCCAGGTTCCTCTGTCCATGGGATTCTCCAGGCAGGAATGCTGGAGAGGATTGCTGTTCCCTTCTCCAGGGGATCTTCCCAACCCAGGGATTGAACCTGGGTCTCCCACACTGCCTGTGGATTCTTTACAATCTGAGCCACCTCGGAAGCTCAATAGCTCTCTTACTAGAGTATAAACCTCTTAAGGGCAGAGAAGCCTTATCAATCTCATTATTCCCACAGTAACTAATATCTAGGTCAGTCATCTTTGAAGACAGTTCATTTAATTAACTTTTCATAATTTAAAAATAACTTAAAAAATATCATTTAATGTATTACTGAATAAATTTGCTTAAGATAGCATACAGGGTTTGTTGTAAGGGCAAATAAAAGACTTTTACAAGTGTATCTAGAAAGAAATTATGCTATCATAACATCCTTGAGAATGGTCTGACTTCATGGAGGTGAATCCAACACTTTCTTGATCTGTATACTAGAAACATATCCTTTCTCCCTTTCTCAGTCATGTATAGTTTGCTTCTAAGCTGAAACATTACTATGAAATTGCTAAGCTACTTGCTCTTTAAACTTGGTAAACAATTGCTAAATAAGGAGACTAAGATCCCTAGGGGGAGAGAGAAGAAGATGTAGTCCCTTCTGAGAGCACCCATTCACTAGCTTCCTACTTTACAAGGAATCCTGCTTTGCCTGCTGGACCTCACTGATCCTGACAGCCAATCCCCAGAAGCAGTAAAGTCCTTGTTTTCTGCTATTTGCAGCTGAGTCAAGATTCATGCAAAACTGCTCAGAACCTTTAGTCATTTTGTCTGCCACAATACCTCCTCCTCAAATAAACAGAACTGAAAGTAAGTCAAAATTAGAGCCGATTTTCTCCCCATAGAAACAAATCACTGATATTTTAAGTTATACCCGATTTTATTATCTGGAACTTCATTAGTCTATTCTGTAGTTCATTTGGTTAGTTAAGTTATGTAAGTTTCAAAAGGTTAGGCTATATTAAAACCCTACTGTAATTTTTATTTAGTTTAAAGCAAGCATTAATATAAAAGGCAACTTTAAAAAAATCATATTACAATCCTTCACACTTGTCCTTAATAGTGAGCCATGAAGAGGGCAGGAACCACATTTTACCTATCATTGAATCTCTCACAGTGCCTTGAACATTGTAAATTCTTAAGAATATTTATTTGAATTTACTTTTTCAAGGATGCATTGAATATGCACATTGACAGATAATTCACTTTTAAAATTCAGACATTTCTATTAGAAATGATTCAACTTTTTTATTGATGTGCCATACTTACTTAAAAAAAAGAAATTTTTCTCAAGTCTCTTAAGAGACTCTGCCTGAGCTAAAATCAACTTTCTGGGCAATAGATATTCACATTTTGTGATAGATGTAGCACAGCCCACTGAAGGTCTCTGGGAATTAGTTCTGGAAGAAAGGTAAGCAAGCTCAGAGAGAGATTTTTAACTGTCTACAGCTCCCTGAGGGCTGTCATAAAATTATTAAATGTACTCATTTTAATATCAAAAAATAAACATATGCCATTAAGTACTTTTAGGAGAGGAGGGATATGTTATAAAACCAATGCTTGAGTATTACAACTCTCACAATGTCAAAAATCATACATAGAAGAAATAGGCAAAGCTTAAACATTGTGGTACAGTTTTCTCATTTTAAAAACTGGAATAAGAATAAACCCATAGTTCATGGGAATGTTCTGAGCATTGATGATTATGAAGGGGTTTTTTTTCTGGTATTTTAGTAAGGTCTATCTAGAAGGAACCCAAAATATTGTACATAGACAATATACTTGTACTTGCTTACAGTATATAAAAGAAATTGTCAAACAGAACTTACTTCAAAAATAATCTGTAATCGCACTCCCATCATCTAACCTGCATGTCAAAGCACTGAGATTTCTGAAACTATCAATTCCTTGCTCCAGTTTAAGTCATTTTCTTAATGGCTGCCCAGGAATTAACATCTTAACTTAAAAAATCTAGTTGCATTAATACCAACCAATGTCAATAGTATACAAAATCTCTGTCCCTCCCCTTTTCCATTAAGCTATTACTGTCATTCAAATTACTTCTTTATACATGATAAGCACATTAACAGTTTTAGAATTACTGCTTCATGCAGTTCTTTTAAATCAAACAGGAGAAGAGTTACAAAAATAACTTTACGCTGACTTTTATGTTTATCTATGCAGTTACCTTTACCAATACTGTTTTTTTAATAAGCATTCAACTTACTATCTAGTGTCCTTTCAGTTCAGCCTGAAGGACTCCTTTTGGTATTCCTTGAAGAGCAGACCTATACCAACAAATTCTGTTTCTGTTTATTTTTCCTTCATTTTCCTAATTTTTCCTTCATTTACGTTGGATAGTTTTGCTAGATACAGGATTCATGGTTGACAATCCATTTTTTCAGCACTTTAAATTCTTGATCCCACTCTATTCTGGCCACCATGGTATGTGATGATAAATCAGCTAATTAATCGTATTCATTGTCTGAGGAGGCCTTACAAATAGCTGAGAAAAGAAGAGAAACTAAAGGCAAAGGAGAAAAGGAAAGATATACCCATCTGAATGCAAAGTTCCAAAGAATAGCAAAGAGAGATAAGGAAGCCTTCTTCAGTGATCAATGCAAAGAAATAGAGGGAAACTATAGCATGGAAAAGACTAGAAATCTCTTCAAGAAAATTAGAGATACCAAGGGAAAATTTCATGCAAAGATGGGCACAATTAAGGACAGAAATTGTATGGACCTAACAGAAGCAGATATTAAGAAGAGATGGCAAGAATACACTGAAGAACTGTACAAAAAAGATCTTCATGACCCAGATAACCACGATGGTGTGATCACTCACCTGAAGCCAGACATCCTGGAGTGTGAAGTCAAGTGGGCCTTAGGAAGCATCATGATGAACAAAGCTGGTGGAGGTGATGGAATTCCAGTTGAGCTATTTCAAATCCTAAAAGATGATGCTGTGCAAGTGCTGCACTCAATATGCCAGCAAATTTGGAAAACTCAGCAGTGGCCACAGGACTGGAAAAATCAGTTTTCATTCCAATCCCAAAGAAAGGCAGTGCCAAAGAATGTTCAAACTACTGCATAATTGCACTCATTTCACATGTGAGCAAAGTAATGCTCAAAATTCTCCAAGCCAGGCTTCAACAGTACATGAACTAAGAACTTGCAGATATTCAAGCTGGATTCAGAAAAGGCAAAGGAACCAGAGGTCAAATTGCCAACATCTGATGGATCATAGAAAAAGCAAGAGAGTTCTAGAAAAACATCTATTTCTGCTTTATTGACGTCTAAAAACATCTATTTCTGCCTCTGACTGTGTGGATCACAACAACGTGTGGAAAATTCTTAAAGACACAGGAGTTAGATCATCTCAACTGCATCCTGTGAAACCTGTATGCAGGTCAAGAAGCAAGAGTTAGAACTGGACATGGAACAACGGACTGGTTCCAAATTGGGAAAGGAGTATGTCAAGGCTGTATACTGTCACCCTGCTTATTTAACTGATATGCAAAATACATCATGCAAAATGCCAGGCTGGATGAAGCACAAAATGGAATCAAGATTGCTGGGAGAAATATTAATAACCTCAAATATGCAGAGGATACCACCCTTATGTCAGAAGGTGAAGAGGAACTAAGGAGCCTCTTGATGAAGGTGAAAAAGGAGAGTGAAAAACCTGGCTTAAAACTCAACATTCAAAAAACTAAGATCATGGTATCCAGTCCCATCACTTCATGGCAAGTAGTTGGGAAAACAATGGCAACAGTGACAGACTTTATTTTCTTGGACTCCAAAATCACTGCAGATGGTGACTGCAGCCATGAACTTAAAAGACACTTGCTCCTTGGAAGAAAACTTATGACAAGCCTAGACAATGTATTGAAAAGCAGAGACATTACTTTGCCAACAAACATCTGTATAGTCAAAGTTATGGTTTTTCTAGTAGTCATGTGTGGATTTGAGAGTTGGACCATAAAGAAGGCTGACTGCCGAAGAATTGATGCTTTTGAACTGTGATGTTGGAGATGACTCTTGACAGTCCCTTGGACTGCAAGGAGATCAAACCAGTCAATCCTAAAGGAAATTAGTCCTGAGTATTCATTGGAAGGACTGATGCTGAAGCTGAAGCTCCAATACTTTGGCCATCTGATGGGAAGAACCAACTCATTAGAAAAGCCCCTGATGCTGGGAAAGAGTAAAGGCAGGAGGAGAAGGGAATGACAGAGGACAGGATGGTTGGATGCGATCACCAACTCAATGGACATACATTTGCGCAAGCTCTGGGAGATGGTAAAGGACATGGAAGCCTGCCGTGCTGCGGTCCATGGGGTTGCAAAGAGTCGGACATGACTGAGCAACTGAACAATGACAACAATCTTATTGAGGTTTCCTTGTATGTAATAGGTTCCTTCTTGCCCCTTCTAAGATTCTCTCAGTTTCTTTCAACAATTTAACCATCATGTGTCTAGGTGTGGATCTTTCTGAATTTATCCTACTTTAATTTCATCTTACTTTGAGTTCGTTGAGCTTCTTGGATATTGTACATTAATGTTTTCATCAAATTTGGGAGGTTTTCAGCCATTGTTCCTTAAATACTCCTTCTGCTCCCCTACTTCTCATCTTGGGACTCCTATTATATGTATGTTGGTACACCTGATGGTGTCTCACAGGCATCAGCATCTGCTCATTTTTCCCCCCACCCTTTTATTTTTCTCTTTGGGATTCCCTGATAGCTCAGCTGGTCAAGAATCCGCCTGCAATGCAGGAGACCTGGGTTCGATCCCTGGGTTGGGAAGATCCCCTGGAGAAGGGAAACGCTACCCAGTCCAGTATTCTGGCCTGGAGAATTCCATGGACTGTGTAGTCCATAGGGTCACAAAGAGTCAGACACGACTGAGTAACTTTCACTTTCACTTTTTTCTCAAACAGTATAATCTCAATTAACCTATCTTCAAGTTTACTGATTCTTAATTCTGCCAGCTCATATCTGCTGTTGAAACTCTTTAGTAAATTTTTTAAATTTCAGTTATTAAAACTTTCAACTACAAATATTCCACATGGCTCTTTTAAAAGTAATTTCTATCTCTTTATTGATATTCTTTATTTGACAAGATATTCACAAGTTCCCTTTAATTTAGATATTATTTCCTTTGACTTTATCTATAGTAGTTCATTTAAAGTTTTGTTTATAAGCACATCTGGGCTTCCTCAGGGACAGTTTCTATCAAATGCTATCTCCCTGTATATGTGCCATACTTCCCTGTTTCTCTGTTGAAAATTGGACATTTTAAAAAATGTAACAACTTTAGAAATCTGATCCCCCCTCCAAGTTTTTCTTGTTTTATTGTTATTGCTGCTATTTGTTTGTTTAGTGACATTCCTGGAAGAATTTTGTTAAGTCTGTATTCCCAGTCTGTGGCCACTTGAAGTCTCTGCTCAGTTAATAATAGCTTAGGGGTCAGCTAATGATTGGAGAGAGATTTTTCTAAAATGCCTTGTACCAACAGATCTTTCACCCTTTGCAAAGGGACCCCATGCGTGTGTTGGGACAGGCCTTCAATTGATCTGGCAGTTTACAACTCTGCCTTAGTCTTCATTTTCTGCTTCTGAAGATTTTAAGGTCAGCCAGAGGTGAGCACACAAGGCTTCCACAGGTTTTTCCTAGGCATACACCCAGCCCTGCACATGTGAATGGCCATGTAGATACCCAGGAATACATCAGAATTTTTTAAAGCTTCCTATCTCATCTCTAGATCCTTCTTTAGAATTTTTTGACCAGCCCCTTCTTTGTGCCTCCTGGTATCACTACCTCAGGCAGATGCAATGTTAAACAATTTCCCTGAATGTTTTAAACAAATGCCCTGAGGATAAGACTTTTCCACTGAGAAAGGATGAGTCAGGTCGAGTCAAGACAAGCCTTGTGAATGGGGCCTTTCCATGGAGCTGCCAGATGGGTCAAACAGTTACAGTTCTATGGGAATAGGGATATTAGAGCAAGTTAAAACACAACAAAGTTCACTATTCTTGCTGAAAATCAGCTGTTTTTAATGAATAAATAAATACTCCTCAGGTTATTAGAAGCCTCTGGTTAATTTCCAGAATTCCAAAACAAGTTGATTTTGAAAATTTTTGCCAGTGTTCATGCTGCTTTTTCATATAAGTAGATTTTCTGAGGTCCTTACTCCAATATTCCGAAATCCATTCTTTGAGTTTGAAAATCTTTCTGGAACTGGTGGTTCCCCAAAAGACTGTAACTTTCAGCTCCTAAAAGGCTCAGCAAAGAATATGGCATCCCTAGTGATATCTACGGAGAAGGCAATGGCACCCCACTCCAGTAGTCTTGCCTGGAAAATCCCATGGACGGAGGAGCCTGGAAGGCTGCAGTCCATGGGTTTGCTGAGGGTCAGACACGACTGAGTGACTTCACTTTCACTTTTCACTTTCATGCACTGGAGAAGGAAATGGCAACCCACTCCAGTGTTCTTGCCTGGAGAATCCCAGGGACAGCGGAGCCTGGTGGGCTGCCATCTGTGCGGTCGCACAGAGTTAGACATGACTGAAGCAACTTAGCAGCAGCAGCAGCAGCAGCAGCAGCAGCAGCAGCAGCAGTGATATCTACATGTACATTTCTAGGTTAAAGTATTCATGAACACCTATAAAATTAGAAGAGAGAAAATATGATCAACCTAGATTTACATTCCATTTTACCTTTGGAGACTATAAGGAAATATGTTTTTTGATAACAGACATGAAAACAAGCATTTACTCTTATCAACATTTGGCTACACTTAAGTATTTTTAAAATATTGTTTCTTTTTAAAGATTCACAAATTTTAATTTTACATTATAGAACATGAGAGACTGATTTATCCAAGTCATGGTAAGACTAAAGGCACAGCACCTAATTCAATGGCTAGAGTCATAACAGATGAAAGTTTACTAAGGAGGTCTCAATGTATCTCTTATATGAAATGAGGAAGATAGTAATTATAAGCTTTAAACCTTGACTTTTATAAAGAATCATAAATACTTTAAAAACTCATTTTAATAGAATGTTTGCTATTTGGTACAACTGACTATTTATTATAATGTTACCAAACCAAATTACAAGTAATGAAAGTGTCTGACAACAATGGTAACATTGTGGCGCCGTGCTTAACTGCTCAGTCGTGTCCAACTTTTTGCCACCCTATGGACTGTAGCCTGCCAGGCTCCTCTGTCCATGGGATTCTCCAGGCAAGAACACTGGAGTGGGTTGCCATTCCCTCCTCCAGGGGATCTTCCCAACCCAGAGATCAAACCCAGGTCTCCCACATTGCAGGTGGATTCTTTACCATCTGAGTAACCAAGGAAGCCCCAGAATACTAGAGTGGGTAGCCTATCTCTTTTCCAGCAGATCTTCCCGACCCAGGAATCAAACTAGGGTCTCCTGCATTGCAGGCAGATTCTTTACCAGCTGAGGTACCCAGGAGGCCCAATGGTAGCATTATCCTTATACAAAATTGTTGTTATTTAGTTGCTAAGTCATGTCTAACTCTTTTGCGACTCCATGGACCCCCTGCCAGGCTCCTTTGTCCATGGGCTTCCCTGGTGGCTCAGACAGAATCAGACAAAGAATCTGCCTGCAATTTAAGAGACCCAAGTTCAATTCCTGTGTTGGGAAGATCCCCTGGAGAAGATAATGGCTATCCACTCTAGTATTCTTGCCTGGAGAATTCTACAGTGGCTTACAGTCTATGGGGTCACAGTGTCGGACACGACTAAGCGACTAACACAATACTAAATTAGAAAATGTCAAACATATATAAGTGGTTCATTTGGAGAGTTCTGAGGGTCCTGAATGAGTTTAGTTGCATGTATGATATGAAAACAACCTGCACATACCTTGTGTGCCTATGTCGTGGGGGGTATGGTATAGAAAATTTGAATGAACACATAAATCTTTCCACATAACTTCCTTGCCCCCCTTAAAGTAGCACCCAAAATTGTACATGGGACTTTGGGCTTCAGGGTCATGCTTCAAGGGCAGAGAGTCGCATTGCTAAAAGAAAAATGTCGAGTATCACTGACAATTTCTGAAACACAGTAACAGTGACTACAAAGTCATTAAAATCTTCTCCAAGAAAAGCAATTTAAATTGACCAAATCCTCAATATAGAGGAATTCACTCATAAAAATCAACAATGATAAGTAGCCTCAGTGCTATTTATGATGCTATCATCCAGTTTCACTGTTCTAGTCTATACATATTTTTATAAACCATCATGAACATATGACAAAGGTATATAACATGGTGAGTTTTCACTATGTATCTTCAGAATTCATGGACTTAGAATCCGCAACTTTAGGAATTTATGAGCAACCTTATAGTCCTTGATTAAATAATTTTTCATTTTGCCAACACATTAAAGAATTTGAATCTTGTGTACTTTAAGGCTAATATGTGTGAATGAGTTGCTAAGTTAGTAAGTCTATCCTATCATCCAATTATGCTTTGGATGTTTTCTTTGCATTGTAAACTACAAAATAAATCAGGAAGTTATTAAAAAATTGTTTTTTAAAAAAATGGCCCCTGAAATAAAGCAAATTTCTACTGTTGATGATTAATATAAGGAAATGGTTTAAGAGTCATAAAGCAGTGTTGGTTGTTAGCCAGAAGATATTAATTCTGGATAAGTTAAAGACTAATGTCTTCAATTCAGCTTTGACTCAGATCTATGACATAAACAAGTCTGCCATAAAACATTTTATGAGGGAAATTACATGCTAAAATATTATTTGTGCTTTCAGGATAATTCATAATCCCTTGGGTCAGGCTTCTTCAAATCTGCCTCTCTTCATCTAAATTTTATTAATGTGAGAACAGAAACATCAAGAATTTTCATAAAACAAACAAAGATATTCCTTTGGTTCATCAAATGTAGGATATTCAGTGTGTTTCCTGACTCTCCCAAAATACATTTTTAGGCAACAGATTAAACACTCTTGACTGCAGAAATATTAGGAAAGAAAGACACGTTTATGTAAACATATGGAAACCTAGAATGTAAAACAAAACAGTAGAAAAAATAAGCAAATAGTACCAAATAGCCTTCCAAGCACTCCAATCTTTTTTTAAATTTTCATATTGATGTCTTAAAATTTTTTACTGGAGTATAATTGCTTTAAAATGCGGTATTAGTTTCTACTGTATATCAAAGTGATTCTGCTATTTGTATACATATATCCCCTCTCTTTTGGATTTCCTTGCAATTTAGGTCACCACAGAGCACTGAGTAGAGTTCCCCTTGATACACAGTTAGCTTTTCATTAGTTATCTAGTTTATACATAGTATCAATAGTGTACATATGTCAGTTTCAATCTCCCAATTCATCCCATCCAGTACTTTCCCCCTTACTCCAATCTCCTATGAGAATGGAAGTGAAGTGAACTGAACTTGCTCAGTCGTGTCTGACTCTTTGCGACCCCATGGACTGTAGCCCACCAAGCTCCTCCGTCCATGGGATTCTCCAGGCAAGAATACTGGAGTGGGTTGCCATTTCCTTCTCCAGGGGATCTTCCCAACCCAGGGATCAAACCCAGGTCTCCTGCATTGAAGGCAGACACTTTAACCTCTGAGCCACCAGGGAAGCCCATCATCAGGTAAAAGATAAGCAGGTGACTAAAGTCTGTGCCATAACTCCTTGAGAACCATAAATACATGTTCTTACCCTCCTGCATACAGCTACATGTCAGTCCCCAAAATAACAAACAATATCAAATAAATCCACAAAGATCTTATGGTGTCAGTTATACACATAGAGAAAAAGATACCCACTTTAAGGTAAAGCACAGGAAGGAGCACAATGGAATATCTCACTTATTCTCTGCTTTTAAACTGCCTAGAAAAACTAGAAATCTTTGAGATCTATCACTGCTCGGAATTCATCAGTCCAATTAAACAATGTTTAAGTACTCCTTTAGTTAACCAGTTTGAAAAAGCCTGAAAGTCATAAATTCACAACCTATCTACCACCATTACTCCACCACCTCCCCAAAATGCAAAACTAGCAGGACCAGCAAATAGTTTTCTAGATAATGCAAAATGGTTCAACACTGTTAGGATTTAAGTGGTCAAAATTCTATTATGCAGTTGCTACCAAGCCTTCAGATATTCAAGACTACTGCTTTAAAAAATGATGAAGCTCCACAGAAATACTATATTGAGGAAGGGGAAAAGAAGGATCTTCCTGGATTTGTGCTTCAATTTTGGGGAATGAGAGACTGAGAATTAAAAGCATTCAGATAAATACAACAACAATTCTGAGAACAGGAAAGCACCATTGACCCTGCTGGGTTGGTGCAGGTTATTTAAGGTAATAAAGGGTTAATGAATGGTTATTATGGGGTAGCGAATAATTATAACTCTTCATGAAAAAGTGAAAGAAAGCTTCAAGACTAAAACACTCCTTTTCTGTAAAAACTAACCTGAATTTCTCTAGGTTGAACCAAATAAAATACAGCAAAGGTTCACTTTAAAATTGGAATTTGCTTGTTCTCTTGCCACATCAAAATGGAGCCTTGGTTGTGCTCTAAACCATGGAGGCCACTGCCTATTTAACATGCCTATTGTTTGAAGCCTGTAAAAAATGAAACTGGCAT
Source organism: Bos indicus x Bos taurus (assembly GCF_003369695.1). NCBI lineage: Eukaryota > Metazoa > Chordata > Mammalia > Artiodactyla > Bovidae > Bos > Bos indicus x Bos taurus. The sequence goes on along the minus strand of NC_040105.1, from coordinate 85,977,309 downwards.
CTAAGTCGTTCAGCCCTGTATAAACAAAATCACCTCTCCTTCCCCTGACAAGGAAGGGCATGCACCTTTGTTAATAAAGATTTTAAGCATACTGAGGGTGATCAAGGACCTTTGTGTGATCTGTCCAAAGAAATCACTGGATTCCATTTGGCCTCCTACCCTAACTGTGTGGCAGGGATCTGTGATCACCTACGTAGGCCAAAATCCATCCTTCTTCAAAAACATTTCACTACCACTATTTTCGTTTCACATCTGGTGTTTCTTCACCTCGCTATAGTAATAGATAATTCAAGTTACAGATTATTCATAATTCAAGGCTATGACGTAAGGGAGAGCTCATTTACTTATAAACATAAACTGACTACGTGGAGAACGCTGTTCATGAGCATTGTGCTCATGTTTTTTTTTTCCCTTTACTTCCTGGGTATGCTGGCACAATGTTCATGTTTATGTGGCTAAAACCTGTCAGAGACAGTCTCATAGTTTCAAAATAATCTCCTTATATTCTGAAATATATTCTAGAGAATAAAAAAAAGTGAGTTACTAAAATAAAATTTTACAATGATCACTGAAGAAGAATTTGGGGATTCTAAACCTGTAACCTAGTGTAATTAAAGACAAACTATCAATAAAAGACTGAGAATTTTGCTCTTTTGTCTTCAAAGGGCAATTGTTCAGCATAAAATAAAAATATGCTGTTCTATTATAATTCAGGAAACTATTTTAGAACTTTGTTTCTAAGTAATACTATAAACCCTTTAATGATTTTGCTTATATAGCTTGTGTCTTAACAGTTGTAACATTCTTGAGTAGGGCATGTTAAGAACCATAAGGAATACACCCACTAGACTAATCTAAAGCTAATTTAACAAATGACATCATTCAAGAGTTAGTACACAATCCCCCTGTAATTATTATAATTCCCAGTACCTACCTTATGTGAGTTACATTTGCAACATCCAAGTTAAATTTTCTTCATTAATTTAGGGAGGAAAAAAATGGCTTACAGCCATTTAATTCCATAATAATTAAAGTAGTTTATTTTTTCAATTACATAATATTTGTAGCTATTCAGTTTTCCCAGCTTCATGTTTAAGACACTGAAGTTTGGAAGAAAAAAAGAACACTGAACATAAAAGACACTTGGGCAAAGGAAGATATAACCAATGTTAATCTAACTGACTTATGCTGAATGTCTATTGATGAATGAAAGCACTTTGCGTACACAGCAGACTCCTACGTGTGTTATTTCCTAGTCTCTTGTCCAGGCTTCATGACATTCAAGACATTAAAGAAGCTGCTGAGGCATAATTAACTGGACAAAAGGGAAACTTTACCAAGAAAGAGGCAATTCACAAGCCATTAATAGTTTAAAATTGTCAACTGGCAGACTTTCATTTCCAAATGTTTGAATTATAGCAACAGTATCCTAATGCATCTCCTTTCTTGCTAGGATCTCCCCCACTTTAATCTACCTTTGCGGCATCCATTGACTATTGTCCAGTGCTCATTCTGACCTCTGTACCTTTAAATTGATTCTCTGTCTAGAATGCTTGATCTATCTACAAAAAAGCTCTACCCAGCCCGAATGCTACTTTGTCCATGAAGCCCTCCTACATAACCCCAGCTCACATTCATCTTTGTCCAAACTCCTCCAGACCTCATTGTTTCCATCATTCACTTGGCCATTAAGTCATATATGACTTATTTGTTTCCTGAATCTTGTCTTCTCAATATGACTGCAAGCCTTTTAAAGGCAGGAAGTATGGCTTATGCCTATCTTATAGATCACCCACCTGCACCCAAAAAGGAGGCTACCACAGTGTTCTGCCCACAACACTTATATCACTTGTTGAATGGAAATATTAGAATTAACCATAATATGAAGAGTAGTACTAGCTTAGAATAAGAGATAAGTTTTGATGTAAAACATACTGTCTTAAGATAATGCTGGCAAATAAATATTGAAGCGTAAACAAATATTCATTTTTAAATATCTATAAGGGATAATCATGAAAATTCTATTTTCTCTTTTAGAAGTGCAAAGGCATCTCTAAATGAAAGAAGCTAGAAACTTCTCCAAAATACAAATTAATGCATTATAATTCAGTGATGCTATTAAAAATGTCTGCACCTCTGCTAATGATAAAGAACCTCATATGGTTGTGTAGACAACAGAGCAAATAAACAACTTTGAAAACCCCTGACTTGACCATATCCATTATTTCATAGATGCTATTAACACATTAAGAAGTGAGCTTTCCATTAGAAACAAGTATGTACACTATAAGAAGCCATTTCAAGAAGTGCTTAAATAGTTTATACACAAACATATGGACTGAAATGCCTTACTTATAATAGCCTATGAGGCAAGGTGTCTTCCAATTTTCAGTTTCTCTAGAAAACACATTTTCTAAGAAACATCAGGATTAACCGTCAAAACTAATGTTCTTCTTTAATGCCTTGGTCCCACCTTCCACCTTTAAAAGTGGGTGAACAAGGGCCAAACTCCTACCTGTCACAGATGTTTCTTTATATTATTATTAGGAAATTCATTAGAAAGCCCTAAAAAAATAGAAGATGAGATAATAACCCAAGAGGAAAGCTAGAAAATCAAGCTCTGTTTGAACACACGGAGTCAGTATTTGTTCTTGTTCAGTTGCTCACTCATGGCCAACTCTCTGTGACCCCATGGACTGCAGCATGCCAGGCTTCCCTGTCCTTCACCATCTCCCGGAGTTTGCTCAAACTCATGTCAATTGAGTCGGTGAAGCCATCCAACCATCTCGTCCTCTGTTGTCCCCTTCTTCTCCTGCGTTCAATCTTTCCCTGCATCGGGGTCTTTTCTATTGAATCAGCTCTTCCCATCAGGTGGCCAAAGTACTGGAGCTTCAGCATCAGTCCTTCCAATGAATATTCAGGACTGATTTCCTTTAGGATGGACTGGTTGGATCTCCTTGCAGTCCAAGGGACTCTCAAGAGTCTTCTCCAACACCACAGTTCAAAAGCATCAATTCTTCAGCATTCAGCCTTCTTTAGAGTCCAACTCTCACAATTGTACATGACTGCTGGAAAAACCATAGCTTTGACTAGATGGACCTTTGTTGGCAAAGTAATATCTCTGCTTTTTAATATGCTGTCTAGGTTGGTCATACCATTCTTCCAAGGAGCAAGCATCTTTCAAGTTCATGGCTACAGTCACCACCGGTAGTGATTTTGGAGTCCAAGAAAATAAAGCCTCTCACTGTTTCCTTTGTATCCCCATCTATTTGCCATGAAGTTATGGGACTGGATACCATGATCTTAGTTTCTTGAATGTTCAGTTTTAAGCTAGCTTTTTCACTCTCCTCTTTCACTTTCATCAAGAGGCTCTTTAGTTCTTTGCTTTCTACCATTAGGGTGGTATCATCTGCATATCTGAGGTTACTGATATTTCTCCCGACAATCTTGATTCCAGCTTGTGCTTCATCCCGCCAGGCATTTCACATGATGTACTCTGCATGTAAGTAAAATAAACCAAGTGACAATATATAGCCTTGACATACTCCTTTCCCAATTTGGAACCAGTCCATTGCTCCATGTCCAATTGTAACTGTCGCTTCTTGACCTGTATACATGTTTCTCAGGAGGCAGGTAAGGTGATCTGGGAGTCCCATCTCTTTAAGAATTTTCCACATTTTTGTTGTGATCCACACAGTCAAAAGCTTTGGCATAGTCAATGAAGCAGAAGTAGACATTTTTCCGGAATTCTCTTGCTTTTGCTATGATCCAACAGATGTTGGCAATTTGATCTCTGGTTCCTCTGCCCTTTCTAAATCCAGCTTGAACATCTGCAAGTTTTCAATTCACATACTGTTGAAGCCTGGCTTGGAGAATTTTGAGCATTACTTTGCTCACATGTGTAGTGAATGCAATTGTGCAACAGTTTGAACATTCTTTGACATTACCCTTCTTTGGGACTGGAATGAAAACTGACCTTTTCCAGTCCTATGGCCACTGCTTAGTTTTCCAAATATGCTGGCATATTGAGTGCAGCACTTTAACAGCTGCACTTTTAGGATTTGAAATAGCTCAGCTGGAAGCTCATCACTTCCACTAGCTTTGTTCATAGTCATGCTTCCTAAGGCCCACATGACTTCGTACTCCAAGGCTCTAAGTGAGTGATCACACCATCGTGGTTATCTGGATCATTAAGATCGGTTTTGTATAATTTTTCTGTGTACTAGTAAAAGAAATGATAAATGCCAGGTCAAATACTAACTGAAATGCTACTAGCTTGAAATTTAACTTTTTTTTAATGGTTGTTTCTGCCTATAACGCCTTGAATCTAGTTTTCATAATTTTCAATAAGTATGGAAAAATAAATAATACTTCAAAGCTTAAATTAGGCTCTCCTGCATATAAGCTTCATGCATCTCTAATATGGGTTGGTAAGATGACATTTTAAAAGATTCCAACATTCCTATGAAAACTTAGTTGCTTGAGGTATAGAGACACTATTACATACCTTTAAAAATGAGCTAAACATGGTGCTTATAGTTAACAGTACTATACACTTAAAAATGTGTTGACAGGATTGATCATGTTATGTGTTTTTTATCACAATAAAAAATACTTGCTAAAATTGATATACATCTATATGATAGAAGAGGAAGTCATTAACCAAAAACAGCTGGTGCTTCAGTTATCTCTAAGAATGTAATGTACAAACTAAACTGACCATAGTGGGTCCTGTTAAAGAGACACTGGAGACAAGGTACAGTGAGCTGAGCATGCTAAGTAGGATGCCTTCATATGACTGCATTCTGCATTTAGAAATTACAGCTGGGTCTCTCCTTTCATAGTATCTGTTCCATAATCTTTGTGATGGAGAATATCTGTTGACAAGCTATATAAAAGAAACTTCCTACATCTAAGGAGAGGCTATTAATACCTAAATACATAGGCCTAAAAATAAGACACATCTGAATACCTGAGGATTTATAACTATTCTCATTGACACAGCAAGGAAAAAAAAAAGGATTAATGACCAGAGAGCGGCTACATTTATCCACTTGGGCTATACTTAAGCAAAGAGTCGGACACAACTGAGCGACTAAACAAAACACTTAAGCTACTTGTCCCATGGCTCCCAAACTCACCCAGAGGCCTCAATGTGAGGACACAATGTGAATGATTATCAATGTGGTCTCTAGGGAGCACTTGGGGGGAGCCATACACAAGCTCTCTTATGTTGTTAAACGTCATGATATGCATCTGTGGCTGGTAGCCATCATTTCTTTCTAACCAGAGTGCCACCAACCCTTGGTCCTAAAGGAGGAACACCTAGGTTTGTATCATGTAAAATACGCCTCTTGTAGCAGTCCTGCTCCAGACTCGGCACTCGGTCCCTTTATCTGCCCTCAATCCAGGTGTCATCTCATTTGACAACAATCTTATTTTTTCTCCTTCCATGATTCCCACATGCCCTCTACTCCTACCTCCAGCTCTATGTGACTCTCTTTCTCCACAGAGCCATGCTTTCAGTGTGAAAGGGTGGATTTCTGCAAAACAACTTGCTGAACAGGGCAATGGTTAGAGCAGTTTGTGGAGTGAAATATACCACAAATCACGTATCACCTCATTAGTGTCAGAGAAATAGAAAGCAGTATCATTCCCATTTGTTCTCATGGGTGGGGGGAGGGCATTGAATTGACAAGGGTGTGGGGCAGATGGATCCATGAATTGAACAAAAATTTTTAATCACTGACTGCCTGGCCCCCTACTCCTACCATCAAAGAGCTATTCCACAAATTCAAGTACCTGGCCAAGCTATTGGGAAGATTTTGTTCTTAATACAAAAGAAGCATGAGAGTTTGTTTGTTTTAATCATGGGGAATTTGACAAAATGCATTGAGAACAATAATCTAACATGGAAAAAAGGCCAGAAGACTTCATTAAATTCTTCTTTAGTGAATAAATCAGCAACACTGTCTTCCATTTACCATCTTTTTTTGAAAAAAGTGAAAAAAGCACCCATCATCTAAACACTTACCTCACTGCTGTTCAAAATCAGGACGCAGAGGGTATTTGTCTTACTACAATAAGGTATGCGCTTGAAGTCTAAGTTTTACCAGTTATATAACTTATTTGCACCCCAAACTACCTACACTTAACCATGTGATTTTTAGGCTACATAAGCAATACTAATGTCACAGAGAAGAAGCACATCAACGTGACTAGCACGGGAGCATTTCTTTGAGGCAGACACAGTGCGGTGGCCTTCAGGCTGACAACACCAAAGCTGATTTTTCATAAATTCTATACTATGAGAATGACTCAAAGATCCACCAGTGCCTGAAGCAAAGCTGAGAATCTGGTGTCACTACCTTGCAGCAATCTAAGATCTCACTATAAGATATGTTACTAGAATTGTGTGTAACATGCTTACAGAAAGTTTATGGAATGGCAAGGCAAGCTACATAGGCAGTTAGGTCAATCTCACTACTTTCCATTACTAGAGAGCTGGTCAGCATCTTCCGGCAGGATATTGCATAATACAGTCAACTGTGCTCTCCCAGCATTGCATGTGGCTTTGGGTCACAGTGTGGATTATCTGTAAAATGAAACAGATAGGGGAAAGGCAAGAATCATCAAGACTATCACAGACCTTATTTTAAAAACTAGAATTAGTAGGCCTGTACTCAAGCAGAATTTTTCACATTTGCCCATCCACTGAAGACTGCAAAGATCACAAACCAATATGGCTGATCCTTTCCATTGATAATAACTCTCTTTGATAAATAAGCAAGGATGCAAAACAGATCCAGTTTGATTCTTTACTTTCTAAGCTTGAGGACACAGGACCTAGAATCTAGTACCAGATAGTACTTTCTATCCTTCAGAAATTTCCTTTCATCCAAGACCTAAAATTACAAGTTCCTGAGATGGTCCTCCACAAGGCTCTATTTTGTTGAAAGTTATGCTATGATATACACATAAGGAAATTAAAAAATCACTGACTGCTTTCAAACTGATAAGCCTGAAGACTGAGAAAATATATAAACCTACAGTAGGGAAACCCAACATTCTATCAGTATTTCCACTGACAAAGCTGAAAACTATCACTGATCTCTACCCATTTCAGCAGCTCAAAGCTGCAGAGGGGGAGAAAGGGAGGTTGAAGAGATCCCAAGAGACCAACCAAATCCTCACAATAGCTCTTTGCTGCTCTGTGGCTGTTAATTAAAAAAGAAATGACATTTGATAACTGCCAACACCTGAAATATACATATTAAAAATCTGATTTCACCTGACCAATTGTTTATTTCTAGAAGACTCCTGAGAGTCCCGTGGACTGCAAGGAGATCAAACCAGTCTATCCTAAAGAAAATCAGTCTTGAATATTCATTGGAAGGACTGATGCTGAAGCTCCAATACTTTGGCCACCTGATGCAAAGAGCTGACTCACTGGCAAATACCCTGATGCTGGGAAAGATTGAAGCCAGGAGGAGAAGGGGACGAAAGAGAATGAGATGGTTGGATGGCATCACCAACTCAATGGACATGAGTCTGAGCAAGCTCCAGGAGTTGGTGATCGACAGGGAAGCCTGGCATGCTGCAGTCCACGGGGTCACAGAGTCGGACACTACTGAGCAACTGAACTGCTCCCCTCCCCCACCATGTTTTTTAGTGGCACCACCATTCTCTTGGTTCCTCAGATGTATGAATTCTGAATTATGTTCAAAGCCTCTCTTACATTCACCTGCCCCAGCAATGGGAATTTGGTAGATTTTCCCCCCATAATGCCTCTCTACTCACATGCAATCACCTAATTTCAGGTCCTTGTCTAAAAGCTATCTCAGCTATCTTCATACTCAATCCAAATTCAATCAAACCAACATGTCTTCTACTCCTTTCTCTCAAATTAGATACAGTTGGGAATAGGTGAAAGGTGGAAGGAAGGTCCTTACACTTGAGATCAAATTTCACAGCAATTCCAACAGAGCTGTTGAACAAACTTTTCCTGAGCACAAGAATAGCTAGGCACAGAGCCAAGAAAAGAAGAGCCAATGATGGAAGCCAAAAAGCAGGTGAGCTGCAATCTTTCCACTCCTACACAAAACCTGGCCCTAGAGTGCGAGTCCCTGCATACACTGATAACTCCTTCCACTTCTTGATTTTCCAACCTTCCTAGATTCACAAACTATGTCCCTGGGGTCCATTCCTTGTGCCCTCATCACCTTAAGTCTAGCTGTTCTCTCCTACCTTTAGGCTCCTCTTCCAATTCATCCTACATTCTAGAGGACTCGTCTACAAATTCTGTTCCCTTCCTAATATGAAAAACTATAATCAGATCCAATATTTCTTATGCAGCATTCTCAGAGGGTTCCCAAGCCAAAAGGCTACTTTCCATTTCCTTGAAGTTTTATGATCTTAGAGACCAGAGCAAGGGGAGTGGTATGGCAAATGCTGAATGTTTAAGTTGCTGACTGAAGACAGCTGCTGGGAATCCCCAAGTGCTGTGGCAAGGGGTGTGGCGGTGACAGCAACCGGTTTGAGAACAACCAAGTAAGACTTCTAGATCTACTGTTCACAGGCTCTTACCAATAATCTCTGTACTTCTGCCATTTAAAAACCTGGCTCAAAAGTTGTCCTCTCCCCACAGCCTTCTTCTTGGCCACTCCTTTACCCCATGTCATTACCATGCTCATGTACCGCATTTTTCATGCGTCTAATTCACCTATAATCATCTATATATTGCTCTGCAAGCATGTTAAGTATCATATCTTAAACGACACTGTGAGCTCTGTGAGGATAGAACTATTCTTCTATTTCTCTAGTTTCCAACCACGGAACTCAGCAAAGTGTATATGCTAATAAGAAAAAAAAATACCAGGTTTCCTCCCCCAGTGACATATAATTTCCACTCAGCTATTCAACACTAACATTTTTACAGGTGAGCAAGTTTGAAAGTATGGTACACTAAGAGCTGTAGAAAATACACCCACACTTGATAGAAAAGATGCCACTTATGGTTGGACCAAACATAAAATATGCCCCACCCAACCAACTAAATTATTACACCATACTTTTTCCTTTGGGCACTTTTCTTTCTGCTACATAAGCCTGTGGCTCATTTTTGTTCTTAGCAACACTGTAACTACAGAAGCTCAACTCTAAATAAGTTCACTGTTGGGAATCTACTCTTCCCACCTACACAACCACTGGCTTCCCACACTGTCTCCAGTGTCTTCTGAGCAACTGCCCAATTACTGATTGTGGAAAGACAGCTTACACACTGAAGGTCCATTCTTGGCAGCCCCTGGGTTTTACTGCTGGTCCTCATGCACTTAGCTTAATTGATTCAGAACAGTATCAAAAAGACATTATTACACAAGTTGGGGGGGTAAAAAGACTATTTAAGAAAATTTAAATGTAAGAGCCCTGGTCATTGTGCTGCTTTAAAACAGGCAAGCATGTGTGACATGGAGAGAACAGAAAAACGCCTATTGAAATAGGGAACTGACTAATTTCATTGCACAAGTTTTAGTGTTTCGCACATATACATTCTCAAAAAGATGGTCTGTTAATGGGAAACACAACTGACTTCAAAATTATAATAAACTGCAATAATAGGATATAGTGTTTTAACACAATTTCAAAAAGTGTACAATCTTTTAAAGACAACAATGTGAATGTTAGTCTGTTTCTGAGAAACACATACTTAGAGAAAAAAACAATATATGCGTGGGCTAACAGAGCAGTTTTCTCTTTCTCAGTAGTGGTCTTTCTTCCCACTGGACTTAGAGATCCTTCTTGGTTGCTATCAACTAACTGGGACCTGAATGCAGCACAAACACAATTCATAAGCACAAAAAATTATGAGCTAGCTTATCACTCCCTTTGGCCATATGGGGGAGAAGGTAAAATAAGCATCGAGTTTTCCTTTGTAACTAAATATACCTTGCCCTACATACACCTTCATGCATGGATGTAAAAATAATTTTGTAATTTATATTTCTATATCCTACCATTTCAGTCACTGAAGGTTTTTACAGCATAAATGACAACTGGGGGCATGCCCTGCTTTCTTTTCTATAAGATAGGACACCAGATTGCCTTCCAATGGAAATAGACCTTGTTGAAAAACAACCCATATAATACCTCCCAAAATGCTCAACAGTTTTTCAGACTATTATTTTAAAAGAACTATACATTACGATCATTATGCTAGCATAGATAAGGAAATCTGTAATGGCTTAGTCGCATCATCTAGGAGAAACACACACCTTCTGGCTATTTTGGTCAGTCTTCATCCAAAAGGGACTTAACAGAAATAGTCTGTGCTTAAAATGCTGATTTAATATCATTTTGACCTGAGCTGTATTATCAAATCATCTTACTAACATGGGATAGGATTGTTACTGTTCTAATGAAACAAAGTGCCTACCTCTCATCTCCCTACAGCAACCCAATTCGTCCCAAGCACACCAACAAATAGTAATTTGACTACTGTGACAAGACAAGAAAAAGGTAATTGTTCAAACACCTGATGAGGGTATCTGAAAATCTGCATGTCCAAGAGTTGATTTTTTTTAAATACATGTTGTTCACTGCAATGGGGGGAAACACACTTATTGATGTTTAATAGTAAAGTATCTTTTATGTGCTCTGGTTTATACAAAATATAGTACTGCATTAACTTCAAAGGTGGTAAGAAGATTAAAATTAAAGTTCATGGGATGTGACATGCAACACAGTATTAAAGATATAAGACTGAGCAATCCCAGTGCCTTAGCAGGATCCTTTTATGTTTCTTTGTTAATGAGGGAAATTCTTAAAATGCAATCCAGCAAGCATAAGTGTGAGTAAAAAGCTTTTAAAATCTTATTACAACATGTTATTTAGTGAGCTAATCATCAAAGCATTTTTTTAGGGGGCTTTAGTTACTAAAATCAATAAAACTCACTTAAAGATATCATATCTGAGCTGCTTTTATTCCTAAAATGTGCTCCTCACATTTAACAATTTCTGGGGAAAAAAAACCTAAAATCATACAGCAGGTTTCCAGTTAAGGGTTTCCTCCCCTCAATCTCACCTCGGACTGAAACCATCCCAAGAACCTCAGACTCTTATTAGGATCTTGGCAGCATTCAGTCTCCCTGGTGTAAGTTAGAAAGAACATGATAAAGGATATTGGCATGGAAGCAGGAAGTTTTATATTGGAAGCTGACAGTGAAAAGTGCCATTCCCTTACAGTTGCTCAAGTACTTTATTCAGGTCTTCTGCTGTCGGAACCAGCGGGGCTCAACGTGTGGTCCTGGGAACTGTAGCAGCAGCATCACCAGGGAGCTTGGTTGAAATGCAAATTCACGGCCCCACCCCAGACCAACTGAATCAGAAACTCTGGGAATGGGGCCCAGCAATTTGTGTTTTAACAAGCACTACAGGAGCTTATGAAGTAAAGTTTGAGAACCACACCTCCCCAAACTTTTCCATGTGCCTAAGAGTCACCTGGGGAAACTTGTTAAAATGCAGATTCAAATTCGGCAGGTCTGAGCTGGGGTATGTGAGCCTACATTTTGAACAAGTTCCAGGTGATGTGTCTGCAGACCACACTGCAAGTGTTTTCCCAAACCGGCTGTTTACCAAAAATCACTCAGAAGGCTCATAAAATTCGAGTACCCAGGAACCACCCCACATCAAATTAATCACAATGTCAGGAGAAAGGCCTAGTCGAATACAACATACTGGTCCTCCACCTCAGCTACCTGGAGAGATTCTAAAAATCCTGATGCCCAGGCCCTATCCAAGACCAATTAAATCAGAATCTCTGGGGTTGGGACCCAGGCATCTGTCTTTTTAGTAATTCTTCAGTGATTCCAATGTGCAGCCAAAGTTGAGAAGGACAGTTCTGGAGTAGAACTGGCTCAACACCTGGCACAGTGGATCCCTTATAACGTTCCCATCCATAAATGCAAAGCTCTGTGAGTTGTAAAATGCACCTAAAGTCGTGTTTTCTTTAAATCATGTTTTGAACCTTAGTTCTGTGGGCACATGTGGCTGTACAACTGAGACCAAGGATTCAGTCATTCATTCCTCACTCTGAACACAAATGTTACCTTTCCTCCACTGAACAGATTTCCATTCTCCTCCCAAGCCCCAGCTATGGCTACTTCTTAGCAATGAGGTAGGTACTCAAGGAAACAGTAGCAACAGTGTTGTGTTGATACAGTTGAAACAGCAGATACACTGTATCCATACAGCCTGCTCCTATGGTGACATCCTCCCAGCCAAACCTGAAACTGATAGATCATGGAAATTTCTAATAACCTACTGGAGTGGAAGGGTCACTGATGAAACCAGAACTTCTAAGCCCATAAAAGGCAGATTTCACCAGTGACAGACATTTTGGCAGAAAGATCCTGGGAAAGGATGAAAACGGTGTGCTTTCCTATAGGAGGATGTGCCACTGTTGAAAGCAAGTCTTCCGGTGGACAGAGACAGGACCTAAACAGCACTGCTCATGACACCATGATACTAATAACTCTGGGGGGGAAGCAATGTATCTATTTATGTCTTATGGCCCCCAGCACCAAGCCACACTAACAAGTACACAATGCTATTAAATATGTAAAACAGAAAGAAAATAGGTGCTGGTTACTAAGGCACTGTCAAGTGATTCTAGTTCTTTTACTCCCATGATCAAACCCTGCTTTGAAGAAGTTTTCCTAAATTTTTCCACAGTCCACCTCCAAAATGACTTTAAGATAAAAGAAAATAAAGATACACTCCTCTTGCCACTTAAGTGAACTTCCATTCTCCTCTTGGTCATGTTCAGTGTCTCTTCTAAATTTGTTGTTTGGTGGAATACATGACACAGTCAAGGCCTGCTAAATGATAATAGTTATTATTCTTTCACCATTGTTGCAACATATCCACAGTGGTCAAAGGGTGTCTTATTTTTTCTGTTTAATTCCAAGAGAAAGAAATCCAGTGGGTGGGGTATTAGAGAAATAATATTTAAATATGTGTGCAAAGTAGCCACTCTTAAATGACACTTTCAAAAGCAGTTTCTGTATGAGCTGGTCAAGCTCACTTTCCTTTTAAAATTCTTGTTACAGTCATTCAGTTAACCCAAACTCACTTTAAAATGTGTGAAAATAGCACCTCCTGAAAGCGTGTTCACATATGCTTTGGAGCAATGGAGCGTGAATAGTAAAACAGCCTTTGCCAAACTCATATAACTAAACAGGAGTGAATTTTTGCAGTCCCATGACTTTGCTGAGCCAACCTATGTATCATCCCAGGACTGGCTTTAATACATCATAGACATCCAAGAGAAGGCAGAAAAGTCACAAATAAGTGACTCAACCTAATAAATATTTCATAGACTTTTTTTTACATGGCAGTCTTTTTCAAAATGAATTCTACTTCTTAACCAAAAAGCAAATTGGCTAAGTACAGGTGTGGGTTTAGGATTTAAGCTTTTAGAATTGAAACTATGAAAGTTATCAAGATATGTAATTTGACAAAGTGTCAGTCTCTGCTCTTTCACGCATTTCTTATGAACCAATGCCCAAAGAGGGACCAGGTCTGAAAGAAAATGCACAGGCCACAGAAAAGTGGCAAAAATACAAAATGAAATACATTTCAAGTATCAAAGCCAAAGAAAAACAAAACGAATTTACAATTTCCAGGATACTTTATTGCAATTTCCACTTTACATATTAAATGAATATTTTTAGACTAGGCAGAGTGTTTATACTATCCAGTCGCAGTTAATCCCCTAATCTCACAAAATGAAAAGAAGCAGTTTTAAAAGAACATCAATTTAGGTACTTACGGTATGGGGACAAGGGGCACTTGTCTTAGCCAGAAAAAGGGTTGATGCTTTTCAGTATAAGTTTCACTGAAATTTTTCTCTATTATTTTTCCCATTGATGCTAAGTACTCATAAGTAAAACAATCACCCTTTTTGTCATTCTGCCCTTCCTTGGGCTTTACATTCTGTCTTGAGCATTTAACTCAAAAAGTCAGTTTACACTCAAGTGTACACATTAAAAAAACAACACATGCCCTATCTCCCACACATCCAAATGGACAGGGATTAGAATTAACCTGGCTTTTAGCTGTAACAGTTTTATTCTAAACAATTTCAACCACACATTTGAAGGGTAAAATAAAAGTACAAAACCGGAGGAAACCATAAAATTCCTACACACTTGCTGTTTAAATAGTTCTCGAATCGTCAAACCTAACATGGGTTTCTTAAAAGTGAAATCGACACAAAAGCGAGTGCACGCGTAATGTACAAATTGACAGTGGCTCTATGGGGACAGCTCTCTTTGAATGAGCTATTACCCAGACTGTGGAATTAAAAAAAAAAAAATCTCACTCTTTAAATGTGAGAGAGCCGGCGGTGCGCTTCACTAGAAACACATTTTAATGGGTAAGTTCGGGTAAAAATAGGTCCTAAGGGAACATGTGTTTTGACAAAAAACCTCTTCCCTCCCCAGGACACAAGGAAACCCGAAGGAAAAAGATGGGTAAGCTCATAGGCTCCGGAGCTAAGTTCCATCACTGGCAGAACAGAAGTTGGATAGTTGCTATTTTTTACGTTGCAATGGGATAGTAACGCTCCATGTGCATGGTACGCGGGGCGGGAACACCGGCGGGACTTCCACTGGGGGTCAAGGAAACCCAATACAGGAGAGGTCAACACCGTGAGCGACCCAGAGCTCCCAAACCCGGGAGATGGGGAGCCGGGGTGGCGAAGGAGAGGGTCAAAACTCCTCGAAGTTATCTCAAAGAGAAAGCGAACACCTCTGGGAGTCAGCGAGCCATCTCTCGCAGCAGCACCCCTCTCCAAGTGTGGGGCGCTTGCCTCAGAGGGCAGAAAGTGCGGGGTGCCCTTACTCAGGGAGAGTGGCTCCAGGGACCCGGGGCAGCCAGAGGGGCAGGGGCAGCGGCCGGCGGGGAGGCGGACTCGTACTTTGCCTCAACTCTGAGCCCCATCCCGAGCGCAAGGGAGAGGGCGGCGGAGGGCACGGTACTCACTAGGGCTCGTTGGTGAACCGGGGGGTCCGGGGCTGCTGGTATCCGTACAGGTGACAGTAGAGCACATCGAAGCAAAAGCAGCACATCTCCGCTGACACCACCATCTTCCGGGAGCCGGGCGATGAGGACGAGGCGGCGGACGACAAGGAGGGCGAGGGAGAGGTGGCGGCGGCCGGGGTAGAAAGTAGGGTCCCCACTCCGCAGCTCGGAGGGGGCGACAAGGAAATCCCCCCGCCGCCGCCGCCGCAGCCCTGGGGGGGAGAGAGGGTACAGCCGCTGCCGCTACCTCCTCCGGCTAGACCTCCTAGCCCGTTGAGCCGCGTACCGGCGCCTCCTAGTCCCAGCTCCCCTGCTCGGCACTGGCTCTCTCCACTGCAGTGGGAGGAGGAGGAGGCGCCACCACCGCCACCCGAGCCAGAGGGGGGCGAACTGGACAGTTTCTGCTTCTTCACCCCGCAGCAACCCGCCGCCATCTTGGAACGGTCTCCCCCACGCAGCGCTTCCGACCCATAAGTGAGGCGAGCTGGCGGCGGGGGCGAGCACGCTGCGGCCCCGGCCGCCGGGGGCGCGCCAGGGGCTCGCGGGCCACGCGCGCGCGCGCCGCTCCCTGGTCCGGCCGCCCGGCCACGCGGCCAGCCCGCGCGCGCCCCCGCCCCGGCGCGCGCCCCGCGCTTTCGCGGCTCGGCACCTCTCGCCTGTCCCGCCGGCCTCGCGCCTCCTCCTCCTCGGAGCCGAGCCTCAGCCTCGAGCCCCGCGGCCCTACGAGGATGAGAGACGGGAAGCCCAGTAGGAAGGAAAGAGAAGAAAGCGGAGAATGGGAGCAAAGGGAGGAAGTGGGCACCCCGGAGACGGAGGAGCGAAAGGGAAACTAATGGGAAGGAAGCGGGGAGAAACAAGAAAGTCCGAAGTAAGTATCCAAGTCCCAAAGTACGACTCAGTGACGGGCACTGCACATAGTGTTAGTGACACCTGAGCCAAATTAAGTGGAACCTGAGCCACCGGCCTCAAATACGCTAGGTTCTGAACTGCCGGAGTGTGATCAAGCAGGTGCTTGGAACTCCACACCTGAGATCGCCCCTTATGAATCAGTCGGGGAACGGGCCATACTGCAGTGACTCCATCTGAACACGCATATAATCTTTTTTCCAAGATTATGGTAAAAGAGACACACTCTGTCCTTATTGACAGACATTCCAGCCCAATCGACTCTATATATCCCCATGCGTGTTCCTCAACTTTCCTTCCTAGCCCCGTAAAGACCTTTAAAAGCAAAAAATAAAATCCTAACCAACACCTCACTGGTTCACAAATGTTCATTGTGGTCTGGAACTTGCACTGGTGGGTTATTGGGAGAGGGGATTGGCTTGGGAACAAAGCAGATTAGAAATATATCTGTAGTTAGCACAGATCTTACAGATAAACAGGGCAGGTAGTATACTTAGTCACAAGTTGAAAGATTTTGTTCAGGTATATGATGAGTTGTTAGTATTCTTTTAAAATTTTCTCAAAGAATGCTTGGATGGATGAGGAGGCGTTTGATTGAGTCACTCCCATTCTGGGCGCCCAAGACAATAATCAAATGTAAAATATTCATAGAAACGAAAGCTCATAGAAACAAAGTCTAAGCTTTTTGTGTTGTGTCTATGCCTTGCCAAAACATCTAGACAAAGTGAGGTATCTATCTGCATATTTGGAGGCATCAGAGGATTGATCGATTTTGTCACCTTTGAGCTAAATATGTGATATCTTGCAGATAGGTGAGGGCTGTTCATTTCACTCCAGGGGAAAAATAAGTCAACAAATTTTGAGCCTCTGTGTCTAGTATGTTTATGACACTGTTATTATTTAGTCACTAAGTGATGTCCAATTCTTCTGTAACCCCGTGAACTGTAGCCCACCAGGCTCCTCTGTCCTTGGGATTTCCCAGGCAAGAATACTGAAATGGGTTGCCATTCCCTTCTCCAGGGGATCTTCCCCATCCAGGGATCAAACCCACGTCTCTTGTGTCTCCTGCATTGGCAGGCAGATTCTTTACCACTGAGCTACCAGGGGACTTGTGTTGAAATCCAGGAACTATTCTTCCCCACTCTAAAAGTTTATGAATTGAGTCAGATCTGTGCACCTAATCAGATAAATAACTACTATTTATTGAGCACTTTTTGGGTGCCAAATGCCATGCCTCATCTTACCCCTGCTGCTGCTGCTGCTAAGTCGCTTCAGTTGTGTCCGACTCTGTGCGACCTCAGAGACGGCAGCCCACCAGGCTCCGCCATCCCTGGGATTCTCCAGGCAAGAACACTGGAGTGGGCTGCCATTTCCCTCTCCAATGCATGAAAGTGAAAAGTGAAAGTGAAGTCTCTCAGTCGTGTCCGACCCTCGGTGACCCCATGGACTGCAGCCTTCCAGGCTCCTCCGTCCATGGGATTTTCCAGGCAAGAGTACTGGAGTGGGGTGCCATTGCCTTCTCCATCATCTTACCCCATAACCCTACAAATAATATATTATGTCATTTGATCTTCACATGAGGTTGAAGAGGTTGCTCATTTACAGATGAGGAAATTGAACCTCAGTAGTAACTTGCCCAACATCACACACCTATAAAGTGATGGATTTTAATGTGAACATGTCTGACTCCAAAAACCATGCTGTTGTGCTACACTGCCTCTCAGTACTTGTGTAGGATAAAAGGCTAGAGACGGATAAAAGATGGTGACATTAAGCTACAGTAGGTGGACTGGAGGTTAAATAAAAACAAGAACATCGTTTTTATGGAAAGATTAGAAAACACTGAAATATGTTAAGAAGGAAAGATGAAGACTCTCCTAAAAGAGAGATTTTATGAAACAGACAGATCAATTGTCTAGGATAGTTAGATGCAACCTAAAGGCGAAAGAGATGGTTTAACTGGTTTGTGATATGTGATCACATCCTCTCAAACCTCATCATTGCTGTTAGAACTATCCTCCTGTTTGAGGGAAAATAACAATTTGTTGTCAACCACTGGTGTAGTTTTTAAAAAATGTATTAATTTGTCTGTGTTGCAGAAGAGAAAGCAGATTTTCTTTCTTTCTTTCTTTTTTTTTTTTTTTTTACTGCTTCACAACAACCAGTACCGTTAGAGTGTTTTGTTTTGTTCTTTATCCTTAACTATCAGAGCCTACCTTTTAATTTGTTTGAAACTAGGACAAATACAATATCAGACAATAGGTACCAATTTACTCAGCACTCCACTAAGAAGTGGTCACTTCTAGAGTAGAAAAGCAGAGCCATTTAATGACATCACACAACAGTGTAGCACAGGAAGCAAAGTAGGATACCATGGATGGCTGCTTCTGCTAGGGGAATTCAGGAAAGCAGAATGTAATCTCCCAATTTAGAATTTGGCCAGTAGACAAGAGTCTAACACCCCTACTCTTGTGAAAATAGCAAGGAATCTTTAATAAGCACCAGTAGTCATGTCCTTAGTTCTGCATTTCATCTGAAAGACAAAGCACTATCATGGTTATCATCCAGGCTAGGGGACTGATGCAATGGGAAACCCTAAGACAAGGACATCCCAGTTGAGTTACAAAAATAGCTTTCCCCCCAAGGATTTTAAATGCCAACCCCAAATCTTCCAAACATAAAGGAAATAGACAAACCCAAACACAATCCTTGTAGAAAAGACATCATTATCTGACCACTAGGTGTTACTATCTGAAGGACTTTGTTGAATTGGCTGGCTAAAAGGGGAAAAACACTCCAACTTTTTTCTCTGTGCTAACTTCTCCTGATTCTGGCTTGTCTCCCATACTAACCATGAGCCTCAAGATGCTTTGCAAATCCCTTGGCAAGTGGTGGTGGTGGTGGTAATGCCTCCTTTTAGCCTTTGAGGAAATACTTCTGCACTTGTTTTCTTGCAAAGTCACCACCATAGAAATAAACATATTTCATTCAAACACAAAATCCACAGATCAAATTCTGTGGGAAAAAAACTTTTTTTTTTACATCTGCACAAAGTGCATGCTGGATGAGGAAACTGACCTTGCTTAGGATTCCCTTGACTTGAAGTATAAAGGTCAAAGTATGATAAAGCACATGTTTCTACCCGCTGCTGATACTGGAGTGAAGTGATAATATCCTCCAGAGGAAACGTTAAGGTGCCTTCTGCTTTTTGTAACTGACTGTCAAGCTGGGAGCAAAAGATTCCATGTTTCTTTTAAATGAAAAAGAAGTAAATAGGCCATAGTTTCTTTGTTGACAAAGTACATTCAAACTTTAAGCATTTCTGCTTCTGTATCTGCCTGTAAATTGCTGTTAACTAACTCTTGTCAAATGCTTTTTTACACAACTGTGACAAACTATTTGAACAAAGGTTATGCACATTAGTAACTGCAGTAAAACTGGAAATTGAATTATACCTAATAGTTGCTGATTATTTTATCATTACCTCAATTTATTCTCATGCTTACAATAGTTATTCTTCATTTCAGAAAAAAAAGAATAATTGTAATTTGATGAGTAGTGAACACATAAAAATGTTGCAAAATTGTTTTCTTAGGTTTCTGGCAGTGTGGATGGCATGAGGAACATTCACATAGTTCAATGAAAAAACTTCCATTTATGCCCAAACAAGTGTTATTTTTATCCTCTGTCATCAAACTTTCTCAACTGTCATCCTTGAACAACTGCAGAATGTAGTATTATTAGCTACCACTTTGATCTAACCTTGTACACATATGACACATGGTTGTGGTGGCGGAGGTGGTGATCAGTTCCCTTTTATATTTGAATGAATATGTGAATAAATACTGAAATTCTTTACCTGCTTTACAGTTCAAATGGATAAATCAGCTTTTGTTTTCTTGATTACAAATCAGATCCTTCCCTCCTGAAACCGGTCTTTATCTAATGAACACATTAATGAGACAAAGGACCATGGTCTACTTTTGACTGTTTTCTAGTTGTTTCATTTATATCTTCTATTGTCAAGCAAGCTAATTGAATGTTGTTTCACTACCTATTTCCTTGAGACAAAGTTATATCAACTCTTCAATAAGATTTAGGTATGTGAATATCTATACTGAATGTGGAAGAATTCACAAAACTAGCTAGTTGTGGGTTGGCAAGGAAAGTTTTTAGAGAAGAGATGATCAAAATGAGTGTTATTTTGGGCAGTTATGGGAGTTGTAATATACTGAGAAATATCAGTGATTTCAGATATACAGATGATACCACCCTTATGGCAGAAAGTGAGGAGGAACTAAAGAGCCTCTTGATGAAAATGAAACAGGAGAGTGAAAAAGTTGGCTTAAAACTCAACATTCAGAAAACTAAGATCATGGCATCTGGTCCCATCAGTTCATGGCAAATAGATGGGGAAACAGTGGAAACAGTGGGAGACTTTATTTTGGGGGGCTCCAAAATCACTGCAGATGGTGACTGCAGCCATGCAATTAAAAGACCCTTACACCTTGGAAGAAAAGTTATGACCAACCCAGACAGCATATTAAAAAGCAGAGACATTATTTTGCCAACAAAGGTCCGTCTGGTTAGTTCAGTTCAGTTCAGTCGCTCAGTCGTGTCCGACTCTTTGCGACCCTATGAATCGCAGCACGCCAGACCTCCCTGTCCATCACCAACTCCTGGAGTTCACTCAGACTCATGTCCATCGAGTCAGTGATGCCATCCAGCCATCTCATCCTCTGTCGTCCCCTTCTCCTCTTGCCCCCAATCCCTCCCAGCATCAGAGTCTTTTCCAATGAGTCAACTCTTTGCATGAGGTTGCCAAAGTACTGGAGTTTCAGCTTTAGCATCATTCCTTCCAAAGAAATCCCAGGGCTGATCTCCTTCAGAATGGACTGGTTGGATCTCCTTGCAGTCCAAGGGACTCTCAAGAGTCTTCTCCAACACCACAGTTCAAAAGCATCAATTCTTCGGCGCTCAGCTTACTTCATAGTCCAACTCTCACATCCATACATGACCACAGGAAAAACCATAGCCTTGACTAGATGGACCTTTGTTAAGGCTATGGTTTTTCCAGTAGTCATGTATGGATGTAAGAGTTGGTCTATAAAGAAAGCTGAGCACTGAAGAATTGATGCTTTTGAACTGTGGTGTTGGAGAAGGCTTGAGAGCCCCTTAAACTGCAAGGAGATCCAACCAGTCCATCCTAAAGGAGATCAGTCCTGAGTGTACATTGGAAGGACTGATGTTGAAGCTGAAACTCCAATACTTTGGCCACCTGATGCAAAGAACTGACTCATTTGAAAAGACCCTGATGCTGGGAAAGATTGAAGGCGGGAGGAGAAAGGGACAACAGAGGATGAGATGGTTGGATGGCATCACCGACTCAATGGACATGAGTTTGAGTAAACTCTGGGAGTTGGTGATGGACAGGGAGGCCTGGTGTGCTGCAGTTCATGGGGTCTCCAAGAGTTGGACACGACTAAGTGAACTGAATTGAACTGAACTGAACAGGAGTTGTGAGCAACCAAAATGCAAAGGTGTATTTACTTGACTATTTCACTCTTTTCTTTTTTCCTTAAAGACTTCATCTACTATCCTCTATGCATTTAGTGGGGTGAAAAAATGTATATACTGCAAGTGTGCCCCACCTCCAAATTTAATTTAAACATATAGTTGTTTTCCTATAATTAATCTCATCAGGTTCTGGAGCACCTACTCCAGTTGCCTGGAGGCACAGTTTGGGCACAGGTTGGACAGATTAAGGTTGTCAATTAAAATGTAAAACTGTGTTCTGAATTAAAACTCTCTTTTGTGCGAACATTTGATTTAAAGTTCATGGCAGTGAGTGAGTCCCATAATCTCTGCTGGATCCTAGTTGAAGTCTAGCTCATTTTGCCTTACCCTCTTCACTGTTTAAATGTCAGTAATTTATGGCTTAGTCTCTCACTATTGGCAATGCACAATGATTTGGTCAGAAAACTCATTGGTCTGTTCACTCATGCCACAGCGACTGCCTGGCAACTATGCTGCCTCTTAATTCTCAGCTGCCTTCAGCATTCTCCACAGGTCCCCACAAGGAATTATGGATTTCTTCCATACCACTTGACAGGCTTCTCTCTAACTAACCCCCTCCCCATGTTGCCACTTCTACTGCAGATGATTCGTGATGGCTTATGACTTTTCTAAGGGGCTTGAAATTTCCCATGCTTCACTTGCTCTGTGAGTCCCTCAAACATCTCTGATTCTTCTTTCCTTTTTTTATATTAAGATATAATTCACAAAGCATGCAGCCCACCCATTTAAATTCAATGATTTTTCATATATTCATGGAGTTGTGCAATCAGCAACATAATTTTGGAACACTTTTCTAATCCCCATACCCATTAGCATTCATTCTCCATTCTCTCCACTGCCACTCACCCCCAAGCCCCTGTCAAGCAAAAACCTATTTTTTGTTTCTATAGATTTGCCTGTTCTGTACATTTCATATAAATGGAATCATACAATATTTGTCCTTTTGTGTTTGCCTTATTTCACTTAGCATCATGTTTTCAAGGTTCCTCCATGCCATAGCGTCTATCAGTACTTTATTCTTTTTAATGGCAGAATAATATTCCATTATATGGCTATACTCTAGTTTATCCATTCATCAATTGATTGACATTTGGGTTGTTTCCACTTTTTGATTATTATAAATAATGCTGCAATGAATATTCATGTACAAGCTTTTATGTGGATGTATGTTTTCATTTGAAGGGTATATACCTAGTGATGAAATTATATACTATATACCATATGGTAACTCCATATTGTAACCTTTTGAGGAATGGCCAGACTGTTTTCCAAACTGGCTGCACCATTTTCAAATTCCATCTGCAATATGTGAGGATTCCTATTTTTCCATATTCTTGCCAATGCTTGTTTTTATTTTTTTTTACTTAATGACATTTTATTTAAAATAATAATTTCAATGTAATCAAAACAAAAATTCATGTACTCTTATACACTTTTTTATTTTAAAAAATTATTATTGTAGCCATGCTAGTGGGTGAGAGGTAGTATTTCATTGTAGTTTTCATTTGCACTTCTGTAAGGACTAACATGTGCTTATCACCCATTTATATATCTTTTTTAGAGAAATGTTTTTTCAAATCCTCTACTTATATTTATTTAATTAATTTATTTTTGGCCACACTGCACAGCTTTGGGGACCTCAGTTCCCTGACCAGGGATCAAACCTGTGCCCCCTGTAATGGGAGCATAGAGTTCTAACCACTGGACCACTAGGAAGTTCCCCAGCCCATTTTTTTTTCTATTTAATATATTTAACCTATTTATTTATTTACTTTTTAAATTAAAATTTATTTATTTTTTAATTGAATGTTAATTGCTTTACAGAATTTTGTTGTTTTCTGTCAAACCTCAACATGAATCAGCCGTAGGTATTCATATATCCCCTCCCTCTTGAACCTCCCTCCCATCTCCCTCCCCATCCCACCCCTCTAGGTTGATATAGAGCCCTTGTTTGAGTTCCCTGAGACATACAGCAAATTCCCATTGGCTATCTATTTTACATGTGGTAATGTAAGTTTTCATGTTACTTTTTCCATTTATCTCACCCTCTCCTCCCCTCTCCCTGTGTCCATAAGTCTGTTCTCTATATTCTGTTTCTCCATTGCTGCCCTGCAGATAAATTCTTTGGTACCATCTTTCTAGATTCCATATATGTGCGTTAGTATATGATATTTATATTTCTCTTTCTGACTTACTTCACTCTGTATAATAGGCTCTAGGTTCATCCACCTCATTAGACTCAAATGCGTTCCTTTTTATGGCTGAGTAATATTCCCTCATGTATATGTACCACAGCTTCTTTATTCATTCATCTGTCGATGGACATCTAGGTTACTTCCATGTTCTAGCTATTGTAAATAGTGCTGCAATGAACAATGGGATACATGTGTCTCTTTCAATTTTGGTTTCCTCAGGGTATATGCCTAGGAGTGGGATTGCTGGGTCATATGGTGGTTTTATTCCTAGCTTTTTAAGGAATCTCCATACCGTCTTCCGTAGTGGCTGTATCAATTTACATTCCCATCAGCAGTGCAAGAGGTTCCCTTTTCTCCACACCCTCTCCAGCATTTATTGTTTGTAGACTTTTTGATTTGGCCATTCTGATTGGTATGAGGTGATAGCTCATTGTAGTTCTGATTTGCATTTCTCTGATAATGAATGATGTTGAGCATCTTTTCATGTGTTTGTTAGCCATCTGTATGTCTTCTTTGGAGAAATGTCTTTTTAGGTCTTCTCCCCACTTTTTGATTGGGTTGTTTATTTTTCTGGCATTGAGTTGTATGAGCTGCTTGTATATTTTAGAAATTAATCCTTTGTCAGTTGTTTCATTTGCTATTATTTTCTCCCATTCTGAGGGTTGTCTTTTCACCTTGTTTATAGCTTCTTTTGCTGTGCAGAAGCTTTTAAGTTTAATTAGGTCCCACTTGTTTACTTTTGTTTTTATTTCCATTACCCTAGGAGGTGGGTCATAGAGTATCTTTCCTCTGCCCATTTTTAAACAGAGTTATTTGTCTTCTTATTATTAGGTTGTAAGAATTTTTTATAAATTTGAGATATCAGGATATATCATTTTCAAATATTTTCCTCCACTCTGTGTGTTGTGTTTTTTTTTTCACTTTCTCAGTGGTGTCCAATTTATTTGTTGCTTGTACTTTTGATATTATATCTAAGAAAGCATTTCTAAATACAAGGTCATGGAGATTTACATCTATGTTTACTTTTAAAAGTTTCATAGTTTTAGTTCTTATATTTCATCTTTGATTCATTATGATTTACTTTTTGTATATGGTGTGAGGAGGGGTCCAAGTTGATTCTTTGGCATACAGATATCTAGTTGTCCCAGCCAATATTTGTTGAAGAGAGTCTTTGTTCTCCATTGAAAACAATCAAAAATAATATATAAGGTTTATTTCTGGGCCCTCAGTATTCTGTTCCACTGATGGACATGCCTGTCCTTGGGTCAGCACTACACTGTCTTAATTACTGTAGCTTTGTGGAAAGTTTTGAAAAGAGGAACTGTGGATCTTCTAAATTTGTTATTCTTTTTCAAGATTATTTTGGCTCTTCTGGGACCCTTGCATTTCCATGTTAATTTTGTGATCATCTTGTCAATTTCTGAAATGCAGCCAATTGGGATTTTGATAGGCATTGCATTGAATGTAGATCACTTTGAGGTGTATTGACATCTTAACAATATTTGGTCTTCTAATCCATCAACATGGGATTTCTCTCCATTTATCAAGATCTGCTTTAATTTCCTTCACCAATGCTTTGTAGTTTTCAGAGTATAATGTTGCATTTCTATTGTTAACCGTATTTCTAAGTATTTTATGCTTTTGAAGTTATTGTAGTTGGAATTGTTTTATTAATTTTAGTTTTTGAATTGTACATTGTATAGAAACATAACTGACTTTTATATATAGATCTTGTCTCCTAAAACCTAGCAGAACTGTTTATAGTAATATTTTAATTTGATTTCTTAGTGTTTTCTGTATACAAGATCAAGTCATCTGCAAACAGATATTTTTACCTCTTCCTTTCCAATCTAGATGCCTTTTATTTCTTTTTCTTGCCTAATTGTCCTGGCTGAAACATCCAGGACAATGTTAAATAAAACTGGCAAGAGAAGACATACCTGTCTTGTTCCTGGTCATCGCTGCTGTTGCTCAGTCACTAAGTCATGTCCGACTCTTTGTGACCCCATGGACTGCAGCATACCAGGCTTCCCTGTCCTTCACTATCTCCTGGAGTTAGCTCAAACACATATCCAACCAAAAGACATAGACTGGCTGGGTGGATGAAAATACATGTATGTATGCATAAAAAAAAAAAAAAAAAAAACACATATCCATCAAGGCTTGTCAGTTTTGCTGTTTTTCTCAAACCAACTTTTGTTTCTTTGATTTCCTCTATTGCTTTTCTACCTTCCAATTCATCTATCTCTGTTCTAATTTTTACTATTTCCTTCCCTATATTTGCCTTGTGTGTACTTTACCTTTTGTTCTAGTTTCTTCAGGTAAGAGGCTAGGGTATTGATTTGAGATATTTCTGCTTTTTAAGTAAAGGTCTTACAGCTATAAATTTCCCCCTAAGCACTGCTTCAGCTATATCCCATAATCTTTGGCATATTGTAGTTTTGCTTTTTTTTTTTTTAAATCTCAAACTATTTTTAAATTTCTTTTGTGATTTTTTTCTTTGACACAGTAGTCATTTGGGAGTGTTTTATTTAATTTCCACTTATTTGTGAATTTCTCAAGTTTCTGTTATTTAGTTCCAATTTTATTCTTTGTGGTAGAGACTACTGTTGTAAAATTTCAATCATTTTAAATGCTTCTAAGCTTATTTTATGGCCTAGCATATAGTCTTTTCTGGAGAATATTCCATGTTCACTTAAGAAGATTATATATTCTGCTGTTACTGGGTTCAGTTCAGTTCAGTTCAGTTCAGTTGCTCAGTTGTGTCCGACTCTTTGTGACCCCATGAATCGCAGCATGCCAGGCCTCCCTGTCCATCACCAACTCCCAGAGTTCACTTAGACTCACGTCCATCAAGTCAGTGATGCCATCCAGCCATCTCATCCTCTGTCGTCCCCTTCTCCTCCTGCCCCCAATCCCTCCCAGCATCAGAGTCTTTTCCAATGAGTCAGCTCTTCGCATGAGGTAAAGAATGCTCTATAGATGCACGTTTAGGGTTAGCTGGTGTATAGTGTTGTCCAAGTCTTCTATTTACTTATTAAAAAACAAGAGTGGCTCACATATAACCATAAAAAAGATATTCAAAGAGCCAAATGGGGAGTCATTGAAGGGTTCAGTAAGATAAATTTTGCTGCTATGTGGAGAATTGTACTCAAAGAGAACAGAGAGGAAGAAATGAGACCAAGCAAGAAACTTCCACAATCCAGGGTATGCCTGGATGTAGGTGGTGGCAGTTATTATGAAATGAATGGATATATTCTACATAAATTTTGGAGATAAATTCAAGAAGATTTACTGATAGATATGTTGTTGAGGTGAGGAAAAAGAAGCAATTAAGAATAATGCCTAGATTTTTTAAGTAACTGGATAAACAGTGGTGACTGAGATGGGAAAGATAGGAACACGAGCTATTTGGGAAAAATAGCAAAAGTTCTTGACATAATAAGTTTAAGGTATCTGCCAGATATCCAAATGAAGATGTCAAGTAGATAGTCAAATATACATGTTATATACTCAGAGTAGAGTCTTGAAATACACTTGAGAGTTATCAGCATATTTGTGGTATTTGAAGCCATGGTCTGGATAAGATAACATAGAGAAAGAATACAGTGGCCCTCTGTTTCCATGCCTTTTGCATCTGCAGATTCAGCCAACCTCAGATTTTGATCTTCAACTAGTTGAATCCACAGATGTGAAACCCTAGGATAAGGAGGACTGGCTATATTCCTGTCCTACACCATTTTATGTTAAGACTTGCACATTTGCAGATTTTGGTATGTGTGGGGGCCTTCTGGAACCAATCCACTCTGGATATCAAGGGTTGACTGTATAAAGAAAAAAGAGAAGAAAACCCAGCAGTGAGTCCTGAGGTACCACAATGTTAGGAGAAATCTGCAAAGGAGACTAAAGAAGAGCATCCAGTGAGGTAGGGGGAAATTCAGCAGTGTCATGTCACAATATCCAAAGAAGAAAATGTTTTAACTTGGAGGGAAAAGTGAACAATGTAAAATGTTTCAGAGAGTTCAAGTAAGATAAGGATAAAGTTTCTACTGTATTTGGCAAGATGGAGGTGGCTTGTTGAAATAACAGCAGTGATTTCATTGGCGTGGAGAGGCCTGAAGCCAGATTAGAATGGGTTGAAAAGTGAATAGGGAGGCAAGGAACTTCTCATAGTGTGTATACAGATAACTCTGTTGAAACATTTGACTCTGAAGTGCAGAGAAATGAGGGAATAGCTAGAGAGGAATATTGGGTTGAAAGAGGGCTTTTCTTTAATTACGGATAGTTTCTAGAGTTCTTATAAGTAGTTGTTATTATTACAAATTCTTCAGTGGAGTATGCTGCCGCTGCTGCTAAGTCACTTCAGTTGTGTCCGACTCTGTGTGAGCCCATAGACGGCAGCCCACCAGGCTTCCCCGTCCCTGGGATTCTTCAGGCAAGAACACTGGAGTGGGTTGCCATTTCCTTCTCCAATGCATGAAAGTGAAAAGTGAAAGTGAAGTCGCTCAGTCGTGTCCGACTCTCAGCCACCCCATGGACTGTAGCCTTCCAGGCTCCTCCATCCATGGGATTTTCCAGGCAGGAGTGTTGGAGTGGGGTGATACCTACAAGTAATTTTTGGACTGATGATTTAATTCTGAAACACTTCTGAACAGCAAAAGTACTGAGATCTCAAAGCATTAATTATTATTTTATTCTAGTTTCATAAATAGGGAGATGGATAAGATAGAATCAGCCAGGAAAGAAGGGGGATTCAGCTGTATGAAAATGATGAACACTTAAAGAAGGCAGGCAGTAAAATGCTTGGATTTGGGTAGTGGTTGAAGTGTGATGGGGTGAGAGAAGTAGACAGTTGAGAGGCAACGAGGAAGGATATACATTTTATAAACCAGCTTGAGGATTCCAGTGAAAATGTTGATAGCATGATGTTTTTACTACTTCAGCAAAATTTTGCTCTTCAGAATCACAACAGAGCCTAGTGATTGCTTTGGGCATAGCTTGTCTACTAGGACTGTAGTAAACATCTACTCTCAAGCCTTTAGCACAAGTAGCTGTTCATTCATTGTTCAGTTTTGAGCAAGTTACTTAACCTCACTTTCCTTCTCTCTTAAATTGTGTATTAGTAGAAATGTCAATAACCTCAGATATGCAGATGACACCACCCTTATGGCAGAAAGTGAAGAGGAACTAAAAAGCCTCTTGATGAAAGTGAAAGAGGAGAGTGAAAAAGTTGGCTTAAAGCTCAACATTCAGAAAACAAAGATCATAGCATCTGGTCCCATCACTTCATGGCAAACAGATGGGGAAACAGTGGAAACAGTGGCAGACTTTATTTTTTTGGGCTCCAAAATCACTGCAGATGGTGACGGCAGCCATGAAATTAAAAGATGCTTACTCCTTGGAAGGAAAGTTATGACCAACCTAGATAGCATATTAAAAAGCAGAGACATTACTTTGCCAACAAAGGTCCGTCTAGTCAAGGCTATGGTTTTTCCAGTGGTCATGTATGGATGTGAGAGTTGGACTGTGAAGAAAGCTGAGCACCAAAGAATTGATGCTTTGAACTGTGGTGTTGGAGAAGACTCTTGAGAGTCCCTTGGACTGCAAGGAGATCCAACCAGTCCATCCTAAAGAAGATCAGTCCTGGTTGTTCATTGGAAGGACTGATGTTGAAGCTGAAACTCCAATACTCTGGCCACCTCATGCGAAGCATTGGCTCATTAGAAAAGACTCTGATGCTGGGAGGGATTGGGGGCAGGAGGAGAAGGGGACAACAGAGGATGAGATGGCTGGATGGCATCACCGACTTGATGGACATGAGTTTAAGTGAACTCCGGGAGTTGGTGATGGACAGGGAGGCCTGGCATGCTGCGATTCATGGGGTCGCAAAGAGTCAGACACGACTGAGCAACTGAACTGAACTGAAGGTATTTCATAGACTTGTTGTAAGGATTAAATTTTAAAAATGTGTGTAAAGTGCTTAGCATAGTGCCTATACTAGTTAGGGTAGACAAGCACTTGTTGAGCATTTACTATGTAACAGACCCCATAACAGGGATGTAGAAATGAATAAGGTGTTTCTAATCCTGTGAGGTCTTACAATCCAATGTAGAGTCAGAGAAAGACTTCTAAACAGAGAAGTAAAAGTACCCCACCTCATTCCAGCAACCCACTTACATGGCTACATTTGACATATTTTCTTCATTTAGAACTGTTTCACATATGAAACCCTTAACCTTAAAATTCCACACTAACCAAAAACTCCTATGTATTTACCTCTAACTAACTCCCTTCAGTTCAGTTCAGTCACTCAGTCATGTCCGACTCTTTCCAATGAGTCAACTCTTCTCATGAGGTGGCCAAAGTACTGGAGTTTCAGCTTCAGCATCATTCCCTCCAAAGAAATCCCAGGGCTGATCTCCTTCAGATGGACTGGTTGGATCTCCTACTCCCGTTAAATTGCTCTGTGATCTCATGTCTTTGTGACCTCAGGTCTCTAGACCCATCCCTATTCTCCAGTCTTCCTGCTATACCCTCCTTTACCACATCCACTTCACCCCTTTTGCTGCCCACACTTTCACTAGCTTCCTCAATTCCCTCTTATTACCTTCAACCACATCTGCTCTGCCAAACTCTAATCTTGGATGAACTTTATCATATGTTTTCTTTACTTCTACTTTCTTTGTGTTTATTTTGTTGTTCTTTTTCTAGATTTTTCAAATGAATGTCTAGTTTTTTCATTTTCAGGTTTTATTTCTTTTCAAATATAAACATTTCAGGCTATAGCTTTCCCTCTAAGTATTGCTTTGATTGCATCCCACAAACTTTGGTAGGTAGTATTTTCATTTTAGTTGAAATCGAAGTATTTTACAATTTTTAATATTATCTCATCTTTGACCCATGGTTTATTTAAAAGTATGTTTTAAAATTTTCAAAACATATGTGGTTTTTCTATTTATTATTTTGTTGTTGATTTCTGGCTTAATTGCATTATGATCATTGAATGTCATTTGTATTATTTTAATCCTTTGTTTTGTGACCCAGTACATGATCAGTTTTGGTGAGTCTTTTTTTTTTTTTTTTTGGTGAGTCTTCTATGTGTGCTTGAAGAGAATGTGTATTCTGAAATTGTTAGGTTGAGTGTTCTATACACTATTAGATTAATTTTGTTAATTGTGTTATTAAAATCTTCTGGATACTTACTGATTTTTTGTTC
Source organism: Bos indicus x Bos taurus (assembly GCF_003369695.1). Lineage (NCBI taxonomy): Eukaryota > Metazoa > Chordata > Mammalia > Artiodactyla > Bovidae > Bos > Bos indicus x Bos taurus. The sequence goes on along the minus strand of NC_040105.1, from coordinate 85,946,334 downwards.
TATTTGTCCTACACTAAGAGAGTTGTGTTCAAAGTTATGACTGTGAACTTGTCTAATACATTGATTTTTACTTTATTTTAAGGCTATTGTTAGGTTCATTTAAATTTAACATTTATATATCTTCCCCCTGGAGTGTATTTTTTATAAAAATGACCCTCTAAATCTGTAGTAGTGCTCTCTTGCCTTAAAATCTATTTTGCCTGATACTGATGTAGCAGTACCAGCTTTTTGGGGGTTAGTATTTGGAGAAGGAAATGGCAACCCACTCCAGTGTTCTTGCCTGGAGAATCCCAGGGACGGCGGAGCCTGGTGGGCTGCCGTCTATGAGGTCAAACAGAGTCGGACACGACTGAAGTGACTCAGCAGCAGCAGCATTTGTGTGAAATGTCTTTTTCCATCCTTTTACTGTCAGTCTCTCTGTATCTTTATGTTTTAATGTAACCCTTATAAAAAGTATATGGTTGGATTTTTAAAATTTAGTTTCTTTTAAACACAAGCATTTAGTTCATTATATTTACATAAAACTACTTATATATTTTATTTCAAATCTATCTTATTTGAACTTCCTATTTATCTTATGCATGGTATCTTGTTTTGTTGTGTGCTTAATGATTTTTAATCACGATTTCCTCATTTTTTGGAAAATCATCTGTGGGAGTATTTTGAAGTTTAGGATGAGGAGGAGTTCCTGCAAAGAGGATTTGCATTCTGCCAGGTACTTTGTGGCACTACCAATCTGGGTCTACTTTAAATTCAGAGCTTGAGGTATTTTGCAGCACCTGGGTAATGTGAATTTAGGCTGCAAATCTTTATTAGACAAGATTGTGCTTACAGCCTCTCCACTTAATGCCAAGGCTGCTTTCCTCAAAGTCCCCTTATGTGTGTGTTTATGTATGTGTGTGTGTGTGGCAGCTTATTTCTGGTTCACTTGTACACTGATGCTTTAGCTCCTTGTCATTCCAATTTTATCTGGCAAGGAACCTCATTACATGTCCTGCCTTGGGTAGGCTTTTGGCTTTGTGTCTTTAATATCACTTATGACTTGTTCCCTGAAGTTAAAGTTCAGTGAATATTCTCAAAGAAGAAACTTCATCAGTCTGCAATTGTTTCAACTCATTATTATACTCTTCCAATCCCCCCCACCATGCCCTTTATCCTTTACTCATTCCATAAGGTGAAGACATCCTACTTCACTACAAAAAAAAAAAAAAAAAGGTTTTCAAATGGGAATCCCCTCAACTCTCCTTCATTCCATTTGTAAGTGTTCTCACTATTCTCCCATCCTTTCCTGCTTCCTTCCTCTCTCTTGGAAGAAGGAGTGTTCTTTCCTTTCTCCTTTCCAGGTCCTATGGTCTAGAATAGTGGTATCCAAAGTAAGTACTGGACCCAAAGAAGGTGGTAGACCCCTTCCAATCCTCAAACTGTTTGATATTGATCTACAACTACGTAAGCATTGAAACTGAGAGTAAGAATTTAGAAATTTTTTAGCAATTTGATAAAGTAATTGTATATTCATTCGATCTAATAATGAGAAATTAGGGCTTATATTTTGAGTATCTGTGTTTTTCAATGCATCTTTCTAGTAAATTATTTGTATTATATTTTACAAAAGTACCAATATGCGACAGATTGGAAGTTTAAAAAACTGGTCCTCCACCACAGAGAGTTTGGAACATCGTCAGCTAGAACCTATCTTGAAAAGTATTGGGCTAGAACTTATCTTCCCCTGACTTGTCTGAGACTCAACTTTGAATCAGCCCTCTCCTCTCTCAGAGCTCCACTATCACTCACATTGTCAGTCTTACATTAAACGATCTTTCTTTGAACTTTGCCTACTGTGGTGCCATCTTATTTTTCACTTTTCACTTACTGCCAGCCTTCTTGACAGATAAACCTCTTATATACTGTTTCCTTCTTCCTTATCTCCTCTTAAGTCCTCAAATCACAGCAGTCGGGTTTATGCCCTCACTACTGTTCCAACAAAAGCCACTAGTGGCATCTATTGCCCAATTCATAGTGGCCCTTCCTGTCCTTATTCTGTATGACCTCTGCTCTGCATTTGTGACTCATGACCATCCCTTCCTTCCAGGACCTTTCTTCTGTGTCTTCCATGACAGATTACTGCTTCTCTCAGTCTCTTTTGGGTATTTCTCCTACTCCAGCTATCTGCACCTCAGGCCCCTGACAACAGCCCTTTCTCTTGCTCTACATTTATTATTGTCATCAGTCTGTTCAACACCTGTAGTCTGATGACTCCCAAATCACTAACTCCATCATTGACTTCTCTAACCAAGCTGCAGGCTGATATTTCAGTTGACTTATTAAATTGTTTCACCTGGTGTCCCAAAGACACCTGAAATTCAACATATCCAAAACATAACTCATTGTATACAACATGGCCCTCTTGGGTATTTCCTATTTTGGTTAATGTTGTCTCCATCTACTCAATTACCTAGGCCTGTGAATCATTTGTAACTCCTACTTATGTCTCACCTCTTACACTTAGTCCACCAATGTTACCTCAAATCTCTTTTCATTTCTATAGCCTCATGTCATCCATGCTAACCAAGAGCCACTTGATTATTCTCTCTGTATCCAGTTTTACCCGCCCCCACTCTAGTCCATTCTTGGCAGCATTATCAGAAGGAGCATTAAAAAAAAAATGCTGTCCTGCTGTTGTCACATCCCTACTTGAACCTTTTGTTAGAATCTCATTGCCTTTAAGAAGAATCCCAAATTCTTTAACATTGCAGAAAGGAACATTTTCAATCACACCCCAGACTAACTCCCTTGCCTTGTCTCTCACCATTATTCCCCACAAACTTTTTATATCAGTCAGATTATTGATAGTTCCCTCAGCATGCTATGCTCTATCACTTCCCTATTTTTATTTTACGGAATTCTGTTCCCTTCTTTACCCATGTTATTAGTTCTTTTTGGAATTTCCCTCCCTACTTCTTTTCTAGTAAACTTCAACTTATCCTTTAAGTCCTGAATTAAATATTGCCTCCTCTTTCAGGCCACTCTGATATTGTAGCTCTATTGTCTTCCTCTACTTAGTTTCTACTTCTTGAGGGCAACGGCCACCTCTCTAGGTCCCTTGGCCCCATGACTAGCATATAATGTTTCTTGAGTGAATGCAAGGAGGAAAAGAGAAACAAAAGAAGATATTCTCCATCAGTCAGCCAGTCAGTTCAGTCGCTCAGTCGTGTCTGACTCTTTGTGACCCTATGGACTGCAGCACACTAGGCTTCCCTGTCCATCAACAATGCCCAGAGCCTGTTCAAACTCATGTCCATTGCATCGGTGATGCTATCCAGCCATCTCATCCTCTGTCGTCCCCTTCTCCTCCCGCCTTCAATCTTTCCAGCATCAGGGTCTTTTCCAGTGAGTCAGTTCTTCACATCAGGTGGCCAAATTATTGGAGTTTCAGCTTCAGCATCAGTCCTTCCAATGAATATTCAGGACTTATTTCCTTAGGATTGACTGGTTGAATCTCCTTGCAGTCCAAGGGACTCTCAAGAGTCTTCTCCAACAACACAATTTGAAAGCATCAATTCTTCAGCACTCAGCTTTCTTTATAGTCCAACTCACATCCATACATGACTACAGGAAAAACCATAGCTTTGACTAGATGGACCTTTGTTGGTAAAGTAATGTCTCTACTTTCTAATATGCTGTCTGGGTTGGTTATAGCTTTTCTTCCAAGGAGTAAGCATCGTTTAATTTCCTGGCTCCAGTCACCATCTGCAGTGATTTTGGAGTCCCCAAAAATAAAGTCTTTCACTGTTCCCATTGTTTTCCCATTTATTTGCCATGAAGTGATGGGACCAGATGCCATGATCTTTGTTTTCTGAATATTGAGCTTTAAGCCAACTTTTTCTTTTCAACTCTCCTCTTTCACTTTCATCAAGAGGCTTTTTAGTTCTTCTTCACTTTCTGCCATAAGGGTGGTGTCATCTGTATATCTGAGGTTATTGATATTTCTCCCGACAATCTTGATTCCAGCTTGTGCTTCATCAAGCCAGGCATTTTGCCTGATGTACTCTCCATATAAGTTAAATAAGCAGGGTGACAATATACAGCCATCATGTACTCCTTTCCCAATTTGAAACCAGTCTGTTGTTCCACGTCCAGTTCTAACCATTCCTTCTTGACCTGCATACAGATTTCTCAGGAGGCAGGTCAGGTGGTCTGGTATTCCCATCTCTTTAAGAATTTTCCACAGGTTGTTGTGATCCACACAGTCAAAGGCTTTGGCATAGTCAATAAATGAGAAGTAGACGTTTTTCTGGAACTCTCCTGCTTTTTCTATGATCCAACAGATGTTGGCAATTTGATCTCTGATTCCTCTGCCTTTTCTAAATCCAGCTTGAACATCTGGAAGGTCTCAGTTCACGTACCATTGAAGCCTGACTTGGAGCATTTTGAGCATTACTTTGCTAGCATGTGAGATGAGTGCAATTGTGTGGTAGTTTGAACATTCTTTGGCATTGCCTTTCTTTGGGATTGGAATGAAAACTGACTTTTTCCAGTCCTGTGACCACGGCTGAGTTTTCCAAATTTGCTGGCATATTGAATGCAGCACTTTCACAGCATCATCTTCTAGGGTTTCAAAATAATTCAACTGGAATTCCATCACCTCTACTAGCTTTGTTCATAGTGATGCTTCCTAAGGCCCACTTGACTTCACATTCCAGGATGTCTGGCTCTACGTGAGTGATCACACCATCGTGGTTATCTGGGTCATGAAGATCTTTTTTGTATAGTTCTTTAGTGTGTTCTTGCCACCTCTTCTTAAGATCTCCTGCTTCTGTTAGGTCCATACCATTTCTGTCCTTTATTGTGCTCATTTGCATGAAATGTTCCCTTGGTATCTCTAATTTTCTTGGAGAGATCTCTAGTCTTTCCCATTCTATTGCTTTCCTCTATTTCTTTGCATTGATCACTGAGGAAGGCTTTCTTATCTCTCCTTGCTATTCTTTGGAACTCGGCATTCAGATGGATATGTCTTTCCTTTTCTCCTTTGCCTTTAGCTTCTCTTTTCTCAGCTATTTGTAAGGCCTCATCAGACAACCATTTTGCCTTTTTGCATTTCTTTTTCTTCAGGATGGTCTTGATCACTGCCCCCTATACAATGTCACAAGCCTCTGTCCATAGTTCTTCAGGCACTCTGTCTATCAGATCTAATCCCTTGAATCTATTTGTCACTTCCAGTGTATAATTGTAAGGGATTTGATTTAGATCTTACCTGAATGGTCTAGTGGTTTTCCCTACTTTCTTCAACTTAAGTCTGAATTTGGCAATAAGGAGTTCATGATCTGAGCCACAGTCAGCTCCCGGTCTTTTTTCTTTTGTTGACTTTATAGAGCTTCTCCATCTTCAGCTGCAAAGAATAGAATCAGTCTGATTTTGGTATTGACTCTCTGGTGATGTCCATATGCAGAGTCATCTCTTGTGTTGTTGGAAGAGGGTATGTGCTATGACCAATGCGTTCTCTTGGCAAAACTCTGTTACCCTTTGCCCTACTTCATTTTGTACTCCAAGGCCAAACTTGCCTGTTACTCCAGGTATCTCTTGACTTCCTACTTTTGTATTCCAGTACCCTATGATGAAAAGGACATCTTTTTTGTGTGTTAGTTCTAGAGGGTCTTGTAGGTCCTCATAGAATCATTCAACTTCAGCTTCTTCGAATTAGTGGTTGGGGAATAGACTTGGATTACTGTGATATTCAATGGTTTGCCTTGTAGATGAACAAAGATCATTCTGTCATTTTTGAGATTACACCCCAGTACTGCATTTTGGACTCTTTTGTTGACTATGAGGGCTACTCCATGTCTTCTAAGGGATTCTTGCCCACAGTAGTAGATATAATGGTCATCTGAATTAAATTCACTCATTCCAATCAATTTTAGTTCACCTATTCCTAAAATGTTGATGTTCACTCATGTCATCTCCTGTTTGGCATGAAGAATAAAGAGACAGAGCCAAAGTGAAAACAATGTCCACTTGTGGATGTGACTGGTGATGGAAGTAAAATCTGATGCTGTAAAGAACAATATTGCATAGGAACCTGGGAATGTTAGGTCCATGAGTCAAGGTTAGGTCCAAGTCAAGTTGGAAGTGGTCAAATAGGAGATGGCAAGAGCAACCAGGGAAGACCATAAAGATGCATGCCTGATCCTAATTTGACCCTCACCGAGGGCTGGAATTTTGTCCTCTTTATTGTTGTATCCTAGCATAGAGCAATGCTTGACTTGTAGTAGCCACTCAATAATCAGAAGTTATAGAATGCAACTGAGACTTACCAATGGCATAAGCCCCAGAGCTTAACAGTAGCCAGTTCACAGGGGATACCTTAGCACAATGCTCTGATAGCACAAATAGTAGTAAGCACTCAAGATGCAATGAGTTGTGTAAGTACCTGAGACAGTTTTACACCTTCCCAAGTCATTGCTCATTTTGCCTTGTTGGATAAATTACATCACCCAAAGTTCAGCTTTCCTTATGTTTTCTCTGTTTCATCAATTCCACAGGCCTACCTTAACTTTAGATTCCCTACTTGATTCATTTGAGAAATACCCCTTGAGCACTTACTACATGCCAGGCAACTTATTATTTCATAGGAGACGAATAGGCAAGACGGTTTCAATCAGTGATAAGCGTTAAGGGAAAAATAAGACAGGGTAACGTTATAAGGGGTTACTTCAGATTAAGTCATCAGAGAAAGCTTCTCTAAGGACATGAAACCTTAGCTAGAGGTTGAAGATCAGCAGTTGTGGAAATAGAAGCAGCTTGCTCCCTGGGAAGTGCTCATTTTTTCCTGAAGAGCTATGAAAACAAAATTCTCAGCAAATGGAGGACAGTAAAGCAGAGATTGGAGATTTTAAGAGATGAAAATGAGCAAGGATGGGCAAATTGCCATCTTACTCAAATTTGTCTCATCCCTTTTGAACTATTTTTAGAGGTTGTTTCATGGTATGTAAAGGTTGGGAGGTCACTTAGAGATTACCCAGATCAGTGCTGTCCTGTATGTGGCTAAATGTCTCCCAGGTGGCACAAGATGATTTGGGATGATCACAGATGAACATTATTTATTTTGATGTGCATTAAAAAATATATCTAAACATCCAATCTCTGAGTTCATAGTTACTGTTGCTTAAAATGAGATTAAAGGAGGTTGAGCCAAGGCAGTTCACTTTCTAGAGACCAAATTGGCTGGCCAGGAATAGATCCTGGGTAGGCTTACGGGGATGAGGCTAAGGTGGGAAAGCCTGCCACCCCTATGTTCAGGGAACGAGAGAGAGCATAGCATGTCTGAACACCCTGCCTGTAATTTATGTAGTCTTTGGATGAAAACTGTGCAGATTATATACAAATGGAATATTTATTTGGCTTCTACCTTGAATACTTTCTGCAAAGAAATTATTTAGACCCTAAACATCTTAGAGACCCCAGAGAAGGGCGTGGCAAACCACTCCAGTATTCTTGCCTGGTGAATCCGCATGGACAAGGGAGCCTGGCTCGCTATAGTCCGTAGGGTAGCAAAGAGTTGGACACAACTGAACGACTAAGCACAGCACAGTACAAACATCTCAGAGGCTGTCAGGGCCCCTTGGTAATCATGAGAATACCTTCGCAGTTAGTCAGAACTGGATTTGAATCTCAGTTCTGCCACATAATTGCTGTATGACCTTGGGCAAGTTGTCTAAACCTCACTGTGCCTTAGTTTCCTCATATGCAGAGATGAGGATTCTAAGACCTACTTCTTAGGGTTTGTTGAAAGAATTAAATGAGATAATATGCCTGGGAAGGACTTTACCCAGTGCCTGGCAGATAGTAAGTACTCAAAATACATGATGCCTATAATTATCCAAGTTTTCTGGGGCAGTTCTGATTTCAGATGCTCTGTTACATTTTCAGACTATGTGTTCCCATTTGAAATTCCAAACTGTGATCACTGTGCATTTCTCGTCAGCATAAGAGGGAGGCTTTGTTTTCTCAGGCACCAAGACATAAAACTGCCTCCACTCCCTACACATGGTTTGAAACCCTCAGTTCTAGTCAGAGACAGCTAATTAAGATCCAAAGCAGACTTGTGCCCATGAAAAACTGGCCAAGTGGGACCGGGGGCAGGGGAAGTGGCATGATCTGGATCCCAGAAGTACTCAGTCTGTAAAGTCTGTAGCTTTCCATAGAAGTACATACAATTACTGGACAAACTAGAAGCCAGGTAGGGGAGTCTTTCTGCCGGGCATGATCCTTCATTTCCAGTTCTGTTTGAAGGTTTTGCTCTAACACAAAGGGGAAGTTCAGATGGTAGATGGCCTGACATTGCTAATGATCAGTCATTTTTCTAAATTATCCAAACTTCATTATAATTATATATATGCAATGCCTGTAATAAAACTGCATTGTAATTACACAGCTGTCAGCATCAGTATTCAACCTGCAGGCTACAACTGCCCTATGACATTCATTATAATCAGGTTTTACCTGTTTACAAATAGTAAGGTGAGGAAACGCACCAAATGGGTTTTGCTGGAATCTATATGTCCATTAGGTTCAGCCAAAACTCATAGAAAATTGTTTTTTATATATGAATCAATATGCATGTATCCAACTATACCTTCCTTCTTCTTCAACTCTTGAATTCTGCATAATCGTGAAAATTTGATTAGACCCATCAATTCCTTTGCAGCTTCCAGAAACAGGAATGGCGATTAAGCAAAGGGCCAGCCAGGCAACTGCCTGGGGTGCCAATTTGAAAGAGGTGTTAGAAAACCTCTGGGATAAATTATAAATTTGGTGCCAACCACTTTGGGTTTCTTCCAGTTCTTTCCAAAATAATTTGTGAGATGGAAATTAGCCATCTCTCTTGCTAAGTTTGTTGGGTCCTTGAGTGGAAAAAAAAAAAAAGTCAAAAGCAAAAAGAGCCAGCAGTTCTCACTGGTGCCAACCATATAATTTTTGTGATGAGCACATGCAAGTTAAAGGGTGTGCCACCAACTGTGAGATTAGCAAGCTGGGAGTTGCTTAAATGGGCAATGCTCCACCGTGAGTGGAGATTGTGAAATACCATAATGCTTGCCACAGTGCTGTTTATCAAGAATGAGGGATTTATTTTCTTATCTGAGTTTTAAATCCTCTAATACACTTCCCTGAAAGTTGCCTGGTTTGAAAATTGCAAAAGGAAACTTAAGACAAAACAAAAACTAAAGGAAAATAGGAAATGGTCTGTTATCAAGAAAACAAAAGCAAACAAACAATAAAGGTGGTGGGGGGATTCTAAATCTTTTACATATGATTTTGTAACTATATCCATGTAAATTACCTCTACTGTATTCAGTTTTGAATAACAAAACAAAACAAATGAAAGAAATGAGTAGGTTAAAATGCTAATTTAGGATTTTACTGTAGTTAAAGTCGGTAAATCATAGTGGTTAAACTCAAAGGCTCAGGTGTCAGACTGCCTTGAGCTTAAATCCTGGCTTCCCTACTAACTGTATGACCTTGGCTAAGTCACTTAACCTTGGGCCTCACATACTGAATGGGGATCAGTATGTGATGGTGATTATGATGATGCCAATCTCTTAGGATTAAAGGAGATAGTTCATGTGGAGTGGTTCATACCTGATGATGGTAATTGCTCAATAAATGGCAGCTGTTATTATGGCAAGTATATGTGGTAAATTCTTTATTTTGAACATAATGCAAAAGGTTTACACTTTTATTAAGAGGATCTCAGTCCCTACTCTCATTAAATAAATTTTGGGCATATATTTTTAATACACTGAAGAGGCACCAGAACGTGAGGCTGCCTGGGGCATTTAATACATGTCCTGGCCAGTCTTGCTGAGGAGGGCAGTTGTGTCATCATCAGAACACTAGACTTAGACTTGGAAAATCTGGTTTCAAGTTCCATCTCTGCCACTTAATATGACCATGAACAAATCATAGAACCTCTCTGAGTTAAAATTTCCTCATATGAACATCAAGATGCCAATATATAAATAATAGATTGGTGGTGAGGATCAGAAGAGTGTATGTAAAAGCACCTGGCACCTATTAAGATCAGCAAATGTTTATTGAGTCTGAATCACAGAGAGAAAAGAATTCTATGGAAATTTTAATACCTATCTGTCATTGAGGATGATGGCTCAAGTTACTGGGCCACACTGATATCACCTTAAATTAGCTTCTGCTGTTTCCAGTGAAAAGGTCAGTATTGCTCTCAAATCCGCAAATCTCTAGGACCTAATTGTGTATGCCTGCTAAGATTGTTTTTAAGCAGGGTGATGGAGTGTGCCTTAGATGGCAATGAAGTCCTTTCTAAATATACACAGTACTAAAAATGTGTTGAAATATTCCAAAGATGCTGCCATTAATGCCAACTTCAAGAATGATGAGCCAGTCGATGGTGGCAACCATAGTAAGATTTTTCAGTTTTTTGTTTTGTTTTAAATCACTGGCAAGATTATAGTCCAATTTCCTCCTTATTGACTATTGAACAATATGGCCTATTGGACACTCCTGGAATCCGTTTAGCTATGGCATAACCTGATTTAGTGTACATAAAATTAGATTACGTGCAGAAATAGGAGAAGTGAACAGAAATACAATGACTCCAGGATACTCAAAGACCTTATAAAAATATTTGACAACATTAACTTACTTCAATCTGATAGTTATGGAGCGAATTTGGCTGTCTCTGGAAACTCCTACTCAAAGACAGTAAGGTCAGATAGATGGCATGGTAATATGTAAAGAGCCTTCACAGATGGTATAAATGAACCTATTTGCAGGGAAGTAAAGGATACGCAGGTGGAATGGACTTGTGGACACAGTGGGGGAAGGAGAGAGAGGGACGAATGGAGAAAGTAGCATTGACATATATACACTACCATGTGTAAAACAGATAGCTGGTGAGATGTTGCTATATAACACAGGGAGTCAGCCTGACACTCTGTGATGACCTAGAGGGGTGGGATGGGGGTAGGGGAGGGAGGCTCAAGAGGGAAGGGATATATGTATAATTATGGCAGATTTGCGTTGTTGTACAGCAGAGACCAACATAACATTGTAAAGCAATTTTCCTCCAATTAAAAAAGAAGTTTAAAAAAAAGAATTAAAAAAAGACCAGTAGAAAATGGACATAGGATGTGAGCAGTTTATTCAAAATGTCAAATGACCATACAAACTGTCATATGAAAAACTGTCCAATCTTACTGGTTGGTATTCAAAGAAATGGTAAATGACAATGAGTTACTATTTTTACTAATCTATTGCTACAGATATTTTCTAATATGCTATCGCAAGAGCTTAAGAAAACAGACACTCCTATACATGATTGATACAAACTTTCTATCCAGCAATGTGTATATCAGTACCTGGCCTATAGCATGCTCTCAATAAATATTTCTTTAATGAATGAATGATTTCGTTGCTAGCATTGGAATAGGTTTTTAGACATTCAGGAAATGTTTAACTACAAAAATTGCCCAAAACTTGGAGACAGAATTCACAGATTACTATTTGTGTGAAAAACATAGAAAACTCATGCATTTGCTTATAACTGTTTTGATGGTGTGCCTTGGTAGAGTGTTCTGAATTCAAAAGAACTACTGCTGAATCTATATTATACACCAGTCTGACTATCATTGGCTCCCAATCTCGTGGGAATTTATAACACACTGCTATTGTTAGCTTGATTTTATAGCATCTCCCCCTTTTCCTTAAAATGCTGTATGGCATATCATGTTTTAAAATTAAAGTGCCTCATATTTAATTTTGTTTTGAGACGTTTTCTGAAAGCTCATGATGATCCTAGAGGGTGGCAGATTTAGGGCTGGGAATCACTGCTTTGCAGCCATCCGTATGATACTTTTCAATAGCTTTTCACTAGTTCTGTAATGTACTCCTCTCACAATGTGAACAGATCTTTTCTGTCAATAAAGAAAGCATAATTTTGTTAATGATAGGTAAGTACCTCTTATTATCTGTATTTGGCAGGCTTCAACATATTGCTGTCTTTGGGAGCAAAACAGCTGTTTCCAGATGTCATTAAGGAAGGCGTTACCATTGACAGCGCTTTCTTACAAAGTATCTTACAACAGTTCTGTGTGCCGTCAGAGCTGCTTATACCAAAAATTCTGTGGGAGTTAAGGCCTTGTACTTTCTAATTGTTGACTGCTTTGATTGCAACCTCCTGCTCAGATATTACAGTGAGCGATATTTCCATGATTTCCATGATTCCATCTATGCACATATTCTTCTCTTATAAGCACATTTTTTCAGCGTTATGACTCTTTTGAACTTTGTGAATACTTGCCCAGAATTCTGACACCTCCATCAGTAGCACATAGACAGATTGGGACTGTTGGAAATTGACACAGTGTATTTTGCTTGTTCTGGAAGCATTAATTTTAATTTCTCCTTTGTGGGCTTATTTATATAAATGTAATTATTTTGAATACAGGGTTATCACTTTTTGTCATTTCTCAATTATTTGTGCTAGGTTCTTCCCTGGAGAAGGAAATGGCAACCCACTCCAGTATTCTTGCCTGGAGAATCCCATGGACGGAGGAGCTTGGTGGGCTGCGGTCCATGGGTCTCAAAGAGTCGGACACGACTGAGCGACTTCACTTTCACTTTCTTATTCAAAAGAGTAATTATGGTAACTTCTCAACGCAAAAGGTTAATTATTATAGTTATTTCATCCGCCAGATCAACAGTTTCTTTTGTATTTAGTAAGCATCCCAAGGTCTTTTTTGAACTTACTGGTTTTCCACTTCTTTTTCATTTAGTCTCTCAATATTAGAACCCATCAGGAAAAAAAATTCAAAAGCTGGTAATAGTTTGAATGACTTGTTTTTCCTTCTGACTTATCTAAAGAACTTCCTTTCTGCCCACATACTTAGCTTTCCATTCTGTCCCTACAGCTGAGAATTCGAGAAGGCATTCATCATCTAGGCAAACTATGAATTTGCCTTAAACTGCACATTTACACACTACATTGTTAAATACAGGCTTTGAGAAAAAACACACTGCCATTGGATACTCACGATGCTGTCCTGAGAGCAATGACTGAGGATTTTTAAAAGTAAACCTCTGACACATCCATCTTATAGATGACTGAATAGCCATTAAAAAGAATGAGGTAGATATTTACATACTCAAATGGAAAGATGTAAAAGGCATACTGATGAGGAAAACTAGAAAGTCACAGAATAATATATATATATATATATATATATATGTGTGTGTGTGTGTGTATATATATATAGTGGGGGTGGGGGGTGGGGGCTTCTCTCGTAACTTAGTTGGTAAAGAATCTGCCTGCAATGCAGGAGACCCAGGTTCGATCCCTGCATTGGGAAGATCCCCTGGAGAAGGAAATGGCAACCCACTCCAGTATTCTTGCCCAGAGAATCCCATGGACAGAGGAGCCTGGCAGGTTGCAGTCCATGGGGTCTCAAGAGTTGGACACAACTTAACTACTGAACCACCACAACCACCATACATGTGCATGCATATATTCTTATGTATGTGTTCCTATGTATGTATATACATAGAAGAAGGCCTGGATGGATATACACCAAACTGTTGGCACTGTTATTTCTGAGAGGGGAAGTGAAGTGGGTGGGTGAATGGGTATAAAAAGATTTTTACTTTTCACTATATACTTTTGAAAGTTTGAATTTTTTATAAGTATATGCTACTTTTGTAATTTTAGAAATAATTTTTTAAACTAAAGTTCCCTATGGGATTTGCTTTTGCCATCCCCAGACCTGAACTATAAAATAAGCGTGAGAAGTTCTGTGATAGTACCTCACTGGCCTTCAAATAGGAAAATATAAGTAAAGCATCATAGTCAGTTGCCACTTGTTCAACAATTATTTTGTGCTAGGTGTTTCACAGGAATTATCTAATTTGTTCCTTCTAATAACCATGTAAAGTAAGCTCTGTTTCTGCCTCAGAAATGAGAAAACCAAGGCTCGGGGAGATGAAGTAATTTGTCAGAGGCCACATAGTTGGCAAAAGCAGTTGAGCAAGGATTACAACTTGGATTTATCTGGCTCCTAAACCTATGTTTTTGTTTCTGAACACCACAGCCTAATTGCAAGTACATAAATAGAGTTCACCATAATTCCAGGAACTGTTCTAAGTACATTTATACACAATAACTCATTTATTCTTCACAACAACTGTACAAGGTAGGTTTTATTATTATCACCATCATCATTGTTTTTATCACACCCATTTTTCAAATGAGGAAACTGAGACACATACAGATTGCATAACTTGTCAAATTCATAAGTGACAGAGCAAGGATTTGAACCCAGGAAGTCCTGTCATACATACCACTACTTTTCCAGATATCATATATAAGAGAGTCCTCCATGTTCCCCGCTTATTCTCATGCTCCCATCAGGGAGATTAAGGAAAAGATGAGATATACTGACAGAACCCAAACTTCACCAAACTATTAATAACAAAGTCATAGCTCAAACAAAGCCTGCTATCTTATGTTTTATAAATTAATTATTAAGTATATGTACAGTTCTCAGTAGGCTGTATTTTTAAAACATTTCCCTGGGAAATGAAACAATCCAGAAACATTCCTCTGAAATGGAAACCCAGAATAAGGTATAGGCCTGTCCTGTAAGGCATTCTCCCCCTGTTTGAATAATATGAAACAGAAGAATTATGCCAAACTAGAAGAGAGAAAATACAACTGGGCCTGAGAGTTCCTTTATTGGTGATGGTCTTCCAGTTTCAAGTAAATTTCACCTTATCCCTCAACCTGATAAACAGCATATACAAAAACCCTACAGCTAACATTATACTTGATAGTAAAATACTGAAAGCTTTCCACCTAAAATCAGGAACAGGTATACACATGCATCGAACTTGGACTGGCGACTCATTTCATATATGATATTATAAATAAAAAAAAATTTAAAAAAAAATCAGGAACAGGTCCAAGATGTCTATTCTCACCACTCCTATTCGACGTTGTTCTAGAAGATCTTTCCAGGGCAATTAGGCAAAAAAAAAGAAAAGGCATCCAGGTTGAAAAGGAAGAAGTAAAACTTTATTTGCAGATGGCTTGATATTATATACAGAAAACCCTAAAGAATTTACAAAATAACTATTAGAGCTAGTAAAAGATTTCAGCAAAGTTGCCTGATCAACATACAAAAATCAGTTGTGTTTCAATACACTAGCAATGAACAATCTAAAGATGAAATTAACAAAACAATTCCATTGATCGCACTAGCATAAAAAAGAATAAATAGTTAGGAATAAATTTAATCCAAAGAAGTACATGACTTGTACACTGAAAACTACAAAACATTATTAAAATAAATCAAAGAAAACATAAGTAAACAGAAAGAAATCCTATATTCATGACTCAGAAGACAATATTGTTAAGATAGCAGTGCTACTCTAACTGATCTATAGAGTCAACATAATTCCTAGCAAAGTCCCAGCTGGCTTCTTTGCAGAAATTGACATCATGATCCTAAAATTCATATGGGAATGCAAGAGACCCAGAATAGTCAAAGCAATCTTGAGGGGGTGCCCTGGGAGTCCAGCAATTGAGACTCTGCGCTTCCAATGTAGGGGGTGCAGGTTCGATCCCTGCTTGTGGAATTAAGATCCCACATGTCGGATAGCCGAAAAACAAAACAAAAAAATTCTGTGCCAGTGGTGATAGTAACACAACTGTAAATATACCAAAACACATTGAATTATGCAAATAAAGCAAGTGAATTATATGGTATATGTTATAACTCAATAATTTAAAAAAAAAATCTTGAAAAAGAACGAAGAGGATGCACATTTCTCAGTTTCAAAACTTGCTACAAAGCTACAGTGATCAATGTGGTATTGGCACAAGTATAGACATGTAGATCAATGGAATACAATTTAGAATATAAAAATAAAAGTTTATGTTTGATCTTCAATAAATGTGCCAAGACATTTCAATAAAGAAGGAGGAATATTTTCAATAAATGGTGTCCAAACAATTGGTTATCCACATTCAAAAGAATGAATTTGGATGCTTACCTCACACTATATACAAAATGAACTGAAAATAGATCAAATATGGGAATTCTCTGGTGGTCCAGTGGTTAGAACTCCATGCTTCCACTGCAGGGGGTACAGGTTCAATCCCTGGTCAGGAAACTGAGATCCCACATGCCATGTAGTGCAGCCAAAACAAAACAAACAAACAAGAAGAGATCAGATCAGATCAGTCGCTCAGTAGTGTCCGACTCTTTGCGACTCCATGAATCGCAGCACGCCAGGCCTCCCTGTCCATCACCAACTCCCAGAGTTCACTGAGACTCACGTCCATCGAGTCAGTGATGCCATCCAGCCATCTCATCCGCTGTCGTCCCCTTCTCCTCTTGCCCTCAATCCCTCCCAGCATCAGAGTCTTTTCCAATGAGTCAACTCTTCGCAAGAGGTGGCCAAAGTACTGGAGTTTCAGCCTCAGCATCATTCCTTCCAAAGAAATCCCAGGGCTGATCTCCTTCAGAATGGATTGGTTGGATCTCCTTGCAGTCCAAGGGACTCTCAAGAGTCTTCTCCAACACCACAGTTCAAAAGCATCAATTCTTCGGTGCTCAGCCTTCTTCACAGTCCAACTCTCACATCCATACATGACCACTGGAAAAACCATAGCCTTGACTAGACGGACCTTTGTTGGCAAAGTAATGTCTCTGCTTTTGAATATGCTATCTAGGTTGGTCATAACTTTCCTTCCAAGGAGTAAGCGTCTTTTAATTTCATGGCTGCAGTCACCATCTGCAGTGATTTTGGAGCCCCAGAAAATAAAGTCTGACACTGTTTCCCCATCTATTTCCCATGAAGTGATGGGACCAGATGCCATGATCTTGGTTTTCTGAATGTTGAGCTTTAAGCCAACTTTTTCACTCTCCACTTTCACTTTCATCAAGAGGCTTTTTAGTTCCTCTTCACATTCTGCCATAAGGGTGGTGTCATCTGCATATCTGAGGTTATTGATATTTCTCCTGGCAATCTTGATTCCAGCTTGTGCTTCTTCCAGCCCAGCGTTTCTCATGATGTACTCTTCATATAAGTTCAATAAGCAGGGTGACAATATACAGCCTTGACGTACTCCTTTTCCTATTTGGAACCAGTTTGTTGTTCCATGTCCAGTTCTAACTGTTGCTTTCTGACCTGCATATAGGTTTCTCAAGAGGCAGGTCAGGTGTTCTGGTATTCCCATCTCTTACAGAATTTTCCACAGAGTATTGTGATCCACACAGTCAAAGGCTTTGG
The DNA here is from genome assembly GCF_003369695.1 of Bos indicus x Bos taurus. Classification (NCBI taxonomy): domain Eukaryota; kingdom Metazoa; phylum Chordata; class Mammalia; order Artiodactyla; family Bovidae; genus Bos; species Bos indicus x Bos taurus. Next base: position 85,929,015 of record NC_040105.1, on the reverse strand, counting down.
CATAGTCAATAGAGCAGAAATAGATGTTTTTCTGGAACTCTCTTGCTTTTTCCACGATCCAGCGGATGTTGGCAATTTGATCTCTGCTTCCTCTGCCTTTTCTAAAACCAGCTTGAACATCTGGAAGTTCACGGTTCACGTACTGCTGAAGCCTGGCTTGGAGAATTTTGAGCATTACTTTACTAGCGTGTGAGATGAGTGCAATTGTGCGGTAGTTTGAGCATTCTTTGGCATTGCCTTTCTTTGGGATTGGAATGAAAACTGACCTTTTCCAGTCCTGTGGCCACTGCTGAGTTTTCCAAATTTGCTGGCATATTGAGTACAGCACTTTCACAGCATCATCTTTCAGGATTTGGAATAGTTCAACTGGAATTCCATCACCTCCACTAGTTTTGTTCGTAGTGATGCTTTCTAAGGCCCACTTGACTTCACATTCCAGGGTGTCTGGCTCTAGGTCAGTGATCACACCATCGTGATTATCTGGGTCGTGAAGATCTTTTTGTAAAGTTCTTCTGTGTATTCTTGCCATCTCTTCTTAATATCTTCTGCTTCTGTTAGGTCCATACCATTTCTGTCCTTTATAGAGCCCATCTTTGCATGAAATGTTCCTTTGGTATCTCTGATTTTCTTGAAAAGATCTCTAGTCTTTCCCATTCTGTTGTTTTCCTCTCTTTCTTTGCATTGATCGCTGAGGAAGGCTTTCTTATCTCTTCTTGCTATTCTTTGGAACTCTGCATTCAGATGTTTATATCTTTCCTTTTCTCCCTTGCTTTTCACTTCTCTTCTTTTCACAGCTATTTGCAAGGGCTCCCCAGACAGCCGTTTTGCTTTTTTGCATTTCTTTTCCATGGGGATGGTCTTGATCCCTGTCATGAACCTCATTCCATAGTTCATCAGGCACTCTATCTATCAGATCTAGGCCCTTAAATCTATTTCTCATTTCCACTGTATAATCATAAGGGATTTGATTTAGGTCATACCTGAATGGTCTAGTGATTTTCCCTACTTTCTTCAATTTAAGTCTGAATTTGGCAATAAGGAGTTCATGGTCTGAGCCACAGTCAGCTCCTGGTCTTGTTTTTGTTGACTGTATAGAGCTTCTCCATCTTTGGCTGCAAAGAATATAATTAATCTGATTTCATTGTTGACCATCTGGTGACGTCCATGTATAGAGTCTTCTCTTGTGTTGTTGGAAGAGGGTGTTTGTTATGACCAGTGCATTTTCTTGGCAAAACTCTATTAGTCTTTACCCTGCTTCATTCCGTATTCCAAGGCCAAATTTGCCTGTTACTCCAGGTGTTTCTTGACTTCCTACTTTTGCATTCAAGTCCCCTATAATGAAAAGGACATCTTTTTTGGGTGTTAGTTCTAAAAGGTCTTGTAAGTCTTCATAGAACCATTCAACTTCAGCTTCTTCAGCATTACTGGTTGGGGCATAGACTTGGATTACTGTGATATTGAATGGTTTGCCTTGGAAGCGAACAGAAATCATTCTGTTGTTTTTGAAATTGCATCCAAGTACTGCATTTCAGACTCTTTTGTTGACCATGACGGCTACTCCATTTCTTCTGAGGGATTCCTGCCCGCAGTAGTAGATATAATGGTCATCTGAGTTAAATTCACCCATTCCAGTCCATTTCAGTTTGCTGATTCTTAGAATGTCGACATTCACTCTTGCCATCTCTTGTTTGAGCACTTCCAATTTGCCTTGATTCATGGACCTGACATTCCAGGTTCCTATGTAATATTGCTCTTTATAGCATCGGCCCTTGCTTCTATCACCAGTCACATCCACAGCTGGGTATTTTTTTGCTTTGGCTCCATCCCTTCATTCTTTCCAGAGTTATTTCTCCACTGATCACACCCAAGGTAAGAGAAACCCAAGTAAGATGGTAGGTGTTGCAAGAGGTCATCAGAGGGCAAACACACTGAAACCATACTCACAGAAAACTAGTCAATCTAATCACACTAGGACCACAGCCTTGTCTAACTCAGTGAAACTAAGCCATGCCCGTGGGGCAACCCAAGATGGGCGGGTCATGGTGGAGAGATCTGACAGAATGTGGTCCACTGGAGAAGGGAATGGCAAACCACTTCAGTATTCTTGCCTTGAGAACCCCATGAACAGTATGAAAAGGCAAAATGATAGGATACTGAAAGAGAAACTCCCCAGGTCAGTAGGTGCCTAATATGCTACTGGAGATCAGTGGAGAAATAACTCCAGAAAGAATGAAGGGATGGAGCCAAAAAATAAAAAGAGATCAAAGACCCAAATTTAAGAGCTGATCAATAGAACTCTTAGGAAAGATGTACAACTTTATGGTCTTGAATCAGGCAATATTTCTGAAATATAACACCAGATATACAAACAACCAAAGGGAAAAAAACTGGTACGTTGACTACGTCAAAATTACAAATTTTTGTGAATCAAAGGAAATGAAAAGACAACTCACAGAATGGAGTAGGAGGAAATGTTTGCAAACCATGTATCTGATAAGGGACTTACATCCAGAATATCTAAACAACTCTTACAACTCAATAATAAAAAGACAAGTAGCCCAATTAAAAAGGGCAGGGCAGAAGATCTGAATACACATTTCTACAAAAAAGGTATAGAAATGGCCAATAAGTACATAAAAAGATGGTCAACATAATTAATCATTGCTGCTGCTGCTAAGTCACTTCAGTCGTGTCCGACTCTGTGTGACCCCATGGACTGCAGCCCACCAGGCTCCTCTGTCCGTGGGACTCTCCAGGCAAGAGTACTGGAGTAGGGTGCCATTGTCTTCTCCAATTAATCATTAGGGAAATGCAAATCAAAACCACAATGAGATACTACTTCCATTAGGATGGCTATAATCAAAAGACAGATAATAATAACATGTGTTGGCAAGGATGTAAACAAATTGGAACTCTCATACACTGTTGGTGGAATGTAAAATGGTACAGCTGCTGTAGAAAATATTCTGGCATTTCCTCAAATGTTAAACATAGAATTGCCATATGACCCAGCAGTTCCACTCCTAGGTATGTACCCAAGAGAAATAAAAACATGTCCCCACAAAAACTTGTATGTAAGTGTTCATAACAACATTATTCATAATAGCAAAAAAGTAGAAACAACCACAATGTCTATCAACTAATGAATGGATAAATAAAAATGGCATAACCATACAATGGAATATTATTCAGCCATGAAAATTAATGAAGCACTAATATATGCTAAAACATGGGTGAACCTTGAAAATCCATTGTGCTAAATGAGAGAAGCCAGTCACAAAGGACTACTTGTTGTATGAGTCTATTTTTAAGAAATGTGCTGGAGTGGGTTGCCATTTCCTTCTCTAGGGGATCTTCCTGACCCAGGGATGGAACCCAGCTCTCCTACATTGCAGACAGACTCTTTATGACTGAGCCACCAGGGAAGCCCTTAAGAAATGTGCAGAACAGGCAAATTAATAAGGGCAGAAAGCAGATTGGTGTTACCTTCAGGCTGAGGGGGAGGCAGTGGTGGAAGGGCTGTGAGTTCATGGGGAGTGACTAAATGAGTATGGAGTTTCTTTTTGGAGTGATAATGTTCTGAAATTGATTGTGATGGTTGTTCATCTCCATGAATACACTAAAAACTATTTAATGGTACACTTTAAATGGGGGAATTATAACTCAATAAAGCTGTTATAAAAAATTCACCTTGAGTTACTTGTGCAGCTGCCAAGTGTGGTTAGAAGCAGTGGCACAATCAATAAAGAGCTCCCCTAGACCTTCAGATAGCTGTCACATAAATTAATCCACCAAACAAATATTTATTGAGCACTCCCTATGTTAGGCACTGGGAATCCAACAAAGAAGACAATGAGAAGGAAACTGCCATTTACATTCTAGAAGAAATAATAACAAAATCTCAAAACAATCATTAAACACCAACCACGTGTCAGACAGTTTAAAAATTTTGTAAGTGAATTAGCTCACTTAATCTTCCCATCAACTCTCTGACATAGGAGCTATCATTATCCTTATTTTGCTGATAAGAAAATTGAAGCTCAGAGAAAAAAAGTAACTTGACCAAGCTCACATAGTTAACAAGAGATCAGAAGTAAATGAGAATCAGTTTTACCTGGTTTTTGAGTTTTATGCCTAACTACATTACAAATTTTACATCCTTGTATTGAAATATTGACATCTATAGCTCAATGGATTTAACATTTCTTCTTGAAGTATTATTTTTAAAAAGTATTTCTATGACTATACAGTTGATCCTTGATTAACACAAGTCTACTTATATGTGGATTTTTTTTTTCAGTAGTAAATACAATAGTACTACACGATCTGCAGTTGAATTCAAGGATGCGGAGGGTCAAGTGTCCTTCATTATTGAGAATTCTGGTACTAGGAAAATGAGAACCAAGTATAGATCTGTTACTATAGATCACATATGTATATGAAATTTGACATTCTATTTATTTTTGAAAAATTTAAATGAAAATTTACTTTAAATTTTTCAGATGTTTTATAGGAAACATCTAGGTTTTTGGTGGACCTCCAAAGTAACATAGATGAACCTAACATATATCTATATGTGACATATGTCATATATTAATACATATTAATATTATATAAAATATATTTATGTATGTGTGTATATATAATGTATATATTTGCATATCATATACCATTGTACTACCTGGGAAGCCCCAATATAATATATATTTATATAATATATATCAATAATTGCTATAAAATATATTAGATAGTAAACTTAAAACTGCTCTAAAATATATTTTTTAAAAAATCAAGAATTTTTGAACTATAAATCATAACTTATGAAGTTGTTTATATATATACATATATGTATATAAGGGAATAAAAAATAACAACTTCATCAGCTATGATTTTTTTACACTTTCTTTTGTTTTATGCTTTTATTTTGAGAATTATTTGTTTTTATTTTATTTGATTAAAGCCATTTGAGAGTTTGATTTCTTGATTTGAAATGCAAGCTCACTTACTAATGTTCATAATCAAGGCCAGTTTTTGCCAGCTAATAATTAGCTTTGAGAACAGTTGTGTAAGCCCCAAATAATTATATTATTTGGTAATCATTCTTTGCTTCAGACATTAAATAGTATTTGATCTTTAGACATAGCATATATTTAATCCAGTCATTAAATAGAGTTGCATTTCTGAAGCATGGGATAAATTTTGTATTCTCACTGACACAATTCTCCAGTTGGTGTGTCAAGGATAATGCTTGGATAAACTATAGGAAGAAAATCTTTCATGATTAATATATAAAGGACAAAATATGGTGCTTTCCCTCAGTGGTTTAAGGCATGTTTCTACATATCCACTTCGTGTGGGAGGCAGAGTGCTTATCCTTGCCCTTCTTGAATTTCTTCTCAAAGAGAGGCCCTGACCTCTTGCCCCAAACTCACTTTTCAGCCCCTCACTCACAGCAGAAGTGTTTCCCAGAGTCACTTGGACAACATTAAACATTCTGGCCTGGCCACTTGTGTCCTCACTGGAGATTTGTTTCAACAAGAGAATTGTTTCTAGGCTAAATGCAAGTATGAGCATTGCCAAAACTATTCACCATTTTGTAAGAAGAATGTATTTCATAAAATTAAGGTATTGATGAACCTATTTTCAGGGAAGGAATGGAGACTCAGATATAGAGAATGGAGGACTTGTGGACACAGTGCAGGAGGGAGAGAGTGGGACGAATGGAGAAAGTAGCATCAACATACATACACTACCATGTGGAAAGCAGATAGCTGGTGAGAAACCTCCAGGATGGGCTCCCTGTGATGACTTAGAGGAGTGGGATGGAGGGAAAGGAGGGAGGCTCAAGAGGGAAGTAACATACGTGTGTATGCGTGCTTCAGCCGTGTCCAACTTTTTGCAATCCTATGGACTGTAGCCCACCAGGCTCCTCTGTCTATGCGGATTCTCCAGGCAAGAATACTAGAGTGGGTTGCCATGCCCTTGTCCAGGGGACATATGTGTAATTATGGCTAATTTGCATTGTTGTACAGCAGAAACCAACACAACATTGTAAAGCAATTTCCCCCCATTTAAAAATACATTTTAAAAAAGACTAAGGGATTTGGGGTTGGATTATCTGGATTCAAATTTTGACTTTGCTATATATTAACTGGGTGGACATGGCAAGTTGGTCAATCTCCATTTGCCTCTGTATCCCCATCTCTACAATGGGGATATTAATAGTATATACCTCATAAATTAAAAAAAAAGATTGTTGATTTTATGGAGGCTGAGAGTATTCTCAGACATATTGAAATCTGGTGTGCTTAGATTTGCTAGTTCTTTCTTTGTAATTCTTTTGTGACTCTCTCTTTCTTTTTAATTTTTTGGCCACATCACAAGGCACAAGAGATCTTGGGTCCCTGACCAGGGATTGAACCCAAGCCCCATGCATTGGCAGTGCAGAGTCTTAACCACCGGACCACCAGGGAAGTTCCACTCTGTAACTCTTTTGAACTGAGCATAAACCTCAAATGGAACGATTTCAATTTATAGGCATATATAACTTTTTTCTTTTTTTGCACTTTTTAGGTTTGAAAGGGACACATTGGGATGGCAGAGCAGTAGTGACTGGAGGCCATAATGCTGCTAAATTACATTCTAAAATCAAGACCGGTAATCCTAGGATTTTTAATGATAAGAATCAATACTTTTAGAGCATTTACCATGGGCCAGGCCCTGTACTGAACGCTTCATGTCCATTTTCTCATTTGTTCCTGAAAAACCGCCTGTGAGGCCTCATTTGACAGATTAGCAAACTGAGGCTCAGAGAGATTGATTTGTTCAAGGTTATCTAGTTGGTCATTTGCAGAGCCTAGATTCATACTCAATTTTGCTTGATGGCAAAGCCATTATTATTAAAGATCAGACTCTTCTGACTCTATCTGCTTTGGGGATTTCATGGAGTCTACTCCAATCTGTCCTCATAATAAACTCTTATTGGGCTTTGAAAGAAGCTGAAGAGTCGGGAAGAAACTTTGTGAGTCAGAAAGCTAGTAAAAGCAGCCAGTGTCCTGTGAACAATGAGGTAGACCAAGCTTAGAGGACAGGGCTTGGGAAACTGGATGGCAGAAGCGCCCACTGGGGAACAACTAAGGGCTTCTCTGAACCCTGCTTTAGGCCCAAGGAAGAAGTCACAACCATGGGCGTTGAAGTTCTGCTTGGCAAGGCCATTGTTTTACCTAACACACTCTTCTGTAATGCTCTTTATGCCAGACACTGGTCTCCATGGCTTAGTACTTTACAAACATGAACTCACTTAAGTCTTATAGCAACTCCATGGAAATTAGTACTATTATTATTCCCATATGATAGATGAGTAAACTGAAGTTCAATTTAGAAATTACATTGAGTAACTTGTCCAAAATCACATAGCTGGTAAGTGCCAGGCTTTGAACCTAGGCAGTCTAGATCTAATGGCTGTGTTATATTGCCTCTCAGTAGAAATATTTGATTTTTCTGCCTCTTGTGCTTGACATCCTTTTTCAACAACTCCTGGACAAGTCTACTTTGCTGGTGAATTTCCCTTACCCTACTGGCTTTTCCACCAGCCATGACTTTCTGCAGTGTCCTTTTTCATCTTTTACACTACCTCCTTCGGCATTATTCTTGAACAACATGCTCTTGTCACCCGCCAAATAATTGTTTCATAAATGGTCCCATCTCATCTTGGAAGTGAGGATGTAAAGTGTTGCTCCTATTTTGTGAATGACGGAACCAAGGAAAGCAAATTGCCTAATATCTCTTACAATTATCTAGTGGCAAAGTGAACTAGAGAATCCAGGTTCTCTGACTCTTAATCCAGTGATCTTTTCTTTTGTACCATCAAATGGGTTTCACATATCCATTCATTTATTCATCTATTCCTCCACTTATTCATATTATAACAATGAATTAAGTACCTACTGTATGCAAAGGCACTAGATGGGAAGGAAGGTAGATATAAAAATTCTTGCTCTTAACATACAAATGGCTAATAAACACAGGAATAGATGTTCAACATTGCTCATTATTAGAGAAATGCAACTCAAAACTGCAATGAGGTATCACCTCGCACTGGTCAGAATGGCCATCATCAAAAAAATCTACAAACAATAATGCTTGAGAGGGTGTGGAGAAAACAGAACCCTCTTGCACTTGGTAGGAATGTAAATTGATAAAGCCACAGTGGAGAACAGTATGGAGATTCCTTAAAAAACTAGGGATAAAACAACAGTATGACTCAACAATCCCATTACTGTGCATATACCCTGAGGAAACCATAATTGAAAAAGACACATGTACCCCAATGTTCAAAGCAGCACTATTTACAATAGCTAGGACATGGAAGCAACCTAGATGTCCACTGATGGATGAATGATAGAGTTGTGGTAAATACATACAATGGAATATTGCATGCATGGATGCCAAGTAACTTCAGTCATGTCTGACTCTTTGAGACCCTATGGACTGTAGACGTCCAGGCTCCTCTGTCCATGGGATTCTCCAGGCAAGAATACTGGAGTGGGTTGCCATGTACTCCTCCAGGGGATCTTCCCAACCAGGGATCAAACCTGTGGCTCCTGCATTACAGGCAGATTCTTTACTGCTAAGCCAACAGGGAAGCCCACAATGGACTATTACTCAGTCATAAAAAGGAATGCACTTGAGTCAGGCTAAAGAGGTGGATGAACCTAGAGCCTATTATGAAGAGTTAAGTAAGTCAGAAAGAGAAAAACATATCATATATTAACACATATATATGGAATCTAGAAAGATGATACTGATGAACCTATTTGCAGAGCAGTAGAAACACATACATAGGAAACAGACTTGTGGACACAGAGGGGAAAAGAGAGGGAGGGACGAATTGAAAAAGTAACATAGAAACATATACATCACCATATGTAAAATAAATAGCCAGTGGAAATTCGCTGTATGATGCAGGAAGCTCAAACCCAGTGCTCTGTGACTACCTAGGGGGTGGGATGAGGAAGGAGGTGAGAGGGAGGATCTAGAGGGAGTTTACATATGTATACCTATGACAGATTCATCTTGATGTATGGCAGAAACTAACACAATATTGTAAAGCAATTATCCTTCAATCAAAAATTTAAAAAAAATCCTTGCTCTTAAGGACCTGACAACACAACTGAGATAAAATCTCACCATTGAAAGTTGAATGACAACACACAGGTACATATGCTAAGTGCCAAATGGGTGATCTACTTAGGTCATATGGGAATTTTGAGGCTGGGAATGTAGCAACAAAGACAGCTTTATCAAGAAGATGGGTCTCGGGAATTCCCTGGTAGTCCAATGGTTAGGACTCCACACTTTCACTGCCGTGTCTCACAGGTTCGATCCTTGGCCATGGAAATAAGATCCCACAATAAAACCATGCAAAAGTGGGTCTTGAACTTGGCATAGAAGTGCACTTAAAGAAAAGGATGGAACAGAACTTCCCAGGATGAGGGAGTTGTGTGCACTAAGGCAGCGCTTCCTAACTTTTATTGTAGCACACATAGTATTTGTAAGAAAAGCATAGTATTTGTAAAGTGGATGGAGGAAGCAGTTTCAGCCCAGAGGCAAGTGACCAAAAGTTTCAACTATACTGCACCTGAGACACCTGTAACACTCTTGGGAAGGTCTACACTAAGTTATCGGGACAAGCTATGGTCATGGTGGATGTAAAGACTGCTGACAAGGCCACAGAGATAAAATGGAGGGACTTCACAGAATAACCATGGCAGATACCATTGGAAAGAAAGTTGTGGCCAAGTGATGAAAGGTTTTTGAATTTTATTCTGTGGACCTACTAAAGGTGAAAAATGTTTTTAAAAGATCCCGCTGATATCAGTATGGAAGACAGAGTAGAGGAATGGAAGGTAGTTAGAAGACTATTACTGTTGTTCATATGGAGGATGATGGTGGTAACAGAGACTGAGAAAAGGGGCAGAATTGAGTTATATTTAGGAGCTAAAAGTGACAAGGCTTGATAATGGATTGCATATGGAAAGTAGGAGAAATGGAGAAGATAAGGATAATTTTCAGGTTTCAAACTTGAACAAATAAGTATGAATGGTGATGTTATTCTTTATGATGGCAACCCCAGGAGAAATGGAGGGATTTTTTGGAGGGGAGGGACAGATGAGATGACGAGTTTCAACTTGACATTTAGAGTCAAGGAAGCCAATTAAGTGGCCATTGTAAAAGGTCAAGTGAGACAGAACGAGATCCTGGGTTAGGACAGTAGCAGTGGAAATGGAAAGTAAATGTTGGATTGAGAAACATAAAGGAAGAATTGATAGGATTTTGACATGCACTAAATCTAGAATTGATAGGTAGAGGAAGACTTTAAGCCTTGGATCTCTTCTCTCTCCTTGGTGATGCTTCTATTTCTCATGGCTCAAAATACCGTCTATAAGCGGATGACTCCTAAATGTACTATCTCCAGCCTGAACCCTCCATATTTCATAACCAATTGCCTGCTTGACATGTCACCTTGGATGCCTAGTAGGCATCTTAAACTTAACACATCCAAAACTGAGCTCTTAATTCCCCCTGCCTCCACCCCTACCCTGGACACTCCCACCTAAACTTGCTCCACTTATCAAATCTGCTCCTCACTGTCTTCCCCATCTCATGGGTAAATGGTAACTTCATTCTTCCAGTCACTTGGGCTGAAGACCTTAGGATCATTCTTGATTCTTTACTTTCTTTCACATCGCACATTTATTCTACCATCAAATCTTGTCGGTCCATCTCTGAAATATGCCTAGAATTCGACTACTTTCATCACCTGGTTTAAGTCACAATGATCCATATTCAGAATTATATCTCCCAACCCTTCTCCTTGCTTCTGGCCTTGCTGCCCTCATCCAAGTCTATTATTCCCATCTTAATTTGAGGGCTAGACTAATCTTATTAATATGAAAGTCAGACTAGGTCACTCCTCTACTCAAAACCCCAGTGACATCCTGTCTCACACATAATAATAGTAAAACTGCTTACAATGGCCCACTATGCTGTATACAACCCAAATATCAATATAACTCACTCACTCACCTCCTTCAAGTGGTGGATCAGACATCCCATACTTGGTGAGATCTTCTCTGACAGCCCTGGTTAAAGTTGTAATTTTCCCCTCCACATTCTCCATCTGCCTTTCTGGCTTTCTTTTTCTTTATACTGAGAACACTACTTGACATTATATGTTTCAGTTCAGTTCAGTCGCTCAGTTGTGTCCGACTCTTTGCAACCCCATGAACGGCAGCATGCCAGGCCTCCCTGTCCATCACCAACTCCCGGAGTCCACCCAAACCCATGTCCATTGAGTCGGTGATGCCGTCCAACCATCTCATCCTCTATTGTCCCTTTTCCTCCTGCCCTCAATCTTTCCCAGCATCAGGGTCTTTTCAGATGAGTCAGCTCTTCGCATCAGGTAGCCCAAGTATTGGAGTTTCAGCTTCAACATCAGTCCTTCCAATGAACACCCAGGACTGATATCCTTAGGATGGACTGGCTGGATCTCCTTGCAGTCCAAGGGACTCTCAAGAGTCTTCTCCAACACCATAGTTCACAAAGCATCAATTCTTCTGCACTCAGCTTTCTTTATAGTCCAACTCTTATATCCATACATGACCACTGGAAAAACCAGAGTCTTGACTAGACGGACCTTTGTTGGCAAAGTAATGTCTCTGCTTTTTAATATGCTGTCTAGGTTGGTCATAACTTTCCTTCCAAGGAGTAAGCGTCTTTTAATTTCATGGCTGCAGTCACCATCTGCAGTGATTTTGGAGCCCCAGAAAATAAAGTCTGACACTGTTCCCACTGTTTCCCCATCTATTTGCCATGAAGTGATGGGACCAGATGCCATGACCTTAGTTTTCTGAATGTTGAGCTTTAAGCTAATTTTTTCACTCTCCTCTTTCACTTTCATCAAGAGGCTCTTTCCTTCTTCTTTGCTTTCTGCCATGAGGGTGGTGTCATCTGCATACCTACGGTTACTGATATTTCTCCCAGCAATCTTGATTCCAGCTTGTGCTTCCTCCAGCCCAGCGTTTCTCATGATGTACTCTGCGTATAAGTTAAATAAGCAGGGTGACAATATACAGCCTTGACGTACTCCTTTTCCTATTTGGAACCAGTCTGTTGTCCCATGTCCAGTTCTAACTGTTGCTTCCTGACCTGCATACAGGTTTCTCAAGAGGCAGGTCAGGTGGTCTGGTATGCCCATCTCTTTCAGAATTTTCCACAGTTTATTGTGATCCACACAGTCAAAGGCTTTGGCATAGTCAATAAAGCAGAAATAGATGCTTTTCTGGAACTCTCTTGCCTTTTCTATGCTCCAGCAGATGTTGGCAATTTGATCTCTGATTCCTCTGCCCTTTCTAAAACCATCTTGAACATTTGGAAGTTCACGGTTCACATATTGCTGAAGCCTGGCTAGGAGAATTTTGAGCATTACTCTACTAGCGTGTGAGATGAGTTCAATTGTGTGGTAGTTTGAGCATTCTTTGGCATTACCTTTCTTTGGGATTGGAATGAAAACTGACCTTTTCCAGTCCTGTGGCCACTGCTGAGTTTTCCAAATTTGCTGGCATATTGGGTGCAACACTTTCACAGCATTGTCTTTCAGGATTTGGAATAGCTCAACTGGAATTCCATCCCCTCCACTAGCTTTGTTCATAGTGATGCTTCCTAAGGCCCACTTGACTTCACATTCCAGGATGTCTGGCTCTAGGTCAGTGATCAAACCATCGTGATTATCTGGGTCGTGAAGATCTTTTTTGTACAGTTCTTCTGTGTATTCTTGCCACCTCTTCTTAATATCTTCTGCTTCTGTTAGGTCCCTACCATTTCTTTCCTATATTGAGCCCATCTTTGCATAAAATGTTACCCTTGGTATCTCTAATTTTCTTGAAGAGATCTCTAGTCTTTCCCATTCTATTGTTTTCCTCTACTTCTTTGCATTGATTGCTGAGGAAAGCTTTCTCCTCTGTCCTTGCTATTCTTTGGAACTCTGCATTCAGATGCTTATATCTTTCCTTTTCTCCTTTGCTTTCTTCCCTTCTTTTCACAGCTATTTGTAAGGCCTCCTCAGACAGCCATTTTTCTTTTTTGCATTTCTTTTGCTTGGAAATGGTCTTGATCCCTGTCTCCTGTACAATGTCACGAACCTTCATCCACAGTTCATCAGGCACTCTGTCTATCAGATCTATTCCCTTAAATCTATTCCTCACTTCCACTGTATAGTCATAAGGGATTTGATTTAGGTCATACAAGCCAGGCTTCAGCAATACGTGAACCGTGAACTTCCAGATGTTTATGCTGGTTTTAGAAAAGGCAGAGGAACCAGAGATCAAATTGCCAACATCCGCTGGATCATCAGAAAAGCAAGACAGTTCCAGAAAAACATCTATTTCTGCTTTATTGACTATGCCAAAGCCTTTGACTGTGTGGATCACAATAAACTGTGGAAAATTCTGAAAGAGATGGGCATACCAGACCACCTGACCTGCCTCTTGAGAAACCTGTATGCAGGTCAGGAAGCAACAGTTAGAACTGGACATGGGACAACAGACTGGTTCCAGATAGGAAAAGGAGTACGTCAAGGCTGTATATTGTCACCCTGCTTATTTAACTTATACGCAGAGTACATCATGAGAAACGCTGGGCTGGAGGAAGCACAAGCTGGAATCAAGATTGCTGGGAGAAATATCAGTAACCGTAGGTATGCAGATGACACCACCCTCATGGCAGAAAGCAAAGAAGAAGGAAAGAGCCTCTCGATGAAAGTGAAAGAGGAGAGTGAAAAAATTGGCTTAAAGCTCAACATTCAGAAAACCAAGATCATGGTGTCTGGTCCCATCACTTCATGGGAAATAGATGGGGAAACAGTGGGAACGGTGGCTGACTTTATTTTCTGGGGCTCCAAAATCACTGCAGATGGTGACTGCAGCCATGAAATTAAAAGACGCTTACTCCTTGGAAGGAAAGTTATGACCAACCTAGACAGCATATTAAAAAGCAGAGACATTACTTTGCCAACAAAGGTCTGTCTAGTCAAGGCTATGGCTTTTCCAGTGGTCATGTATGGATGTGAGAGTTGGACTGTGAAGAAAGCTGAGTGCTGAAGAATTGATGCTTTTGAAGTGTGGTGTTGGAGAAGACTCTTGAGAGTCCCTTGGACTGCAGGGAGATCCAACCAGTCTATTCTAAAAGAGATCAGCTCTGGGTATTGTTTGGAAAGAATGATGCTAAAGCTGAAACTCCAGTACTTTGGCAACCTCATGCAAAGAGCTGACTCATTGGAAAAGACTCTGATGCTGGGAGGGATTGGGGACAGGAGGAAAAGGGGACGACAGAGGATGAGATGGCTGGATGGCATTACCGACTCAATGGATATGAGTCTGGGTGAACTCTGGGAGTTGGTGATGGACAGGGAAGCCTGGCATGCTGCAATTCATGGGGTCGCAAAGAGACATGACTGAGCGACTGAACTGAACTGAACTCAACTGAATGGTCTAGTGGTTTTCTCCACTTTCTTCAATTTCAGTCTGAATTTGACAATAAGGAGTTCATGATCTGAGCCACAGTCAGCTCCTGGTCTTGTTTTAAAAAATTGTCCCTCTCCTGCTAGAATAAGGGCCAGCAAACTTTTTCTCTAAAGGAATAGATAGTAAATATTTTAGGCTTTGTGGGCCAGTGAGTTTCCAACACAAATACCCAACTCTGTTGTTACACAGAAATAGTCATAGATGATACATCAAGAGATGTATGGCTGTGTCTCAGTAATGCTATTTACCAAAACAAGTGATGGGCCAGAATTTGTCCATGAGCCATACTGTTGACTCCTACTAGAATGTAAGTTCCAGGAAGGCAAGGATTTTTGTTTACTTTTATATTCCCGACACCCAGAACAGTGCCTGGCATGTTATAGGCACCCAATATATTTTTGTTGAAGGAAAGTATCAGTGGGGGATAGGAGACTGGGAGGTTGGGATAGATATCATAGACCCATTGATGGTGCAGAATGTTTAGCAACAACTGATTCTGGCTAAGTTTCCAGCATACCAATTCTCCTTCCTCCCTTCCCCTGTCATCCCTACACTACTACTTAAAGAATGTCATATGATGTGAAAGTTACATCCATTGCCTGTGCAGCGCCCCTGATGTGTGAAATTTCATCTGACTTCCTTTAATGTTATCATTTGTCTATGTGATCCTCCTGACTCAGACACTCTAATAACAATAATAACTCAAGTGCTCTGTACTAAAACCAGAACGCCAGAATCAGTATTTTTAATTAATTTAAGACAACTGCTAGGAATAGCTTCTGTTGACAATGCTACACTTTTCAACACTTTATCATGTTTTGGAGTACTCTCTGAAGCTGAGCAACTGTTACTGTTATGATATGAAATGTTATTTTCCATCCATGCATTCAGCTTGACTGGTTTGTTCTGATAAACTTCAGTTTTCAAGTACTCCCAACAGTAGGAATCACATGATAAGAGACATGGTAAATGAAGTATTCACCCGTCCTTACTGACTCTTCTCCCATCCTTCCCTGAATTTCTTATAGGCACTAAAGATTTCCTGGAGTTATATGTCTTCCTGTTGAAAATGTACGTTCACTTATTTATTATTTCATATAGTCCTTCAGTCATTGCAAACATTTACTGAGCATTCAGTTATGTATATGGTACTGTCCTAAGGGCTTTATTCATATTAACTCATTTAATCCTTATGAAACATCTAGGAGCTAAGTACCACTATTACCATTGTTTTATAGATGAGGGAATTGAGGTCCCAAGAGCTGCAGTAATTTTCTCAAGGCCCCACAGCTAGCAAAAAGGGGAGCTAGGATTTAAATCCAGGTCTGCCTGACTCCAGGGTCAAGATTTACTGTCTTTCCTCATCTTTTTTTGTTGTTGTTCAGTGGCTAAGTCCTGTCCAACTCATTGTGACCCCATGGACTGCAGCATGCCAGACTTACCTGTCCTTCACTCTTTCCCAGTGTTTGCTCAAACTCATGTCCATTGAGTCGGTGACACTATCCAACCATTTCATCCTCTCTTGCCCCTTTTCCTCCTAATGAAAAAGCATCAGGGTCTTTTCCAGTGAGTAGGCCCTTCACATCAGGTGGCCAAAGTATTGGAGCTTCAGCTTCAGAATCAGTCCTGACCCCATGGACTGTAGCCCATAGGCTCCTCTGTCCATGGGATTTTCCAGGCAAGAATATTGGAGTAGTTTGCCATTTCTTACTCCAAGGGATCTTCCCAACTCAGGAATCGAACCCATATCTCTTATATCTCCTGCATTGGCAAGTGAATTATTTACCAGTGTGCCACCTAGGAAGCCTATTTACCATATGCCATAAAGTATACAAAACAGAATCTATAAGGATGAATAGGGCACAATCTCCTTTGTCTCCCAGACCTAATACTGGCTGGGGCTGTGTGGGTGGGAATGTAGGATATCAGGAACAGAGATGAAAGAATTTTCTGTTTATAAACAGGTTGGTGAGAACATAGACATAGCTCTATGAATTCACAGGTCTCTGAAAATGGAGACAGAGGGATACAGATTAAAAGGGAAGAGGGCCCCCAACTCTAGAGCTCAGGACAACTAATAAGAAAAATACCACGCTGGAGGACTTAAACTGATAGGAAAGTTGCCCACTGCAGAAATGGGATTGGTTGCTCACAAAAAAAAAAAAAAAAAAAAACAACCATGTACTGATTAGATAAGTGACCTCCCTATATGTCATTAAGAGGCAATGCTCTAAAGTGTAAACAGTGGAAAAACCCTACTGTAGCCTTTCGAATGCTATGGCTGGAAGGCCCATCAAAGCTAAGAAGGGATTTATGATATGATATGGCTAAGTAAGCTATTTAACCATTATCAAAACAAATAAAAATAATTAGAAAGAAGTTGTTTCTCTCATGCCGTGCTTGACCTGGTGATGTATTTACTGTCTTTCTGATAGGGAATGGATGGTTGCATCAGGCTGTATAAACTATACGACTCCATCTTTTCAAAACATCCCACACTCTACTGACTTCTTCACTCACCAGTAACAACAGCCACCTTGTACTAAATAATAAGCACCTACTCTAAACCGAGCACTTTATATAAATGAACTGACTTCTCCCACAGTAACCCTATGACCTCATAGGTTTCTCTAGTTAGCCCTGTTTTCAGATGAGGGAACTGAGGCTCACAGAGGTAATGTGGCTTACACAAGTCCATAAAACTAAATGAGCAATACTAATTTCCCATGGCTACTGTACAAATTACCACGAATTTAGTGGCTTGAAACAACAGAAATGCATTCTCTCACAGTTCTGGAGGCCAAAAATCTGAGATCAAGGCATTGGCAGGGCCATGCTTCCTCCAAAGTCTCTAGGGGAGATTGCATTCCTTGTTTCTTCTTAGTTTCTGGTGGCTGCAGACTTAGCTTGACTTACTAGCTGCATTATTCCCACCTCTGCCTCTATCTTCATGTGACCTTCTCCCCTATGTCTCTTTCTATTTTAAGGACTTTCATCATTGGATTTAGAGCCCACCCTAATCCAGCTGACCTCATATAGAGATCCTTACCTTAATTACATCTGCAAAGACCCTTATCCCAAATCAGATCACATATTCTGAGGTTCCAATTGGACATATCTGTTTGTAGAACAGCATTCAACTCACTACAGGTAGCCTAGCTGGGATTCTAACCTAGATCTGGATGACTCTAAAATCTTGGCTCTTTTCACTAAACCAGGCTGCCTCCACCAAAAGGCGTTTGCTTTGCCTTTTATTTGGTTTCCTAAGTAGATTTCCTACTGGGAAGAGGACGCACTTGTTGACATAGGTTTGCTTTGTAATTAATTATCAAGATGAATTAATAAATTGACATTTTGGTTTCCAAAACATTTCTTTGTAACTTTAGATTGTGTGAAATGTGTCCCCCAGAGCTTAATCATTCCCTGGTTAAAACTGAAAAAATTGAGTTTTAGAACCTGTGAAACTGAGGATTGTATCTTGGCAAGATCCCTTCAGGATAGAAGCATCTCACAGCCTACAATCCATGTCCATTTGTTTACCATGTAAGAGACCACACTAATGAAATGCCATAAATTTATGAGTATACAGAAGAATTTCTAATTACTTAAAAGCTTCTAGGAGGAATTTGGATTCTACCTCAATGTGATGTCCCAGAAAGGTTCCTCATAAGAACCTTCTATGTTTGCTCCCGAGCCTTGGCCCCCATCATCCAAACATAGGGAAGGAGATGCCTTTAAGAGTTCTTTATCATATTAAGATGAGATTCAGTAGAAAAAATAGGGATCCAGAAACAGTAGAAACTCAGTTTCGAACCCCCAACCTGCTTCCTAAATTAGTATTTCTCAAAGTATGTTCCAGGGAGTATTAGTCCCTGGGGATGGACGTTGATAGTATTACATAAGAAACAGCCCCATGAACAATCAAGTTGTGAACCACTGGTTTTATCAAATATGGATTCCCAAGTACAGACATATTCAGAGTCCTTGCTAAGTTAATAGGCAATGTGAGTCTCAAAGAGAGGGATGGGGGACACAGGGTTTTCAAAGTTTTTTGACTTCACTCACAGGGATGATGGTGAGGGCTATGATGACAGTAGAAACATAGAAACAGTTTTTTGATCTCTGCAGAACAACTGCCCCCAGCCCTGCTAACACCTTGATTAGGAAGAGAATAACCTTTGCAATGTGTTTATCAGGTTGTGATCAGTCGGTGGACCACCCATAGCGATGGACCACTGAGTGTAACCAAGGGAGCTTGTTAAGAGTGCAAACTTCCTGGCCCTGGTGGCTCAGCTAGTAAAGAATCTGCCTGCAATGCAGGAGACCTGGGTTCAGTGACTGGGTTGGGAAGATCCCCTGGAGAAGGGAATGGCTCAGTTCAGTTCAGTTCAGTCGCTCAGTCGTGTCTGACTCCTTGTGACCCCATGGACTGCAGCATGCCAGGCTTCCCTGTCCCTCACCAACTCCCAGAGCTTGCTCAAACTCACGTCCATCGAGTCGGTGATGCCATCCAACCATCTCATCCTCTGTCATCCCCTTCTCCTCCTCTTTCCTAGCATCAAGGTCTTTTCTAATGAGTCAGTTCTTCGCATCAGGTGGCCAAAGTATTGCAGTTTCAGCTTCAGCATCAGTCCTTCCAATGAATATTCAGGACTTATTTCCTTTAGGATAGACTGGTTGGATCTCCTTGCAGTCCAAGGGAGTCTCAAGAGTCTTCTCCAACACCACAGTTCAAAAGCATCAGTTCTTCGGCACTCAGCTTTCTTTATGGTCCAACTCTCACATCCATACATGACTACTGGGAAAACCATAGCTTTGACTAGATGGACCTTTGTTGGCAAAGGAATGTCTCTGTTTTTTAACATGTTGTCTAGGTTGGTCATAGCTTTTCTTCCAAGGAGCAAGCATCTTTTAATTTCATGGCTGCAGTCACTGTCTGCAGTGATTTTGAAGCCCAAGAAAATAAAGTCTATCACTGTTTCCATTGTTTCTCCATCTATTTGCCATGACGTGATGGGACCAGATGCCATGCTCTGAGTTTTTTGAATGTTGAGTTTTAAGCCATTTTTTTCACTCTCCTCTTTCACTTTCATTGAGAGGCTCTTTAATTCTTCTTCACTTTCTGCTATAAGGGTGGTGTCATCTGTGTATCTGAAATTATTGGTATTTCTCTCAGAAATCTTGATTCCAGCTTGTGCCTTATCTAGTCCAGCATTTCACATCATGTACTCTGCATATCACTGGAAAAGACCCTGATGCTGGGAAAGATTGAAGGTGGGAGGAGAAGGAGAGTACAGAGGATGAGATGGTTGGATGGCATCACCGATGCAATGGACATGAGTTTGAGTAGGTTCTGGGAGTTGGTAATGGATAGGGAAGCCTGGCATGTTGCAGTCCATGGGGTCACAAAGAGTCAGATATGACTGAGTGACTGAACTGAATGGAACTGAACTGACTCTGCATATAAGTTAAATAAACAGTAAGTGGAGAGTTCTGACAAAATGTGGTCCACTGGAGAAGGGAATGGCAAACCACTTCAATATTCTTGCCTTGAGAACCCCATAAACAGTTTGAAAAGGGAATGGCTACCCACTCCAGTATTCTTGCCTGGAGAATTCCAAGGACAGAGGAGCCTGGGGTCGCAGAGTCGGACAGACTGAGTGACTAACACACACACGCGCACTCACACACACACCCACCGGGCTTACTGAGTTAGTATTTCTGAAGATAGAGTACAGGAACCTACCTTTTAAAACAGGTAACTGGAATAATTCTGAGATACACTTAGGTTTAAGGACCATGGCATTCTGGTGAAATCGGGCTTCCACAGCAGTGAAACACAGATTCAACTCTAAATGTTCATTTACAATTCCAGCCAATAACCAATTACAATATTGCATTCTTACAGCATGATCTGTAGACTTTAATTTGTGTGACAATATCATTTTATATGGCTTGATTTAAATCAAAACAGTTATGGCAAAATTTATTAATCCTGCTCTCCTGAGACAATTTATGTAATAAATTTTGAGGAGAATACAATAACCTCTACTATCTTAACTTGATCTCTAAATGTCCCTTTCAGCTCAACATTCAATTCTATGAAGTTCCTAGGGCTTCAAATCTGTTTGTCACAAACACATCACTCATTACTGACTAAACTTATTTCTCTTCTTCCAGGCAACAAGTTTCTGATGAACACTGGTTACTGGTGATTTTCCTGAATTTTTTTTTTTTTAATAACAGCTACCTTCTCACCATGTTATTGTGAAGAGTGAGTGAGAAAATATATGTGAAACGCCAAGCAGAGTGCCTGACTCAAGAAAGTGGTTAATAAATGTTCATATCACCTTCTGTGCACTGACACAATAATATCTCTTAAATTATTGACGAGATAACATGGGAGAGCTGCAGATGAATGAAAATGAGGGAATCAGCTGTACTGACAATATCAGGGTTTTGAGGGGCTGTCAGGGAACTGGCTAGAACCCCAGTCTCCAAGGGCAAGATCAGCTGCAGACAGTGAGATGGCTTGGGGAGGGTGTGAGTTCCTGCAACACACACCACCTTGGAGAAAGGCTGCAGTGAGTGAGGTTTTGGCCTAAAACTCAGGTTCTAATCTGCAACATGATTCCTAACTTAGTGTTTCTCAAAGTTGTTCCACAGAATATTAGTCCTTGGGGATGGACTAATTCATATTCATCTTATGAATAAGATGTTACACAAGAAAGAGCCCTAGGAACAGGCAAAGTTGTGAACTGCTGGATTAGTCAAATTGGATTTCCCAACTACAGGAATATTCAGAATCCTTGATATGTTAACAGGCAATGTGGATTCCTATGAGAAGGTTGGGGAACACAGGGTTTTCAAGGTTTTGTGACTTCACTTACAGGGGTGATGATGTGGTTTTGAGAAACAATCGTGAGAACACTGCTCAAGGCCACTGGTGCCCTCCTACTTGGTAACAGGAATGGCTGCTTTTTAGCCCTTTCATGACAAAAGTTAACAAGAGAACACTTATGTGCTGAACTGTTCTCAGTCCCCTGGTGTCATCATTGTCTTCTTTGTACAGCTTAGATCCTATGTGCACCATTATATTCACTGTTTGGCACACACCCTATATCTCCCTTGCCTCTCTCCACCCCCATCTTAGTTGAGCAACAGACACCTAATCCTGGTTAAATCCAACTCTCTATCTATTCCAAACCTGCCCCAGCAGCTGAACAAGATTAGAAAATTCTTAAAACCATGCTAACTAGTCTCACTTTCAATTCATGACCATTAACCTCAAGTGGGCCCTTCATGCTACCCTCCAATTTTCCTACATTTTCTTCATTCAACCGTTCTTGAACTCTCTCTGATGGCTGTTTTGCATCTGTATGTGCGTGCTCACTCAGTTGTGTCCAACTCTTTGTGACCTCATAGATTGTAGCCTTCCAGGCTCCTCTGTCCATAGGATTCTCCAGGCAAGAACACTGGAGTGGGTTGCCATTTCCTTCTCTAGGGGATCTTACTGCCCCAGGGATTGAATCCTCATCTCTTGCATTTCCTGCATTGGCAGATAGATTCTTTACCACTGAGCCACTGGGGAAGCCCAGTGGCTGTTTTACACCTTCCCTATCCTCCTCCCAAACCCCTTCCCCTATCCTCATTCTCAGCTGCTGACTCTGCTTCTCATTTCACTGAGAAAATAAAAAATGTCAGAAGAGAACAAGTGCAGACTCTTACCATGGTATCTGCAAACCTACTTGTATCTCTATCCACATACCCTGCTTCCTGCTTGTCAACCTTGCCTTCCTGCTTGTCACTAGGAATGAACTGTCTGTAATTCCACCAATGGCTGACTCCTTCACTTGTGTGCTAGATCTTTCCCCTTTTGAACTTACCAAGGTCATGACTCTAGTCATATTTCTCTCCCTCTATGACATCAGCAATTCTTCTCTCACCAAACCAACATCTCCAATGTTAAGAAACAAAACAAAACTTTTCTTTGCCTCCGCTACAGCCCCATTTTTTTTTCTCTCTCCTTAAAGCAAAACATATTTTCTCCTACTAGTCTCTCTTGAACCCTCTCCAATCAGGCTTTTGCCCCCAGCACTCCACCAGAATGATTCATGTCAAGGTCAATAGTATCTCCTCAGTGTTAAATACAATGATCCTTTTTCTGTTCTCATTTTATTTGACTCAACAGCAGCATTTGACACAGTTGATCACTCCCTTCTTGAAACAATTTGTTCACTTGGCTTCTGAGACACCACTCTGTATTGGTTCTCCTCCTTCTTTGCTAGCTACTCTTTCTCAGTATCCTTTGCTGGGTTCTCCTCATCTTTCTAACCATTAGGCTGTCTAATTGGCCACTCAACTCAAAATTCTCCAAAACCAAAATGACTATTTTCCTCAGACCTGTTTATCCCACAGTCTTCTTTACCATGTTTCTAGAATTTCAGGCCAAACTTAGAGCCTTCCTCGACACCTCCCATTTTCTCACACCTCACAGTATCAATCAGTGATACTGTGGGTTGAGTCTTTCAAAACATATTTAGAACTTGATCACTTCTTGCTATTTCTGCTGCTATTGCCTTAGTCCCAGCCAGCATCACTTCTTATCTGGACCATCACAAAATTCTGTGTGTGTGTGTGTGTGTGTGTGTGTGTGTGTGTGTGTGTGTTTGAGTTGGTCAGTCGTATCTGACTCTTTGTGACCTCGTGACCCTTTGTGACAGTAGCCCGCCATGCTCCTCTGTTCATGGGATTTTCTAGGCAAGAATAGGAGTGGGTTGCCATTTCCTTTTTCTTCTCCAGGGGATCTTCCCGACCCAGGGATTGAACCTGGGTCTCCTGCACTGCAGGCAAATTCTTTACTGTTTGAGCCACTGTGGAAGCCCCAAATCCATTAAATGTGTAAATCAGATCAGGTCATGCATCTGCTTGAAGCCTGCCCATGACTTTTTATATTGTTCGAGGTAAAAGCAAACTCTTTAGAATCACTTAGAAGATTCTACAGGAACTGGCTTCTTCCCTGTTACCTCTCTGAACTCAACCCTACCATTCTCTCCCTTGATTACTCAGCTTCAGCCATATGGCCTGCTTGCTATTTCTCAGACATGCCAAGATAACTCCCAGAGGGCCTTTGCTGTTCCCTCTAACTGGAATGTTCTTTTCCCACAGAGGCTTACTCACTTGCTTCCCTCAGGCCTCTGTGCAAATGATACTACCAGTGACATTTCCTCGACTATCTCATTTAAAAATTGCCATTTTCTGCATGTTTTTTCTATCACTTCCCATTGCTCTATTTTTCTCCACAGCACTTATTTTCTGATATATTAATATTTGCTTGCTTGTTCATTATCTCTCTCCACCACTAGAATGTAAACTTCAGGAATACAGGGATTTTATTTGTCACTGCTCTATCCCCCAGAGAAGGCAATGGCACCCCACTCCAGTACTCTTGCCTGGAAAATCCCATGGGCGGAGGAGCCTGGTGGGCTGCAGTCCATGGGGTCGAGAAGAGTCGGACAAGACTCAGCGACTTCACTGTCACTTTTTACTTTAATGCATGGGAGAAGGAAATGACAACCCACTCCAGTGTTCTTGCCTGGAGAATCCCAGGGACGGGGGAGCCTGGTGGGCTGCTGTCTATGGGGTCGCACAGAGTTGGACACGACTGAAGCGACTTAGCAGCAGCAGCAGCAGCTCTATCCCCAGTACCTACCCCAGTGCCTGGCACATGATAGATACTCAATAAGTATCTGTGAAACAAAAAAGAATGTATATATTTCAATGGAGAAGACCCATACCTTTTATCAGATTAAAAGGGGCCTGAGACCCAAAATGGTTAATAATCAATCACTATGTGTTAGTTGCTCAGTCATGTCTGACTCTTTGCAATCCATGGGCTGTAGCCCACCTCTGTCCGTGGGATTCTCCAGGCAAGAATACTGGAGTGGGTAGCCATTCCCTTCTCCAGGGGATCTTCCCAACCCAGGGATCCAACCTAGGTCTCCTGCATTACAGGCAGATTCTTTATCATCTGAGCCACCAGGGAAGCCCCAATAATCACTATCCAGAGTCTGAATCTGCCTTCCTGAAACGTATACCCATTAAGCCTAGTTCAGCTATTTGGAGCCTGATACGAATGGGACAGGCTACACATGTGTGCCAAGTGAATGAAAGTATAAGACAAAATAAGTCTACTCCCTCTTCTCTGTGCTAGCTTTTGGTTGGCTTGGAGAAAGTCATTATGTCCTTCTAAATCATCTCTTCTGCAAGGCAAAAACTCTTAATTTGTCATGGTTTCCAAACCCACCTGCTTTGCTCTCCCCGGGACAAGCCCTGATATGGATGTTCTCCTCCACATGTCTTCAGTGGAAAGTAGATACTTTTTAAAAACTGAGGTAGACCAGTTGTGAGACAATGGCAAGTAGTGGGACCTGTGGAGTCCATGTAGTTGTCTAAAGATATTCACATTCAAACTCGAGACAAAATATATTTACAGGTCCATTTTGTCCCGTGAGCTGACAGTTTGCAAATCTATTTGGAACTCATACAGTTTGGCAACACTCCTTTCACATTTTCCTCACTCCATGACCTCACCTTTGTCCTCCCCCATAAGCCCAACTATTTAGTCACACAAGACTATGCTCTGCTTCTCAAATACCCCTTGTGATCTCTTGCTCTTATTCCTTTACCCATATGGCGCTCTCTGCATCAAACGCCTATTCGGAATAGTCCCTATTTGTCTCTCCAGATCCACTTTTTAAAAATAGTTTTTATTTTTTAGAGAAGTTCTAGGCTCACAGAAAAATTGAGAGGAACATATAGAGAGTTTCCGGATACCCTCAGTGGATCCACTTTTCCCCCTTTTCCACTCTTTCCCTGTACCTCTAGAGGCTGACCTTTGTGGACTGTATTAACTGAGTTTCTTCTCTGAATTCTCACGGATATGGCCAATGGGAATCATTAACAAGGGATTGGAAGGAATTTCCTGGCAGTCCAGTGGTTAAGACTCCGCATTTCCACTGCAAGGGGCATGGGTTTGATCCCTGGTCGAGGAACTAAGACCCCACAGGATACAAGGCATGGCAAAAAAATAAATAAATAAACCCAAGGGAGACCAGAAGCAGATTAAAATCTGAATATTTATTCTCCTATCCCCCTCTCTGTGGAGTGGTAGCAGTTTGGTTGAGTCCTTCTAGAAGAATCTAACATAGGCCACAGACTTTTTTTGGCAGCCATCTTTTATAGCTACAGCTACTCTTTCTGGGTTCTGATAACTGTTCCTTCCTCTTGGCCTTTCAGGTATAAAGATGGTAAAGGCTCCCTGGGCTGTCTCACCATCCTTTCTTGATTTCCCTTAACGCTGCTCACATGGTTGTAAACAGTCCCATCATTAAACTCCCCTCATGTATTCTGTTTCAGTATGCTGTTTGTTTCCTACTAGACCCTTGACTGCCACCATGCCCTGGTGTCTATTCGGTGAACTCCACTTTGTTCAGGTCCCAGCTCCCCTGTGAGGCTTCCCTGAGTGTCCTTCCTTCTGAGAAAGTTAGATATTTCCCCAGCTCCTTGAGAACATTTCTTACAGCACTCTGATTATTTATGCATGTCTCTCCCATTAGATCTTGAGCTTCTTATGGCAGGGAATGAAGCTTATTCATCATTATTGTCTCAGCTCCTGGCCAAGCGCATACTTGGTACATGCTGGTTATCTTTTCTTTTGGAGAGAAAGGGGATGAAGTTGGAGAGGGAGTGTTTGTTTTTCTCTTTATTCAAATTATGTATTTTTAGAAGAAATGCCTACCTATTATTTTTTAAATTATAACTAAAGGGAAAAGAGTGAAGTAAAAGTCTATCCCTCATATGCATGCTAGAATTAGTCATAGTAATGGTCTGTGGTGGGCATCCTCCCAGTAGCTTTTCTGTGTACAAAAATGTACATATTTATATATACACAATATAGACACCCATCTCTGTTTCTTGCTTTTTTTCACTTAACAATGCAACAGTCTGTATTCTATGTCAGCTCATATAGGTATGCAGACCTACTTCATTATTTTTATAGCTGAATTGTATTCCATTTGAAAAATTTATCATAATTTATTTAACAAATCCCCTATTATTGGACAGTTAGTTATCTAATATTGGTCCATATTAGAAGCAATGATTCTCAAAACACAGGGACACACTGCATAAAATTTAACCACAAAATATATAGCTGAACTCAAGAAGCAAGAAAGGAAAACTTCCAGATACCAGAAACAAAAGTAGAACTCAAAACCCTAGCAATGAACACAAATTGAAGTGTCACAACTCACAGGGATAATGGAACCAGATAAGCACCTTGGAGACTGAGGTTTGGGGTCCTCCAAAGGGCTTGGAATTGACTTAGACCTGTGCTTCCTGCACAAAACAAGGAGCAGTGGAGACCTGCCTCATTTATGAATTGAAACCACCTTTGTCAATTAGGCAGATGCACAATAATAACAAATCTTGATCAGTACACACAATGTGCCAGGTACTGTTCTATATATTTTGCATGTGTTAATTTCTTTAATCTTCACAAAACCCCATTAAGGGAGGTACTGTTATAACCCCCATTTTACAAATAAGGGAGAAAATGTTTAAGTATTAATAAATTGCTTAAGGTTACACTGCTAGGAAGTAGTAGGTATAAGCTTCAGACCCAGGTATCCTGATTCCAGTATCGTCGCTTCAGTCATGTCCGACTCTGTGCGACCCCATAGACGGTGGCCCACGAGGCTCCCCCGTCCCTGGGATTATCCAGGCAAGAACACTGGAGTGGGTTGCAATTTCCTTCTCCAAAGCATGAAAGTGAAAAGTGAAGGTGAAGTCGCTGAGCCTTGTCCAACTCTTAGCGACCCCATGGACTGCAGTCCGCCAGGCTCTTCCATCCATGGGATTTTCCAGGCAAGAGCGCTGGAGTGGGGTGCCATTGCCTTCTCCGATTATACTATACTACGTCACTACAAATAAGATGTAGGCCATCTTCCGTAGGACAAGGGTGAAAATAAACTCATCTCTAAGAAGTTTAAAATGTTTAAACCTGAGCTACACACTGGTATGAGACCCAAATTCATAATGCCCATGTATTTCAGAAATCCTGAGCTGAGACCTTTACATAAAAACTTTTCCAGAACTGGGAATGCCATAGAACTCTGGTAGGGGCAAATTAAAAACTGCCCACAGGGCCACCTCTTCAACTCAGAGTAAAATCCTCACAGAATGTAACTCCTGTAGAAGATAAGCTCACATAGAAAATTATAAAGCACATGAAGAAGCCCGTTACAATAAAATTTAGTCAGTATACACAAGAAATGGGAGAATTCAGTCCAAGGAATTATGGACAATACAGCAATCCAAAAATACTTCAAAATATTGTATATTTAAAGGTTTAAAGAGGAAAAAACTCCAGAATACATATATATATATATATATATATGTACATCATATATAATATGGTATATGTTATATATGGACTTCCTGGTGGCTCAGATGGTAAAGAATCTGCTTGCAATGTGGGAGACCTGGGTCAGATCCCTGAGTTAGGAAGACTATACGTATATATGTGTGTGTGTGTGTGTGTGTGTGTGTATTCCATCAAAGAATGGATGGAATATATACTTCATATATATGGGATTCCTTGGTGGCTCAGACAGTAAGGAATCTGCCCACGATGTAGGAGACCTGGATTCGATCCCTGGGGCGGGAAGATCCCCCGGAGAAGGAAATGGCTACCCACTCCAGTATCCTTGCCTGGAGAATTCCATGGATAGAGGAGCCTGGCAGGTTACCATCCATGTGGTGGCAAAGAGTTAGACACGACTGAGCGACTAACACTTATGAAAGAAAAGTTCTAGAAATGAAGACTCTAGAAAATATGGGATGATCGTTGGAAGACATTAGTTCTCATCCCATTTAAACATTACAAATTCAACTGACAGGTTAAGCTACAAATAAGGCATGGATGAGGGAAGAATTAGTGAAATAAATAAAGCTGAGATATTCATAAAATATAGAACAACACTATAAAAATGCTAAACATGAAAGAGAAATTAGAAGATACAGATGATAGATAGAATAAGAAGCTCCACATACATATAGCAGAAATTCCAGAAGAGGAAAAAAAAAACAGGAAAAAGTAATGTTTGAAGAGAAATGGCTGTGAATTTCTCAGAATTCATAAGACACGAGTCCTCAGGTTAAAATCCTGTACCTAATCCTAAACAGAATAAATGAAGACAAATGGATAACTTCTAGATGCATCATGATGGAACTTCAGGACATCAAGGATAAAAGGAAAATCTCAAAACTTACTAGAGACAAATACTACTGCATGGTATTTCTGTGGGATAAATTCTTAAAGGTGGAATTTCTGGAACAGAGGATAAGCACTTTGAAAAGAGATGGATGTGTTTGAAATGAATGAGTGAGTGAATTAATGAGCCAGTGGAGGCATTATTTCTCTCAATCTAGGCATGATATTTCCTTTAAAATAGCCTGAGATTGTATCTCCCAGCTATCCATCTATTTATACATTTGCAACTGCATCACTACTATTGATTCATATTGAGCAGGAGGCCAATTAAAACCCCCAGGACTTTTTCAAATGAAGGGCTGTCAAATGCGTCCTTCTCTAGCATGTACTTAGGCAATTAATTTTTAAAACTCGGATGTAGAACTATTTGGTTGCTGGTGAGATCATCGAGAGCTGGAGCCATTAAAG
Source organism: Bos indicus x Bos taurus (assembly GCF_003369695.1). Lineage (NCBI taxonomy): Eukaryota > Metazoa > Chordata > Mammalia > Artiodactyla > Bovidae > Bos > Bos indicus x Bos taurus. The sequence continues at coordinate 85,899,690 of NC_040105.1, read as the reverse complement.
CAGGCTTCTTATAGGAAGTAAGACTTCAGCTAAGCAGGATTTATTTTATTTTTAATTATTTATTTATTTGGCTGTGCCAGGTCTTAGTTGCAGCATGTGGGCTTTTTTAGTTGCAGCATTTGGGATCTAGCTGTCTGACCACGGAGCAAACCCAGGACTCCTGCATTGGGAGCACAGAGTGTTAGCCACTGGACCAGCAGAGAAGTTCCATAAGTAGGATTTATTTTAGATAGAAGGGATACAAGAGAGCTTCCAGGTTTGTGGGATGGAGCTAACAGGAGTGATGAGGTGCATGAATAAGCCATAGGCTAGGAAATGAGCTTGGGGTGAATGTGTGAAAGTGAGGGGAGTAAAGAGAGTTCAAAGGCAAGGTGGGAATAGATTATGGAGGGCCTGGAAAGCCAGGTGGTACGTTTGGACTTGATATCAATTGGGAGCCACTTCAGCGTTTTAGAAAGGAAATTATATTATCTGGCCAGCCAAAGAAACATGAACTCATCGTGGAAGGAGTAAGGAGACTGGGTGAAATCATTGCTAACAGGTTATCCAGACAAGTAGTCAAGCTCATGAAACAGGTCAGAGACACTGGGGTGACTTGATGTTGAACCAACAGACTAGTGGAAACTATGTTAACCAAACTATCAGCAAGGCTGAAACTGGTGTTTAGAAAGAACAGTCTTAATAGCAAACAACATGCTTTAGAGCTGGATGCAGGAGAGCAAGAGACAGAAGTGAAGAGTGGCATATCTATAAGAATAAGCATTATTAGAAATTCTTATTCTAGTGCTGGCTCTACCTCCTGCTCATCATATGCAGATTATTTAAACATTGAGGTTCGTTTCCTCATCTGCAAATCTACTGGAATATAAGTTCTAGACTCGGGAGTCTAGAGAGTTGTAACCAGTTCTGCTTTATTCACCCTAACCCCTAGTATAGGGCCTGGCAGATAGTAGAGCCTCACTAGATAGTGGTTGAATAGATGAATGAATGAACAAAGGAATGAATGAATGAACTAATGACTGCCCTGCCTGCTTCATGGAGTTATTGTAAAATTCAGATGAGATCAGGAATGGGAAGTTACTACATGAAATTAAAACACTAAACAATCCTATGGTAAAATACTATAGCTACTACTGAGAAGTTTATTTTTTAAAATTAAATTAGAAGACTGGTTAGAGTACATTAAAGGTAAAATGAATGGTGGGCTAAGGATATCAAGTTTTCTTAGCATGGAAAGTAAGAAGAATAGCAAAAATGCAAGACACTTCAAGTGATTTTCTCAATTTAGGTAAAGAACACATCAGGATCTGTGTTCCGTACCGTGTTCTGTCCTTTGCACTCAATGTGTTCATGGTAGGGGTAATAATGGTGTTAATTACAGTTAACATTCTTTGACTACGTACAATGTGCTATGTCCTATCGGTCCTTAAAAAAAAAAACCCCTGCAAAGAAGGTATTAGGTTGGTACAAAAGTTCTAATGATAATATTTCCATCCTATACATTTTATTGAAGTACAGTTGACTTACAACATTGTATTAGTTTCAAGCGTACAACATAGTGATTTGATATTTTTATAGATTACATACCATACAAAGCTATTATAATATTGTTGACAGTTATTACATTATAATAGAATATGTTGTGTGTTGTACATTGTGTCCCTGTGACTTATTTCTTTATAACTGGTAGTTTGTACCCCTTAGTCCGTTTCACCTATTTCATCCATCCCTTTACCCCCTCCCCATTTTAGAGATGAGGAAACTCAGGTTTAGAGAGGTGAAATGACTTGCTTAGAGCCATAATGAGGAGGCTGAAGAGTTAGTCTGTCTGTCTCTGAAGCCAGTGGGAAGAAGCTGAGAGTAAACAGATTTCTTCACACCATAAGGATGTCCTCGCTAGGAGACAGAGGAGTCCAGTGATGGAATGGACTGCCTCCTGAGCTAATGAGTTTCTCTTCATTGGAAGCAGAATTAGCACCTAATTTGCTGGGCCCAGCACAAAATGAAATAGCCATATGCCCATGAAGCAAGCTCTGACTGGAAATCTTCAAGCACGAGTGAGAGCCTCTAGACAGGGATGTTAGAGAGAAGAGTCGACAGGAGCTGAGGCACTGGAAAAGATGACCTTAATCTGAGATTCTATTTTCCCAAATGGATTAGGGGAGCTTCCTGAGGTGGTTGGCTGACATGATACCTCAAAGGCCTTCAGATGAGGGAGAATTCTACAGGGCGATGCAGAGATCCATGGTGCTGTAATCATCTGGAGTACCAAAAAACATGGTCTGCCCTGTCAGGAAGCACGAACATTCAGGAGAAACCAAAAAAGAAACCCTTTAAGGGGATTAAGAGGCACAAACCTGGAGTCACAAAATAAATAAGCCCTGGGGATGTAACATACAGCGTAAGGTAATGGGCAATAATATTGCAGTAACTTGGTACAGAGACAGATGGCTACTATACTTATTGTGGTGATCATTTCATAATGAATGCAAATATCAAATCACTGTGTAGTATACCTGAAACTAAGATAATAGTATACATCAACAATACTTCAATTGAAAACAAACAAACCTCTTTTAGTGGTGGTGAAGCATCATAGAAAGGATCAGATGTGGGTTCAAATTCTCGCTCTGCCTCTTCCTAGCTAGTGTATGCTTTTCGACAGTCACTCTGACACTGTTCTCTCACCTACAATATGACCATAGTGCCTTCCTTGCTGGGTTGTGGTGAGATTCCATTGAGATGATTCAAGTCAAGTGCATCTGGCACTTGATAAGTCCTCAATGAATATTAGTCATTATTTCTTTCTGTTACTGAAGGAGGTATGACATTTGGTCATTTGCTTCTCCTTGAGCACTTCTTGAGCTTCTCGTTGAGCTCAGTAGATAAGTCTTTCAGATCCCACCTCAGGACACAGAAACTCCTTCCCACTTGGGTCTTCCTAATCACAACCCGATACTGGCAGTGGGCTGTGGGTGAATGTAGAACAGAGCTGCTAGTGGACAGTATTAATGAACCTTCAAGGGAAATAACACTCTCAAGGTTTTCCCTCACTCTGAAGATATTCCATTACAGAAGACAGCTATTTAAATCCAATCTTGAAATCCTGCCAGGAGAATGTTTCACCTACGCTGACTTTTTACAGGATCAGTACGAATAAAATTCACTCCTGCCAGGCAAACTATATGTGTTAACCACTTGGGAGAGGAAGAACCTTAATACCTCTCTATTTGCCTGTAAGACCTCTGTCTACTTCTTCATAATTCTGTGAAATAGCCAGCATAGCAGAGCACAGATGCCCAGAGTTTTCTAGGAACTTCATTGAGCCTTACGCGGTACAGAAAGAACGGAATGAAAACTAAGGGAACATTGCAGTAAGTCACTGAATAGCTTGGCTTCTTTTTTGTTTTTCTTTTAAACAACACCCAAAAGCAAACCATTAATCAACTGGGCAAAAGGCTGGAACTATTATATACTAATCCCCACCCCTCTATGTCCATGTGCTGCAGAGTATTTTCTTACTCAGGACAGGTGGAACATTTCTTTTGCTTCTGTCTGAAAAAAATTCTTTTCATTTGGCCTTGGGCTCATTGGATAACTTCCCTTTCCACTAGATTACATAAGTCATATATCATCATCAATTTTGATTTGTACAGGGAGTCTGGATTTTAATATCTACCTTCACCTCTAGTATCTCTCCATTTTTGTCCTTTAGTTTAGGAGCCTGGTTTCCTTGTGGACATTCATTTTGAAATCTGACATACTTATCCTGTTCAGTTTCTTCTGCCATGGTGTGGCACAGTTCGGTGGCCATAAATATGAAATATGTCCATTATGACTTACCTTTGGGTAATGGGGGAAGTCCTTAATGTTGGAGAGAGAAACAGAGTAGATTGTGGAAGTTCACTGAATGTTTATTTAACTGATGGCCCTACTCTTTCACATCCCTTCCCTGCCTCCCATTCCCTAAGCATAGCTGCCAGTCATCTCTATAAGCCTCAGCCTTTGGCTAATGACCTTTAGTGGCCACCCCTTTACCTGCTGGGTAATGTGCAAACTCCTCATCCTGGCACTCAAGGCTCTCCACAGAATATGTGCTCACCGATCTTCCTTTCCAGCCTTCTCTGCCTTTCCTCTTTTGCACACAGCTTTGGTTTCAGCCAAACCTGACCACTTCTTGTTTCCAGAGCACACCCTCTGCTCTCCCACTTCAGTGTTTCTCCCACCTGGAATTAACTCCCCTCCACCAAATTCTCTATTCACAATCTTATTCATTCTTTAGTGTCCATGTCAAATGTCTCCTACTTTATGAAGCCTTTCCAGGATCCTTCAGCTGGATGTGAACTTTCTTTTCTGTGGACTTCTACAGCATTTAGAATTTCTTTTAAGACACTCATCATATGATGCCTATTATGGTTATAGGTATTAAAATAATTACTTAGCGTTTTGAGTGCTTACTATGTGACAGATACTGTAGGCATTATATTTTAGGTATTATATATATTGTTGTTGTTCAGTTGCTAAGTTGTGTCCAACACTTTGCAACTCCATGGACTATAGCCCACTAGGCTCCTTTGTCCATGGGATTTCCCAGGCAAGAATATTGGAATGGGTTGCCTTTTCATCCTCCAGGGAATCTTCCCAAACTAGGGATTGAACCAACGTCTCCTGTATCGGCAGGTGGATTCTTTACCACTGTGCCACCTGGGAAGTCCAGTATATATATTCAGTTCAGTTCAGTCACTCAGTCATGTCCAACTCTTTGCAATGCCATGAACCACAGCAGCCAGGCCTCCCTGTCCATCACCAACTCCCAGAGTCCACCCAAACCCATGTCCATTGACTTGGTGATGCCGTCCAACCATCTCATCCTCTGTCGTCCCCTTCTCCTCCTGCCCTCAATCCCTCCCAGCATCAGGGTCTTTTCAAATGAGTCAGCTCTTCGCATCAGGTGGCCAAAATATTGGAGTTTCAACATCAGTCCTTCCAATGAACACCCAGGACTGATCTCCTTTAGGATGGACTGGCTGGATCTCCTTACAGACCAAGGAACTCTCAAGAGTCTTCTCCAACACCACAGTTCAAAAGCATCAATTCTTTCGTGCTCAGCTTTCTTTATAGTCCAACTCTCACATCCGTACCCGACCACTGGAAAAACCATAGCTTTGACTAGATGGACTTTTGTTGGCAAAGTAATGTCTCTGCTTTCTAATATGCTGTCTAGGTTGGTCATAACTTTCCTTCCAAGGAGTAAGCATCTTTTAATTTCATGGCTGCAGTCACTATCTGCAGTGATTTTGGAGCTCCAAAAAATAAAGTCAGCCACTGTTTCCACTGTTTCCCCATCTATTTGCCATGAAGTGATGGGACTGGATGCCATGATCTTCGTTTTCTGAATGTTGAGCTTTAAGCCAACTTTTTCACTCTCCTCTTTCACTTTCATCAAGAGACTCTTTAGTTCTTCTTCACTTTCTGCTGTAAGGGTGGTGTCATCTGCATATCTGAGGTTATTGATATTTCTCCTGGCAATCTTGATTCCAGCTTGTGCTTCTTCCAGCCCAGCGTTTCTCATGATGTACTCTGCATATAAGTTAAATAAGCAGGGTGACAATATACAGCCTTGACGTACTCCTTTTCCTATTTGGAACCAGTCTGTTGTTCCATGTCCAGTCCTAACTGTTGCTTCCTGACCTGCATATAGGTTTCTCAAGAGGCAGGTCAGGTGGTCTGGTATTCCCATCTCTTTCAGAATTTTCCACAGTTTATTGTGATCCACACAGTCAAAGGCTTTCATATAGTCAATAAAGCAGAAATAGATGTTTTTCTGGAACTCTCTTGCTTTTTCCATGATCCAGCGGATGTTGGCAATTTGATCTCTGGTTCCTCTGCCTTTTCTAAAACCAGCTTGAACATCTGGAAGTTCATGGTTCATGTACTGCTGAAGCCTGGCTTGGAGAATTTTGAGCATTACTTTACTAGCGTGTGAGATAAGTGCAATTGTGCGGTAGTTTGAGCATTCTTTGGCATTGCCTTTCTTTGGGATTGGAATGAAAACTGACCTTTTCCAGTCCTGTGGCCACTGCTGAGTTTTCCATATTTGCTGGCATATTGAGTGCAGCACTTTCACAGCATCATCTTTCAGGATTTGGAATAGCTCAACTGGAATTCCATCACCTCCACTAGTTTTGTTCGTAGTGATGCTTTCTAAGGCCCACTTGACTTCACATTCCAGGATGTCTGGCTCTAGATGGAGTGATCACACCATCGTGATTATCTGGGTCATGAAGATCTTTTTTGTACAGTTCTTCTGTGTATTCTTGCCAGCTCTTCTTAATATCTTCTGCTTCTGTTAGGTCCCTGCCATTTCTGTCCTTTATTGAGCCCTTCTTATATATATTACAGGTTCTTAAATTTTTTGGCTGCAGGACCTCTAGATGGTTAACAATTATTGAGGACCTCAAAGAGTGTTTATTTGGCTTATATTTGTCAATATTTACCTCATTAGAAATTGAAACTGAGAAATTTTGAAAAATTGTTTATCAGTATATTAAAAAATTAGTAAACCCATTGCTTATGTTAATATACAAATCTTTTTAATGAGAAATGACTACATTTTCAAAAACAAAACAAATTCAGTGAGAAAATAGCATTATTTTTCATTTTACAAATCTTTTAAACACTTGGATCAATAGAAGCTAGCTGGATTCTCATATCTGCTTTTGTATTCAATCAACAGATCATATTACACATCATATAGTCTCTGGAAAACTCCACTGTACACTTGTGAGAAGATGAGAATACCAAAAGTAACATGCGACTGAGTATTTTTATGAAAATAGTTTTGAACTCACAGATCTCCAGGAGTTCCTGACCTTTGAGAACTGTTTGTTGTCATTAAAGAGCTAACATATATGAAGTGGTTAGAATAGTGCCTGACACATAATAAGCAGTATATAAGTGTTTGCTACTATTATCTTCCTGATCCTTGCAGTCCTCCCCCAACGTGAGGTAGGTTTTATTATCCCCATTTTGCAGGTGGGAAAACCAAGGCATAGAGAAGTTAAACAACTTCCCCAAGGTTACACAGGCAGAGGCAGAACTGAGACTTGAGGTCACTAAGTCTTTCCTCAGCACCTGGGCTCTTAAGCACTTTGCCAGACTGCCTCTTCACCTACTGAGTGAAAGGGTTCAGGGCAAAGGTTCTTTCATGTCTATATCCGCAAGATCTGATTCTGATCCACTGAACCTTGAGTAATCCTGGCATTTTTGAATGGCTGTTGGAAAGCAGTCTCTAAAAGTTAAATCTTGAGGGTGTTGAAACTCACCCTGAGGATCTATGGAAGGTCAGAAAGTTAGAGGAGAAATCCATGCACTTTGGAATAAGACAGACATGGATGGTTTCCAGCATCAGTTCTCTCACTGCCTAGCTGTGTTATCTTAGTCTGGTTTTTAATCTATTTTAACCTCAGTTTTGTCTTCTGTATGGTGATAATAAACTTTCTCATAGGTTGCTATATGGATTAAATGTGATAATGGATGTAAAGCACCTGATACATAATAGATGGTAAGTAGCAGTTAGCTTGCTTTATTCTTCTTTGGATCTCACTAGTATGTAACCTCCAGGAAGGCAGGGATTTTTGTCTGTTTTGGTCACTGCTATATTGCCAGAGCTCACAACCGTGCCTGGTCCACAGTAGGTGCTCAATAAATGAATGGATGGTTCTGTCTGAGTCAGCACAGCACAGAATACATAGCAGGTGGCTCAATATTATGCTAAATTTATTGAATTGAATAGTAGTACTGATTGGAACAATTTCATTTCCATCAATAACTGCTTGTGAAGACCCCAGGGTGGAGATGATTATGTCCACAACTGCCCATCAGCTGCCAGTTGGGTGTGCCCTGGAGCCTGTCCAGTTCCCTTCTGTGAATTGTTCTCCAGGAAGACACATTGGAGTGGTCCTTAGAGACACTGGCTCGGTGGCTGGGTGCCTCCCACGGCTGGCTCTGCCAATCTGCCAGAGCATCACTTTTCTTAAGAGCAAGCACAGCTTCTTCGCATCCCCTGCTCACTCTGGCTTTCTGTTCCTGTCACTTTGCTCACCACTCAGATGACATTTTGAGCCCCTCACTGGTTTTCTCTTAACAATAGGACTGCTCTTTCACAGTACTCTGTATCACACCACCCCCATCCACTTTTCACTGCACCTTTGAATTGTTCTCTAGTGTTGATTCTTGATTGCTTTCCATTTCTCTGATAGCTTTCAGGGAGACACTTTCCATGGTCCACTTTCTTAGTAAATGGTTTAGTGAGATTCTGATTTTCATCTGATGTTAATTCTCAGTTGAAAGACAAAGCCAAAAAGAGGATCTGCTTTCAGCTGTTCTTTTAAATTATAAGTCATGGAAGTCTTCTGTCAGGTTACCGCCTTTCTGTCAAGAGATTCTTCACTTTCTCTTAGTGATAACTTGTGACTTGAGAACTAGAGAACACTGTAGCCCACCACGGCTTTCTGCATAGTCCTCTTTTGCTCCTTTGGGTCCACTCTGGGCCTCCCTTTGAGTGACCCAACTTCCCTGACATCCGATTGACTTATTTTGAAAATAAGTCTTGTTTCCTCAACTCCCTCTGAAATGTAATTGCTGAAGTAAATAACCCCACCCCGCTGCCCCACAACACATATATACTGTCTCTGTCACACACATGCATGTGCACATGTTTGAACATGGGCACATACAGACACACTCTTGACGTACTATTCTTCTTTTAAATAGACTGTCTGATATTGATGAATTAAAATTCAAGAATTTCTAATGCAAAATGCATGGATGGCTTTGGGTGGTCTGTGAAGCCCGTGAAACATAGCCATTTGATAATTTATTGAGCATCTACTATATGATAGATATTGTGGTAGATGTTGGTAAACATATATAATATATTCCTCACTGTAAGTTTGAGAATAGATTATTATCATCCACTTACTGATGAAGACTTTTTTCTCAGTGATGGAAAATGACTGGCCCACGATCATGCAATCAGGACTTCCCTGGTGATCCAGTGATTTAGACGCCATGATTCCAATGGAAGGGGTGTGGGTTCGATCGCTGGTCAGGAAACTAAGATCCCACATGCCATCTGGCCAAGGGGAAAAAAGAAAAGAAGGCACCAAGATCATGCAATCAGAAAGTAGTAAATCTGAGTTGGAAAGCCAGGTTGATTCCTTACCATCATCAGCTTCCAGGCACAAAGGAGCAGTCGATAGCAGTTGATGTTTCAAAAGACGAGAATGGGGCAAAGTAAGAAAGCTAGAATGAATAATATGACTAGAAGTATTGAAACAAACATGGGAAAGTGTAGCTGCATGTACAAGAGTAGTAAGAGTTGAGGTCGTCAAATTTGTTGGGGACAGAACATACAAGCTTTAGAAATTTGAACTTCTTTCCACCAACCTTATGAAGCAATGACAGATTTTGGAGTCAGACAATAGTATAATCAGAGAGGTCCTTTAGGAAGATTAATCTGATTCAGGTCTGAATTCACGCCTCCTCTATGCTGTTGATAGTATTTTTTTTAGAAAAATTCTTTGCTAAGAATTATGTATTCCATACCTGTGCTTTGGTTAGAATTCTCTCTTTGTTTTTAAATACTGTAGCAAAAATTCAGAAGGCTATGTGGAAAAAACAGAGACAGAAGAAACGAACCACATGCAAACACAAGATAATTACACACAAGTCTGGGAAGAAAGAGCACAGTGGGTCATGACGAACTTTATGGAACAGAGTGTGAGTAAGCAGTGTACCAATCATAAAGGAAATAAACAGCAACCAAAACACCACCATCGACAACAAGAAACAAAGGCCACCGGGGTCTGGGAGACAGGGATGAGGGTGGCAGAAATGGCACTTTTAGACTTTCTGATTCCTTTTCTTAAAAGAGCAGAAAAGAAACTACAAAGAAGGCAAGGGAGAACCATGGAGTTGCGCGCTAGACTAAATGAGAAAAATAGAAAAGAAATAAGAAGGAAGGATATAACCTGTAGCTAGTTTCGTATGTCAGCCCACTCAGACAACCAACGCAAGCTCACTGGCATTAGACAGCCATATTGAAAGTAGATAAGTGTCATAAACAAATGTCCTGCTGGTAATTAGTTTGTCAAATTAGTCAGCTGTCTCCTAGAGTCCTCGCTCCTCTATATTCATTTGGTCACCAAGATGTTATATGTCTACCTCAGAAGGCTGTCCTGACTCAAAGCCCTTCTCCTGACTCCCGCTCACAGGGCCACTGTGTTAATTAAATTCCATATCCTCTCTGATCTGGGCCATTAGTCTCTTCCTCCCTCTAGTTCAGGCTTCAATCTGTCTCAAGAGTGAGCTTTCTAATACTTCCCTGCTTATCAACTTTCTGTGGTGGACCATTGCCTATGGGACATAGCAGAATTCCCTCAGTTTCGCACAATGACTTGGTAAAGAACCAAAGGATTCCCCCAGACTAATAGATGAAGGGACAACTAAGGAACTATGTCTGGGGTGAGAAACTCTTAAAACAAGCCATCTAGTAGCTTTTCCTTCCAGATATCAGATCACTTTCTTTCTAGTATGTGTGTATAGGGTGAGTGTGCATTGAGTAACTTCTGCTTGCACTCAACTTAATGGTAGGTTGGAGAAGGGTATCTGTCTGTCTCTCTCAAATGAATCTGAGGCAGATATCCTTGTTACAGTCTCTTTCCCACCAGGGCCCATGTCCTTTCCAGAGAGTATACTCTTCCAACCTTCCTGCCCCCAAGAATTCTTATCCTTGCTTAGAAAAACTCATTTCCCAAGCTTAGAGAAAGGAAAGGACTCTTCAAAAAATCAGGGGTGAGTTCAAAAGGGGGAGAATCTCCCAGTAGACATCATATTGGAGCTCATTTTTTGGTATCAATTCTACTGTGCACAAGGCCCCTCCCACTCTGATTACTTAGCTCACTCCTCCAGTCTCATCTTCCACTTTCACTGCTGCTCCCACCCTTTCATAATCCTGACATATTCTAGATACTAGTCATGCTGAACTTTTCAACATTCCTCAGATAAACTAGGCCTTCAACAGAAGTTCATGCACATGTTGTTCCCTCTGCCCAGAACACCCTTACTCCTCTTATCTCACCAGTAAATTCCTTCCCTCCTTTAAGACCCTGCACAACTATTTCATCCTGTGGGAAACCTCTCCCGACTGCCCCAGATAGAATTCATGACCTTCTCCTTTGGGTTCCCATAGCATTTTTTCCAACTCTTATTATAGCACCATACTTATCATGGAAATGCAATGTAATGAGTAGAAGGCTAGGCTCTGGAGGCATACTGCCTGGTTTTGAGTCCTGATGGTGCTACATATGATGCTATGTGATGTTGGGCCAATTATTTCACCTCCTTTTGTCTCAGTTTCCTCGCCTATAAACTGGAATAAAGGAGATAATACTTATAAAGCCCTGAGAACAGAACCTGTCAAATTGTAAATGTTGGTAGTTGACATCATGTGTGAGTGTGTGTGCTATGTTGCTTCAGTCTCATCTGACTCTTTGCAGCCTTATGGACTGTAACCCACCAGGCTCCTCTGTCCATGGGATTCTCCAGGCAAGAATACTGGAGTGGGTTGCCATGCCCTCTCCTCCAAGGGATCAAACCCACATCTCTTGTGTCTCCTGCATTGGCAGGAGGGTTCTTTACCACTAGCACCACCTGGGAAGCCCCAGTTGACATCATCATCTCTTGTAATGTTGTATTATTCCTATATATATAGCATACTTGTATACACAGTATATTTTAATTATTATTCTATTATTCTCATAGCATTTAAAACCTTTTATGTGTATATATCTTGACACTCAACCAGTTTATAAGTATTTTGAGGAGAGAAGACTTGTATTACCTTCTCCCACATAGTACCTCGTGTAAGTATAAGCTCATTAAATATTTGTTGAAGGCAGTATGTTGTAGTGGGAAAAGCATTAGAATCTTGACTCTGTTCTTAGTTATTGTATGATCTCAATCTCCCTGAGCCTCAGTTTCCTCATCTGTAAAATGAGGATGATAATAAGTGTACCTACCCCATTGTTACTGTTGTTTAGTCACCAAGTTATGTCTGATTCTTTGTGACCCTATGGACAGTAGCCCACCAGGCTCTGTCCATGGGATTTCCCAGGCAAAAATACTAGAGTGGGTTGCCGTTTCCTTCTGCAGGGGATCTTCCTCGCCCAGGGATCGAACCACATCTCCTGCATTGGCAGGCGGATTCTTCACTACTGAGCCACCAAGGAAGCTCACCTACTGCATAGGGATGCTTTAAGGATTCAATAAGTCAGCATAGTACATGGTAAACATTCACTAAATGGTTGGTATTATCAACTTTGTATTTCCTTGCATTTATTTTTTAAAAAACTTTTTATTTTATACTGGAGCACAGGCAATTAACACTATGATAGTTTCAGGTGAATAGCAAAGGGACTCAGCCATACATATACATATATCCATTCTCTCCCAAATGCCTCTCTCATGCAGGCTGCTATATAACATTGAGCAGAGTTCCCCTGCATTTGGCTTAATAAATACTTGTGCTTGATAAACAGACCTAGCTATCTTCCAGATAGGATTATTCCATATCCTCGTAGGAATCAAGAGGAAAATGTGAGTCATCCATTCTGCTTCCTGGGTCACTGAACTGGGGCACCATCTCACAGACAGCAACAGACATGGCCAACTGATTCACAGTAAAGTCCTTTCTATAAGATTACCCTAAAACACTCCTTCTGTCCCTCATTGGACACAGTCTCTCCCATGCTATGTACAGGTTACGTACTCTTCCTATGATATGGGCAGAAGAAAGAGTTAAAAACCACAGCAGAGCCAGTCTATAAATCCACTCCTCTTGTGCTTTCTTAGGCTTGCGTAGGCTTTTCCCTTTTATTTGCTAATTAACTTTCCCTCCACTCTCTTCCAGTGTAGCCCATGCCTGTGCAGACTCTCTTCATCATGGCTCCAGCAGAATAAATGGAGAGATGACAAGCATTGACTATTTGGGTCCAATATAGCACTGCATTGAAGAATGTGACACTCTATCTAGACTGAGATGGCCTGAATCAGAGACCCACCTCCACCACTTAGTGTGAGAGCTCAGGCTAATCACTTAATGTTTGTGTAACTCCAGTTCCCCATCTGTCAAATAGGGACAATGAAAATACCTTCCTCCTAGGGTCTTGTGAGGATTAAATGGGTTAGTACATCTAGGACACTTAGAAGAGTGTCACACAATAGGTGCTATATAAATATCAGCTATTATCATAATTTTAACAACTTTGAGACAAAAATTCACTATAAAACCATTAATTCACCCACTGAAAGTGTACAGTTCTGTGATTTTCATATAGTTACAAAGCTGTGTAACCATTATCACAATCTAACTTTGTAACCTTTTCATCACCCCAAAAGGAACCCTGTACCCATTAGCAGTCATTCTCATCCCTGATTCCCTTCCTCAGCCTCAAGCAATCACTAGTTTACTTTCCGTAGCTTTGCCTCTTCTGGACATTTTATATAAATGGGCTCATATAATAGGTGATTTTTTGTGGCTAAATTATTTCACTTAGCATATTTTTGAGGTTCATCTAGGTTATAGCATGTATCAGTACTTCATTGTTTTTTTGCCAAATAATATTTCATTGTATGGATATACCATATTTTATTTATCCATTCATCATTCGATTGACATTTGGGTTGTTTTCCACTCTTTTTGTTATTATGAGTAATGCTGCTATCAACTTTCATTTACAAGTTTTTGTGTGATGCTATGTTTTCAGTTCTCTTCACTGTATCCCTAGGAGTGGAATTGCTGGGTCATATGGTATGAGGAATTGCCAAACTGTATCCCATAGCAGCTATACCATTTTACATTCCAGCTAGAGGTGGGAATGAGACTTCCAATTTCTCCACATCTTCATCACCACTTGTTATTAGCTGTCTATCTATTAAAGCCATCCTAAAAGGTATGAAGTGGTATCTCATTGTGATTTGATTTTCAGTTCCCTGATGGCTAATCATATTATCTCTTCAGTTGCTTATTGGCCATTCTTTTTAAAAATATACTTTTTGTTGGCTTACAAAGTCATTTAAGTTTTACGTGTACAATATTATACTTTCACTTCTGTATACACTACAGGGTACTCACCATCAAAGTTTTAGTTTCCATTTGTCATTCTTACATCTTCTTTGGAGAAATGTCTATTCAACTCCTTTGCACATTTAAGATTAAGTTGTCTTCTGATTTTTTATCTATTTTTAAAAATTTATTCTTTAATTGGAGGAAAATTGCTTTACAATGTTGTGTTGGTTTCTGCTATACAACCACACAATTCAGCCATAATTATACATATATCACCTCCCCCCTTATTGAGCTTTAATAGTTCTTTATATACAAGTCCTTTGTTATATGTAGGTTTGCATATATTTCCTCTCAAGAAAATGAAAAGCATGATATCTTTTCACTTTCTTGAAGCTATTGTTATTAAATAGACATTTACAAGTTCACATATGATAAAGAGCACAGACTGCAGAGGGGAAGATGAGATCTAAAAGCCAGCTGAGAGATGCTCTTAAGTACCTTACCCTTCCCTACTGTGCTCCTTTGAAATTAAATTCAAAGCATATTAAGCTTCTACTCTGTTCTAGGCACTGTAAGGAATAAAATCTGGACTCTATCCTCAAAGAGCTTACTAACTTAGAGGGAAGAGGAGATGCAAACTTGTGGAAACTTAAATAATTATAACATGTTTAAATAGCAGTTCAAGACCACAATAGAAAAGATGCCACAAGGCACGGTGTGATTAATTGCCAAATGAATTGCATGGAAAATAATTGCTATGGGAACTCAAAGGGGAGGGAGTGAGAGCACTTGGGGCTGCAGCGGTCAGGGAAAGCTTTAAGGAGGACGGGTGTAAGCTCTATAATTAACTGCGGCCATGCCTGTGTAATACTAAACAAAGACTTGGGGAGAAAAAAAATATTGACTCTGTTTGAAGGGAGGCATCTTAATGATTAAACTGATACCATCACTTAATTTCAACCTCAGCAAAATTCTCCGCAATTTCATCTTCCCTATGAAGACTTACATGGCCTCTGTATAGTCCTGAGGTTACCAATTAGCAATATAACAAGCTGCATCTGGCTCACAGATACATTTTGTTTGGTCCAGTTTAAAAAAAAAAAACTGTACAGTTAGCTGCAAAAAGTTGTAATGGGCAAGTTTCACATAAAATATGGATTTCTCTTTGTTTGGAAAAATTGGAAGACTTGGCAACCCTCGGTCGGAGCATGTATGCTCTAGGAACATGGTTCATTTCACTCCCATGTGCACCTGTGGACTTTTTAGTTTGAGATCTCCTAGATTCAGAGGACTTAGACTGAAAGCTACCTTAAGAGTGCATCTGCTTTTTGTTCCCTGCCTTTGGGCATGTATGGTACCATTACCCTTAATTTACAGAGTGTCAATTAAAACCCATAGAGGTTGAGACTTGCCCAAGATCACAGAAATATTAAGTGAAAGAGAGAGAACTATAACCCACATTTTCTGCTCTTTGGATGTTCAGCTCATAGATGTTTTCAATGTTCTTTCAACAACATATTTTTTTCCAGTCTATATGCCTATTGCTTAGTTGCAGTCTTCTGGGACTTTCTGATCACTACTTTGTTCTGTTGGACAGTTTTTAATATGATAAATGTTTCTCTTAAACTACACTGTGACATCGCAGAGTGCAAGGGGCCCACATTATGTTCTATGAGAGCATGGAGCAGGTGCTTCACATTGTTCTTAGTCACTCAGTCCTGTCCAATTCTTTGCAACTCCATGGACTGTAGCCCACCAGGCTCCTCTGTCCATAGGGATTCTCCAGGCAAGAATACTGGAGTGGGTTGCCATGCCCTTCTCTGGGGGATCTTCCCAACCTAGGGATTGAACCCAGGTCTCCTGCATTGCAGGTGGATTCTTTGCCATCTGAGCCACCAGGGAAGCCCATTTAATAGGTGCTCAGTAGATATTTGTCTCTTGTGTCTCCAGCATTGGCAGGTGTGTTCTTTACCACTAGTGCCACCGTGGTTCAGTGGTAAAGAATCCTCCTGCCAATGCAGGAGACACTAGAGACACGGGTTTGATCCCTGGGTCGGGAAGATCCCCTGGAGAAGGAAATGACAACCCAATCCAGTATTCTTGCCTGGGAAATCCCATGGACAGAGGAGCCATGGCATCGCAAAGAGTCGGATGCAACTTTGAGAAACAACAACAAGATATTTGTCAGTTTACTGATCAATAGGATTGTGAAGAATTCACTGTGTAACCTCCCTTCAAAACTTGGGTGTGTTAAAATGTGCTTACTGTTTAGAGACAAATATGTCTGTTACCTTTAAGAAGTTTCAGCTTTGCTATGACTTGGTGGGGCAAGCTGCTTGCCATGGATAGGCTGCTCAGGGTAATCTTTTTATATTTCACTTAAAACTTTTCATCCTAAACTGAATATATTCAATATTGAAGGAAAGAATGAGTAATTTGTTTGTCAAAGGAACTACTTTTTTTTTTTATCAGAGGGAGGGGTAGGGAGGAGATTTTATGTAGGCACATGTCCCTGGCATGTACCTTATTTTGTCTTGGCTGTTTTCTGAGTGACAAGAGAAAAAATGAAATGATAGCAGATATAGGGAAATGGTTTATAGCCTTGCCTTAGAAGATCAGTGGGTCTCAGAATCCCCTGGAGGGCTTGTTAAAACACAGATCATTGAGCCTGCCCCAGAATTTCTGACTCAATAGTTCTGAAGTAAGTGAGGCCCCAAAATATGCATTTCTGACAAGTTCCCAGGTGATGGTGATGCCACTGACCCAGGGCCCACATTTTAAGAACCATTGCCTTAGATTAACAAGGTAGTTGTCTCAAGAGAGCAGCTAACTAGAAAAATCCGAGTAAAAGAAACCAGAAGGAAAAAAAAGACCATGGGTAAAGCATGTGATAGATGCAGTGGGGAGAATGTGAACTGGCCAGGAAATCAGAATGGCTGGCTTCCAGTACCAGCAATACTTTCTTAAGCAGTGTCCAAACATAGTAAGTACAATTTCATTTACACGTTCCTGATTTATTTTACAAGTGTTTTTCAAATTACACACTATGGAGCCCTACAAGATGTTAATAGGCATTCAATGGGATAAAAAAGATCCATAGTTAAATAAGGCTGGAAATTTTTGCGTAAAATAAAATTGAACAGGGTTCTTTACACCAAGTCCTCTCAGAGCCTTTCAAATGCTAAGCAAAGATCTCCAAGGGAAGATAGAATATGCTGGATCTCTCAAACTTTACAAACTAAGGATCCTTTACTAATACCTGGTTTTTTTTTTTTCCTGGAGAATATGGCTTGAGAAACATTCATTGGTTTACATCCAAATGCCAAAACATCTTATCAACGAATGAGGCTGCTTGTAACAATGAACACAGCATTGGAGTGGGAGTCAAAATGTCTGGGATTTTGTCCTGTTTCTGCCACTTCACTCTGCCACAAGTTGACTTGTTCCCACGATGATGGGTGTGACTGAAATTTATCATTCCCTTGCAAATGGGGGAAGCCAGTGGCCCCAGCCAGAACAGACATTCACACACACACACATGCACACACATTTTTTTTCTTTTTATCTGGAATTCAACATGCCCTGAAGAATATTCAATCTTCAAAGCCAGAAGGGTAAGAAACCTTATGCTGAGAGTTTGATAGGAAGGAAGGAAAAGACAGGCCATTGCAGGCCATGATTCCAACTGGAATGAACAGGCTGAGAAATGTAGGCACATCCTGTGTTTATTTGATTCCTGGCTCTTAGGGAAAGTTTTGTTTCACCAAGGACACTGAGTCAGCTTGTTTGTTTACCATAGAGCATTGGAAGTGTGTCTGTCCCCCAATTAATCATTCTTTGTTGTGTTTTTTTTCCACTTGAACAAAACACAAACTTAACCCAATGGAGAAACACTGCAAGTTGGATGTGGCAGGATACTGCATTTTTACATTGATATATATATATAAAAATCATGTGCCCACATTAAACAATCATTTGAAAAGAAAATGATGGGATTTAAGATTCAACCAATTTATGCTGTGTGCTCAGTCATGTCCGACTCTTTGAGACCCCGTGGACTGTAGCCCAAGAGGCTCCACTGTCCACGGGCTTATCCAGGCAAGAATACTGGAGTGGGTTGCCATTTCCTTCTCCAGGGGATCTTCCTGACCCAGGGATGGAACTGGCTTTTCTTGCACCTCCTGCATTGGCAGGGAGATTCTTTACCACTAGCACCACCTGGAAAGCCCACAAGATTCAATTAATATTTGCTGAATTTCTACAAGGTACATAAATATCCAAAATGGGGTCCCTTATACATCTCTGTGAAAATTAAAAAAAAAAAAAAAGAGTCAGTTCAGGTTAAAAATAGAATGTTTATAAGTTTTCTGTTGCATTTTTATTTCAAAGTGCAAATACTATTTAATAGCATACAATATATATTCTAATATAAGATGACCTATTTGATTGCATAGAAGAATGACAAAAAACATCAGCACTCCTTTTAACTAAAGTATTTGAAATACTGACCACCTCATCCCCCAGGTCTCCCTACTCCTCTTTACCTGCCACTCATCCAGAGATGGGCCCCCAACTCAGCCCTCCCATCTCCCCAGGGGATTCCGCCTGCACGAAGTTTCCCCAGCCCCGTAGACCAGCCCCACCCAACCCCCAACCCCAGTCCGACCTGCGCGGGCAGCAGGTGTGGCCCCCAGCAGCAGGGCCATCAGGACCAGAGCTTCTCCGGTCTCCAGGATGGATCCACTGGCTCTGCTGGCCATGCGGGGGCGGCAGCCGCCTCTCCTAGGCTGCTCAGAAAGCCCATTCCCCATGAGAAGATGATGAGATTCCCTAGCAGACCCAGCTGGCCCAGGCCAGGCCCCTCAGACCCCAGGCCTCTGGCTTCAGCCTTCCAGCCTCAGCTCACTATAAAGTCCCTTGGATGGGAGACAGACCCTCCTGGTGAAAGGCTCGTCACTGCTGAGCTCTCGGGCGTGCCAGCCAGGTACGGCTGAGCTCCTACAGGCCTCTGCCCACCGTGGGCCCGGTGCCCACCTCCCCAGGCCTGTGGGTCTCCCCTGGGGTGCTGCCTGCCTGCCTCTCCCAGGAGCCTCAACCCCTGTTCCCCTCACTGCCTGGGTGGTCCGTGCTGACCGAGGCAACCCAGCCAGTGCCACCTGTTCCTGTTCCATCACCCGGGGCCCTGGTGGCTCTGCCTCACCTTCACCCTCCAACTAAGCATGTTCTACTAACCCAGGTAGGTGGCGGGTGGAGGCGCCCAGCTTCGGTTGCCTCCAAGGGCAGAACACTAACTCCACCATGGTGGGCCTGCCGCACTCACCCCAAAAGCAATCCCAACCTCAAGTAAATAAATAAATAAAATATTTGAGAAGTAACAACTCAGAAGTAGCTTACATATATTTTCTCTTGAAATTAAATCTCCTGTTTATCTTGCAATTGGGTGAACTGAATATGGCCAAAATGTCTCAGGAGATTCCCTACTGCTATAGACCCCCCAAAGCACAGGGCTGAAAAGAAGTAGTAGAGGCTACCATACAGCACAATAGAAATGTCTCTGTTGAGTTCTTGGATCATTGTCTAGATGCTGGAGAGGTTGAGCTGTATGGACTAAATTGGTACCTCTAACCTAGCAGTCAAACTACCTTATCAGTCAAGACAAGAAGGTGAACTTGGCTTTTCATTTAGATTTTGATCTTTATTCAAGATAGAAGCTTCGTAAGTCTCTCTTATAAATCCTTTTTATGGGCCTTTCTTTCCCATGGCTGTTGAAAGTTATTTACTCTTGAGCCAGCCTCAGTCATGAACAGCAGATGGCCGCCACTCTCTTCTCTCCACATTTGTCAAATGGAACTGAGTTATTCTGAGTAGTCTCAACTTCAAAAGAAGATTGGTTCACTCTCAAGTGGGAAGTGCAGAGAATTCCCATGAAGCTCTTTCCCTTCGCCTCTTGCCTTCTATAATCTTAAGTTACTTTCTATTGATCTGCAGTTCTAAAATGTGTGCTGAAAGCTTTGCTCTTCTGGGCTACTTTTCACTGTTTCTGCCGGGCTTTTCTGGGTTTGTTTTTGTAGAATGAAATCACGTTGTTTGGTTTTCCACACATTCACACTGAGGCTGTGAGTGTCCACTAACTCAATTCAGAGCTACAATTGAATAGTGTATTAAGTGTCCATGTGACGGCCTCATGGGCCCTGGTCTGCTGAATTCATGGGCAAATCATTGTTTCCCCTAACCACCATGTTCAGGGGCACCCTCCCAGTCTATGGCAAACATGGGTTAATCAGTGCTGACTTAGACTCAGTATTTTTCTGATAAGTGGTGTAATACTGATGATTTCTCCTCCACCTTTGCTGTTTTGTGTTATAGTAGCCACATTTTCCTACATCATTACGGCAGCTTGGGCTCCAACTCCATGGCAGTGGCAGAACCATTTTAGGAATGTCTTCTGCCACATTTTCTCCTTTGTCCTACCCCTTCCTTTTTCAACTTCTCATTGTTTCCATATATTCTTTCGTAACAGAGGCATCCAAGTTGTTTAGTGAGAAGCCATCTATATACACAAAGCCATAACATGTGAATGGAAAGAAAATACTCTGAACCCTTTCAGGCCAAACATCCAGATGTTGGCAAGTAGTATATGGACCAAACAGACTAGTCATTGAACAATATCACCTCCTCCATTTTTATTCATCCATATCTGTTGACATCATGCATACCCAGCCAATTTTTACCCGTGATTTTGTCAGAGACTGAAAAAAAATATGGAAAATATTATGCTTCTCCTCTGATGAACAATTATCAATGAACTCTCTGTTCAGAAGAGCGACAGATAATGTTTCACTTAGAAAGACCAATAATGCTGAATTAAGATGAAGTTCCCATGGGAGTATGTTTTTACATTCTTGTGAATCATAGATGAGTTTATTATGATCCATACTAGTAGGAAAGAATGACAAATGAATTCATATTGTTTATTCATTTAAAATAACATGTCTAAAAATGTACAGCATCACATTAAATATCAGGCAGTTATTCATCTACTAACTCTGAATGTGAGTGGAAGGAAATGGGGTCTAAAACCTGAAATTGTAGTGGAAGATTTAAGTGTTCAGCTTCCTACAAATGTTTTAATCTGCGTTTGATTGGAAATATATAATCAGATCATTTTGCTTGGAGTTGACAGAAGGTATCTGTGAGTTACAGCAAAGCGACCTGATTGATGTACCAAGCTCTTGATTTCTGTGACCCTCAGAGAGACTAGGAGGGGCCTGAGAACCCTGGCACCTTAAAAATATAGTCTCCTTTGTTTTCCATGAAATTAAAGAGGCTGGGAAGCAATGAGGAGGAACAGTCAAAAAGATGTGATGTGATGTGTGTACCTGAGTGTGTGTGTGAGCTGGGGTGGGGGTTATGCGTGCCTTGGAGAGCCCAGGCCTTGGTCTACCTTCTGCAGCTTCTTTACGGGGGCCTGTGTTCGCAGGAAACTTGCTTCCTGGATTAAGACCACATTTGTGCTATTTGCACATTGCCCCTCTATTTTTTGGGCCTGCCTCTGACAAGAGACCACATCTCCCATGGAAACAGGGAGACAGTAGAGAGCCTAAAAGCTTGGCCTGAAGTCCACTGCCTGGGTTCAAACAGTGGTACCATCACTTACTAGCTGGATCATCTTGGGCCGGTTAACTTCCTTGAACCTTACTTCCTTGCCAATAAAAAGGGCTAAAACAGTACATACTTCATAGTTGTGGTGAGGAATAAATGAATAAAGGCATGTAAACTGCTTATCCCAGTGCTTGATACAGTGCCTGATCTAGATTTCTGGAAGAAATATCAATAACCTCAGATATGCAGATGACACCACCCTTATGGCAGAAAGTGAAGAACTAAAGAGTCTCTTGATGAAAGTGAAAGAGGAGAATGAAAAAATTGGCTTAAAGCTCAACATTCAGAAAACTAAGATCATGGCATCTGGTCCCATCACTTCATGGCAAATAGATGGGGAAACAGTGCAAACAGTGGCTGACTTTATTTTTTGGGCTCCAAAATCACTGCAGATAGTGACTGCAGCCATGAAATTAAAAGACGCTTACTCCTTGGAAGGAAAGTTATGACCAACCTAGACAGCATATTAGAAAGCAGGGACATTACTTTGCCAACAAAGGTCCATCTAGTTAAGGCTGTGGTTTTTCCAGTAGTCGTGTATGGATGGGAGAGTTGGACTATAAAGAAAGCTGAGCACCGAAGAATTGATGCTTTTGAACTGTGGTGTTGGAGAAGACTCTTGAGAATCCCTTGGACTTCAAGGAGATCCAATCAGTCCATCCCTAAAGGAAATCAGTCCTGAGTGTTCATTGAAAGGATTGATGCTGAAGCTGAAACGCCAATACTTTGGCCACCTGCTGTGAAGAGCTGACTCATCTGAAAAGACCCTGATGCTGGGCAAGATTGAAGGCAGGAGAAGGGGACAACAGAGGATGAAATGGTTGGATGGCATCACTGACTCGATGGACATGAGTTTGGGTAAACTCCAGGAGTTGGTGATGGACAGGGAGGCCTGGCGTGCTGTGGTTCATGGGGTCGCAAATATTCAGACATGACTGAGTGACTGAACTGAACTAAACTGATCTAGAGCAGGCCCACGTTCACTGTTGGCTCTCATGACCAATGACTTTGTAGTAGGTGTTTTATTTACATCCTCAAGTACCACAACTAGATGAGGCAGATACTACCAGTCTTTATTTCCATCTTGCAGGTGAGGAGGCTGAAGCTAAGTGAGATAAAGGCCCCCTGCCCCAAGGCAGAACAGAAACCAGGCTTCAAGCCCCTCCCTCCCTGATTCCCAGAGGCCGTGGTCTTCCAATGATGATCCCTACACCCACACTTCAAAAATTTCCTCTGCCTCATTAAAAGCACCAGCCAGGTCAAGACCCACCCTACTCCAGCATCTCTACAGTTTCCACGTATATAGAAAATGGTAGAAGATTTTGAAATGTGCAAAGGAAATGACTGGATATCCTCTCAGTGCAATTCTGGAGGCTTTGGGGATTGTGTAGGTCCAGTGTCTCATGGAATACAATTGATTATTGCCATGAATATTGACCAGCTTTTCCTGTTTTACTTTCATTTGTAAATTCATTTTAGCACTCCTTCCCTGACTATAAATGTGTGTTGAGTTCTCCTTTGCACCAATTGTGATGTCTTTCTGATTTCCTCATGAATGACTTAAACCAAACTTTAAACATGTGTTTATTTAAAACAAACATACAGGGAATTCTCAGGTGGTCCAGTGGTTCTGACTCTCTGCTTTCACTGCTGAGAGCCAGGATTTGATTTCTGGTCGGGGAACTAAGATCCCACAAGATGCATGGTGGCTGCTGCTACTGCTAAGTCGCTTCAGTCGTGTCTGACTCTGTGCGACCCCACAGACGGCAGCCCACCAGGCTCCTCTGTCCCTGGGATTCTCCAGGCAAGAACACTGGAGTGGGTTGCCATTTCCTTCTCCGAGGCATGAAAGTGAAGTCGCTCAGTCGTGTCCGACTCTTAGTGACCCCATGGACTGGAGCGCACCAGGCTCCTCCGTCCATGGGATTTTCCAGGCAAGAGTACTGAAGTGGAGTGCCATTGCCTTCTCTGTGGTGGCTAAAATAATAATAATAATCAATACAAACAAACCAGGGCCAAGTCACATGGCTCTTGAAAAGGGGGATTCCTCTTCTAGGAATCATCCCTGTTCTCTGCTCATCCAGCCAATGGCCTACCTTGGCCTGAGAGGGGTTTACCACAAAGCTACCCTTGGAGACAGTGGGAGTCAAGGGCAAGAATGCTGGTGGGAGGATGGGGACATGTGAGTTGGACCACAGTGGGTGATACACTTAAGCTCTCCGAGCTTGTATCCCTTCACATGGAAAGTGGAATCTGCAAACTGTAGGTCAAGGTTGCCTCTGGGACATTTTGCTTGGCCTTCAGGGAGAGCGGGCCATCCCTCAGTATGTCCAGTCAGCATATGCTGAGCAGCTGGGGCCTGCCTGTGATTCATTCAGCTGGCGGGGGCCCACTATCCCAGGCTCATAGTCCCAGATGCTGAGTTATTGGCTGGGGTTTCTGGATCTGGAACAGTTCAGGACCAAAGAGCCTGCTCCAGTCAGGTGCAACTTCTAGATAACTACTGGGATCTGGGCAAAGTATGTGGTCAGGCAGAGAATGTGTTGGGTTGCTTCAGGGGTGCTTTATTGGAATTAGCCTGAAACCTCTGGTGTGAGCTCAGAACTGGGTTTCTTTCTTGAGTGTCCTGTAAAATCCTAGTGCCCCTCAGGCCAAAGGGTTTCCACCTCACCGGGGGCCCCTGGATTCTCCCTGGTGAAAACGTGCACGGGGTGTTTTGCCTCAGGGCCCATGCTCAAGGGGAGCCCTGAGCTCTGGATGATGAGGCTATGACTCAGAGGTACTTCAACTCCTGTTCCTTCTCCGCACCTCCCACCCAGGCAGAGAATAAACTCTTTATTCTCCTGTCCCTCAGCAAGAGCAGTGCCTGGGTTTGGGAGAGCTTACCTTGAACCTGGAACCATGTAAGCACTTTCTTCACTAACCCTCACGTGACCCTGTGAGGGAAGTGCCATTTTGTCATGATTTTACAGAAGAGGCAATGGAAGCTCAGAGCATTGAGGTGATGTGCTCAAAGGGCACATTGGTAGTCAGTTTGTGGAGTCTGGATTCAAATACAGGTCTGTCTAACTTTTGAAATGCCTCATTGCTCATGTGATTTCAATGACACAATCCTGGACAAGTGTGAGGGAGAGGGACAGGCAAGGGGGGGAAAGGGCAATTTGCTTGAGACTTCAGAGTGTCCCATGGAAGCTCAGAATCTCCTTGGAGTTAGGATTGGGTGGGACTTTGTGAGTTGCTCAGGGCACTGGAAAGGCAGCCCACCCCAGCTTGCAGTGGTCCTCCCTAGCCATTGGCTACAGCAGCACAAGTCACAAAAGAGAGCTTCAGTGCCCTTTTAGGGATCATGGAAGATTTCATCGGAAAGCACTCTGGCCTTTCAAGCAGAAAGTGGCATCAGAGGCATCAGAGACATCAGAGGCAATTTAGAAAGAACCTAGATAGATGAGGTGGACATTTGTCACTTTTTTCTGGCCACCTAATATTGAAAGCCTTTCCTCTGTTTGGGACCCCTGACCTGGTCTCTTTTGTGCCTCTTGTACCTACCACTGTTGAGTCAAAACACAGGGCCTGGTAGCCAGTATTACTCCATTACACATTTATTGCTTAAATAACTGGGGTCAAACTCAGGTCTGACTCTAAAACACATGCTTTAAAAATTTATTATGAAAATTTTCATACAGACAGAAGTAGAATAGTATAATACTACTATATATAAAATAGGTAAACAACAAGGGCCTGCTGCAATAGCATAGGGAACTATATTCAGTATCTTACCCTATAATGGAAGAGAATCTGTAAAAGAATGTATGTATGTACATGTAACTGAATCATTTTGCTGTACTCTTGAAACTAACACAACATTGTAAATTACTCTTTGTTATTGTTGTTTAGTCACTCAGTCGTGTCGGACTCTTTTGCAACACCATGGACTGTAGCCTGCCAGGCTCCTCTGTTCATGGGATTTCCCATGCAAGAATTTACTGGAGTGGATTGCCATTTCCTTCTTCAGGGGATCATCCCAACCCAGGGATTGAACCTTCGTCTCCTGCACTGTAGGTGGATTCTTTATGGCTGAGTCACCTGGGAAGCTACTTTAATTTAAAAAAAATTGGAGAAAGAAAAAAAAATTAGAATAGTGTAAAATCCCTGTGTACTCATTACCAGATTCAATAGCTATCAAGATTATTTTCACGTTAGCTTTATTTATCTTTTTCTTTTTCTCTTTTCTTTAAGGCCTTGCCTTAATATTTGGAAGGAAATCCCAGGTGTTATATCATTTACCTCTACATACTTCATGACACATCTAAAAAAATTAGGGATATTTTCATATCCAGTGACAGTATTACCATTGCCCCTAACCAAACTAACAACAACTTTAAAACCATGCTCTTGAGCACTACAGGCTAGCTTCTCCATTCTGCTTTCCCAGCCTCCAGCAGGAAGCATTTCTCAGGCATCTGCTCTGTTCCTCCTTGAAGCTGGAATTACAGTTTGATGTGTATTGGGTACTCACAATGTGTCCTCTTAGGTAAGCAGGGGGCCTAACTGCCCTCTGTCTGTTTTCTCCAAGGTCACGCAGTCAGTTAGTAGCTGATGAATGAGACTCAAGCACAGCAGCTGGGTCTATACAGCCCCAAACACAGTTTGCAATGAGATGAAGCAAAGGAACCTCAGTCCTAGGGACAGTCCTGCATTGTTTCTGTTGAAATCCTGCCACTCAGCATCAAGCAAGTCCTTCGTCTGGAACAGTTTGATCATGACTGTTCAGGACTGCCTGATTGAGGGGCTCCGTGGGGCTCCTAGGGCTGTTCTCCTTCATCTGATTGGAATGTGTCCGCCGCCTACAGCCAGGCCTGCCACAACCTGGAACTTCTCTCCTCTTCTTTCCCTGTTCTAGAGCTGATTCAGAGGAGGGCGGGATGCTCATCTTTCTTCTCTTTCTAGGCTTTGACTTGCTTTCTGCCAAAGCAGAGGGCTCAGAGCACCACAGGTCAAGACAGTGCAAATTCGAGAAGCAGTAAAACTAGCTCCGCTGCTTTTCTGTTCTTGCTCCCTTCTTTTTTCAGACTTTACTTAGGTCACCAGGCTCTCCTGAGCTTGACCTCCATTTCTAATTCCTCAAACCTCTTCCACTCCCCTTAATCTCCCACCCAGATTTCCCAGATAAGTCTCTCAGAGCATTGCATTCCAAAATGAAAATTGACTAGTGCAGAGCAAGAATCCTGGCTCTGGGCTGGTGGAGGGTTGATCAGTCTGGTCCAACTGGGACAACAGGAATGAATCACTGAGTATTTAAGGGAGAAGGAATTCAGTGCAGGGAATTGGTTACCCAGCTGATGAGAGAGCTTCAGTGCCAAGCCAAGGACAATGAGGCTATCCAGAGATTAGCCACAGCAAGAAGCTCCTACACCAGAAGTGAGGGAGCTAGGTTGCTCGGTGGAAACTGGAGCCACAAGAGAGACACAGTCACTGTGGGGGACATCACATGAGGCAGAGAGGGAAGGAGAGAAGTAGCCCAGCTTTGTTCTCCCTTCTGTTTTCCAAGTCCTACCAGTGCCTTCCATTGGCCAAACCCACCAGGACCTGGGAAACAGCCTTCAGGGGTCCACTCATCCCCCTCCCCTCTCTGTCCTCTCCTGCTACAATGTCAGCAGAGAAGGGAAGAGGAAGGGATGGATTGTGGGCAAACAGGCCTGGGAGCAGCAAGAAACTACTGATTGGTTATATACTCCTCCTTCCGCCCCCCACCTCCAACGTATTTGGATCTAACAGGGTCTGTCTGGAAAAAGTGCTTTTACCCAAAGCCAACAAGAAAGTGGGTTGTAAGTTGGAGGGTGGGAGTGGAGCTTGAACCTGCTTCCTTGACTAGCTTCCTTGACCTGCAAGTCTTATCCAGATTCTAGCTGGTTCTCTTATTTCGCCTCCCCCTGCACGCACCCTTCTGCCCTCCTCCGCCCCACACACACTCAGAGTCCAACAAAGATAGGTCACTTTGCTTTCTGGCAACGTGTGACACATTTATTAGATCCTAGGACCATGTAAAACCAACCTTCTTGCTGGGAGGGTTTTGGCTTGGCAGCAAGGCTCTGAATTACAGTGCTGTCAGGCTGGTGAACCTGCTGGCATTGCAGTCCAGAAAACATACCTCCTGATTCTCCAGGTGTTCAGCGAGTTTGAAGGTGTAGGTGAAGGGAGATGCCTGGGGGGGCAAAAGAAAAGCACCGAACTACATGCTTTCCACACCTCTTTATCTCATTTTATCTTCACAGTCTCCCAAGGTAATTGCCCTTCTGCCTATTTTTTTTAAATAAGAAAAATTTAAACTTTGGAATAATTCTAGATTTACACAACAGTTGCAAGGATAACTCAGTTTCCCCCGATGTTAACACCTTACATAACCATCTCAGGTCTGTTTTTACAAATGAGAAAACGGGGGCTCAGAGAGGTTAAGTGATTTGTCCAAGGTCACAGAGCAAGGACACAGCAGAAGAAACAGACATAAATCCAGGTCGCTCTTATTGCCTTACCTCTTTGGGTTGAATTATTTGTTTCCATCTCATTAGGTGGGAAGTCACTCTCTGATCCCGGAGCCCTTCACTTCACCTTGGAGTTGACTTGCAAACTTTATCAGAAAGCACTTCTTCCACAGAGCCACAGAATGGTAGCACTAAAACGTATGTCTGAGGCTGTTTAATACAGGGAAGGCAAATAAACTTCATTTCAGTTGCCAACTTTAATTGAGCAGTAGAGGCTATTTGGGATCCGGCATTGAGAATGATTCTGTTTGCTCCTCAGGAACAAGTGCTGTGATTGATTATTGATGCCTGTCTTGAATGTTGATTAGAAGACTGGAGGAAGTCATGTGATGTACTAGCCACCCTTCAGCAAATCTCCTCATTTTACAGAGTGTCTGAGGTCAAGAGATGAGACAGTGTCTTTGCCTCATTAGTAGTGCAGCTCAGAACATAACCTAGGCTCCCAACTCAGAGCCTTGGGTTCTTTCTGCCTTACAATGGACCCGCAGTAACAATAATAATAACTACCACTTGATGAGTGTCTGCTCACTGCCGGGCACAAAGCACCTTCCAATTTCCATTCCTTACCTTCAATCCTCACAACAACCCTGTGAGGGCGGTATGCTGCTGCTGCTGCTGCTGCTGCTAAGTCATTTCAGTCGTGTCCGACTCTGGGCGACTCCATAGACAGCAACCCACCAGGCTCCTCTGTTTCTGGGATTCTCCAGGCAAGAATACTGGAGTGGGTTGCCATTTCCTTCTCCCATGCATGCATGAATGCTAAGTCGCTTCAGTTGTGTCCGACTCTGTGTGACCCCATGGACAGCAGCCCACCAGGCTCCTCTGTCCATGGAATTCTCTAGGCAAGAGGACTGGAGAAGAGTACTGGAGAAGCCATTTCCTTCTCCAGTGAGGGCGGTATATTTATCTCCAATGTACCTAGACTTGGGGAAGTTAAAAAAACTTGCCTAAGGCCCACAGCAAGCAAGTACTAAAGCTGAAATTTAAGCAGAGACCAGTCTGGCTCCAAAAGTGTAAAACCTGGGTTCCGACTTCCTACAGACACAAGGTTGCATTTGCCCTCACAACCTACAGCAGGTGGAGATGACCCTGGTCACATTGACTTGGTTAGCATTAAACTACACTAAAAAAAACCCCATCATTTTTGTTCTTACTAATTTTCTAAGAACATTTGCTTGCAGGCCCTTAGCTAGATGGAACTGATTTGTTTGGGCTGTTTCATGTTAGATGTGTTAAAAATTGACATGTTAGGAGAGCTGACGTGAAAGGTGACCTGGTTCCCTTGCAAATAAATGATTAATATAACCTCATTGTGTGGCGAGACTGTATTACTGATTCTCTCGGGAGGCTTAGAAAAACAACAGGTCAGACAATAATATCCATGCTAGCATCAGATGATAGTGTGGGATGACCATGGATGAGTCAGGGGGTTCAGAAGATAATTAACAAAGAGGGAGCTCTATGGAGTCCAAAGAGAATTTAAAAAACCTTCCTTCTCTACCCTGACTATCTGAGATTATATAGCAAAGGCAATGAATAGGAGAGGGGGAAAAGGTGGATTCATTCAAGTGATTCGCTAAGACATTTTAAAGAAATTGACAGGGATCAAATTTCAAAGGGAATACATTCAATTCAACTGACCATGATACAGCAACTCAACAGTGATTAGGGATAGATGACGTGTGGCTGTGGCCTACACACTTAGGGCAGCTATGACAATACTATACACCCAAGTTTTAGCAGGATAGTGGAGAAT
Organism: Bos indicus x Bos taurus; assembly: GCF_003369695.1. NCBI lineage: Eukaryota > Metazoa > Chordata > Mammalia > Artiodactyla > Bovidae > Bos > Bos indicus x Bos taurus. Next base: position 85,869,602 of record NC_040105.1, on the reverse strand, counting down.
TTCTTCTCTATAGATATGGATACACGTTAGAAAAACGCTTCTGTGAAACAGTATTATGTGCCAATGTATATGTATCTTGTATGCCATATATTACTGTCAATGTCAGGCTAAATTTTCAAATAGCATGGAAGTCTCTGTAATAGCAAATACATCGATTATCCACCTATAGTCACTTCAGTGGCCAAAATTATTCTAAATATGAGGAGTCCCTTCCTAAAGACCCCATCGTGACCTTATTTTTTATGGCTCCGGGGTCTTTTCAAAATGTTTCATGCCCATGCCACACTGGTTGTTATAAATCTTGAATGTCATCTCTCTTGGCTCAGAGGTGTCACTCAAGAGTCCTCTACCCCATCTGACTCCTCCTCCAGGGTAATTTCTCACTGATCCTCCCTGTTCCAGCTCCATCTAAACCTGCCCTGTTCTGTTACTCAACATATGCTATTCTCTTCCCTTGGAATATACTTTCTTTTTCTGTCTGCCTGACAACTGCTACTTGTCCTTCAAGTTCTACCTCAGCTTTCTTCTTTGGGAAGGTTTCTCAGTACCCTCAGGAGTCTTCCCCGCCCTCTTGGATCTACCACTTTTATAATGTGTTCCATCAAGTGGCTGGAGTATGTTGCAGCTTTGCCCACTAGAATATGAGTCCCTTGAGAACAAGGACTGTTATTTATTTATTTATTTATTTTCATGTCTGACTCTCCAGGATAGAAGGAGAGGTTCAGGGCTTGCATGTTGAATGAATTAATGAAAGTCCCAATTATCTTCAGAAGCTATTTCCAGGGCTTTCAAATTGGGTCTCCCTTTTCTGCCAAGAGGTGGTAAGAACTGGCCAGATGGATTTGATACTTAATGAGTTTCTACTCGGAGAAGGCAATGGCACCCCACTCCAATACTCTTGCCTGGAAAATCCCATGGGCGGAGGAGCCTGGTAGGCTGCAGTCCATGGGTTCTCGAAGAGTCAGACATGACTGAGTGACTTCACTTTCACTTTCATGCATTGGAGAAGGCAATGGCACCCCACTCCAGTGTTCTTGCCTGGAGAATCCCAGGGATGGGGGAGCCTGGTGGGCTGCCGTCTATGGGGTCACACAGAGTTGGACACGACTGAAGCGAATGGCACCCCACTCCAGTACTCTTGCCTGGATAATCCCATGGACGGAGGATCCTGGTGGGCTGAAGTCCATGGGGTCGCTGAGAGTCGGACACGACTGAGCGACTTCACTTTCCCTTTTCACTTTCATGCATTGGAGAAGGAAATGGCAACCCACTCCAGTGTTCTTGCCTGGAAAATCCCAGGGACGGGGGAGCCTGGTGGGCTGCCGTCTATGGGGTTGCACAGAGTCGGACACGACTGAAGTAACTTAGCAGCAGCAGCAGCAGCAGAAGTGACTTAGCAGCAGCAGCAGCAGAGTTTCTATTAAGTACCAGGCATTGTGCTGAACATTTTACATGCACGATCTCATGTCTGAAAGAGATGTTTTTAATGTCCATCTGTACTTCACAAATGTTGTTGTTCAGTCACTAAGTCATGTCCCACTCTTTGCGACCCCATGGACTACAGCATGCCACACTTCGCTGTCCTTCATGATGAGGAAATGTAAATTCAGAGTAGTGACTTGCCCAGGGTCATGTTGCTGGGAAGTTGCAAAGCCATGATTTGAACCTAGGCTGTTGGTCTCCAGTGCCTTCTCTCCTTTTTGTGTATGGAGGGTGGGGCCTCTTCTGGGTAATACAGTGATGGTGACATAAGTCAAGCTTGTCTTTGATGTCTTCAGGCTTGTAAGGTGTCTCAGGGACTCTGTGCCACAGTGTTACCCACCCCTGCAGCCACTACTATGGGGCCTACCAGGTAGCCCATCCCATTGGGAGCTTTGTCCTTTGCAACTCCTCTGAGACTTTGACTTCTGGGCTGTGCTAAACTTTTCCAGAGCACATGTTTACATGTTAATGCAATCTTTAACCCAGGAGCAAGCGGCCCTTGTGTAAGCTGTGGGGGGGTCGGGGGGCGGGCGGGCTCTGGTTATGGGGAGTGGGGGTACAGGTTGCTCTGGGCATCTCTTTCAACAGACATGTGGGGGCCCCTCCCACATTCTCAAGGTGCTTGGTGCCTACCTCGGAGGGCTGAGAGCTCTGGAGTCAGACCAACAGGTGTTTCAATCTGGCTTCACCATTCCAGGATGAATTGTGTCATTGGTCACAAATAACCTCATTGAGCCTCCCATTCCCCTTTTGTCACATGGATCTCATAATACTTCTCATCTCCTGGGGAGGTTGTGAGGATGACATGAGACAACACAGCAACTGTGTGTAGTACAAAATGTTGTTGTTGTTGTTTAGTCGCTCAGTTTTGTCTGACTCTTTGTGACCCTATGGGCGACCTCTGTAGCCCGCCAGGCTCCTCTGTCCATGGGATGCTACAGGCAAGAATACTGGAGTGGGTTGCCATTTCCTTCTCCAGGGGATCTTCCTGACCCAAGGATCGAACCCACACCTACTGTACTGCAGGCAGTTCTTTACCACTGAGCCACCAGGGAAGCCTGTAGTACAAAATAATCACTTGAAAAATGTGAAATCTTTCCTGAAATCTGTTTCTACTGGCTCCCCCACCCCCACCCCTGCCATCTAGGTTTCCCTTCCCCCGTTGCTTCTTTCCTTGCCTCACCAACAGGTATCCTTTTGGAAACTCTTCCCTTCCTTTCCCAGTGGCTCCCTCTGGCATCCTCAACCTTTGGAACAACTAGCCGTCAGAGTTCCTGGGGCTGATCCCGTTTCTGGATATTCTCTCCTGCTGTCTTGAGTGCACGAGCTGATTTGAATTCAGAAAGCAGAGTTCATTCCTGCGAGGAGTGTCACCACAGTCCATCTTACATTCAAATGGTGAAGGCTGACTTGATGGCCCCACGTCGTTATCTGATGGGTGTTGAGAAGGCCTCCCCCCTCGGACCCAGAGACTTCCTTCTGGCCTGTGAGTAATGCCACTATCTCTACCATCAGTGGACGATCCCTTTGAGTCCAACTGCCCTGGGTGGTCTGGGGGGAATGGCTGGGCCAGGCAGGGTTGCTTTGTGTATGTGAGTGCAGATTTTTTGATCAGAGCCTTTCCTGTCAGGGGGAGGGGAGGAAAAGGTTAGAGGGAGCTGACTCCCCAGGGAAGAGGAAAGCCAGGCAGGCAGGGGTGGGGCGTGGGGGTGTGGGAAATCAGCTGATAGAAGGCTGTGTCTCCGGCACAGTTTTGCCTAGGGTGGGCCCTGTGTATTGCAACAGATGTGAACTTTGGAATCACCAAGGTTGGGAAGCCAGGCCTCAGAGGGAGTGGTTGGAGGCTGAGCTCATCCTGAAATGATGTGGGCTTGAATTCCTGGAGGGCAGAGAGGAGGACCAGGGAGGAGGTCCTACTTTGGGGGTATCTAAAGACAGAAAGAGAGTCTTGGTGTCTTTCATCTCTACGTGTAAGTGACACCTGTGGATAGGTGGGTCGTAGTAGAAAATGCCCCCTGAAGGGTGGGGGTCTCCTTTTTCTGACTGCTAAGAGGAGACTTAGCTGAAGGACTGCCCCCTTTCCTTTGGAAAGGAAACAACTTCTGAGGGTGTGGCAGGGTTCACTGGGTGTTCCCCCTCAAGGGAGGTTACCCCCTAAGTGAGGGTGCTTGGCTGGTAGAGGGTAACTAGGTGTTCCTCACCCCACAGAAGAAGGCGCTCCAGTGCTCCTCCCTGTAGGCTTTTCACTTTGTCTCTTGACGTGCACCGCCATCTACCACAGCAGGTATGAACACAGCTTAAAAAGGAAGGTCAAAGATGTCCCCTCAACCCCCTTCAGTGGTTCTACCACACCCTGTGGACCCCACTGAAGGATGCCGATTCTGAAATTTTGTGGCCTTGCCCGTAGGGACCAAGGGGCCAAATATTTGAAATCATCATAACCATAACAAACACCATTGGCTGACCATTTGGGATGCCTTACCAGGGGCTACTTTATATATAGGCCCTGAATGTGGGCTTGACCTGAGGGATAATGAGGTTTTCCCACTGCTTCACGCACACACACACACACACACACACACACACACACATGCACGCACACATGCATGCATGCACATGCCCACACAAACACACACACACAGAGTCAAGTTCCTCGAAAACATGTCCACAGTCCTGAGGCCACAGAGCACGTTAGAGACACATTCTCTGCCTGCAGTCAAAAGTCCCGTTTTTCCCAAGTCCTGCTGCTAGACCCGACTCGGTGCACACAGATACACATTCCCATATCCATCCTTCCCAAGCCCCAAAGCTCTGAAAACTGAGGGCCTTTTGTAAGTTTAAGGTAAATTCAGTTGGCAGCCAAACCTGCGCTGGCATGAGGCTATTTATAGTCTTTTTCTATCACACCCTGTGTGAATATTCATGTGTTTTTGCTCCTGAAATATCAATGTACTTGATTGCTGGATGCTGTCTCAGACCCCACTGGAAGTGACATATAATATTCTGCTATAGGTCCCCTCTGGCTTTCTTAAAATTCAAAGCATTCCAAATTCCTTCTATTATAGAACGCACCCCACTGTCTTGTAATGATCTATTTAATGTCCCTAAACAACAACAACAACATTGGCCTGTGAACTTCTCCAGGACCCAGCACATGGTCCAACATGTGCTTTTAGGACTTAAGAATAAATGGCCTTTAGTGTTGAAGGAGATGCATTGTTGGGAAGTTCTTTCTTACATCTAACCTAAAGTATCTCATGCTGCCATTCATGTACTGCATGCCATTGATAGCAAGGAAGAAACAGCTGGTTAACGCCTTCATTTTTTTTTTTCTCTTGGGACTAAATCGTCCTTCTAATCCTAATTCCTTTCACCTTTTCCCCTAGATCCTCTTTTCCAATCCCTTAATCATCTTCACGGCTATCTTCCAAAGCCTTTACAGGTTCTTTCATTCTGAAATTGTGGCCTAGCACTTAGGACTTGGCTGCAAAGAGCTCGGCCATTATATGTAATAGGTCTCCCGTTTCTATGGTGAACATTTCCAATCAGTTTCATTTGGCTGGTCTAAGAAGCTTTGCCTTTTAAAATACACTTACAGGGCAAACTCAAGGGGCCATGAATGATTTTCTCCCAAGTGTGCTGGTTGGTAAAAAGCAGGGAAAGCAGCGCAATCTCACCAGAAGAAACTGTAATTACAGAAAGTTGAAAGTAACAGGTGACATATGTAATAGGAACCTGCATGCAAAAAGCACTGTTGATAATTACAGTGACCTCAACCTGCCATTTTTTACCTTGGGAGAACCAGCCTTGCTGGTACAGTGCCTTTTCTCTAACAAGGTTGCTGAAGGCCATTTCCTACCACTTATTTCCCACTAAATGCAGGGAGTGAGCCTGACTTGGGCTGGGGTGATTGCAAAACCACTGGCTTAAGTTAAACTCCTCACTAATTAAGCCTGTTAGATTTCCTGTAACTCACGATTTTTCTTGGCAGAAGGAAAAACATTTGACTCAGAGGCAAAATGTATTGTATTAATAAGCAGGAAACAACAAAATACTACACATGGTAGCATTTTCAGAAGCAGATTCTGTCATCCACATTCTGTTGGAACAGCCATTATGATCTCTCCTAATAATGCAAAGTGGGTTTTTTGGGGGGGATGGTGGTAGAAACTACATACTATGAGGGGAGATTCAGAGAGAAATTTTTTGCCAGTCAAATTAGAAAAATCTATTCAGGTGTGCCCGTTGCTGCTCCCAACCATGAGTCAGAGCCTTTTGTGGGGTTTTGCATTTTTTAGGAGGCGCTGATGGATTTTTACATACAGGTCATTCTTTTTTAAAAGGTCACATTACAATGTGTCTATCCATTCTCATGTTGTTATACCTCAGGGAAGGAGATGTAGGATGCCAAGTTGCAAAGGGAGATTGTAGAGAGGAATATTGAAATTGGATGACCAAGGGCTCTCCGACAGGGGCCTCAGCGGGGGAAGGGAGATCCTTCTGGGCCAGTAGGTGGCACCTTAAAAGCCAGATTAGCCTGGGGTGTGGGGAGAGGTGGCGGGGGGAGGGGAGGGGAGGAGCTGTCATGGGAATGCTTTTTCTACCTCCTCATGATATTACCAGACCTGGCTGGCTCATCCCTGAGAATACTAGAGCTGCAGGGAGGAGAGGAGAACCTGCCTTCACTGCTAATGCCAGTGGCTAGAATTTTTCTCCAGAGTTTCGAGATATCTTGGACCAATGCATGTGATAGCCATTCTCTCTCTTTTAATGATTATAGTAAGCTGCCTTTTTCAGGAACATTGACTATGATGGAGGCTTGATGCCGAGTGCTTTATGTAAGATATCTCTTCTAATCCTCACAATAATCAATCCTTCAAAGATGATACTGTCATTACCTTCAATTTCCACAGGGGGAAACTGGCTCAGAGAGGTTAGGCAACTTGGGCAAGGTCACACAGCTTGTAAAGTGGCACAGCCAGAACTTAAACCCAGATCTGCTGGACACAAGATCTAGTCCTGAAGCATTCAGTCTAAGTCTGGCTCAGACAGTAAAGCGTCTGTCTGCAATGCAGGAGACCCGGGTTCGATTCCTGGGTTGGGAAGATCCCCTGGAGAAGGAAATGGCAGCCCACTCCAGTATTCTTGCCTGGAAAATCCATGGACTGTGGAGCCTGGTAGGCTACTGTCCACGGGGTTGCAGGGGGGTGCAAAGAGTCAGACATGACTGAGTGATTTCACTTTCACTTTCACTTCACTTGTAAAGCCAAATAGCCATCTCAATAAGCTCAACTGTCTCCACCCCCCACCCCCACCACCAAATAGCAGAATATTTGGGTTGCTTGATTTTGTGAGAATGTAATTTACAGCAACTGGCTTCCCAGGTGACTCAGTGGTAAAGAATCTGCCTGCCAAGCAGGAGACATGGGTTTGATCCCTGGGTCAGGAAGATCCCTTGGAGAAGGAAATGGCAACCCATTCCAGTATTCTTTTTTGGGAAATCCCATGGTCTGGTGGGCTACAGTCTCTGGAGTCGGAAAAGAGTCAGATACAACTTAGCAACTAAACAACAATGATTACAGCAACTGAAGGATGTTCACCTACTCTGAAAGACCTAGCTGACGGGCTTTCTATTGCTTTATCAGGAACTGGTTCTCCCCATCCCGCCACAACTCTCCTATTGGATAGCAACCACGAAGGGAAGGTTCTAGACTGATTCCTCTGCTTTCTATAGCCTGCACAGTGCCACACACATAGTACGTGCTCAATAAATATTGATCAATAAACAAATGTCTGGACATTCCCTTCAGTGGTTTCTGGGTTCTTCAAGATCCTTTGTTAATGCTAAGCAAACAGTTAGAACCTTCAAGATGTCTGTTGCCCTGATCTAACTGCTTGTACTGAGATGACTTTTTAGTATCATCTATGTACAGGAGCTGAATGTACTATTTGACACATGGATGATTGATTGTGTTTTTCCCTTTTCCTCCAAAACCTTTGGCACCGTGCAGACACAGCTTAGGTGATTAACCATGCAGCCAACTTCGCCAGACACTGATTCAGACAAGAAAGTGGGTGCCGTATTTTAACGATAGTTCCTAATTAATCCCGCTCCCCAGTTCTGGTCTGCTCAATGACTCCTTCTCAGATAGTGTTTGTGAGATGAAACAGGATAGGAAAAAAAAAATACTTAAAAAGCATTCTTTTGGCCTGGGTGAAAAGAGCGCTGAAGATTTTCCCAGCTTATTACTTCTCAGCAAATGGAACTTCAAGCCAGATGCAGACCCATCCTGCTCAGCCTCATATAAACTTCTAACTTGGTCTGGAAGATAAAGTGGAAACATGCAGAATGGGAGAAGTAGAGTCAGCAGAAGCCAGTGTGCAGTGCACTCCATGTGATTCCCAGAATAGGAACAAAAACTATCATTTTCGGGTGGATTGCTGTGTGCCAGGCAGGCTACTAAACATCTTATAAGCATTCATTTCATTTCATCTCTCAAGGACACTGTGGAGGTAGGTACTATTATTATCGCCGTTTTTCCAAATGAACAAACTGCCGCTCAGAGAGTCTAAGTGAAGCTTCTCAAGTCGCCCAGAGTGGGGATGGAGGGGAACTGGGAGCTGAGGGAGGTGGGGCAGGGCTGAGCTGCAGAGCTGAAGGGCGGCCATCTGCAAGTAGTGGCACTCTTGGCATGGCAAAGGAGGCTCTGCTGCGGGTGCCGAGTTCAGCGGGGGCACCTGAAAGGAGTGGGAGCAACAGGTTGTAATCCAGACAAGCAGTCGCCTCCGGTGGAAGCAAACTAGCTGAACTGATCAAGAGGGCTTGAAGCTTATGAGTCCCGTCAGACAGTGGTAGCAAGGATTGGACTCCATTCCTTGGGTGCAAGGGTGAAGGGGATGAGGATTTGGGGAGAATCAGACAAAGCTCTAGTTCTATGGAAACGGAGACACTTAGCCTGATGACGCGAAACTGAGCCAATACTGCCCCCTAGGGGGACTTTGGGGAAATGTGTGAGGTCATTTAGTGGACAAGAAATGGAGATGCCTCACGTCCTGGACTGCCCAGATGCTGTGCTGTGTGTGTGCTCAGTCGTGTCTGACTCTTTGCAACCCCATGGACTGTGGCCCGCCAGGCTCCTCTGTCCATTGGATTCTCCAGCAAGAATACTGGAGTGGGTTGCTATGCCCTTCTCCAGATATCTTCCCAATGACCCAGGGATTGAACCTGTGTCTCTTGCATCTCCTGTCTGGACAGACGGATTCTTTACCCAGGACAGTCTTGCAAAATGAAGACTAGTCCAACATCCTATATGATTTTCAAATGTCCTGTTGGACTTCCGTGGAGGTGGAAATTCTTCTTATAATGATCAGAACGTGTACTGTAAATATTTTACATATATGTACAAAAAGTTTGGCTTCCTGCCTCCACACACAGTTTTAATGAATCTTGTGTAAATAGAGGGAAGATGGAACTTTGTTTTCTCCTCCCAGAGGTTTATCCACAGTCGTTCACCATTTCAAAAATCACGTGGTAACAGTAGTGATGTTGCTTTTGGAATTAGAGTCGTCTGTGCAACATCCCTTATCAGTTTGTGCCTGTAGCTGTTGCATTTCGTGGGGCTTCTCGATGAAGGCGCAAGTCTCTGCCTACTTCATTTAGTCTTTCACTGTCATCCTATGTAAGTATTTACATATTTAAATACATTATCGTTGATTATGGATTATTTTCATTTCTTCTTTGTGTGGAAGGACACTTCTTGATCTTTTGGAACTTATGTGTATATGCAGGTTATTATAGCTATGATTTTAATTTCAGGATAATAAAAGGGTATGACGGGCTTCCCCAGTGTCTCAGCAGGTTCCTGCCTGCAACACAGGAGACACGGGTTTGATCCCTGGGTTGGGAAAATCCCCTGGAGGAGGGCATGGCAACCCACTCCAGTATTCTTGCTAGGAAAATCCCATGGACAGAGGAGCCTCATGGGCTACGGTCCATGGGGTTGTAAAGAGTCAACACGACTGAAGTGAGTGAACAGACCACAAAGGGGTACAACAAGATACATTTATGATAAAAAGAGAAGTTTCGATTCTGATAAGATTGATATTTACTGTGCTAGCCTCTTGGCTTCCCGGGGGCCAAGACCATGTCTGTTTTGCTTCGATTTGGCCTAATTAACCTAGTGCCAGGTCAGAGTAGGTGCTTAGTAAATAATGGGCAACTGAAGAATGAGTAATAAATGTGGACTCAAACCTAGAGCCAGAGAGTCAGGGATCTAGGGCAGCAGAGTTGGGGGATAAGAGTGGCAGTAGATGGGGGCTCTTGATCACTGAAAGAGGGCAGGTGTCCGCTATGAAAGGAGGACTCTAATTCAGAGCTTTCCCCAAAGCTAGTGTCCTGATGTCGACGAGCAGTGCGTCTTTCCGTTTTATCTATTTATTTGGTTTTGGCTGTGCTGCGTCTTCATCGCTATATGAGCTTTTCTCTAGTTGTGGAGACTGGGGGCTACTCTCTAGTCGTGGTGCGCTGGCTTCTCACTGCAGTGGCTTCTCTTGTTGCTGAACACAGGCTCTAGGCGTATGGGCTTCAGTAGTTTTGGCTCCTGGGCTCGAGAACACAGGCTCAGCAGTTGTGGTGCATGCAAGGCCCAGTGCTTCTTACAGGTCTCTGGGCCTGAATCATGCTTGGGTCCAGGGACTTGGCTCAGATGGTACCAGTGGTGGAGAGAGAAGTGTTTACGCTCTTACTTTTGGTACCAACCTCAAAAGCCATAAGACCTCAGCAATTAAAGAAGGCTATTCCCTAGCATGGCTGTACCTCTCTGCACTGTGTGACCTGGGCTGAGGTGGAGAGGACTCCAGGGTATGGGAGCCTCAAGTGCGGTCCCTAAAATACATCTGTGTCCTCGGTAGGGGTGTCAGGCTGCCTTGAACTTCACACAGATCTAGTTCCCCATTTTCCTGTTGTTGCTACTGTTGCTTTTCTCTTTCCTAGTCCCCTTCTCCAACAATAAGGTGTGTACCTTTTCCTCTTGGCTTCTGTGCTCAAAGTCTAACCAGTGGGTGGTGGAATGCTTCAGGGCTCTTGATGAGCAAGTATCCCTGACTCTGCATGGGGTTGGGGAGGCGAAGGGAGCATCCCTCTTAGAGATAAAAAAATACAGAAATGCTGAGGGAGGTATCAAACCAGCTAGCGTCAGAGGTTGAAGTGGCCTTGGGGTCATCTGATTCACTGGATCAGAAACCTGCCGGTACAGTGGCATCACCGGGAGTTCTGTTGACATACAGATATAGTGACCCCTAAAACTGAGATAATCTGACTCAGGATGTCTGAGTTAGGGCTTGAAATTTGCACATCAGTAAGTATCACTGGTGATTCTGATGAGGAGCTTGGTGAGGGAGTCCACTCAGACTGATCTCATTTTGCTGGAAAGTACCCGAGTCTCAGAGAGGGGCAGTGATTTACCCTAGGTCACACAGCAAGTCATGGCAGAGTTGGAGCTAAAAATCGGGTCTCTTTCCACTGTGTTGGCGGTGGGAATATCTGGAGTCAGTGTGACGGGTTGGAGTGATCCTTGGCATGGGAAGAACCGCTTTAAATCTCACTGCAGAGGCCAGCTGCCCACCCTGCCTATAGCTGGGGGACAGATCCGAGGCCACCAGGTTGCCTTGCATTATCGCAAGCAGTAAATTCACTGCTGAGTTTTGGAGAGAAGCAACAAAATACCCATCAAGGTTAGTAGGATGATAAGAATGTGCTAATGTGTTTGGCTGTGTCTATGCACGGAAAGCCGAGCGAAATAATGGTGACAATTATCCACCTATTTTGTTCAAACACTTTGACCAAAAAGCTCCTGGGAACTGAGGGAAAATATGATTTAAACGAAAAATGTTGCCTCATGTAGCCAGAATGACATAACTCCCACTTCACATGTCTGTTTCCCTGGAGACCCCTTCCTGCATGCCTGCCTGCTCGTGGTGAGACCACGTGCACAGCCCCAGGAAATGTGGACGGAGAAGGCAAACCCTGTATAGGAGACAACCCGTGAAATGGAATATTAGGCCAAGTGCCATGGAGATGTGCTCCTTGTCCTTGGAAGATGACCTTTTAGATTCTAGAGCTGTTCTAGCCAGGGCCTCAGAACAAATCCCAGAAGTCTCCAAACCACCAGCTTTGGCCCAATTTGAGGCAGCCCCCTCAGAAGGCTCCCAGGACAGCAGCTGCTCTGTCAGCCGCCGAATGGAAACAAAGCCAGATTTCTTTATTTAGAACAGACACTTTCTATTTTGATTCTTAAAGTGGCAAATCTATCTGTCCTCTGCAGCCCAAACTGCCTTATGTCAGGTAGCTAGTACAGATCAGCAGGTGTTTGCCTGTTGATAAGTCGCAGAGCCACTTCGGACCGCTGCTGCATGCCTATCTCTGAGCCAGGGGGCAGGGGGCTTACTAGAAAGGGAAAGCGCCCTTGGCAGCAGACAGTGAGTCCCGGCCCCGGTCAGGGAGGGTGGATCCAGTGCAGTGATAGATGGAGCTGTGGTGAGCTCTATCCCACATTGCTGCCATGGGAGTCAGCCACCCTTCAGACCTCACAGTCCTGCTCGATTCTGGCACTGCTAATTTGCTATGTGACCCTGAGCAAGGCTATTCCTTTCTGTGGACCTCGCTGGACCCTCCTGGGGAAGAGGACACACAGTTTAACCCGTGGGGCCATTTACTGTGACAAGTGGCCTGCCACTGGAAAAAAAATCAAGCTGAATTTCTGCCTCCCTCTTTATTTCTAAATAGATCGCATCTTAGTCAAAGCTGTCGATTTTCAAAAGAGACACCATTGAAAGATTGGAAGAAAGCATAGGAAAATTAAAAAAAAAAAAATGGAGGTGGGAAGTCTTTGGAAAGTAACAAAAAATCCCTAGGAGCTATAAAGAAAAAGAATGACAGATTTGCCTGGAAAAAAAAAAATGAACAGCTTTGCTATGGCAAAAGATATCTCATGCAAAGTTGAAAGACAAAGGACAAACCAGGATAAAGTCAAAGGCAGACAGAGGTTTATTATTCATAATGTTTCAAGAGCTCCGTTATAGGATGTGTGCTCTTCTTTACATCACTCACCATGACCTGCAATTACATTATTTAATGATTTGCTTGTTATCTGTTTCCTCTACCTATGTGTTTGCTTCATGAAAGCTGGAAGCTTTGCTTATTCACCGCTGTATTCCTAGTTCTAGTATCTGGCACACAGAAGGTGCTCAATAAATACTCATTGACAGATTGAAGGAGGGAGCTTCTATAGATCAATGAGAACATGATGAACAGTCCACTAAAAAAATAGTCAAAGAATAATGAACAGGGAATCCCAGAGGAAACACAAATGGTTTATGCCCTATGAAAAGGTTCCCAACCTCAGTAATAATTAAGTAATAATAATGCAAATTACAACAGTGTTGAGAGAGCTGAAATGTTTCTCACCTTTCAGATTGGCAGAAATTTAAAAGGTTGCTAAAATCCAGCGTTTGTGGGGCTATGGTGAAATGGGCACATGTATTCATTCTTGGTGTACATCTAAATTAGCACAATTCCTGGGGAGCAGCTTGAAATATTATTTGACCCAGCAAGAGTTCTTTTAGGAGTTTAGCCGTTTGAAATACTCCATGAATAGGATCTTCATTTAAACATTATTTGTAAATAGTGAAAATTTGGAAATAACCCAAATGATGTCTGTGGAGGGCTGGTGTCATAATTTATAATTTGTAAATAATTTATAGCATGTCCAAATAGTGGCAGACCAAGCTTCATTATGCTAATGATTAAGAATTTGGGCTCTGTGGTCAGATGACCTAGGTCTGACTTCCTCCTCTAGCCCTTGTGAGCTGTGTGACCTTGCCCAAGTTCCTAAACTTCTCTGTGCCTCAATGGTCTCATCTATAGCATGGAAATGATAATAATAAAAACATTACCTCCTTCATAACATTGTGAAGAGTAAATGAGACAACCCCTATGATGGCTTATGAAATATTTAGTACCTGGCACAGAGCATTCAATAACTACTATCTATTATTATCCCTACTCTTGCTTGGAAAATCCCATGGACGGAGGAGCCTGTTAGGCTGCAATCCATGGGGTCGCTAAGAGTCCGACACGACTGAGCGACTTCACTTTCACTTTTCACTTTCATGCATTGGAGAAGGAAATGGCAACCCACTCCAGTGTTCTTGCCTGGAGAATCCCAGGGATGGGGAGCCTGGTGGGCTACCGTCTATGGGGTCACACAGAGTCGGACATGACTGAAGCGACTTAGCATAGCATAGCATAGCATTATCCCTACTACTACTGTAATGATGACAGTGACAATGTAGCCATAAATAAGGACAAGTGAGATCTTTATATATTGATATCCATAGCTAGATCTTTATATACAGATATAATTTATATATGATTGATGTCTCCAATATAATATTGTGATAAAAGCAAGTTGCAGGAAAATCAGTATAATAGGATCTGATTTTCGTTAAGGATATTATTTGTTATTCATAGGAAAAAATCTGGAAGGATAGACAGATTGTTAACAGTGGTTACCTCTGGGGAAAGGAATGGGGAGGTGGATTTTCACTTCAGTAATGATTAGAATTGCCTGAAACAAGCATGTGTTACTTTTATAATAAACAAAAGATGTAAAGGGAAAAGAGCTTCATTTGGAAGTCTGAGGACAGTTAATCCCACCAAGCCTCACATCCCCCCTTCCTTGGCTACAGCCCAAACGTGAGTCTCCCTGCCCATCATTTGTCCTCTCCCACACCGTCCCCATACTGCTCTGCACTCCCGTTCCCCGCAACCCCTGACTCCTCCATCTCACTACCACTGCCCTTTCCTACTCTTCTCTGTACCCTCTGGAAAGCCCCCCCCCCCCCCACCCCGCCCCCACGGGAAACAATTCCCTCTTCACTCCAAATAAGCTCCGCAGAACACTGTTCTCTACCTCTGCGCCTGCAAGTGCTGAAACCTGAGTCTCCACGGAGGGGCTCACGGCTTTGCCTGCAGCGCCCTCTGGTGGACACTTCTCACACTCCTCTACCACAGACACCCTAGGGCTGGGAGGTGGGGTCTGTGCTCTGGCTTCCCCTGTTTGCGTCCAGATCGTTACTCCTCCGCTTCTGCCAAGAACTCCTCCTTCTGAAGCCATCTGGCTACAGCACCCTCTTCTTTTTTCTCCTCTCCTCATCGACTCTTCTTTTTTAGCCACCCATCCCCCTCACCCATTCAAGGAAGAGTTCGACATCTGGCTCACTGTCTTCTTCTCCACCCCAAGTCCTGACATCATCCTGGGTGAGTTGACATCCATGATCCATGTGCAGGACACACCTCCATTATAGCCATACCATGTTTCATCCTTCATCATCCGTCAGAATTGCTCCATCTCAGAGCCCCCACCATCCATCTCCTGCCCACCGACCTCAAAGCTCATCCTTTGCCTCAAGAGGATCTCCAGGTTCTTGAGTCACTTCACTCCCCCACCCCATTAGCCCTTTAGCTTTTCTTCCTCCTCTCTCCATCCTTGAAAATGATGATGATGTTAAAAATAATAATTGAATATGTATGTGGCAGGCACATACTAGGCATCTTACATCATTTCAATAACCTCATGTAATTCTCACAGTAACTTTATGAGACAGAGACTGTTGTTATTATTATTTTTTTTTAATGAGGTGACTGGGGCTCAGAGAGGTTGAGTGACTTTCCCAAAGTCCCCCAGCTAGTTCAGGACAGAGATGAGATTTGAAGCCAACTCTGTTTGCCTAACTCCTGGAATGTAGACTTCAGGATCTTGCCTATATCCTGAACTCCCTTGCCCTGTGTCTTTCTGACACATCCACTAGGCAAAAACCCAAGCCTGGATAAATTTAACTGACAGCCTCCTCCTCTGTGCTTACACCCAGATGGAGGAGCACTGCTGGAGAAAATCCCATCACTTTGTTGATTAGTCCCACTCAAAACTCATAGTTTCCAACCTCAGCTGGGCCCTCGACTTGGCTAAACAATCCTTCTAAGTAACTGTCCTGACAACGGCACTTTCAAACTTTCTCCACTGCCCTTTGGAGTCAGACTGATCTGGGTTAGAATCCTGTTTCAGCCACTTTCATGCTCCATACCGTGCCAGCCTTTAAGGAAGGGTGAGGTGGAAGACAAGGGAATGAGGGGAAGGGGAAGAAACATGTCTTGAGTGTCTTCTGGGTGCCAGGCACTGTGCCAGGTGCTTTGCATGCAGTATCTCATCTAGTCCTCCCAGCAGCTCCACAAGGGAGATACTATTTTTTATCCTTGCTTTACAATAGAGCCTAAGGCACAGAGAGGTTAAGTCACCTACTAAGGTGACTCAGAGTGTAAGTGGAGAAGCCATCTCAGTCATTTAGACCCTCCTTATCTTGATCGATGACTCTGATAGCCTGCTAACCTGTCCCCCTGTTCTTCCTTAGCTCATATCCTTCCATCTAGCCTCCATTCTGTTGCTGGGACATTCTTCCTCAGTTGTGTATCCGACTGTGCTACTACTGTGTTTAAATTCAATCTTTCCCAAGCTTTCCCCATGGTTTTCACAATGAAACAGAAACCTTGACTCTTAATGAGTTGCCCCCCCACCCCTTTCCTTTCCTGTGTCCACTGCCATCTGCCTAGGAGCCAGTCATTCTGTACTATTTTTGGCTACCTGATGACACTTTGTTTTCTCCTAACTTCATGTCTTTGCATGTGCTCTGTCTGATCTCTCCCATCCCCACTCCCCCTCCCCTTCCTGCCCACCTTTAATGCTTCTCTTCTGTGCAGTTCACAGCATTTATGCATTGATCACGGTGCACTCTAATTTCCTGCTGACTGGTCTGTTTCTCCCGCTAAACTGGGAGCTGCTTGAGGGCGGGGACTGTGATTTAGTCATCTCGGTCTCGCGATCCCCAGGGCGTAGCACCAGAGCCTGGTTCAATCCAGGTTTGTCGAATGGCTGACTGACAGAATGAATGGAGTGCATGAGGGAGGCAAAAGCCCTCACTTGGAAAGTTTAGTGACATGAGCTGTGTGGTATCTGGTTCTTGGCTGAAGCTACTGCAGTTTTTCCCTATGACTACAGTGCTGTAAAAATATGTCTGCACGTGGATAAAGACTGGAAGAGAACTTTCCAAAATTAAGAGTTGTGTTAGAGTGGTGAGTTGATGGATGCTTTTTTTTTTTTTCCCCTCCTGTTTTCAAAATGTTCTTTAGTGGTGCTTTCGGTGAGTTTTGATTCATTCTGATTCCGGTTCACATGGCCAGGGGTCTTGCCAGATTGGTTGGATTTGTTGGAATAAAATGAGAACTTTCAAGAATTTCCCAAGCTTCTGGGTTAAGGTATTTTCCCTCCCAAAGCTGGGCAGCAAACAAAGATGGTGTTTGTTTGCAGTAAAATACTCATTCCTTCAATTATTTTTTTTGTCCTGCAAGGTGACTTCTGCAACTTTGGGTGAGGTTTACTGAATGGGGAAACAAATCGCCCATGTTTGTGGTTTGGAAATGACCAAAAATGTTTCCCTTTTCTGGCTCTTGAAAGAAAATGTTTAGGGGTTTCATTGGCAAAAGGATGAAATTGTTCCTTTACTGCGGCAGGATTTCCAAAACTACATATTGTGTGTTAACCCAGAAGAGGCAAAAAAATAATTAGGAAGTAGCACTCTCCAAGATTCAGATGATGAGCACTCTACCTTTGTTGGGTGCTAACTCACTCTTCTGGGTCATGCCGGGTGTTCAGGACTTTGGTACTATCTCATTTAAAAGTAGAAGCAGGCTTTGGGGTGGGGACTATTAGTATCCCCACGTTAGAGGTGATGAAACTGAGGTTCAAAGAGAGTCAGTCATGAGACTGGGCTTGGAAGCCGGGTTCAGCTAGTTCCACAGGTAGGCTCTAACACTTGAACACCCTCCCTCTGGGCTGATCTTGCTACAGAGATACAGAGATACCCATTCATTTTTATTTAACAAATAGTTGTATGGTGTTTCCATATACAGGGCACATGGCAAGTGCTTTACAAAGATTGGGTTTCCTTGGTGGCTCAGATGGTAAAGAATCTGCCTGAAATGCCTGCAATGCAGGGTTTGACCCCTGTGTCAGAAAGATCCCCTGGAGAAGGAAATAGCAACCCACTCCGGTATTCCTGCCTAGAGAATCTCATGGACAGAGGACCCTGGTGGGCTACAGTCCATAGGGTCACAAAGAATTGGACATGACTGAGGAACTAACACAACTTACAAAGATTAGCTCATTTGACTTTTGTTGACAGCTCTGTGAGGAGGTACTATTACTGGCACCTTGAGATAGATGAGAAAACAGAAACACTGGGAGGTTAAATCACTTGCCTAGGGTCAGAGATACAGTGTGGGCAGCCATGTTCTGGTTTCACTTTGACCCTGTGCTGGGCAGCATGCTATTCCCTGGGCCCTGTCTACAAAGCTTTGGCTCAGAAACACTGAAGACATGGGCCTCTTGTAGGTTGAAAGAAGATTTGTATTTATTCATTTTTTTGCAGTATTTTTCCTCAGTAAAGCTGTGTTTTCTTCCCGGGGATCTTGAGGTGGGAGGGATAAATACATACCTCTGTCCTTTTGGAGCAAGACTCACCTAGTGGCAAGGTTGCAAAATGGTTAGAGTTTTTCTGTGACACCAGTTAAACTCTGCTTTGAAGCCCACTCTTGTGATTTCAGAAGCTAACCTCTTTGAACCTCAGTTTCACCATCTCTGCGAAAGGGGAAGGAAACTTTTTCCTGACACCTTCACTTCTGTCAATTTTTCAGTGTCTCAGGGGAAGAAGGGGGTTTCCTCAACTGTTAGACCCTGGATGGGTGAGGGACTTTTGAGGTGTCCCCTCAGGAGTCCAAGCCATCTCTTCTCATTCAGCAGAGACTTCAGGAGAGCATCTTTCCAAGGCAGTTTGCTCAGAGAGCAGACAGTGGGCTCTTCCCTACCTGACTTGTTCTGCCAGGCTCGTCCCACTTCCCACCCAGCCACCCTGATTCAGTCCCCAGAGCCCTTCGAGACAATGGCGGCAGCTCGGCTTGAAGGGAGGGGGAGTCGAAGAGGCAGCAAGCCCAACCCACCAGCTTGAAAGCTTCATTTGACAGGGGAGGAGGCACATCTGGTTTGGGTTTTCAATTCAATTCAACAATGATTTATTGTGGGCCTGCCAGCTGCAGAGGTTCTGGGCTAGGCTAGGCAGGGAGAGATGCAAAGATAAGTCAAATATTATCTGTGCCCTTAAAGGAATTTTCTAGGTTGTAGCAGAGCACAGACCTGAATGAGCCATGTTTATGTGATGGGTCCTGTACTGAGGGGTTTACCTGCATACAGCACATCTTTGAACCTCCCCAACAGGTTCTGTGATGGGCAGAGAAACTGTGCTTACTTTGTTGTACACATAAGGAAACTGGGCCTCAGAAAGGAAGTGACTGGCCAAAGGTCACACAGTTAGAAAGTGATGGAACCGGGCCTGGAACTTAGATGAATCTGGTTCCGAAGCTCACACACTCTTAACCATGATTTCACTCTGCTTCCCAGAGATGATGAAGATGATGACGAGTAGCTCTCACTGAGCTCCCTTGACCAAATCGTGTACTGACTGGGCTGCAGATATAAGTATTTTATTGGCACCTTCCAATATCCCATTGAGGCGGGTTGTTAACCCCTTTTCCATAAGAGAAAATAGGTTCTTAGGGAAGTGATGGAGTTGGGCTTTGAACCTAGGATATTTCCAGTCTGCCAACCTATAGCCTGAAAGAGGTAGACACAGGCTGTCATGGGGGCTCAGGGACGAGGCAGGGATGGCATTTAGATTTGACCTTGAAGGGTGAGTTGGGGTTTTGAAAGGTAGGATTGGGAGAGAGCGCCTCATGGTCAGAGGGATATTATGAACAAAGAGATGAACTGTGGGGCATTTTGATCATGAAGGCTGCAGGTTCATCCAGTTCGTGGGCAGCGTACCCTGGGTATAGGGGAGCAGTGGGAAGGAAACTGAATACCCTTGAGGGTGTTCAAATTTTGTCAAGTTGAAGTTCTTGTTTTTCAATTAAGAGCAGCTCCTCTACCCAAAAGGCTTTTCAAATGATACTATCATGTAACCAATGAGCAAAAGCACAGGAGACTCTCACTGTGTATATACTCCTGGGCTGAGAGCAGAGAAGAAGACTGAAGAAAGCAACGTGGTTCCTCCAATGTGTGCTGAGGGACCCTGTATGGTTGGAGAGTCAAGATATGCACACCAGAAAAAGCAGCAGCCAGCCCAGGCAATTTGTGATCAGGGCCA
The DNA here is from genome assembly GCF_003369695.1 of Bos indicus x Bos taurus. Lineage (NCBI taxonomy): Eukaryota > Metazoa > Chordata > Mammalia > Artiodactyla > Bovidae > Bos > Bos indicus x Bos taurus. The sequence goes on along the minus strand of NC_040105.1, from coordinate 85,849,811 downwards.
AATGAGTCTTCCCAACTGTCAAATTTCAAATAACATGAAGGTTGGGGGGAGTTAAGGATGGGGGGGTTAATGGGGGGCTGCAAAGGGAAGCTTCATAAGGAAAGTGAGTTTGGGCTTTGAGAGGTATCTTAATAGGCTGGATGGAGAGGAAGGCTGGCAAACTTAAGACCAGGTAGAGCTACCAGTGTTGCTGGCATGGAGGGCTCTGTGTAGGCCTCCCTTCCTCAAACCACGGCTGCCCCCATCTCTGTCTTGACCTCCAGGAGTTTATTAGGGAAGATGGGACTGTACTGGGTTAGAGACAACCCGTGGGGGCTGGGAAACAAGGCCCGGCACCCGATATTTCTGATCCTCCAATTTTCTACACTTAGCCTCAATTCCTGGCAGCTCCCCCAGCTGCTGAATTGTGTGTGTATGTGTGAGCGGTATTTTAAATTAAGCAGTGAGTGCTTTCAGCTCATCATAAACATGCTAAAAAGCTTCAGCCACGGCCTGAGCCCACCCCCGCCCCTTACACTCAGGCGGCAGCTGGGGCCACTCGACCCTACACTCTAATGCGTGTTGCCTATGACTCACCAACGAAAAAGACTATATGTTTCAGTCTTGCTGGGTAGCTGATTCCTAGTTGTGGTGGGAAATCTCAGTCCGATTTTGGAAGGCAGTGGGCCTCAGCCCCGCCCTGCAGACTGACAATTCTACAACATATGGAGCGCCTACTGTGTGCAAGGCATTGTGGGTAAGTCTGTTAATCTCTCTGGGCTTTCCATGCCCTCATTCAGAATGCATTGACTAATTCTGTCTGCTTTACCTCCCTACTGGGGCTGCATGTCTCAGCCATGCTGTTCTTTTGATTTCTGGAACATTCCCAAGGTCTTTTGCTGCCCCAGGGCCTTTGTGCATGCTATTCCTTCTGCCTGGACTGCCTTGCTCTTGCTTTTGACATGGGAGGCTTCATCTTAACCTTTCGGTCTCGGCTCAAGTGTCACCTCCTGAGATGTGCCTTCTGCAACCACCTCCAGTTAATTCCCTCCTAATATTCCTCTTATTGCCTATAGCTCCTTAATCCCACTTACCTCTCTGTGTAATTCTGTTTCTATGTATCTATTTAGAGTCTGTCTTTCCTGTTGGAATGTAAACTCCAGGAGGACAGGGACCTTGTCTTTATCACTTGGTAATATGTGCTTCTCATCTAGATGGGTGCTTGGCACATAGTAGGCTGACATAAACAAAACCATCTGGGAAATATTTTCTCCCTGAGGTTTTTGCCAGACATATGGTTGCTGAGGAAAAAAATCATGACAGAACTGTGTCATTCCAAATGAAAAAAAAATCAGGCTGAAGGGAGGAGTTTGTTGAAAGCAGTTTTGTTTTAGAAACTGGTCCTTGGAGTCTTATCACCAGACACAGTCTTACGAAAGTTAAACAAAAGGAACAGAAAGCACAGGAAGCTAACTTTTTACTGGGGGCTTACTGTGCGTCAGGAGCTGTTCTAAGTGTTCTAGGGAGATTATCTCATTTAATCCTCATAATAACCCAATGATGTCAATTCTATTATTAGCCACCCCATTTTACAGATGAGGGAGTTGAGGCCCTGAGATGTTAGGCAAAGTGCCCAAGGTCATGTATCTAGCGAGAGACAGAACCAAAAGTTGAACCCAGGGCCATCTGAGGCTGGGAACTGAATCATGCATGCCCCGGTGCAGCCCCCAAGCTACCCGGCCACAGCTCTGATCAACTATCATTCCCACTAGACTGGGAGCTTCTCAAGTTCAAGGACTCTGTCGTCTTCATTTTTTCTTCCCCTGTGTCTAGAATAGAGCCTGTTCCAAAACAGGTACCAGTCAATATTTGTTGAGTAAATGAATAAGGGAGGTAGTGAATCCCTGTTCTTTTATTTTCTCAGGCGCAGGCTTATGGGTTCATGTTTATTTCCCTGGCTTGCATTAAAATGTAGCACTGATGACAAGGTGTGTTCTGATGTGAGAGGTCCCTCTCCCTGTGGGATACAGGGGGGACTGGCGCTGACTGAGCAACCTCGGCAGCGTTTCTAGAGCAAGGCGCTTGATTGTAAGAGTTTCATTTTGTCGTCCATCTGAAAAGTAGCTGGACCTGTTTAGGACTTAAACAAACTTTCAGTTTTCCAATCCGATTTCAAATCCTTTGCAGAAGGAGGCAGAGTGAGGGGGAGGAGCAGGGGAGAGTTATAAATAAACAAATACCCACAAAACGGCTGGTTTTTTAAACAGAATTTGCTTCAATCAGCGCTGCGCCACATTTTCCCAACTGGCCTCCATTATGAGAACAAGTGGGAACTTTCATACTGAATGGCTTTATTTTTTTTTCCTGACCAGATGAATGGTAGAAGTTTTGGCTTGGGAGGCAAATTTCAAACCCTCGGCACACAGTTTGCTGCCCTACTGTGCCCCGTCCGTCACACACAGTGCTCTTCACAGCCTACCTAGTCATCACATCTGCTGCTTCAGCCCTGCAAAATAATTGGGTCATTGTTTTATTACACCAGTGAGAGAGCTGCGAGTCTGTTAGGATTATGTCATTGACATTTGCGTGAAAAGGCAATCATGATATGCTGGTCATTTCACACAGCTGGGAATGCAACTCTGTTGCTATTGTGTGAGGTTCTCATCCAACCCCTCTGATTTCGTGTCACAGCCCAACAAGTGTCAATGGATTGCCCTGATGTCTGTCACCTTCCAGGGGTTTTCTCATCCTTCAAAAGACTAAGCAGGATCTAACTCTTTTCAGGCACTTGGACTTTTTGGCTTGTACGCACAGAGGGCTGAAGGTGAGAGATGCCTGCTTTTCCTGCGTGTGGAGGTGTATACTCTAGTGGCGGGATTCTGTGATACAATGTCATTTGTTCACTGACTGCTAATTGGAGCCAAGGACAGTTTTGGCCGGAGAACAAATGATGGCTAACGTTGTCGGCGGGGGAGGACTATTTAGACAATTTATGACTCGGAGTTTTGTGGTGATTTCTATTGTGTGTTCCTTTCAGTAGGACCCGTGCTTTGCTTGCAGTTGTCAGTGTGCTTAAATGCGGGTCTCTGTGAGTGTCATTCAAGCCTATTTGCACTTATGAACAGGTATTAATGATGGCAGAGCATCTCAGTTGCAAACAAGGAAATGACTAGCACTGATTATAGAAGTATACACAGAGCCCAAATTCATGTGCCAATTCTGCTATTGCAACTCACTGATCTTTTTTCCCCACTAGTGTTCTAGCTGGAGTTTTATGGTGTGTGGCCATTAACGTACTCTTCAAAGGAATCTGTCATTGATACCTGTCCATCCCTCTTCTGGTCCCTGTCCTTGCCAAGCTGGCCCTTCCCAGCCACCTTGAGGTGTGAGAGGTACAGGCAGCCCAATAAGGTAGTCAGCTGAAGAGATATAGTGGTTTACATGCAAATCTCCTAATCCCCTTTGCCATGACTATAAAGAACTCAGGTTCCTAAATTTTTCTTGGCAGCTGATTCCAAGTGCCTCTGGGAGCTTTGGTATTTGTACTGTTCCTGGTTCCTGCTTTTGATCTTATACTGCAGTTTCCCTTTCTGTAAAATGGGGCTCTTGCTGCGATCAAATAAGAGAAGTTACCCAGAGCTGGCACAGTGCCTGATGGGGAGAGAGGAAGTGCTCAAGCAATAAGTCCTTGCCATCTCCTTTTTCCTGTCCTGGCTTCTTCTGGTTTTGTTTGCTGTACCTCTGATATTGGCCCTGGACCATGGCCTGAACCCTCCCCTGACTGGCAAGCCAGGTCCTCCACTCCTCAGACAATCCAAGCCCCCTTTTCTGGCGGCTTTCTGTAGTCCTTAACCTGTCGCCATGCGGCACTCAGTGTAACCACGGGCAGACCTCTGCCAGCTGCTGTCATTAACCTGTTGAATTCTGGCAGGGAAGAATCAGTTTCCAGACAGGAATTTGCACGCTGGGGCCAGATACAAGACCAGGAGGCCAAGTCATATTTACTTGCCTCCCCTAGTTGTGAGCCAGTCACCCACATTCTGGTTACAACCAGATGTTTCACACCCATGACTGCAATACCACCCAAACGGTTGCTAACACAGAGTGGTTTTCACTATCAGAAACGTAACCTGTGTGTCACTTCTCAAATTTCTTAAACCAGCTACCACATCTGGGTACTTTTCCCTTGAAAATGACCACCTTGTTGGGCGTCTTGTAGGAATTTTAACTTGGAAGCGCTGAGAGTGCTTATGCTCTTTACAAAGGGGTCCCTGATTACTTTCATTGTCAGGGAGTTAAAATATCGGAGAAGATAATGAGATCTTCCCCAGGCTCACCTGCTTTTTGGAAATGCTCTTCAGTTGCCTTGGCAAACAGCCAATCCAAACACTAAAAAAAAAAAAAAAAAAGAGAGAGAGAGAGAGAATGCAGGAATCCTGAATGCCATTCTTGGTGCAAGCCCAAACAAGAAGAGGGCAGGGGGTGTGGGCACCACAGAAAGTGGAGAATAGGTGGTTTTTGCATCCTAGGCTGGGAGCTGATCTCTGCCTGTAGCCCCCTCGTCCCCCCATCATGTCCGGTCTCTCCTGGACTCATAAAGAGGACATGATGGTGACATCATGACAGCAGACTCCCCTGTCAGAGTCAGCCACTCAGCCCAAGAGGTTTTCCAGTCTGGCAGGTCACCTCAGGGCCAAGAGTAAAAGGTCTATCCAGTGAGTTCTCTGCCATGATTGGGTTTCAACTGCTTAGATTTTTTTCTTTTTCTGCTTTGGCTTCAATGGTTATTGGTGTATGTGTTTCTACACATTTGGGAGGGGCTGACATGACCAACGATTCTGTGTGTAGGTGTCAAATTTGTACTTTTCAATGTTTTATCACATTCTCAGAGACCCTCTCTGTTCCTGCAACTGCAAGATTGTGCTTTGAAACTGGCTTCTTTCTCTGCATTCACTGGGAATGGTTTATTCTGATAACGTTAAATTCCCACTGTTTCCAACATGAGGTATTACATCAGAAGAGACAGGTGGTTAAGTGTTTAACCAGCTTTTACTGGGAACTCTCTTTTCCTCCTTCAGATCTCTTGTAGATGCTAAAAGGTGTCTGGAGTTTCTTTCATGCCATTTTATTGAAAATTCATATTCACTAATTCAAACAGATTTTTTGAGTCATTATGTGTGAGGTACTGTACTATGATATGCTTTATATCCCATACCTTATTTCATCCTCACCACAAAGCAGTAAGGGAAGTACTGTCATTATCTTAATTTGACAAACAAAGAGACAGGCTCAGGGAACATAATGCAAGATCACACAATCTATATGTGGGGAGGTGGGATTCAAACCCAGGCTTATCTGATGCAACAGCACTATACTGCCTCCACATAGCATATTTCAGGCCTCTCACAGCCCTTGAGAACAAAATGAATCCTTGACAAAAATGCCCTACTCTACATTTCGCTAATCGTTAAAATTACTACTGCTATTACTACTGCCACTGCTGCTATGGTTACTGGTGCTATTATCATTTTCCCAGCACAGGCATGTGCTTTATACCTAGCTGCCAGTTGTAGAGTTCAAGCCTAGGCTCATATGAGTCCAGTACATCCATCCCACTTATTTTTTTAAAAATTTATTTATTTGGCCACATCGGGTCTTAATTGTGGCATACAGGATCTGCATTGCAGTGCTCGGGCTCTCTAGTTGTGGCACATAGGCTTGGTAGTTGCAGCGTGCAGGCTTAGGTGCCCTGCTGCATGTGGGATCTTAGTTACCCAACCTGGGATTGAACCCGCATTCCCTGCATTGGAAGGTGGATTCTTAACCACTGGATCGCCAAGGAAGTCCCCGCCATTCCACCTTTTTGCACTGCTTGGAATAACACCCAGAAGATGGAAGACATACACTCCTCAGGTAGGTTACTGACTGCTGGCTCAACTACCAGCATTCACCCATGGTTAGTGAGCATGTCAGATGAATGATATATAGCTCTTGCCCTTGAGTTGCTTGTAAGACCTTCTGGGTAGACACATACGGGAAGCACTCATTTAAATGTATTACATTTACCTGTGGTGGAAAACAAGCATGATCTGTAATTCGTATGCTAGACTATGTGTAAATGGGAACTGGAAAGGGCTTGAAAGAGACTGGACTAGTTTAATAGTAAGAATAAGGAACAGGAAGACTCCTAAACTAACTAGCTACCTGTGCCCTTAACCTCTCTGGGCTTCTGTTTCCCCAGCCAGGGCCCCAAAATAATAGTCATAGCTACCATTTATTAGGTACTTTATTGTGCACCAGGCACCCTCCTAAGTGGTCTCCATGTAGTCTTGAAGACCGTTATTCTCAAGTTCCCTTCTCTGGAGCTCAGGCTCAGAGACTGTAGGCAATATGTCTTAGGTCACATAGCTCTTCAGTGGCTGATCGTGTCTATCTCTAGAATCATCTCAGGCCACTTACTTGCATCGCCTCCCTTACCTCCTGACTGAACTCCAAGGCAAGTGTGCTCTACTCTGTTGCCTTTAAATGAAAATTAAAATCAAGGAGAGTCTTGTTCAGCCGAGCCAAGAGGATAAACATTCGAAATAGCAATTAGTAGGTAGAAATGTTGCCAGGAAGAGCTATACAAAAGCACAGAAAGACACCCAAGGGAGTTAACAATGTCGGGGGTGCGGCGGCGGTTGCACGTTGATGTTTAATTGGATCCCTGCCAGCCCTTGCCTTCCTCTTTCACCTTCCTGCTCCGTAATTTCTCAGGTTTCTCTAGAGAGCACACCCCACCTAGGGGTAGCCAGAGCCACCACAGGAGGGCACCAGGCCAGGATTGGCAGGCCTAGGGCAGTTGGGCTCTGGGCTGGAAACCATAAATAACAACTTTAATGAAAGGCAGCTTTGGCCAAGAGCCCTGTCATTTCTTAAGAGATTCTGGGCCTCATCTATGGACCTAGTTACTTGAGAAAGGCCCTGCCATAGTATATATAACAAGGATAATGATATAACAGTTGCCCTTTAGTGAGCATTTACTATGGGCCAGGCCCTTGCTGAACACTTCCAGACACTAACTCATTTAACCCTTAAGTAGCCCTATGAAAACAACTGTTATGGTTTCTCTCATTTTCTATAGGAGGCGTCAGGCTCATAGAGGCTAAGTAACTTGCTCAAGTTCATAGCAAATGGGAGCTAGAATTTGAAGCCTGCAGCATCTGGTTTGGGGGCTAGAGCTCTTAATTCCTGTATTTAATAAATGTCTGCTAAAGGAATAAACAGATGAATGAATGGACAAATGTATTAATTCATTTCACTTTACTTTAACAAACATTTATTGAGTGCTCTGTGTCAGCCCCTAGGCTGGGCATTGAGGATTCTAATGTTAAACATTTAAACACAGGCACACCCACTCCATGGCCCCTGTGCACGAGCTCACAAAAGAGCTCTCTAATGTGGCATGATTTCTTCTGGGGAAAAGTAATTCGAGTTTCTTGAACAGCAGTTTTTAATGATGCTATTAAATTTAACCCAAAGCAGGGGTTGTGCACCGGTTAGCGAAAAGTTTCAAATGAGAAAGTGTCTTTGATTAGTCATCAATTCAGCCAGAGAATGGTTACTATCAGAAATGGAGCTACAACTCTGATCACATTAACTAACTCTTCTTCCATCTATCATGTCTATATGCTGTCGAACCCTCCCACGGTACAGAAATTATCTGTACTCTAATGGACAATTATCCCATCCATCATCTCCTGGTCCTGCTGATTGCTGGCTCTCTACTTGCCCACGGAAGGGAGTTATAAGTAGTCACGACCGATGATGCACTGGAAAATTGCTCATTTTTACACATTTCAAATCCATGCAGAATGAATGTTTTTGCAGGCTGCCCTTTAAGCTACATTTGTTTCCCTGGTTATATAAGAGCAGGTTATGAATTCTTTACCTGTATGTGAAATGTGGCCACTGTGAACATTCCAAAACCCCTCTAGGCAGCAACCCTATAAATATTAAAATAACGAATGAATGAAACACACCTGAGGTTATAGCAGAGGTGTATGCCCGGTACCTTGGGCTTGGGCAGCTAGTCAGTCATGTCAGTGTGATCACTGTCTTTCTTTTCTTTTCCGGGCATTTTGAAGAGAATCCCAAGTTGATTAGGGTCGAGGTAATGACTCATGATGCTGAAAGCAGGGGTTAAGTGGACAGTGAGAAATGCCTGTTAAATTCTCTGAAATGATTACTATGATATTTGAGGATAGAAATGCCCCGCTCCCCAACTGCTCAACCCAAGTCCGGTAATACCTCTAACTTTTGATTGCAGTAACCAACATGCCCAGTGCAATCAGACTCACCAGTTGCCCAAGGCAAAAAGCCTAGAGTTGTTTTTCCTGCATCCTTATTTCTCACCTTTATGTTCAGCCAGTCAATAAGCCCTGCCAAGCTTACTTCCTAAGCGTTCCTCAAATCTGACCCATTTCTCCATTTCTCCTGCCAGTGCTTTAGTTCATGACTTCCTCAGTCTTCTCTTGCCTTGATTCCCTCAGTAGCTTCTTGTTTCCTCACCTCTCATTTTCCCCTTGGTGATGATTCTCCTCAAAGTGGTCTGAACTATCTTTCCAAGAGGCAGGTCAGACCATTTCCCACCACCTCCTCCATTTAGGTGGTAAAGAATCTGCCTGCAATGTGGGAGACCAGGGTTCAGTTCCTGGGTAGGGAAGATCCTCTGGAGAAGGGAATGGCAACCCACTCCAGTATTCTTGCCTGGAGAATTCCATGGACAGAGGAGCCTGGCAAGGTCCATGGGGTCGCAGAGAGTCAGATATGACTGGGTGACTAACATTTTCTTTTCTTTCTTCCACTGAAGTGTAACTCACTTTACAATACCTGAGACCAGAAGCTCTCAAAGTGTAGTCATGGGGCCAGCAGCCACAGCATGTCTGAAAACCTGTTAAAGTAGGTACTTCTTAGAGAACTACTGAATGAGAAACTCAGGGTACACCACCCCCCATTTGGGTCCGACAAGCCCTCTGGGTGATTCTTATGAGTGCTCAGATTTAGACCTCCCACCCTAAAGCCCTGGTTCACAATTCTGCTTGCACATTAGTATAAACCTGGGGAGCTTTTAAACATTCCAACGCCTCCCCAATGGGCTTATTAAATCTGAGTCCCTGGGAGTGGGAGCTATTCATCCGTGTTTTTTAAGAGTTCCCCAGGTGATTTCAGTTGGCAGTCAAGGCTGACGACTACTGTTCTTCAAGATGAAGTCCCAACTCTTCGGTCCTGTCTCCCCACGCTCCTTCTATCCTCCTTCTAGAATCATAGGGAATCATTTACACTTCTCTGAGGCCACAGTCTCTTATCTCTGAGCATCTGCACACATCTCCCCCCTTCCCGCCCCTCCCTCTCCCCCCTGATGCCTTCTTGTCTACAACACAGAGATCAGAAGACACCTCTACAGAAGAGCCTTCCCTGATCCCCCCTCCCTGTCTGGGTGAGATGCCTCTCCCCTGAACACCCACAGCATCCACATTACAGCACTTTCCCCATCATCTCGTTATTCTCTGCTTAGTTGTCTGCTTCCTCTAGCAGCCTGAGAACAGGGACTCTCAAGGACAGTGCCTGGCACATAGTAGACGTGGCATGATCTTACACATTCTATGCCCTCTTCCTGGGTTGCTTGCCTGTACCTTGTCCATGGGGTGAATTCCTATACCACCTTCAACATGCAGCTCAGATATTGCATCTTGGTAGAAATCTCTGAATCCCCTGTCTGGGTTAGGGACTTTTTCTCTGGGTTCCCACAACACTCTCACCTTAATCTGGTCCTGGCCCTTAGCACATGGGGTGGTCATGGTCTGTTTACTTATTTGTCTCCTTGCTGGGAGCAGCTTGAGGTCAGGGGTGGGGCCGTGTGCAACCCCAAATCTCAGCCCCTAGCACTGTGCCTAGCACATCTTATGTGCTCAGTAAACATCTGGAGAATGGGTAACTGAGTAATGTGAAGACCTTTTCCTTCTCCATGTCTGCTGTCACTATTCCTGTCTGGACCATGGTTGCTTTATTGCAATAGTGCCCTGACTAATCCTCATCTCTGCTTTCTCCAGTCCGTCTGTTACCTGCCTCCCCCACCACCACCCACCCAGTTTCCCACGTGGCTTTCTAAAACCACAGTCACCACATCCCTCTTGGACTCAAACACTTACAGTGATTCCTCATTGTCTGCAGAGCAGATATCAGAGTGGCATTCAAGGTCCTTCCCAACAGTGCCCGTCTTTCCTGCCATACTCTCCTCATTGCCCTATATATAGGACTGGTTATACCATTTGTGGGTGGGGTCTGGGGCAAAATGAAAATGTAGAGTCCCCTTGTAAAAAATGTATTCAGATGTTCAAGACAGCAACAGCAGCACATTCAACCAAGCATGGTGGGGGCCCTTGTGAGTGCTAGGTCCTGTGCTTGGGCACAGGCCTGCCCCTGCATATAGCCAGTGTGCTGGCCGGATGAATTCACTGTTCCCTGAACTGCTGTGTGGGCTCATTTTCTCCATAATGTTGGTCAGGCTGTTCCCATCTCTTCTACTGCTGTCACCACTCCAAAGCTCCTCTTCCCCACAGATCTGCCTCTTCCCTGTCCTTTGGGTACCTCCTACCATTTCAGACCACAGTAGTTTCTACCACACAACCTGAGAGCCATGATTATTTTTCTGTATGTAGTCATGTCTCTGTACTGACTTTTAAGCTACTTGAGGGCAGAGATACTCTTGTGTTCATCTTGGCAGTTTCTACAGATCTAACAAGTGCTTCGTACTCATCTCAGTCAATTGACTGACTCAGGGAAAATATGGCCCAGCTCCAGTAACCAAGTGTGCCAAAAAACATTAGACACTGAGAACCTGACTTGAGTCCCTCGTGATTAGCTGTGTAATATTGAAAGAGTCACTTCCTTCAAAGCCCTAGCTTTGCCCTCTACAAAAGATGATACTTTAATTATTTTCTGCTAGTATCTTGTCCTCTGCTAATGTTTTCAAAATCCTCTTTTGTTTTTTAATGCACCTAAAATTTTTAAAAATACATATTTTATATGACATAATTGCAATATCTGAATCTTGAGGATCTGATTCTGTTTCTGTTTTTTCTGGCTTCATGGTGTGCTTTGTAATTTTGGATTATGAGTTCATGTTCAGCCAGACTCTATTGATGGGAATCCGGAAGCAGATGGAAGGTGTGTTCCTCCAGTAAGAATTTGTGTTTGCTTCTTCCAGGTGCTTCAGGGCATTGTTAACCCAGCAATACTTTGAGTGAACTGTTTATTCCCAAACACAAGAGCTGTGCCTTATTTGTCTATATGATCCAAGCTTAGCTTGTAGATGCTCAATGTGGATTTGTTGATTGAATGGATGAATGAATAAGACCTCTATGAGTTTTTTCCGAAGCCCAATAAGAACTCTAATCTCTGGTGGTAACAAAGGACAGTAGGTGCATTAGGAAAATAATTACTAACATTTATTGAGTACTTATGTGCCAGGTATCATTCTTAGTGCACCGTGTGTATTAATTCACTTGATTCTCACTATAACACTGTGAGGTAGGTACTATTGTTGTCTTCATTTTACAGAGGAGGCTCAGACAGGCTGAGTAACTTGGCCAAGGTCACACAGCTAGTGAATGGTGGAACTCAGATATGAACCCAGAGATACATCCCACCCTGAAGATACATTTAACCACCATCTTATATTGAAGGAGAGAGGAATAGTCATGACAGTAGCAGTAAGAGTAGAAAATTTCCATACTGTTGGAGGGAACTCAGGAGTCACCCAGGCCACACCAGGCATGGAGGGAAACATGGCATAATCTTGTATCATCAGTTAACCCTTGTATGCAGGCTTCCCCGCCCCAGCTAGAATAGGAGCAGTTTGAAGGCAGGAACAATGGTTTACAACTCATTGAAATGTTTCAAAGATATTTGCTGAATGAACAAATGAATTTAAAATTCATTTAAGTAAACACATGAATCCTTTAAATAAAGTATATCACATGTTACATGTCAGACAAACTGGCGATAAAGATTTCACTTTACTTTAAAATTTGAAAATGCCTAGATGTGACCATAACACAGTCTGGTACAGTCACACCTTACATTTGTCTCAGCGCATGCCACTTAGGACCCTTCGGGAAAGAAGGAAGAAACTTGGATTCCACCTTCATAGGCCCTGAGGCTGTCAGGAACCAAAGGCCACTGTATTTGTAACCCATCCCTTTGGCTGCTATCCAGATCTAGGAGGGCCTGAAGGAAAGAGGGGCTTTATTTTCTCTTGTCCTTGCCAAGGCTAGGAAAGAATTTGAGTGTGGACTCTCAGTAAACATTCTGGGTCTTCCCTCCAGCACTGGTCTGATGGAATGAAATCCCCAGTCTCTACCAATCTTGGCTCAATATTTACCTGGGGGTTTGCAGTGAGCCTGGGGACAGGGTTCCAGAATGAAGAGGAATGGAGTTGGGGAGTGAGGGGAGGGGTGTGTGTGTGTGTATGTGTGTACTGTGTGAGGAATGGCAGGCGTGGGGTGGGTGGTACCAGGTTGCAAGGCAATGAGAGTGAGGTCTGGACAGAAAGTGTTGGAGAAGAAATAACTCCTTAGTACATACTGGTTCCCTTCCCAGGACTTCCCCTTGCTGAAACAACTTGCCTGATCCTCATGTTAGAAGCTCAGATTGAGGCAGTTAGCCACCCAGGTTCCCAGCTTGACTTTCCTTATGGGTGTGTGTGGAGGGGGTGATGATTAAGAGGGTGAAGAGAGGCTCTGGGAATAGGAGTTTGCCCCATGACTGTGCTGATATATTCATTGCCTCTATCCTGCTAGTGGACACACAGCAAGCCCTTCCCTCTCCTACTCCCTGGGCAGACCAGGACTCAGTGCTAGAAAACCCTTGGGGACGTCATTGCCAAAGAATGTAATATGGAGCCCGTTGGATCTGAGGAGCATGAGCAACATTCAGGCAGCTGGCAGGGTCTTGGCTGGAAAGAGATATGGAAGTTAGGAGCATGTAGGTGAGAGTTGAAACTGCCCAAAGGGAGTACATAGAAAGAAAAGCAGAGGAAAGGGCTTGCGGAGGTATTATGGTCTGTGAAGTGGGAACAGGACATGCGAGTCATAGGTTTGAAGAGCCTTCGTGTATTCATCCATCCATCCATTCATTCAACGTTTACTGAGCTTTGTGCCAGATACCAAGTTTGAAGAAGAAGTTGGGGATTCAAGAGGGAGAAGGGTTAAGAGGGGACCCCTGGGTGGATTCAGATGAAGGAGAAGGGAGGGGCAGAGTTGCTGGGTTCTCTCCTGCTAGGAGAGCAGGTCTGTTAACACAAAGCTGCATCTGCCTCCCAGCCTGCTCCCCCACCCCCGCACCTCCTCCTGTCTTCTCATCCACACAAGCCACATGGTGGCTTTCTATTGCCCTGTACCCCTTCCACGTTCTTTCTGGGCACTTAACTGTGGCGCCAGCAGCACCCCTACTGAGAGCTCAGGCAATCTCCAGGGGCGGGCTGGTAGGGGCGGTGTGGGGAGGGATGACAGTTTGGAAAAAAAGAGCCGGATGGAAAAGGAGCTGTCTGTCTGTCTGTAATTAGCTCCAGCTGCTGTTGCGCGGCAGCGCTGGGGGCGTCAGGAGTGTGAATGCATGCGGATGAACCTGCGTGCGTGGCTCCTCATTGCTATCACTATTTTTCACCGTCTTGTGTGCTGGCTTCAGCCTCGCAGCTCTGCAACCTCTCCTGTCCCCGAAGGTCCCAAAGGACAGAGTGTTCCACAGACAGCACCAGCTTGAATCACTAACGCTGCTAAGCAGAAGGACAACAAATCTAGGCCCCCATATGTCCTGGATACACGAGCCCTTGCTCTCTCCCTCCACCCACGCTTCCTGAATGTTTCCTACTGACTGAAGCCCAGCACTTGAAATTAACAACACCTTAACTTCTGGCAAAGAGCTTTCACAGCTGGCAGGCTGTGCCTCCTCAGACAGCCAGAGGGGCAGCATTTTACAGGTGAGGACCCCGAGACCCAGGCAAGCAGGGAGATTGGCGCAGGGTCACCTGGCCAGTTGGTGGCAGAGCTGTGTCTGGGATGCAGGTGGCCAGTCCCCAGCAGGGCGCTGCCAAGAGGGCTGATACCGGGTGGCGCTGGCTTTGCTCTCTGTGCTCCCGAGAATCTGGAAATCACGACTCCAAGACCTGGCTCAGCAACTGATGAAATCTAGGACCTCTGAGGCTGAGTCCAGACTAAGAGCTTATTTAGAGCCTGCCGCGTGCCCACCACTGAGCCAGTGCTTATGGTGGCCTGAAACAGGGGTCCAGCATAGCCCCTGCTCTTAAAGAAATGACAACCTGAATGGAGAGACTGAGCTTAGATACTAAGTCCAAAGGAATCCCAAGGGCTTCCCTCTTTTCTGCTAACCAGTCTGTTACCAGGGACCATAACTCAGAGACCCCTGCATTTACCTCCCTCCTGACCCAGCCCTGTAGAGTGATGGGTAGCAAGGGCTAAGGGTGAAGGATAGGGAAGATGGGGGAAGAAAGGAAAAACTAGAGTTCCTTCTAGGTGTCAGGCAGTGTGCTTGATACATGTTATAAATATGTCATCTAAATGACATCTATATCTTTATACATAAACACATGCATACCTAACCTGACTCTCATCCATATAAAGAGTTTAAGACAGTGTCTGGTAGGTATTAATAGAAAGCACCAAGAGGATGCTAACTATTCTTCCTTCATATCATCGCCATCTTCTTTATCATTATCTACATTATCTCAGTTAATCCTTCTAACTCTGGGAGGTAGCAACTATTCTTTTCATGATGCACCTAAAAATAGGGAAGCCAAGAGTTTATTGTATTCAACTGAGAATGCAAATGAGAACCCAATACCTTTGTATTGGTAGCCTTTGGGGACCTCTCCATCTCGCAGGACTAATGGGGCACACATAAATACTCATGGTACAGCTGTGCTGTGGTCGAAGGGAGCAGCATCACCCGGGCACTGATGGTAAGTGATCTGGTATCCAGAAGTTAGGTGGGCTTTTCAGATGAAGGACATTTGAGCTGAATTTTGAGGGATGGAGGATTTGGCCAGGAGGAGCAGTGGAGGGAGGGGAAGGACATTTGGGCAGAGGGAGCAGTATTTGCATGAAAGAGCCTGTTCCAGAGGGCGGGAGGATGGTTGGGGTGGCGTGGGGGTGGTGGTGGGGGTGATTGGGGTTGGGGTGGTGCGCGATTGGCAGCAGCAGAGGGGGTGGAAAGGTGGTTGGGAGCAGCTTATACTAGGCTTCGTTGGCCAGCTGAGTTTTGCACCTTGTTCTGTGAGCAAAGGGGCTCAAAGTGGGTTAGACCGATTGGGAAGCCATCTCAAGGCATGAAGTGGCAGGAGCTCTGGCTCAGGAGTGTGCAGTGGGAGCAGGAAACCATTCCAGGGACATGTCACAGAAACCACAGGGCTAATGTTGTGGAGTATTAAGGAGAGAGAAAAGGTGACAATGACCCTGAGCTTCCAGCTCGGGCCCCTGGTGTTGCTGTTTACAGAGACAGGGTTGGCAGGGGCATGAGTGGGGACAGGCGACAAGTTCAGTGGGACTCGTAGGGTGTGGGTTGCCAGTGGGACTTAGTGGACATACCCAGCAGGAAGTGGGGTGAGAGCTGAGGGCTGAGAACCCACCAGGGTCTAAGTGGCATTAGCTGACCCTGTGGGACCGGATGGAGTATCTCTTGTCCCGTTTACTCCTACAGGACAAGGGCTGGGGACAGAGCCAGGGGAGCCCCAGCATGAAAGGGGTGTGATGGCGGGGACACTGGCCCAGGGTGAGAAGACACAGCCCCTTCCAGAAACCCCGTCCCTTCTCCTCAAGACCAGTGTCCCTTTTCCATGGCTATGCTCCCACCAGTGAAGGGAGGTGCTCTGTGTGCAGAACTCATGTCACACGGGGGTGAGCCATGGAAAGGACAATCACTTCAGCTTTTGGGTTCTTTGGTGGGGCGTGTCTTCTGATGAAATCCAATAAATGAACCACCAGGGATTTGGGACAGAAAGGACAAATGCAAGGGCTATATGATGACAGCTGGAGCATTCAGTGCAAACAACCGAGTATTCAGTGCTGCAGAACTGGAAGCACATTCACGAGGGCATTTCTAAAGATCTACTCTGTGCAGACTACCATGGGTCTCCTAGGAGCCCTAAAGCTTCAATTAGACCTAGTGGGTCCCCTAACCAAATCCCATAATACCATACATCTAAAGCCCCAAGTTAGTCATGAAAGTTTCAGTTACACTCTGAATGTAAGAGACCCCAAACTGCCATCTTGACAGATATTTGATTTATTGTTAAATTCCTGGGACCACATCAGTAGTGGTTCTGAACACTTTACTCACATGAACTCACTTATTCCTTATGAATATTATAGACCCTGTTTGTGTGTGTGTGTGTGTGTGTGTGTGTGTGTGTGTTAGTAGCTCAGTCGTGTCTGACTCTTTGTGACCCCATGAACTGTTGCCCACCAGCCTCTTCTGTCCATGGAATTCTCCAGGCAGGAATGGGGTGCCATTTCCTCCAGGGGATCTTCCCAAGCCAGGGATCAAACCCACATCTCTTGCATTGCAGGTGGATTCTTTACCGTCTGAACCACCAGGGAAGTATATATACATATACTATATATACATATATAAGTATATGTATATAAGTATATATATAATAGTAACAATATATATAATATTAATAGTAACAATCATAGCATATCATGTTTCCTGAGAACTTAATGTAGGCCCAGCATGGTTCTAAACACATTAGACGAAATAATTCCTAATTCCACATGCACAACACTGTGAGGGGGGTGTTATTACTATCTCCATTTTACAGGTAAAGAAACAAATCACAGAAAGATTAAGTTGCTCAAGGTCATACAGCTTATAGGAGGCCTGGGTTGTGAGTCTAAGTCTACCAGTGTGGCTTCAGCATGCTATTAACCACCCAGGCCTTCTGTGTGCAGTTGCTTCAGTCGTGTCCAACTCTTTGCGACCCCATGGACTGTAGCCCGCCAGGCTCCTCTGTCCATGGGATTCTCCAGGCAAGAATACTGGAGTGGGTTTTCATGCCCTCCTCCAGGGGATCTTCCCCACCCAGGGACTGAACCTACATCTCCTGCATTGCAGGCAGATTCTTTACCACCTGGGAAGCACCAGGCCTTCTAGAGCCTCTAGTAGCTCAGAACACCTCTAGATAAGAGTTCTCTGTCCATTTAGCACTTCAGATTGGTAGCATCAATGATTTTGATCTGCAGTTCAGATATTTAAAACTGCTCCGGGTCTTTGTGAAAAAAACAAAAACAAAAACAAAACCTAAGAGCTGCTGCCTGAATGAGAAGTCAGGATTCAGAAGACATTTACACATGCTTTCCTGGGTAAGAGAGTCAGGATGGAGGCTGGGGCTGGTTATAGGAATCGGAGTCCAGCGATCTTCCTCCCCATCCCCTGCCCTCATTCCACAAGATGGAGCACCACGTTTCTTAAGGTGTGGCTCAAGGAACGCTTTTTAAACATGCAGATTCCAGGGATGAACCCCAAGCCCAGACACTCTGTATCTCTATGGAGATTATAGCTGGAATATGCATTTGAGCCAACTCCTGGACTGAAGTAGTTCCACAACTGGTCTCACTTAAGTCTCTGAGACTGGAAGCCTGTCTGCTAATTCTACAGGTACCCAAAGTGTGGCTAGGGGGGCTTCCTCCGCAGCCCCCTTGCCAAGCAGAATCAGGGAGGGCTTGAATGCAGAGAGCACGCTGAGGGCATGCCTGCACAGAAAGCAGAGCTCTTTTTTGCCACCACACCCCTTGAAAGAGAGTGAATCCTCAGGAGTGGGCGGGGAGGGGGAAGAGAGGAAGTGAAGGAAATCCTCTTGAAGCTGAAGCACCTTGGGGCCCAGACAACGGGATGTCCTGAAGGGGGAGGGAGGATGGGAGACAGAGGTCGGGGGTGTGTGCTGGTGGGTCAGCAGCCACAGGATCAGAGAGCCACAGTGTGAGTGGCCATGGCTAGGTATTGATGCTGCAGTTGCAGTCAGCTTTACAGGAACCAGAGATTTGAAATTTTAGGTGGCACTCCTTTCCTTTTGTTGAGTGCTTGGAGTGGCTCGGAAACCTGGGTTTGATCCCTGAGTCGGCAAGATCCCCTGGAGAAGGGAATGGCAACCCACTCCAGTATTCTTGCCTGGAGAGTCCCCATAGACCGAAGAGCCTGGTGGGCTGCAGTCCATGGGGTTGCTAAGAGTTGGACATGACTGAGCCTCTGTACTCTCTAGGGAGCTTCACCCTTCTGGACCCCACCCTCCCAGAAATAACTCCAGCTCATCACTAGGAAAGGAGTAGCAAAGCTCAGTCTGTGGTTGAGGAAAGCCAAGAAAATGATTGCATGGATCCCTAATGCTGAATCTGTCTAGTTAGCTAGCTGGGGGGTGGGGTGGATATAAAATCAGTGAGAGGAAAGGCTTGGGAAAGCTCTCATCTGGTGGGACCGGGAAGCAAAGGAGGAAGAGAGCTACTTTAAGGAAATGGTAACCCTGATGGTGGTAGATCTGCCCTGGGCAGGACTTCCTGCTGCTGTAACCCATTCTCAGATGATGGTTCATACAGCAGAGAGCTGGAAATCTTAATCGTGGCTGATTTTTGTGAAATATTTATTTCGTACCTGGCACTATGCTGGGCCTTACATGCATCACCTCATTTCATGACACTCTTTGATAGATCCTACTAATATTGTGCCCATTTTACAGATGAGGCTGAGAGAGGTTATATGACTTGCCCAAGGCCATGCAGCTATGGAGTGGCAGAGCCAGGATTTCAGCCCAGGTAGTCTTACTCCCAAACTCTGTTTATTAGGCCCTAGGAAGGGTGTAGGGATATGGGGATGCCTTCCCCTGGGCCTGTGGTTCTGCATGGGCAACCTCTCTTTGCATCTGATAGCTTCTGGTGAACAAGGTGAGTGACTGTATCTATCATGAATTCCCTTGGGTATGAGTTCCCAATCCAAGGAACAGGTCGGGCAGAGGCTCCAAGGCTAAGTCCCTATGTGATCCGCTCCTTTGATCCACCCTCTTGGGCTGGAGAAATGCCGGGGCTGAGGGGTCCCAGAGTATTTGATCTGTTTGATTCTTTGTACCAAGGCCTCTTCACATTTTTGAGAGTCCCTAGTTCAGTGGCTCAGGCAACTGAGCCCGGGGGTGCCTTTGCAGGGAACCCTTCTATCTCCTATCCCACTGTAGCAGATGAGCTCCTTCCTCTTCCCTGTCCCCAGGTTCATTAAATGCGTCTTTGTCTTGTTACCCAAATTCTGAGTCTCACCTTTAGTAAGTTGTCTTGTACTTCACTTTCATGAGAACTTTCCCTTTTTGCCAATGGACTCTCTTGGTCCTTTTGGCCTTGACCTAGGTCCTGCTTCCAGCTCCTGCTCTGAGGTTTATCTCTGTACCTACAGTAATCTCATGTTCCTGCACTCTCTTCTCTCTGCTATCAGAGTTGCCATCAGGATGGGATACATCCAGGTGAGTCTTAACAGATTGACCCTCCCAAGAAGTTGGCATTTTAACTGGTGTCAAAGCCCCATATCAAAGAAATTATGGACTTAAGAATTTTCAAGCCCTTGGGTGGGGATAGGGAGAGATTTGGAAGGGCAAGGGAATGTTCTTAATACTCCTGGAATACCATGAAGTAGACATCAAATTCAGGCTACCACCAGGCCAGAAGCTGGCTTATTTTTTTTAGAATCCATCACATCGAATGAACTCCCTCCTCTCACTCACCACTCAAGGTTTTGACTAAAAAGTCTTCCAGATAATGAACTTCTATGATGCAAGCATCATTTTCTCAGAGCTCTGTTGGAAGGACTGCTAAGCTCCATGAGTTACCAAAGACCACACAAACAATAGTAGTCAAAGCAAAGCCAAATTCCTCCTGAGACTAGTTTCTTTCTATAACCTGAGAACAAATCCAATCTCCACCCTAGACAGGGTGATTTTCCTCTTTTCATTTCTCTGGCACTGATATGAGCCCTCTTCTCCTCTAATCTTCCTCAGACTCTTAGCAGAATACAAATGAGAAGCAGCTGATTTTGCCAGGCTGAGAAATTGAAAGTAGCCAGTTTTGCTTTTTCTCTGCCAAAGACAGTGTTCCTTCTGTGCTGCTATATACGGAAAAAAGGGCAAGACCTTCTGACCTTGTTATGTTCTTATTCATGACCCATCAAGTCATTAGGAAAGCCTAGAGGGACACTGTTTTTAGTATGGATCCTGGTAAGTTTATCCAGATAATTTCCTATCAAAGGCATCCCTCACACTCGCCTCCAAACATGTCCTGTGCCCTAAGAATGCTTTGGTGTTGGGGCAGGTAACAGGGGTGGGCTCTGTCATCTAGGACTCTTTGGAGCCCTCGTTTGAGCTGCTTCAGGGACTGACAAACTGGCTAGAGACTATGTCCAGTGTCTCAGGAAAGCAGTAAATAAAAGCTCCTCCTTTCCTGGGGAGCCCATGTCTATTTTGGCCTCTCTTTCCATCAGACTGGGAAGATGTTGAAAAGGGCCATCTCGCGGCAGAGCAGGGAGCTTGCAGTGTGGTGGCTGCGTTTCTAATTGGGCTGACTATCAGCCCAAGCCCCACTGCCCTTTTCAACAGAGAGGAGTTGCTAAATTCTATTTCAACTGTCCTGTTTACATCTTGCCCCGTTTCAGCAATTTGCTTTGTAAAAGATGGAGAAGCCAGCAGTGACTGTACCCACAACAGTAGCTGAGGTCACATTTAAGAAATTCAAATGCTCAGGGCGCGCTTCTCCCATTAAGTCCAACTCGAGCCATTGGATGTGCACAGCACTGCTCAACAGAAGACCCCCGAAGGCTGTGTGGCATTTCTAGTATGCTGGGGGTTTGGGAAAGAACGAAAAGGCATTTTCATTTTCCGAACTCAGAAGCACTTCCGGGGGTGGGGGAGGGTGTCAGGAATTCTTCCAAAGTCATGGGCCTGCCCACACCTGACTGATGACCTACCCCAGGCCCTTCCCTCCCTGCCCCAAATAAAAGACAGTATGAGTGACAACGAGCCCCGGTACTTACAGGTGCAGAGGATTTTCGGACAGAAAAATGGAGAAGGCAGGTTCCTGAATGCCTGCTGAGTCAGTTGCATCAGCTTAGGAGGTGATGATTGTAAAAATAAGATGTTTGGAAAGTCTTGTTGCCCTCTCCTCTTGTTTTTTTCAGTCCATATCCAAACTCAGATCACCCCCTCTACCTCCCCAGGACATCTGTCTTTCCTGGCTGCCTGGCGCCTCCATACCCCTTCTCGTGAGGGTGCTGGCAGCCACACTGCCTCTTGGAGCCTGTGGCCCAGCAAGGTAGTCAGGCTCCTGGGATTAGGCTGGCAAGAATGACTGTCCTCCAAACGATCAGCCCAGAGGAAGAGAGAGCGCAAGCAAACCCGAAAACAGGTCCAGGATGGAGAGCTCCTAGTGCTGAGCGTGTTTCTGGCGTATTCCGAAAGTGGCATCCACAGCAGAGAAAGTGTCCCAAAATAGCTCAGGCTGCCAATGCCTCGCTGAAACCTGAGAAAGAATTGCTGAATTCAAAGATCTGGGTCGCTGTGGGTGTGTGATCAAAGTGCGGATTTGTTGGTAGGAGGAACTCGAGCCATGAGCTTAGGAGAGACGTGAGGTCACCTGGGGCATGGCCTGCCTTCTCTCTTCCAACTTGGTTAAGTGGCTGGTGGTGTCAGAAAGCTCCCCTGTGCAGAGTTGGGGGCTGGCAGGAGTTCCTGGGGATGCTGTTCTCATTCCCAGGTCTCTGATGCACCGACAGTATGAAATAGCAGTGCTCTATTTTCTGCATTTCCAACATGGGAACTGATACTGTGCAAAGGTTTCTTTAAGATGCTGCTCCATAACTGATGTAATTCCCCTTCCAGTAGATTTTTCATTTCTTTTGACCTTTGACAAAATAAATGTCAGCGCCTAAAAAATCAACAGAGAGGGGCAAACAGTAGGGTCTCTGTGATTTTCTTGGGATTTGAGAAATCTCTCCTCCCTGGCTTCTGACTGGATGGTGTTTATACAATGCTGCCTATGGTACTGGGAAGGCTGAGGTCCACTCAGTCACGTGGTCTCATTTTGATATTTGCAAGATCTTGGGT
Source organism: Bos indicus x Bos taurus (assembly GCF_003369695.1). NCBI lineage: Eukaryota > Metazoa > Chordata > Mammalia > Artiodactyla > Bovidae > Bos > Bos indicus x Bos taurus. The sequence goes on along the minus strand of NC_040105.1, from coordinate 85,827,649 downwards.
CATTCTCCTTTAATCAGGTGTGTTGAAATTTTAGGATTGTCTGCAGAGAGTGTGGGTCAGTATGTGAAAAGTATAGCACACATCTCCCTTGGATCAGCCTTGGAGTTTAATAAGAAAAACGCAGAGCATTTGGTTTCTGGCTCTAGATCTGCCTGTCTTTTGCTGAGTGATCTGGGACAAGTCACTTCTCTTCGCTGGATCTCAGGGTAAAATGAAGACAGTAATCCCCATTCTAATCCTAACCCAATGGTGTCTGACTCTGCAACTCTCTGGACTGTAGCTCACCAGGCTCCTCTGTTGATGGAATTTTCCAGGCAAGAATACTGGAGTGGGTTGCCATGACCTCATCCATGGGATCTTCCCGACCCAGGGATCAAATCCATGTCTCTTGTGTCTCCTGCAATGGCAGGTGGGTGCTTTACCACTAGCACCACTGGGGAAGCCCCAGTGATATCAATAGTGAAGATTAATGCCAAGGGTCACAAGAATGCTACTAGGGGGAGGGTTTGTCTCTCTCAGTATTTGACGGCAGGCTTCAGTTCCTTAGGGGACCCTGACTGGTAGCCTGTATCAACACGCCTACAGTGAGCCCAGTGCATACCGCAGCACTAGGCACTAGGGGCTTCATGCATAGGGGTCAACGTTATGTCCAGTTCCAAGCTGTAGGACTGTCGATCAGTTGCTTAGTGCCCAGGAGTTCAGTTTTCCCATCTGTCAAGTGGGTATACAAATTAATAATAATACAGGTCTACAATCCTCTATCTGAAACCATTGAGACTACATATGTTCTGGATTTCATGAGTTTTTTTTTTTTTTTTTTTTTTTTTTATATTTTAGTAAAGCAATATGGTACCTATAACATATATAATACCCCTTGTGGAATCTGGGGCAAGTATTCTGTCATCAATCACACTAATATTTCTCAATGGGATAAATGAATAGCCTGGGCTTCCCTGGCGGCTCAGACAGCAAAGAATCTGCCTGCAATGCAGGAGACCCAGGTTCAATACCTGGGTTGGGAATATCCCCTGGAGAAGGGAATGGCAACCCACTCCAGGATTCTTGCCTGGAGAACTCCATGGACAGAGGAGCCTGGTGGACTACAGTCTTTGGGGTTGCAAAAGTTAGGACATGACTGACTGAGCGAATAACACACAAAACAATTCAGGCCCAGTTTGGCTACCATATGAGCTTGCCACAAAATTTCAGTTTTCAGAATCCTTTGGATGTCAAAAAGCCAGGTAAGAAATTGTGGACAATGAAAGAAGCTAATGTTTCTTTGGGCTTCCCTGGTGGCTCAGCAGTAACTAATCCACCTGTCAGTGCAGGAGACCTGGCTTCAATCCCTGGGTCAGGAACATCTCCTTGAGAAGGAAATGGCAACCGACTCCAGTGTTCTTGCCTGGGAAATCCCATGGACAGAGGAGCCTGGCGGCTACAGTCCATGGGGTTACAAAGAGTTGGCATGACTTAGCTACTAAACTACGTTTCTTTAGTGTGTGCCATGTGCGAGGTATGGTTCTAAGCAGTTTGTACACATTGACTGATTTAGTTGGGCCAATAACCCTATAAGGTGGGCATTATTATTATCACCATCATGCCCATTTTACAGATGAGGAAACTGAGGCTCAGAGAGGTTAAATCACCTGAGCAGAGTCCCAAAGCCAGTGAGGGGCAAAACTGGGATTCTAACCCAGACAGTTCAGCCTAAGAATCTGTGCTCTTAACCATCTTCTGTACAAGCTCGATGGGGTTAAAATGAGGCTTCAAAGGCCCACAGGGGCCAAGCAAGTCACTGTGAAAAAGTCAGTGGCTGGTGGGTACTGAGGCAAAATGGTGAGCCAGTGGTCCATCTACAAGGAGCAGCTTACCCAGCTCCACCTGACTGTTCCCATCTCAGAACCAGGATCTGAGTTTTCTGTTTTTCCCGCATTATGTAGGTGAAATCTCCTGACTTTCGAATGTTAGCAATACTTTAAAAAATGGCAAAAACATTGTAGGGGTCAAATAAAATCCTTCTACAGTCTGAATCCAGCCTGTGGCTGCTAGTTTACAGACTCTGTGATGAGGAAATAGATGTGAAAGAGCTTTGAAAACTGAAGAACGTGTTCTAGACACAGACAGTCTCATTCTTAGGGTTAAGGTATTCTTTTTTTTTCCTTCACCGTGTCTAGTTTTTTGAAAACTGGTATTCCTGGCCTGATGGAGATGAAAAGTAGGAATTAAATAGAGACTTCGGTGAACTTGAATGCTTCATTCCTTTGGCAGGCTGGATAAATGAGAAGCCTAGGTGTACTGGATGGGCTAAGCCTCAGAATTCCTGCCACACCCACAGGCCCCTTCTAAAGAGTTTCCATCCGCAGACCCTAGCCGAGGGAAGGAGCAGTTTCTTATGAATAGGTGGCTATGTTTGGTACCCACGTGACCCTGCTTCTCCCTGCCAATAGCCGACTGAGCCAGGAGAGGGCATCTGATCCAAGAGCAGTCACTCTATAGGCTGGCAAGTTGCCTAGGAGGGAACGTGGGATGAGAACTTTGCCCAACAAGCACAGTGGTGACTAAATTTGGACCAATGAGAGTCTCTCGCTTGGGGAGCTTGAATACCAGACCTAGAAAGAGTGAGCAGTTGGCAACAGGGGCAGAATACAGGCAGCAGGGCTCACAAATAAGCAGGCCCAGGAGAGGTGACTGAGCTTCAACTAGGTGCCAGACCCTTGACGCATGTTTTGTGTTTAAAACATTCAAAGATCCTGTGAGGTAGGTACCGTTATTATCCCTGTTTTACAGAAAAGATAACAGGCCAGTGCTGGGAGTTGGAATCCTGGTTTATTTGATATTAAATTCAGGATGGAAGGGATACATGTATACCTGTGGCTGATTCATATTGATGTATGGCAGAAACCATCACAATATTGTGAAGCAATTATCCTCCAATTAAAATAAATTAGTTAATTAAAAATAATATCCAGGGTGTCCAGATCCCTAAGCCAGCTGTTCTTAAACTCTAGAGGGTTTCAGAATCACTTGGGTCAAAATGCAGATTCCTCGGCCTCACTCTGGACCTACTGAGTTTGACTCTCTGAATGTGGAGCCCCACCTCCCAACTCTGCATCTGCATTTTAACAGTCCTCACAGAAGAATGACTAATGCAAAGGGCTTCCCAACCACACTTAGAGAAATGCAGTTTGAGGGAGTATGGCAGGTACTGTAAACTGCTCTGACTTCACCTTCAGAAATAAGGTCAAGGTCAATAGATGAGGTCAAAGTCCAATTGACGCTCTTTGGGAAATAGGGCTGATTCTACAAATATGAGGACATTAGTCTGTCCTCTTTTCTAATTCAAGAAGTATCCACTGACACCAGTTACCTGAGGAAAGATGGCAGGCCTGAGATGAAGGCTCAGCACTTTGTAGAGAAAAACCTACCTGTTCTTCAGCAGGCAGAGCTCATAGCAGCCATACCGTCACTAAGCATTTTCCACAAAGAGCACACATTGCAGAGACTTCCGGTATTGGCAGCGAAGAACAGGAGAGAAAATGCCCAAAGGCAGAGACATAGACTATAAACCATGGGATTTAAAAATGTAAATCTACTTCCTAGGCCAAACATAGAGATTCTCCTCAGCGCTAGAATAGTTGTGTAAAAGATCCATCTATGCTCTTCTTCACACCATTGATGAGAGGATTGAACAGGATGGGACCAAAGTTAGAAGCTGCCTTCTAGATTGTTGTAGAACCCCAGTCTGGCTATAGTATTGAGCCAATTGAGAATTCATTTGCCTTTAGGAACTCTCCCTGGAGAGACCAGTAATAGTCTGAAGGCTGCTTGGAGTGTCTCAAGTCAGAAACTGGTTTGTGAGCCAAATGCTTAATGGCATCAGGCAAATATTCCTACAGGACAGTTGGGTGGTCCAAGGGATGGCAAAAGTCAAATGTGCTGGCCAAGTCCTGCCCAGCAGGGCTTGAATTTGCACTTGGCAAGTTCTATTTCTCTCATGCTCCTTTATGTGGACACTTTATGTATGTTAATATCCTCATTTAGGCTAAGGTCAAACTCCGTTCTTCCCAGTTCTGGCCAGAAAGATTTCCTGTCTTACAGGTATCTGATCTTATCTTTGTTGATATTTTCACTGTGAGGGATTCCCTAAAGAAGGTCTTTGGATAAATGCCCATCCTCCAGGAAAATTATTGCAGTCCTCGGGTGCAATGAGAAAGCCTGAGGACGATGTAGCCAGTGTTCTGTAAAGCGAAACCTATTTCACTGAAAGAACTGTCCTTTATTCTGAGATTGTTTGCTTCTCTTTTTGTGTTTAAAGAAAACCCTTTCTAGGAAATGATAATTTGAGGTTGTTTTGTCTTGCTTGTTCCTTTATTTGGAGAAATAAAAACCTGGCAACCTACTGTCAGTCTCCCCAGATTTTTGGTTTGTGATAGCTGCCAGTCTTGGGAACCTGGCTTAATTGGTTTCAGTTCTGCTAGAACCTCTAGGTACCTTCTATCACCACTTCCATTCTAAGTGCTTATAAATTACCTGCTTCATAATCTGCGGCAGAATCTCTCCAAGGATTGACATCAAGCTTACAGCTCTGGAGTTTACAGTATACTGGTCTGTAGTTTCCTTCTTTAAGAAAATTGGGATGCTGCCCATGTGCAATCCTTTGATATCCCTCCTGTTCTCTCCGATTGCACAGGACGGCAGCTAATGCAAGGCAGTTCCGTTTGCTCTTTTTATAATGTTTTTTTCCCTATAGAGTTGGACATGCATATACATGTTGTTTGGGGAATTTGCAGCACATCCAATGAAAGTGTAATTCCCAACTAACAGTCAAATCCTTCTCTTTGGAGCTACCCAGAACACACCTACCCTCTCTTCCATATGACAGCCCTTCAGAGACTCGAAGACAGTGTGTGACTCTCCTTTGAGTTAAGAGCACCAGCTGAGTCAGACAGTCGCGAGTGACAAGCCCAGCTTCACCCCCTCTCGGCTGTGGGAGCCCAGGTGAGTTACTTGATTTTATTTTCTCTCCACTTGTTTTTTTTTTTTTAAGCTGATTTATAAAATTAGGGTTAAAAAAACCACTTCATTGGTTTGTTGTGTGATAAATGATGTGATATATGTAAAGAGCTTAACCCAGTGCCTGGCAGAGTGAGGATTCCGTGAATGCAAGCTCTTTCCCCCTTCGATTTATAAAGAGCCAGGTGGGCATTTTAAGCATCAAGGCTATTGGAGAAGTGGGGTGAGCAATGGGGTGAGGGAGGTGGCAGACCCTCAAGTAGATCAAGTCTTTCTCTACCCTGAGGTTGTCTCTTTTCTGTTATCTTAATGCTTGCTTGCTAGTGCCGGCAGGGAGAGGCTATCATGCAGAATCTCAGGAAAAGTTTATTTTCAAGAGCTGGAGAGCTATTTGTTGACATATTGAACTGTCTCTTGTTTATTCTTATTTCCCTGAGCAGCTAGCCCAAACTCAATTACCTTTTGTGAGGCAGCAGGCATGTGACACTTCCTACTAGCTGTATTGATCAATGTAGACTGGGCCAGACGTGAGAGATCTGAGATGCTAAGCAGCAGTTTCTGGGCTTTTCCTTCCTTAGTAGGCCTCCCCTCTCTGTGTCTATAGAGACACTGGCACGAACAAAATGAAAATCTGGGACCCAAATGGCCTGAGCCTGCAAGCACTCTTGCTAGATAGCCACCTTAGAAGATGGCTGATGATTAATGGTCACAATGAACCAGAACTTGAACTCCTGGATGTCCAGAGTCAGAGTGGTTTTCTAACAGGAGCTCTTTGCACACCCTGGGTTTTGCAAGCAATTGCATGATATGAACTCCAAATGCCATTGCAGCTAGAAAAAGTTTGGAAGGAGACACACCCAACTGTGAACAGACAGAGGAATGGAACTTGAGGGGATGGGGTGGGGTGGGGTAGGTGCAGGACTGGCTTTATCTGTAGGTAGGATTTCAAGTTTTTATCCTGAGAATATATTCCTAGATTACTTGTGTAATTCTTAGGCATAAATAAAAGTAGAAAAATAAGAAATTGGATTTTTAAAAAGTAATGATAAAAAATAAAATAAGCCATTAGAGACAGTTTTCAGAGGTCACTACTGACCAAGGATCTCAGTGATACAAGAATTAAGCCTATTGGAGGAGAAAGGTTACTTGGGTGGGGAGATGTTGGGGGCCCTTAGAGAGAGGAGAGGAGAGGGCTAGAGATAGAACTGTAGAGGAACATACCTTTTAAAAGAAAGAAAAATATTTTTTTCTTCTAATACAATAATATTTATATGGACAGATGAGAGAATACAGCTAAGAAAAACAAAAGTAAAAATTCTCTTTAATCCAGTCACTCAGGTATGGTCACTGTTAACATTTTGGTATACATCTTTCCAAACTGTATTTTTTTTCTCTGCAAAAGTATACATATTTATTTTATAAAAATAAGATACTCATTTTCACTGGACACTGGAGATGTACAATGATTTGTTTAATCATTCAGTGGATTGGGTTCTAATGCTGGCATTTAGGTAATTTCCAAGTTTTTATGATCATAAACAACAGTGCTTTCTGGCTATGTGACCTTGGCAAAGCTAACTAATCTCTCTGTGCCTCATCTGAAAACGAGAGTGATAATACCTACCTCATAGGGCAGCTGTGAGCAGCAAATGAGATTTTGCATGTATAGTGCTTAGCACAGTGCCTGGCACAGTAAGTGTTAGCTGTTATTATTAAGTATAATAACAATAATAATAATAATAATTGTTGTTGTTGGGTTCCCTGTGAGTACTTTTTGGTTTAGGGTAGGGGGAGAGTGACTGGAAGTTTTCCCTTTGAGTAGTATACTACAGTGAGTTCTGGAGTCAAATGGAGCTGTATGGTTTTGGTCATGTCAGTTCACTTCACCGAGACTCAGTTTTCTTATCTGTAAACTGAGAATTAAAAACACCTAGCTTACAGGATAGATGTTGGGATCAAATGAGAGAATGCATGTACAACCCTCAGCGTAGTTCTTGGCATGTAGCAAGAGTTCCAAGTCAGTTGGTATTATTATTATTACTATTATTATTATCATCACAATGATGATTCAGCCATTAGTGGGGGTAGGAAGAGCACGGTGGTACTTGGGGAGTGTTTCTAATCACTTGTCTGTTTACCAAGAGAGGAAATTAGTCTGATTCTGGAATCAGACTAACTTGGGCTCATATCAGGGCTTTGCCATGTGCGGGTTCTATGATATTGGTTACAATTTCTCCAAGCACCTCTCACCATTTGTAAAAGAATATATTATATACACACACACATATATACAATAAAACTGAATCACTGATGAACACCTGAAATTAACATAACATTATAAATCAATTGTATTTCAATAAAAAAGAAAATTGAAAAAAAGAAAATGAAGGAAAAAATTTCTAAAGCATAAAATAAATGGGAATGGTATTACTGCCTACCTTGCAGGTGTGGCCATGAGGTGTGAAGGATATAAAACAAGTGTGGTGCTTAGCCTGAGTGCCCAGGTATTGTGGGGTGATAATTATCTTTGGTTGTTGGAGCATGGGGAGGTTTATAACAAGCTGAATGCCTCCCCCCAGCCCCTAGATTCTGAGTCCCTGGGGTACTTCAACTTCATCTAAAGGCTTTGCCCTATTCGGGGCTCAGGGATCATTTCTGCCCTTAGTATAAGGGTTGGAGGGCTCCTTATTCAGAAGGCTCTGGCAAACCTTTTTGTTAATTTTACTCTGATCTTGTGCCCCAGTTCTAGAAAGCAGGCTAAAGTCCTGCTTCTATGAGCAAGCTCTCACCTGGTATGCTTAAGATTGGCATGCTTTTCTTGCCAGTTGTCTGGATGCCCTGGAGCCTCATTGTTGAATTCTAACCCTATGGCAGGGTAGCTGGTTGCAAGATTTCCCACTGAGTCTCTGACACTAGGGCCAGTAGGCTTTTTAGTTGTCACCATTGCTGGGCTCTCTTAAGCCCCGTGGCCCATCCTTCCAAACCCTGGTTTACCCGCACCTGAACCCACTCTTCTCCACTGCTCCACTCAGCCTCCAGCCCTGTTCCCTCTATCCCCTACCTGCTCTTCCACGGCCCACTGGTGGTAGCGCCTGGCTCCCACGACCCTGGTGTCCACTCAGCCACAGAGAGAATGTCTCATTTCCTGAGCCAAGACCCTTTCGGTCTCATCTCTTTACTTGTGTGACTCTCCTCTTTCCTTTGGGATGGCCAGAGGTGGGCAGAGTGGCCTGGTGCAGCTACTGGGGGCGAGGGGAAGAAGGGTGGAGTTGCATAGGCCAAGTGCTAAAGTGGAGCTTCTGGAGGGCTGTCAAGTGAAACGCGGCCAGAGGCAAATGTCAGAGCCTATATAGAGGCAGGAATCTGGGACCAGAGAGACAGAGCAAGCACTAGCAAGTCAGGAGCAGTGGGGCGGGTGGGCGGGTGGGCAGGCTGGCTGGCTGGCGGGCAGGAGGGGGGCGTGGCAGGGGATAGCTAAGGGAGATTGCAGAGAACAGCTGCTGGTACTGGGTCTTACTTTAATGAACTGGCTGGGCATGGGGCATAAGTAAATTGGCCAGACCAAAACAACTAGGGGCGCAAAGGACATACTCCCTCTCTTCTCCCTGACTGACAAGGTAAGATCTTTCCGGGTTTTGCCTGGTGGGAAACTATGGCATGTTCAGGGATTTTTCTGAAGATGTGGTAGGTGGGGGTGGTCAGCTACGGCTTCCCTTTTGACCCATCTTTCCCATTGCACCAATTATTAGAGTAACCACGGTCCTAACATGAGGCCAGTGTTTCAGATAAGGTGGATCATTATAGCACAGCAGAGAAGAGTAGGGGTCTCTGGAGTTGGGTGGGCCTGGGAATCCAAGTGACTGCAGGCAAATTATGAAGCCTCTCTGGATCTTAGTTTTCTCCTTTGTAAGATGAGGATTTTGAGGATGACCGTCACTGAGGATGACCAAAATCTCTCAGTGTTGCTGTGGGGACCAAGTAAGAGAGTGCATGTAAAGTGCCCAGTAGGGTACTTGCCAGTCATCATATGCTCAAGAGATGTTGAGCATTTGGCACTTCTGTTGCTAGCATTCTCAATATTATTATGGAGGCACGCTGCACCAGATTGATGAGTTTTATGACATTGTCCCAAATGAGCAAGTGTTCCACTGGGGGCATGAGCAGGCTGAGGGGACATGTCAACATTGTGTCATGTGTGTGTTAGTTTCCAAGTTCTGTGCCAAGAAGCCCCATTGGAGGCTGCTTATGGGAGGGGGCTGGAGGGGTGAGGCTCTGGGCTTGCCCACTCACTCTTACCCAGTTGTCAGAGAAGCTTGAAGTTTGTACTTCCTATAGACTGAGCTTCAAGTGAACCATGATCTAGGACATCAGAGAGATAACTGAATGTAGCCTTAGGGATGCCAAAGGCTAGGCAACCCCAAGGAGTAAGTGATAGTCAAAGACAAACAGTTTCTAGTGTTTCAGTGGTCTTATTCTAACCCCAATCCCAACTAATCTGAGTGCACTGGTAAAATGGGAATAATACGACTATTGTAAGATTCCAATGTGTAATGCTTCTACATCCTGGTACACTGCAGATGCTAAAGTGTACTGCCTTGAACACACTAGGTGAGCAGTAGGTGGTAGTAGTAGTGGTGATTTTTGTTATTAAAAATCAAAATGTTAATAAACAGGAATTTCAGTTTGTGGAATGCTACTCTCATTGGTCAGTTAAATGCCTTCCTTTTCCTGAGGAAGACATTTAGGTCCATTAGAGTAGTAAAATGGGGATTAAAGCATTAGCAGGACTCAGTGAGCACTAGGAACTAATAGTTATCCTGGGGCGAAAGGTGTTCTCATCCAGGCCCTTGGCTGGCTTGCTAGTGCTATATGGTGGGAAGAGAGCGTAGCTCAGGAACCTGCACTTCTCACAATTTTCCAGAAGGTGGTGCTGCTGTTTCATTTCAACCAGGACCTCCCAGGCTCTGGGCTGCTGAAGTTGCCAGTGTTGATAGCTTTTATAAACTGAGTGTGTGTGCCGTGTGACTGAGCAGGTTGGTTTGAAAAGGATAGAGGTGGAAAGGATAGTTGCTCCAGCTTCGAATTTGTTTAATGCCATACAGCTTCTTTAACCTGAGAGGCCCATCTCTGATGCCACAGAGCCAGCAAACACATAAGAGGTCTCCATCACGAGTCATTTGTCTATTTCCCCATTTTTTTGATTTGCCTTTTGACTGCTAAACTTGTTTCCTGTTTACAGATTTTCTTGCCACTTGGGCTTCAGCAGGACCCCTGATATAATTGCTTTAGAGGTTCTCTACACACTGTCCTTTGGCCATGGCAGATACATCAATACCCTTAAATTCACTGCAGTTCAGCAATGTGCTGAGGGAGGAAAATGGCGACACCCAAAATAGGGAGATGACCTTCTCTGGACCAACGCAGGAGAACACAGCAGAAGGCCAAATTCTGCCTTCTAGTGTCCAGCCTATGGTCTCAACTTCAGCATCAGACCCTGGAGGGATGTCCACACAGCTGATGACATCCCCAGCCTTTGACACCATGGCCACACCTCTAATGGGAACAGCAAACTCTGGAGCTGTGTCTTCACCGCTCCTGTCAGACTCTGGGGCACTGTCCCCATTGTTAATGCCAACTTCAGATTCAGAGGCTCTGTCCCCATTGTTAATGCCAACCTCAGACTCTGGGATGCTTTCCCCATTGCTAATGCCAGCCTCAGATTCTGGAACATTGTCTCCATTGCTGTCCACTTCAGAGTATGGATTAATGTCCCCAGGGCTGATGATTCCTGACTTTGGAACAATGTCCACAGCACTAACGGCAACACCAGATTCTGAAGACATATCACCACTGGCAATGTCAGCCTCATCCTCTGAAGCAATGGCCACACCATTGATGCTAGCCCCAGATTCTGGAGAGCTCTCCCCACTGCTAATGCCAGATATTAACCCCAGAGAGATGTCCACACAGCCAACGCCAGCTCCAGGCTTTGAAGGAATGTCACCATTGCAAATTACAGATGAAGACACTGAAGCAATGTCCAAAGTGCTAATGACTGCCCTGGTCTCTGGAGAGATCTCTTCACTGCTCATGTCAGACACAGACTCTGAAGCGATCTCCTCACTGATAATGTCAGCCCTAACTTCTGAAGCAATGTCCACCCAGCTAACGAGCACCCAAGATTCTGGGGAAATGTCCACCCAGCTAATGTCAGGCCCAGACTCTGCAGTACAGTCTTTACCACTAACAACAGCTCCAGGCTCCGGAGCCATATCCTCACCACTCCTGTCAGTCCCCGAGGCTAGAGAAATGCCCATCTTGTCAAAGCCAGCCCCAGATGCTGAGGCAGTGTCCCCACTGCTAATGATGGCTCTGAGCTCTGGAGGGATGCCCACCCAGCTGATGCCAGCCCAAAGCTCTGGAGCTATGTCCTCACAGTTAACACAAAATCTAGATTCTCAGATTGTGTCTACTCCACCAACGAGAGCAACAGCCTCCGGGGAGATGTCTGCTTCGTCAGCGAGAGCCTCAGATTCTGGAGCAAGGTCGACACTGCGAATGAGAACCCCAGCCTCTGGCAATATGTCCACGCTGCTAAAGACAGTCCCAGACTCTGCAGCACTGTCCACCCCACTGATGACAGCCACAACCTCTGGAACCATGTCCGCAGAGCCAGTGCCAACTGCAGCCTCTAGAGGAATGTCCACACACTTAACAACGGCTCAAATTTCTGGAGCCACATCCACGGGCTTTATGAAAGTCCCAGCCAGTGGGGCAAAGTCCACACCACGAATGAGAGCTCCAGCTTTGGGGGCAATGTCCATCCCACCCAGCACAGCCCCCATCTCTGAAACAGTATCTATGCTACAAATGACCACCCCAGCCTCTGGGTCAGTGCCCACACTGCAAATAAAAGCGCCTGTCTCTGGAGCAACATCTAGGTCACAAAGGAGAGCCACAGCCTTGAGAGTGACAGCCGGACCACAAATGAGAGCCTCTGGAGCCATGTCCACCCCACAGATGACAGCCAAAGCCTCTGGATCCATGTCCTCACTATTAACGAGAGACACAGCCCCGGGAGTGATGTCCGTGCCGCTGATGAAAGCTACAGCCTCAGGAGCATTGTCCAAGCCACTAACAACAACCAAAGCCTCAGAAGCAATGTTCATGCAGCAAATGACAACTGCAGCTTCTGGAGAGATCTCCACAATGCTAATGAGAGACATAGCTTCTGGAGCCATGTCCATGCCACAGATGACAGACACTGCCTCTGCCGGGATGTCCACACCACTAATGAGAGCCCCAGCCTCTGGAGACGTGTCCACACCACAAATGACAGCCGCAGCCTCTGGAAGCATGTCCGTGCCCCTAATGAGAGCCCCGGGCCCTGGAACCATGCCCACAGTGCTAATGAGATCCACAGTCTCTGGAAAGATGCCCAGTCAGCCAATAGGCACTCAAGACTTTGGGGGGATGTCCATGTCGTTCAAAAGATTCATGACCTCTGGAGGGATGTCCACACTGCAGATGCGAGCCCCAGCCTCTGAAGTGATGTCCACACCAAAAATTAGAGCCCCAAGCTTTGGGGCAGTATCCACACCCCTGATGAGAGCCTCAAACCCTGGAGAGGTGTCCACACTTCTCACAAGAGCTTCATCCTCTGGAGAGATGTCCTCAGCACCAACGAGATCCCCAACTTCTGGGGAGATAGCCACCACCCCTCTGAGAGCCCCAGCTTATGGAGCAATGTCTACTCCGCAAAGAACAGCCACAGCCTCTGGCATGATGTCCATGCCACAAATGAGGGCTCCAATCTCTGGGCCGATGTCCACACCACTCATGAGATCCACAGCCTCTGGAGTGATGTCCACGCCTCAAATGACAGCTGTGGCCTCTGGAGGGGTGCCCATGCCATTGTTGAGGGCCCCAGCCCCTGGAGCAACATCTGCACCACAGATGCCCACAGCAGCATCTGCAGAGGTGTGCACGCTATCCATGCGAGCCCCCAGCTTGGGAGTGATGTCCCCGCCATTATTAAGGGCTCCAGTCTCTGGAATTATGTGCACACCCCCAAGGAGACCCTCAGTCTCTGAAGATGTGTCCACAGAGTTCATGAGAGGTCCAGCCTCTGGAAAGATGGCCACCGCACAAACCACAGCCATGGCCTCGGGAGGGATGTCCAAGCCATCCGTGAGAGCTGTGGCCTCTGGAGTAACACCCATGCCACTGATGTCTGCCATGGCTTCTGGAGAGACATCCATACCACTAATGAAAAGCCTGTCATCTGGAGCAATGTCCACACTGCAAACAAGAGTTGTGAGTTCTGGATCAACGTCCTTGCCACAAACAACATACACAACCTCAGGAAAGATGTCCACACCACTGATGAGAGCCTCGGCTTCCAGAGCCACATCCACACCACTTATGAGAGCCTCAGCTTCTGGAATGATGTCCATGCCACTTCTAAGACCCATATCCTCTGGGGGGATGTCCATGCCACTAATGAGGGCCACAGTCCCAGGAGCCATGTTCGCATCCCAAATGGCAGCCCCTGGAATGATGTCCACCTTGGGAATCAAAGCCACAGACTCTGGGGAAACATCTGCCCCTCGCATCAATGTCACAGCCTCGGGATCAAAGTCCACACCACATGCGACGACCACCCCCCCCAAAACAGTAAAGCCACCATCAGAGGAAGTCCCATCTTTTGGCATGCTGACCCCAGCACTCTGTTACCTCTTAGAAGAACAAGAAGCAGCCCGGGGTTCATGCCCTGTGGAAGAGGAGGTGGAGATTGATGAGGAGAAGCAAATGAAGGGATTTTTGAATGATTCAGAGAAAATGGCTTTTCTGGTGTCTCTTCATCTGGGGGCAGCAGAGAGGTGGTCCATCTTGCAGATGGAGGTAGGAAACCCCCTCACCAGTGAAGATAAATCTTTCCTGAGAAGATCCCAGGGCTTATATGACTCCCTGTCTGAAATTGACATCCTCAGTGCAGTTCTCTGCCATCCCAAGCAGGGCCAGAAGTCGGTCAGGCAGTATGCCACTGACTTCCTTCTGCTGGCCCGACATTTGTCTTGGTCTGATGCCATTCTGCGGACCAGGTTCCTGGAAGGACTCTCTGAAGCTGTTGCCACCAAAATGGGCCGGATCTTCCTGAAGGTGGCTGGCAGCCTAAAGGAGCTGATAGATAGGTCTCTCTATACCGAGTGCCAGCTGGCCGGAGAGAAGAATTCCCGAGGCAGCTCCAGCCAGGTTCTGACATCACCCTGTAAGCGGAATAGTGAGGAAGCAATGGAGAATGAACTGAACCCCCAGCAGCAGACCGAGGAGGTAATGATGGGGAAACACACTCAAGGTTTCTGAATAGAAAATTGAAGGCATCCTGCTCCTTTATGTAGACTAAGGAAGAGGTTGGGGGAGGCATTGAGCTCCTAGACCATAAGCCTCAACCTGGAATTTCATCAGCGGGCCTGGTTAGGCCCTTGTTTTGGGCATATTAACCCAAACTCCATTAACTTTGTGGAGCCTTGCCCTACCTAAGATACTCAGGGTTTGGGGGTGGTAAAGGTCTAAATCTTCTGAGGGGACTGGTTGGGCTCAGTCCCAATTTGCTACTACTGATTCCAGGTCCAGTTCTAAAAGAGGGGTCATGTTTTGGAGGCTGGGTCCCACCTACAGCCACATGTGTTGTAGACCCAGGTCACTAGGGAATTTGACCAGTCTAGTCCTTGGTCACACTTTTTATACAAATAAGGTACGTTGGCCAAGTTCCTTGACATGTTAAGTGATTGAGATTATCCAGGTGGAACCCCACTTGTCATAGTAAGCATGGCTCTTACATTTGCTGTTTTTGTTTTTTTTTTCTCACTCCCAGCACCAGCATGTTCCCAAACGCTGTTACTACCTGAAAGAGCATGAAGACCCTCAAGAGGGTCTGCACGACCACCTTCGAAAGAGCACAGGCCATCAGAAGGCCCCCACTAACAAGTAATGCTACCTGGACTCTTCTCCTGTGATATCCAACTTGGCTGCTAACTTGAGGACTGGTTCCTAGACTCATTCCATGCAATTACATCATTAGAACTTGTGGCCTTTCCCCCTTCAGCACCCCCTCCAGGTGCATCCCACCCTATCCCTCACTTGGTTGACTTGACCTTCTCTTTCACCCCACATGCCTTTAACCTGCCCCAACAATCAGAACGTGGACTTCAAGAATGTTCAATGTATGAGGTTCTGAACTCCCATTACCAACAAGGACAGTGCTAATTCTTGGTCCAGGGAGAAGTCTAGGCAGGAGAAACTATGTCCTACCTCAAAAACACCTTAGAGTGTCTTGCCACATGTCATCAGGCAAACTTGAGGAAGCCCTGGTCCCATTTCACCTGGCAAGGGAGCCCATAAGGAGAGTGATGCCCACTCCAATACCATCCTTTTCATCCAGTATACTTGTCCCTATATGCCCCAACTCATAGCACTTAAATTTGGTCTCCAAGGCCCTTGTCCTGTTTATAGTCTCCATCCTGAACCATTCGTTTTGACCCATAGTAATAATCTTAGTAATAGCTAATGTTTATTGTTTATGTACTATGTGACAGATAGTGGGCTAAACTCTTGACAAGCATCATCTCACTACATTCTTACCATAACCCAACTTGTTCTTCTGTTGTCAACTTCTGAAGTCTTGATCTATTGTCAGTGGCCATTGTCTTGTCCCTTAGTGTGAAATTTCTAGCTCTGACCTTTGGGTGACCTCCTCAGTTGTTAATTGCCCTCACTCCCCTTGGCTATTGTGCTTCGTGGCCAGCACTCTTGATAAAGATCTTGGTCTTTAAACAGGCATAGATAGAACATAATGTGAACAGTGTTTGCCTTAATGTGGTGGGATTATGGGTGTTTTAATGTTCTTTTTACTTCTCTGTACTTTCCAGTTTCTCTACAGTAAGCATGTATTACATTTGTAATCGTTAAAGTAAATAAAGTTCATTTATGAAAAAAAGAATTAACTGTGGCTAACAGAATTTGATTTATTGAGTCCTTCATTCAGTCAATATTTATTATCTAACATTGTCAGCCACTGTTTTGGGGACAGACAGATAAGAACATTGATCAAACGGAAACTTCATTCCAACAGAAGAGGGAGACAGACAATAAGTAAGAAAACACATAAGTAAGATAGGTTGAAATCGTGGTGAAGGCTATAAAGACAGGAAATAAGGATAATGGGGAATTTGATACTAACAGAGCAAATTTATTTATTCAATAATAGTCCATGTAATTGGGTTACTCAAAGATCTTTTAAAAACAGTAGGAGTGACATGATTAGAAACACATTTTAGAAAACTAACTTGGACAGAGGAGCCTGGCAGGCTATAGTCCATGGGGTTGCAAAGAGTCGGACATGACCGAGTGCCTGAGCACGGCAGCAAGCACTGCAATAGTACAGGTGACTGACTCTTCAGATGACTCAATCTAGGGTCAGGGCAGTGGGGATGAAAAGAGGCACAGAGACCAAATCTTCTCTGAGGGTTCAAGTCTGCTGCTCCATTACCTTAAACATTGGATCTGATTCCAGGAAGAGGAAAATGATTCTCGGAAAAAAACAAAGATTAGCAGACAAATTGGCAGCCCCGTGGTGTGGGCTGCCTGTGGATGCATCAATCACCAGTGCTGTTTCCTCAGGCCTGGCGGGGGTAGGAGAGGAAGAGGGTTCAACTGGTTGGGAAACCAAAATTCTAGTTAGTGGTGCTCTGGGGACCCAGTTTTCCTCTCTTATCTGACCCTGTTGGCTCACACCTAGTCCAGTCCAAGCCAGAGTGGATTTTTGGACCTCCATGTTCAGCCAGAGTTGCTCTTAGTTCAGGGAAAGGGCTGTTGACTTTCCTGAAAAAGAAATTGATGATGCAGAATCAAAATTTGTGTCTGGAACCTATATAGGGGAAGGCAAATGTCTTAAAGATGAAAACTAATTTTCCGATCACCATGATAATGCAGAATGATCACAAGTCTCTGCTTCATTTTTCGCCCCAGTCATTCTTTTTCCCTTGGCTTTTGCCCCTCCTGTCCTTTAAGCTAATGTCACTAGAGATAAATGGAATAAATGAAGCCTGATCATACCCTGTATAATCATAAGGGATTTGATATAGGTCATACCTGAATGGTCTAGTGGTTTTCCCTACTTTCTTCAAGTCTGAATTTGGCAATAAGAAGTTCATGATCTGAGCCACAGTCAGCTCCTGGTTTTGTTTTTGTTGACTGTATAAAGCTTCTCCATCTTTAGCTGCAAAGAATATAATCAATCTGACTTCAGTATAGATCATCTGGTGATGTCCATGTGTAGAGTCTTCTCCTGTGTTGTTGGAAGAGGGTGTTTGCTCTGACCAGTGCATTCTCTTGGCAAAACTCTATTAGCCTTTGCCCTGCTTCATTCTGTACTCCAATGCCAAATTTGCCTGTTACTCCAGGTGTTTCTTGACTTCCTACTTTTGCATTCCAGTCCCTTATAATGAAAAGGACATCTTTTTTGGGTGTTAGTTCTAGAAGGTCTTGTAGGTCTTCATAGAACTGTTCAACTTCAGCTTCTTCAGCATTACTGGTCAGGGCATAGACTTGGATTACCATGATATCGAATGGTTTGCCTTGGAAACAAACAGAGATCACTCTGTTGTTTTTGAGATTGCATCCAAGTACTGCATTTCGGACTCTTTTATTGACTATGAGGGCTACTCCATTTCTTCTAAGGGATTCCTACCCACAGTAGTAGATATAATGGTCATCTGAGTTAAATTCACCCATTCCAGTCCATTTTAGTTTGCTGATTCCTAAAATGTCTATGTTCACTCTTGCCATCTCCTGTTTGACCTCTTCCAATTTGCTTTGATTCATGGACCTGACATTCCAGGTTCCTATGGAATATTGCTCTTTACAGCATCAGACTTTGCTTCTATCACCAGTCACACCCATAACTGGGTGTTGTTTTTGCTTTGGCTCCATCTCTTCATTCTTTCTGGAGTTATTTCTCCACTGATCTCCAGTAGCATATTGGGCACCTACCGACCTGGGAAGTTCATCTTTCAGTGTCCTATCTTTTTGCCTTTTCATACTGTTCATGGGGTTCTCAAGGAAAAATACTGAAGTGGTTTGCCATTCCCTTCTCCAGTGGACCACATTCTGTCAGACATCTCCACCATGACCCGTCCGTCTTGGGTGGCCCCACACAGCATGGCTCATAGTTTCATTGAGTTAGACAAGGCTGCGGTCCATTTGATCAGATTGGTTAGTTTCCTGTGATTGTGGTTTTCAGTCTGTCTGCCCTCTGATGGAGAAGGATAAGAGACTTATGGAAGCTTCCTAATGGGAGAGACTGACTGAGGGGGAAACTGGGTCTTGTTCTGATGGGCAGAGCCATGCTCAGTAAATCTTTAATCCAATTTTCTGTTGATGGGTGGAGCTGTGTTCCCTCCCTGTTATTTATGGCATCTGGACCTATCACTTCATGGGAAATAGATGGGGAAACAGTGGAAAGAGTGGCAGACTTTATTTTTTGGGGCTCCAAAATCACTACAGATGGTGATTGCAGTCATGAAATTAAAAGACGCTTACTCCTCGGAAGGAAAGTTATGACCAACCTAGACAGCATATTAAAAAGCAGAGATATTACTTTGCGAACAAAGGTCCGTCTAGTGAAGGCTATGGTTTTTCCATTGGTCATGTATGGATGTGAGAGTTGGACTGTGAAGAAAGCTGAGCACCGAAGAATTGATGCTTTTGAATTATGGTGTTGGAGAAGACTCTTGAGAGTCCCTTGGACTGCAAGGAGATTCAATCAGTCCATCCTAAAGGAGACCAGTCTTGGATGTTCACTGGAAGGACTGATGCTGAAGCTGAAACTCCAATACTTTGGCCATCTCATGGGAAGAGTTGACTCATTGGAAAAGACCCTGATGCTGGGAGGGATTGGGGGCAAGAGGAGAAGGGGACGACAGAGGATGAGATGGCTGGATGGCATCACCGACTCAATGGATATGAGTTTGAGTGAACTCCGGGAGTTGGTGATGGACAGGGAGGCCTGACGTGCTGCGATTCATGGGGTCGCAAAGAGTTGGACATGACTGAGGGGCTGAACTGAACTGAACTGAAACTATGGTGGAGGTAATGAAGATAATGGTGACCTCCTTCAAAAGGCCCCATGCATGCACGGCTACACTCAGTGCCCCCACCCTGAAGCAGGCTACCACCAACCCACACCTCTGCTGGAGACTCCTGGACACTCCTAGACAAGTCTGGGTTGGTCTCTTGTGGGGTCACTGCTCCTTTTTCCTGGGTCATGGTGCACACAACGTTCTGTTTGTGTCCTCCAAGAGTCTATTTCCTAGTCCTGTGTAAGTTCTGGCAGCTCTATGGTAGGATTAATGGTGACCTCCTCCAAGATGGTTTATGCCATACCTAAGTCTGCTGCACCCAGGGCCCCTGCCCCTGCGGCAGTCCATTGCTGACCCGTACCTACACAGGAGACACTCAAACCCAGTTCTGTCTCAGTCTCTGTGAGGTCTCTGGGTCCTGGTGCACACAAGGTTTGTTTGAGCCCTCTGAGTGTCTCTTGTGGAGATGGGGTGTGACTCTAAACGTGAATTCGCCCCTCCTAACATCTTGCTGGGGCTTCTCTGCCCTTAGACGTGGGGTATCTCCTCAAGGTCGCTTTAGCATCACCATCTTGCTGGGCTTCTCTGACCTTGGACGTGGGGTATCTCCTCAGGGCTGCTCCAGCGCCGCACAGCCATGGAAACCAGTATTGGCTAACACGGTCCTGTATTCTTGCCTGGAGAACCCTGCTCCCTGACAGAGAAGCCTGGCAGGCCAGTCTCCAGGGTCACAAAGAGTAGGACACTACCGAAGTGACCCCACATGCAGAGGCGCAAGACTTTTTTTGCCTGTGGCAGCTTTGCCCCAGTGAGAGTTGAGGGTGAAGCTGCAACAGCTGCTTGGCTTGCGGGGACCCTGGCAGCACCAAGTGTGCAGGGACACAGACTGCCTCCACCACAGGAGTTATGGCCCCATCAGAGTCTTTTTTCAAGCCTCTTGTAGCTGGTGATCAGAAGGCCTATTTGGCCAGTCTTTCTCCGTAGCTCCACCCGTTCAGGCACTTAGAGGGCTTCCTAGCCTGGGGACCTTCTCTGTTGTTTGGCACATCAGGCACATATAGGGGCCCCCCTGGCTGGGGTTCTACTCTGTAGATTGGCACATCAGGCACTTAAAGGGGCACCCTGGGTGGGGTCCTACTCTGTAGTTCAGTGCGTCAGGTGCTTGCTGGGCCAGCCTCTCTATTGTTCAGCTGCCAATGCTGGCACTGCGGGGAGAGAGAGGCTATGGTGATGTCTCCACCCCCAAACGTGACTCAGCAGTATCGCCTAGCTTCCATGGCTGCCTGGCTTTCCTCCACAGGCATTTCCCACCACAGTCTCCTCCCTCACATCCCCTTGATTAGTCTCTCCACAGTCAACAGCAGCCCTCGCTTTGGGATTGCTCCACAATCCCTAAACTCCAGCTACCAGCTGCTGCACCTTCCAGGGGATCTGCATCCCTGTCTTGGGTAAGTATGGTTGTAAGGACTGTCTGATTCTCATTCCATTTAGGCTGCCACAGGTCAGCTGTTTCACTCTCAACCTTGAATGTTTCTCCTCTGACTCAGACAATTGCCCTGATGTGGGGATCCGACCCTTGCTTCAGTTCCCCCACCTACCGAGGGCAGGTCCAGTCCTACTAACACTCCTGTTTTCCCACCTAGTTCCTTCATCCTACTGAGTTTTGTGTGGGTCTATATATTCTTTTCTGCTGGTCAGGTACTCCTGTCCTCTCTCAGCTGGTGTTCTGCATGCACTTCTGTGTCTGAAGGTGTATTCCTGATGTATCCGTGGAGAGAGATGTACTCCATGTCCACCTATTCCTCTGCCATCTTGTTCTCCTGTATGAATTTTTAAAACAGTTTCAAAAACCAGGAAATTAGAAAATTGAAATGTGTGTGAAATTTTTGTTTTGCCAGTTCTGTACTATATTTCAGTCCCCATTTATATATTTAAATGTTTGATTAACTAGGATATGTGGAAAATATGTAAATAAACTGGGATACATGGGGAAAGTGTAAGAGAGGTAGTGGATGGGTATATCAGTTTCTTCACTCTATCTGTTGCATATCACACATAAACTGCTTCTGAAGAACTCCATAGTACATATTGGGAGAATGAGAATAAACTGGGAAATGAAATTGCTAGGAAAATAATTCAGAACTCACGAACTCTGTCATGACTGACCTAGAGAAAACACTACAGCTGGGGTCAAGAGGTTGGAATTTTGTAGATCCTCTTAGCTTTTCTCTTATTGTTTTGCTGAGAGTCACATCCTTCACAGATTTCTACATCCAATAACAGTGGTACTGATAAATTCTTTTTAACTTTAAAATTTTTTATGGATATATTCATGAGTTGCAATATTATATTTGTTCAGGTTTACAACATAGTGATTCAGTTGTTTTATATATTATACTCTTTACATTTATTAATAGATAATTGGTATATTTCTCTGTGCTGTACAGCATATCCCTGTTGCTTAAAGTTCAAAATGAATAGTTTAAAATATAATGAAATAGTAAGTTCTAATGAAAACCATTGTAAATTAAAAAGGACTGAAATCGCAGAGTGCTTTCTCTTTCTCCAAGGATGTAGTAAGCTTGAAATCAATCTTTTAAAAAAGAAATAGGAGAATAGAATTATGGACAGGGGGAAAGGGGAGGAGAGGGAGAGATGCATGGAAAGAGTAACATGGAAATTTACATTATCATATGTAAAATAGATAGCCAATGGGAATTTGCTGTATGGCTCAGGAAACTCAAACAGGGGCTCTGTATCAACCTAGAGGGGTGGGATGGGGAGGGAGTTACAAAAGAAAGGGGATATATGTATACCCTAGGCTGATTCATGT
Organism: Bos indicus x Bos taurus; assembly: GCF_003369695.1. Lineage (NCBI taxonomy): Eukaryota > Metazoa > Chordata > Mammalia > Artiodactyla > Bovidae > Bos > Bos indicus x Bos taurus. The sequence continues at coordinate 85,805,662 of NC_040105.1, read as the reverse complement.
TGAGGTTTGACAGAAAACAGCGAAATTCTGTAAAGCAATAATCCTTCAATAAAAAATTAATAAAAAAATAAAAAATATCTCAAAATAAACAAAAATAAAATGAATAGGAAAATCACCAACTAGTTTGAAATTCAGCAATACACTTATAGAAATAAAAATGTTAATGCACCAAGAAGAAAACATAATGGACATTACATTCAGTAAATACTATCATAAGCAATAGCAGTCAAATACGTGAGGTAGAAGAAGGAGTCATCTTATTTCTTTTATTGCTGAACATCCTCCTCCACCTTATTTTGATGCAAGGAGCTAGAGACATGTCCCACAACAAGAAGTGGATGCATGCATGTGCGCTAAGTCTCTTCAGTTGTGTCCCGCTCTTTGTGACCCTATGAACTGCTGCCCACCAGGCTCCTCTGTCCCTGGGAATTATCCAGGAAAGAATACTGGAGTGGGTTTCCATGCCCTCCTCCAGGGAACCTTCTCCATCTAGGGACAGAACCTGGGTCTCCTGTGTCTCCTGCATTGCAGGCAGGTTCTTTACTACCGGTACCACCTGGGAAGACCCAAGAAATGGATGTGTGTGTGCTAAGCCGCTTCAGTCGTGTCTGACTCTTTGAGACCCCATGGATTGTAACCCGCTAGGCTCCTCTGTCCATGGGACTTTACAGCAAGAATACTGGAGTGGGGTGCCATGCCTTTCTCCAGGGCATCTTCCCAATCCAGGGGTTGAATCCATGGCTCTTATGTTTCCCACGTAAGAAGGCAGGTTCTTTACCAGTAGCACCACCTGGGAAGCCCCAAGAAATGGATGCCTGTACTTAAATCGCCATGGTTAACAGCAGGTGCTTGAATGGAAAAACATCAGGGAAACTATCACCCCACGTTCCTGCTCCATCTCTAGGATGATTGTCACAGGAAGGTTGTTATTTGTTCAGCCCTCCTCACATATGTTTGGCCAATTGCTTTGGCTCATGGGCTACCAGTCCCTCATTGGCTGCTACTGTGGAGACTGTGGCTACGTTCACTGTCACTGGACTGTTCCATCATCCCTGCAAGTTTGCAATTCAGTCAGGATTTTTGGTTTTTTTTTTTTTTTTGTTTTTTTTTTTAAAAGCAAAATGTTCTACGTTGCAAACAAAAAATAGGATCAGAGAAATCTGGATAAGGTAATTTCCAGAAGATATGGTGCTGGATTCCAGAAATTTAAAATTTTCTTATTTTACACTGTGTTTGAGTCCTATTTTACACATGGAAGTGAATTGGGATTGAAGGAATAGAATGGGTAAATGTGATTTTTATATCTGCTACTGCTGGTGCAGTGGTAAAGAATCTGACTGCCAATGCAGGAGATGAAAGAGACACAGCTTCTATCCCTTGGTCAGAAAGATCCCCTGGAGTAGGAAATGACAACCCAGTTCACTATTCTTGCTTGGAAAATTTCAAGGAGATAGGAGCCTGGCGGGCTCGACTCTTTGCCAACCCTATGGACTGTAGCCCACTAGGCTCCTCTCTCCATGGGATTCTCCAGAAAAGAATACTGGAGAGGGTTGCCATGCCCTCCTCCCAGGGATCTTTATGACCCAGGGATGGAACCTGCCTCTCCTGTGACTCCTGCATTGCAGGCGGATTCTTTTCTGCTGAGCCACCCGGGAAGACCACACTGTTTTTTATCGGTTGCTATACCCCATATAAAAATCTCTGGATTATACCTAAATATAGATGGGAGAATGAAAATGGAAAAGGCCAATGAAACTTTTAGGGAAAGAATTTTGACCATAAAGATCCCTAAAATCATTGAGAAACCACGAATAGAAATAACCATTTAGTAAAGTGACGAGTTGCAATACGTTAAGAAAAAGTACATGATTTTCCATCGAACAAGTGACACAACCGACACATATTGAAGCAAAATTAATGAGGTTTTTAATGTTTTCTTTGGGGTAGAAATGTTTTAAAGATTAAATGTAGGGCCTAAAGGGAGAACCCTTAAGTCTGGTTTGTGATGGTCAGACAGTCCTGAGGCAGTTCATCTGCAGGTGTGGTATCTAATGAGCGACTTGGTGGCCTGGGTTATGGAATACTTGCTGAGCACCCCAGGCAACAGAAGACGCACAGCTGTCTCGATGTCTTCGTGCGTGATGGTTCGGCGCTTGTTGTTGCGGGCCAGGCGCCCGGCCTCTTCGGCAATCTGCTCAAACATACCTTTCACAAACAAATCCAGGATGTTCACGGAGTCGTGGGAAAGACTCAGGCCTGTATGTACTTGCCTCAGCACCCTAGGGAAATAGGTAGCAAAACTTGAGAAATTGTCGTGATGGCAGTGCCGGTGACGGCGACGGCGGCCCTTAGCTGTCTTCTGCTTTGCCTTTTTTGGTTCCGCATCATACGGCTCTGGTTTGAAGGTCTCCGCTTTTGCCATATCCGTTTCAGAGGGCTCAATTTCGGAGGTGCCATTTTCTTTGGTGATCACGTCTTCCTCATAGCTGTCAGAGGATGGTTTGGACATGGTAGAGCCACCATTCCCCATAGCTCAGCCCAGAAGAACAGTGAGGGCGTTGAAGGCCGTTGGCCGAATTTATAGGCCCTGCTTTCCCTGATGTCACAGACACTGTCCATATCTGATTGGATGCAAGGCAGGTAGGCCTGTTACTATGGCAGCCCATGTCACGTGACACTGGACGGCCCACCTCCCAACTCCTGCCGCCCCCCTCCCCCACGTTTAATCCCAGTCAGCCGAACTCACCTGGTGGCTCTGACGGTAAAGTGTCTGTCTACAATGCAGGAGACCTGGTTCGATCCCTGGGTCGGGAAGATTCCATGGCGAAGGAAATGGCAACCCACTCCAGCACTCTTGCCTAGAAAATCCCATGGACGGAGGAGCCTGGTGTCCATGGGGTCGCAAAGAGTCGGACACGACTGAGCGACTTCACTTTCACTTTCAGCTAAACTCAGTGAAAGTCACCTAAGTTGAAAAATGAAATAATCAGTTAGAACTTCCTGAGAGAGTATGACAGACCTCCGTAACTCCAGCTCTTTCAGGCATCAGAGTGACTCAGGTCACTTGGTGGACATTTTACTCCAACACAGTATCTTCTCCTGATTGACCTTCAGTGGCATGAGCAGAATGTCCTGGCTTCCTCAGCAGAGTGCTCCTGAAAATCATAGGAATTAAATAAACAGCTATTATCTACAAAATTTATCAAAACCAATGATCAGTATGAAGAGAATGACAAAATCCCAGTCTCCAAATACAGAACACAGACATAGGAATACTTACACATGCACACTAAAAATATTTAACATTTTGCAAATTATAAGTTGTTTTCTTAAACATTATTTAGGTCCCCCAAATACCACACATACTGGAATTGATTAATGATTTATAGTGGTTATTTCTCAAAAAATGATCACTCTTATTGCTGAAAAGTCACTAGGATGAGAGAAAACGAATAAAAAAAGAGAGAAATAAAACACCTAGAAATAAATGTACCTAAGGTGGTGAAAGACCTGTACTTAGAAAAAATAAGACCCTGATCAAAGAATGTGAAGATAATACAAACAGAGGGAAAGGTTTACCTTGTTTATGGATTGGAAGAATTCATATTGTTAAAATAAACATGCTATCCAAGGCAATCCACATACTCAATGTAATTGCTATGAAAATACCAGGGCATTTTTCACAAAACTAGAACAGACAATTTTAAATTTTGTATGGAAAATGAAAGACCCTGAATCACCAAAACCATCTTAAGGAAGAAGATCAGAACTGGAGGAATAAGGTTCCCTGACTTTGAACTATATCAGAAAACTACATTAATCCAATCAGTATAGTATTGGCACAAAAACAGACATGTGGAACAGAAGAGAGAGCCCAGAAACAAACCTATGTGCTTATGGTCAATTAATCTATAATAAAAAAGACAAGAATATACAGTGGAGAGAAGACAATCTCTTCAATAAGTGATGCTGGCATAACTGGATAGCTACATGCAATAAAGTAAAATGAGAACATTCTCTAACAGCATATACAAAAATAAACTCAAAATGGTCTAAAGACCTAAATATAATACATATATTATGTAGGAAGTCATTTTAAGAAACAGAATCCATTAGATATTTTAATGAGCTGTGTTTCTTTCACATTTGTAAATTCAGAAATTAAGTGAACACATTAGTTATAAAAAAACATTAAAAATACAAAACAATGGGTTTTAAAGAGATAACTGGGACCTCAAAGGTCTCTGATATACAGGAAATCGAGGATGGAGAAGGGAAAAGCAGTTTGATGTTGAAGACTGGAAGGGGGAGTAACACTAGTAATTATTCACTTCAGTTGATGATTAAGGAAATAAGAGAGCCTATGAGTAATCACCTTGCAATGTTGTGGTTCATTGTAAAGGCAAAATAAGGGAAATGGCTTCACGGCTGAGTTAACAACTGCAAGTCTCAACTCACGGATGATGGTGTTGATAGGATAGGCATACCCCATTCAGAAATCTTTTCAACATTACCATTGTTTATGGATTCACTTATAAAGAGGACCCCAACACAACATAGAAGTTAAGTGCAACAAAAAATTCAGGAAAAAAACTCATTTCACACTGCCTAGAATCAGAAGTTTCTACCCTAACTCATTCAGATGATCTAATGTAATTCTTTTCCAGCCCTTATTCTCTTGTTTTTGAAGTGGAAAACCTTCATGGTTTTCAGCTTAACATCCTAGGGATGGTGAGGGCATTCATCAAAGAAGCTAAAAAGTTCATGTTGACTCCATGTCAGCCAAGGAGGGACTCAAACTGGTAGCCACAGTCACTGAGCCACCCTACAACGAGGTTATCCTGACTAAACCAATAATGGTCTTCCTGGGGTGTTCGGGTCTGGTTACAGTAGTGTAAGAAGTATGATTATTTATCTATATTATTGTTCATTTTATAAAACTAATTAAGATCATTTAAATATTATATAAGTATTAGAAAATGGCCAAATAGTAAAGAATCCACTTGCAATGCAGGAGACTCAGGTTCAATCCCTGGGTCGGAAGATCCCCTGAAGTAGGCCATGGAATCCCACTTCAGTGTTCTTGCTTGGAAAATTCCATGGGCAGAAGAGCGAGGCAGGCTACAGTCCACGGAGTCACAAAGAGTCAGACACGACTGAGTGACTAATACTTTCAACACTTTCAAGTATTCTAGAGCTCCTGTACAAAATGCTAGTGATTGGGTCAGTTAAACACATTCATTTATTGTCTCATACTTTTGGAGGCTCTAAGTCCAAATCAAGGTTTCATCTGAGTTGGATCTTACACAAGGTGTGAATGCATAAGGGGCCTCCATTCCTGGCCTCTTTCCTTGGCTTGTAAATAGCTGATATCTCCCTATACCTCCCCACATTTTCTTTCCTATATGTATATATCTATGTCTGATTTTCCCTTTTCCAGTTCAGTTCAGTTCATTTCAGTTGCTCAGTCATGTCTGACTCTTTGCGACCCCATGAACCACAGCACGCCAGGCCTCCCTGTCCATCACCAACTACCGGAGTCCACCCAAACCCATGTCCATTGTGTCAGTGATGCCATCCAACCATCTCATCCTCTGTCAGCCCCTTCTCCTCCCGCCCTTAATCTTTTCCAACATCACGGTCTTTTCCAATGAGTCAGCTCTCTGCATCAGGTGGCCAAAGTATTAGAGTTTCAGCTTCAACATCAGTCCCTCCAATGAACACCCAGGTCTGATCTTTAGGATGGACTGGTTGGATCTCCTTGCAGTCCAAGGGACTCTCAAGAGTATTCTTCAACACCACAGTTCAAAAGCATCAATTCTTTCGTGCTCAGCTTTCTTTATAGTCCAACTCTCACATCCATACATGACCACTGGAAAAACCATAGCCTTGACTAGACGGACCTTTGTTGACAAAGTAACATCTCTGCTTTTTAATATGCTATCTAGGTTGGTCATAACTTTCCTTCCAAGGAGCAAGCATCCTTTAATTTCATTGCTGAAGTCACCATCTGCAGTGATTTTGGAGCCCAGAAAAGTAAAGTCAGCCACTGTTTCCACTGTTTCCCCATCTATTTGCCATGAAGTGATGGGACTGGATGCCGTGATCTTAGTTTTCTGAATGATGAGCTTTAAGCCAACTTTTTCACTCTCCTCTTTCACTTTCATCAAGAGGCCCTTTCCCTTTTTATATGGCTATAACTCATTTGGATTAAGACCTACTCTAATGAACATATTTTAACTTGATTACTTGGTAAATACTCTATCTCCAAATATGATCACATATGAGTATGAGTGTTTATGGCACAGATACATTACTTTTAGAGGCACAAAATCAACCATAGGAGATATGCATTTTGAACTAATTGTGGGCATATCTCCTGCCTCTTTCATCTTATTAAGAGAACACTGGTGACCACTTATGAGAAACAAGGTGGACCCACCACAGTCATTTTCACAATTCTGTGAATGTTTAGTAATTTCATTTTAGTATTTTATTTCTTCTTCCCTCTGTGAGGGAGAAGATAGTCTGTCATTCTCAATTATTACAAAGTATTCTTTACACCTACAGTTGTAATTATTTCCTATTGTGTAGGATATAAGAGCCTGTAAAGTACACAACTCTCAGCCAAACATTCAGATAAAATCCTGATAACCCATGAAATTAAATTTTTCCTGAGCCCTTCAGGAAAGGGACAGGGCTCTACAGGACAGAAAAAACAGAAGACTTTCTTTAAACTGGCAGAACCTCATGAGATAAAGAAAAAGAATTGAGGTCCTCATTTCACCCCAGTCAGAATGGCTGCTATCCAAAAGCCTACAAGCAATAAATGCTGGAGAGGCTGTGGAGAAAAGGGAACCCTCTTACACTGTTGGTGGGAATGCAAACTAGTACAGCCACTATGGAGAACAGTGTGGAGGTTCCTTAAAAAACTGGAAATAGAACTGTCATATGACCCAGCAATCCCACTGCTGGGCATACACACCAAGGAAGCCAGAATTGAAAGAGACACGTGTACCCCAATGTTCATCACAGCACTGTTTACAATAGACAGGACATGGAAACAACCTAGATGTCCATCGGCAGATGAATGGATAAGAAAGCTGTGGTACATATACACAATTACTCAGCCATTGAAAAGAATGCATTTGAATCAGTTCTAATGAGGTGGATGAAACTGGAGCCTATTATACAGAGTGAAGTAAGTCAGAAAGAAAAACACCAATATAGTATACTAACGCATATATATGGAATTTAGAAAGATGGTAACGATGACCCTATATGAGAGACAGCAAAAGAGACACAGATGTATAGAACAGTCTTTTGGACTCTGTGGGAGAAGGCGAGGGTGGGATGATTTGAGAGACTAGCATTGAAACATGTATATTATCATATGTGAAACAGATCGCCAGTCCAGGTTCGATGCATGAGACAGGGTGCTCGGGGCTGGTGCACTGGGATGACCCAGAGGGATGAGATAGGGAGGGACGTGGGAGGGGCGTTCAGGAAGCTGAACACATGTACACCCATGGCTAATTCATGTCAGTGTATGGCAAAACACACTACAATATTGTAATTAGCCTCCAATTAAAGTAAATAAATTTAAAAAAGAATTTGGCAATAAGCCCCCTCAAGAAGTTAATTTCTTATTATTATTCTGTAATGTTGAAAATTAAAATGAAGGAATTTGAAGGGAAAAAAAGATCTTACTATGCAACCTACATTAAAATCAGCCATGAAATCCAGTGCATGCCTTATTGTTGCAGCAATTAGAAATTGGAATATCCGCTGGAAAAAAATTCAGAAGTGGAAACTCTGTGCGGGTACAGGTGACTTCTAGGAGAAACAAGTGTGAACTTTTCAATTTCAAAAGTGTGAACTTTTCAAATCACACTTTGAAAAGAGTGACTTCAGAAAATGCCTTAATGTCTATGTTGCTAATAGTTGCTGCTTCAAAACATCAGTTTTTCTTCCTATGAATCAGAAATGCATTACCAAGCTGGATTTAGAAAAGGCCAAGGAACCAGAAATCAAATTGCCAACATCTGTTGGATCATCGAAAAAGTAAGAGAGATCCAGAAAAATATTTACTTCTGCTTTATTGAGTATGCCAAAGCCTTTGATTGTGTGGATCACAGCAGACAGTGGAGAATTCTTCAAGAGATGGAAATACCAGACCCCCTTGTCTGCCTCCTGAGAAATCTGTATGCAGGTGAAGAAGCAACAGATAGAAATGGATGTGGAACAACAGACAGATTCCAAATCGGGAAAGGAGTATATCAAGGCTGTGTATTGTCACCCTGCTTATTTAACTTATATGCAGAGTACATCATGCAAAATGCTGGACTAGGTGAAGCACAAGCTGGAATCAAGACTGCTGGGAGAAATATCAATGAGCTCAGATATGCAGATGACACCACCCTTATGGCAGAAAATGAAAAGGAAGTAAGAGCCTCTTGATGAAAGTGAAAGAGGAGACTGAAAAGGTTGGCTTGAAACTCAACATTCAGAAAATGAAGATCATGGCATCTGGTCCCATCACTTCATGGCAAATAGATGGGGAAACAGTGGAAACAGTGTCAGACTTTATTTTTGGGGGCTCCAAAATCACTGCAGATGGTGATTGCAGCCATGAAATTAAAAGATGCTTACTCCTTGGAAGGAAAGTTATGACCAACCTAGATAGCATATTAAAAAGCAGAGACATTACTTTGTCAAACAAAGGTCCATCTAGTCAAGGCTATGGTTTTTCCAGTGGTCATGTATGGATGTGAGAGTTGGACTGTGAAGAAAGCTGAGCACCGAAGAATTCATGCTTTTGAAGTGTGGTGTTGGAGAAAACTCTTGAGAGTCCCTTGGACTGCAAGGAGATCTAACCAGTCCATCCTAAAGGAGACCAGTCTTGGGTGTTCACTGGAAGGACTGATGCTGAAGCTGAAACTCCAGTACTTTGGCCACCTCATGCGAAGAGTTGACTCACTGGAAAAGACCCTGATGCTTGGAGGGATTGGGGGCAGGAGGAGAAGGGGACGACAGAGGATGAGATGGCTGGATGGCATCACCAACTCAATGGATGTGAGTTTGAGTGAACTCCGGGAGTTGGTGATGGACAGGGAGGCCTGCCGTGCTGCGATTCATGGGGTCGCAAAGAGTCGGACACGACTGAGTGACTGAACTGAACTGAACTGAAACTATGGTAGAGGTAATGAAGATAATGGTGACCTCCTTCAAAAGATCCCATGCATGAACTGCTACACCCAGTGCCCTCAACCCTGCAGCAGGCTACCACCAACCCACACCTCTGCTGAAGACTACTGGATACCCCCAGACAAGTCTGGGTCGGTCTCTTGTGGGGTCACTGCTCCTTTTTCCTGGGTCATGGTGCACACGATATTCTGTTTGTGTCCTCCAAGAGTCTATTTCCTAGTCCTGTGTAAGTTCTGGCAGCTCTATGGTGGGATTAATGGTGACCTCCTCCAAGATGGTTTATGCCATACCCAAGTCTGCTGCACCCAGCCATACCCAAGTCTGCTGGACCCAGAGCCCCTGTCCCTATGGCAGTTCACTGCTGACCCCTACCTCCACAGGAGATGCTCAAACACAGTTCTGTCTCAGTCTCTGTGGGGTCTCTGGGTCCTGGTGCACACAAGGTTTGTTTGAGCCCTCTGAGCGTCTCTGGTGGGAATGGGGTTTGATTCTAACCACGAATGCAAAAAAGCAAAATGGCCGTCTGAGGAGGCTTTACAAATAACTGTGAAAAGAAGAGAAGTGAAAGGTAAAGGAGAAAAAGAAAGATATACCCATTTGAATGCAGAGTTCCAAAGAATAGCAAGGAGAGATAAGAAAGCCTTCCTCAGCGATCAATGCAAAGAAATAGAGGAAAACAATAGAATGGGAAAGACTCTTCAAGAAAATTAGAGATACCAAGGGAACATTTCCTGCAAAGATGCACACAATAAAGGACAGAAATGGTATGGACCTAACAGAAGCAGAAGATATTAAGTAGAGGTGGCAAGAATCCTGAGAACTATATAAAAAAGATCTACACGACCCAGATAATCATGATGGTGTGATCACTCACCTAGAGCTAGACATCCTGGAATGTGAAGTCAAGTGGGCCTTAGGAAGCATCACTATGAACAAAGCTAGTGGAGGTGATGGAATTCCAGTTGAGCTATTTCAAATCCTAAAAGATGATGCCATAAAAGTACTGCACTCAATATGCCAGCAAATTTGGAAAACTCACCAGTGACTACGGGACTGGAAAAGATCAGTTTTCATTCCAATCCCAAAGAAAGGCAATGCCAAAGAATGCTCAAACTACCACACAATTGCACTCATCTCACACTCTAGTAAAATAACTCTCAAAATTCTCCAAGTCAGGCTTTAACAGTACTTGAACGGTGAACTTCCAGATGTTCAAGCTGGTTTTAGAAAAGGCAGAGGTCAAATTGCCAACATCTGCTGGATCATCGAAAATGCAGGAATTTCAGAAAAACATCTACTTCTGCTTTATTGACTATGCCAAAGCATTTGACTGTGTGGACCACATAAAACTGTGGAAAATTCTTCAGGAGATTGGAATACCAGACCAACTGACCTGCTTGTTGAGAAATCTGTATACAGGTCAGGAGGCAACAGTTAGAATTGGACATGGAACAACAGACTGGTTCCAAATCTCGAAAGTCGTATGTCAAGGCTGTATATTGTCACCCTGCTTATTTAACTTCTATGCAGAGTACATCATGAGATATGCTGGGCTGGATGAAGCACAAGCTGAAATCAAGATTGCCAGGAGAAATATCAATAACCTCAGATATGCAGATGACATCACCCTTCTGGCAGAAAGCGAAGAACTAAAGAGCCTCTTGATGAAAGTGAAAGAGGAGGGTGAAAAAGTTGGCCTAAAACTCAACATTCAGAAAACGAAGATCATGGCATCTGGTCCCATCACTTCATGGCAAATAGATGGGGGAACAGTGACAGACTTTATTTTTTGGGGCTCCAAAATCACTGCAGATGGTGACTGCAGCCATGAAATTAAAAGATGTTTTCTCCTTGGAAGAAAAGTTATGAACAACCTAGCCAGCATATTAAAAAGCAAAGACATTATTTTACCAACAAAGGTCCATCTAGTCAAGGGTATGGTTTTTCAAGTAGTCATGTATGGATGTGAGAGTTGGACTATAAAGAAAGCTGAGCACTGAAGAATTGATACTTTTGAACTGTGGTGTTGGAGAAGACTCTTGAGAGTCCCTTGGACTGCAAGGAGATCCAACCAATCCATCCTAAAGGAAATCAGTCCTGAATATTCATTGGAAGGACTGATTCTGAATCTGAAACTCCAATACTTTGGCCACCTGATGCAAAGAACTGACTCATTAGAAAAGATCCTGATGCTGGGAACGAATGAAGGCGGGAGGAGAAGGGGACGATAGAGGATGAGATGGTTGGATGGCATCACTGACTCAGTGGACTTGAGTTTGAGTAAACTCCGGGAGTTGGTGATGGACAGGGAGGCCTGGAGGGCTGAAGTCTGTGGGGTCAGAAAGGGTCAGACACGACTGAGCAACTGAACTGAGCTGAACTGAAGTGATCATAACCTCCCAGAGCCCAGTCCCTGTTCCTCTCCCCACCTCAAAGTTATAAGCAGAAATGTTTAAAGAGTCACTCACCATCTACATGGAGCTGGGCTATCATATGCCCAAGTACTTAAGATGACTTTGTCTGCTGTAAGATGGCAGTTCAAGTTTCTCCGGGCCCCGCTGGCCAATGGGTAAACATAAGGTCCCAAAAGCAGTAAAAGGGCTTCCCACGTAGCTCAGTGGTAAAGAATCTGCCTGCCAACGCAGGAAACTCGGGTTTGATCCCTGAGTTGGAAGATCCCCTGGAGGAGGGCGTGGCAACCCACTCTAGTATTCTTGCCTGGAGAATCCCATGGACAGAGGAGTCTGGTGGACTGCAGTCCATGGGGTTGCAAAGAGCCAGACATGACTGAGCCACTGAGCACAAGCAGTAAAAACTCACTGTCACTGATGCCTGTGCCTACCTGTGTGTTACAAAACTTCAATCCTTTGAAGGTTTCCTCCTCTAATTTGTGGAAGAGCCTGGCAGTTTTCCCATATTCTGATAGTCCTCTCCTGTTCTTCCATTCCTACTCTACATCGTGGACGTCCGCTGCCCACATGGTCGTGCCAGAGCCCAACCCTACCTGCTGGAGGGAGCCTCTGGCTAACGAGAATATGGAGGCTCCTGCAGGGTTGGGGTGTGGCTCATCATAAGCCACGTCCACAGATCTCTTCAAAACCATTATCTTCCAGGTGAATAAATCTTAGGGACTGTCTCCAAACTTCCAGTTCTGGGGCCCAAATGGAGAGCAAATGTCACCTTGGCCTGGTCCTCTACCTTTCTGCCATCCTCTCCCCCACCACCTGGTCCCTGTCTCTGCCCCTCAGGGACCAACAGTATGTAGAACCTTCTCCTGAAGATCATTTCTTCCATGAAAGTATAGGGTTGGCCTGACACTGAATGGCTATGCCTCAGACAGTTTCTAAACATTTCTGTATCCCACTTTGAGATCACCTGAGATCCCACGACACTGGACTAGTTCCTCACATCAGATATAGGTTGCCTTCCCCTCACTCTTTCTAATAAGCTTGAGGCATTCTCAACCTTATTCTCCAACCAGAATATTACAGGTAAAATAACTGGGCCTACCTCAGAGCTATAGAGAAATTTTTTTCTTCTGGACATATGTTTCCTTCCTTTACACCTGGTCTGAAAGCTCTGCAAATTTCAAACAGATGGGAGGGGTAAGCAATCAGTTCAATCCTTTGTGATTTAATGGGGGATTTATAGGAAAATAGACATTGTATTGTAGCAGGTTGAAATGGCCATTGGAGGAGGAGACGACTTTGAGTACCTCTTTCTCTCCCTCTAACAAACTAGGTAGTTCTAGACAGGCCTCATTACCTCTCAGAGCTTCTGTTTCCTCTTCTCCAAAATGGGGTTAATCATCACCATCCTGCTAACCTCACAGCATCATGTGACAAATGTTGTGAAAGTGTTTGGAAAAATCAAATTATTACCCTTACACCTAGGCTCAGCCCTGAGGAGGTTGGGGTAGGTTGAGGTAGGATAGGGCTAGTTGGGACATAATCAGCATCTAGTCTCTTTGGAGATGCTGTCTAAACTGTGGGGAAAGATCTAAAAGTAAATCCTTGGCTGAAGACTGGCATAAGACACACATTAATAGTGACATCTGTGGAGCACTTATCAGGGGTCCAAATTCTGGACTACCTGCTTTATCTGTATTATCCTATGTCATCTTCAAAACAACCATGTGAAGTGGGTGCTCTCATTAGTCCTATTTTATTTTATTCTTTTACCAAGAAGCTCTGGCACAAAGAGGTTGAGTAAGTGGCCCCAGGCTAAAAAGGAGCAGAGCTGGGATTTGAACACATGGAGTCTGACCACAGAACCCCACATGCAACCACTCCACTATATGGGCACAGCTTCATTATTTAGAGCCAAATGGTCACTGTGAAGGCTTACCCTGTCACCCGGGACAATTTTGCCACCCAACAGTAGCCAACATTTGAAGGTCATAAAGTCTGAGGCCTGAGCAACAGTGGCCCTTCCCCATCTTAGACCCAGATGTGAATTCTCCTGGGGTATTTGAGAAAAGTCTTTCATATTCAAGGAAAAGAATCAATCATTGAGGGATGGTACTGAACTCAGGAGGTTCTGCCCAGGGGCTAGCTATAGCCCCAAAGTAGAACAGCCTCTGTTCTGGGCTCTGGTCACAGAAGGAAGGTAAGATTCTCCCCTGGGCATCACCCCATAGAGGAAAAAAAATGTATTTTGGACCCCAGCATATATGGAAGGGTATAGGACTCTGAAAGTGAAGGAATTTTTGTGGTTACAGCAGGAGCTGTTTCTTTTTTCTCAGCACTTATTTCCACCTCTTTGCCACTCCTCTCTTAAGAAAGGGTGTGGGGTGGGGGGAAATGGATAAGGAAGGAAGATGATCAACCATTTGGATAGTCTATGTCCTTGTCTTCCAATGTCATCCTCTTCTGCCCTCTCCCACCACACCTTGGAAAGTGATCCTATTAATGGTTCTAACATTGGGATGAGTGTACACATTAAAAGGCATCATTTAGTCCACCTTTCAACCCCCTTCCTTAATGAGTGAAGGAGGTCAATTGTATGGTAATGGATGGTAACTAGACCTTTGGTGGTAATCTCCTTGTAGTGCATACAGATGTTGATTTATAATGTTATATAACTGAAACCTGTAATGTTGTACACCTTAAACTTATATAATGTTATATATCATTTTTATCTCAATTTTTAAAAGGGTATATATGAATCAGAGTATATTTAAAGTAATCTAGAGGCATTGTTGATAAAAAAGTATTCACATTAAAAAAAGGCACCAGATACTTCTGGTTTAAGCATCTTAATAGAGATAATTTGAGTGGCTTCTCCCATTGTAAACTCAAAGAAATGCTGAATAAAGTGTTGGGGGCGGGAACTCACAGCTGGGCCTGAAATAAAGAAAGGGAAATCTCCAGGAGCAAATAGCAAGGAGGGATCTTAATGGCAGACCCCTTAACTTTTGAGCCCTCCAGGGGGAGGTGATGGACCTAGAAGAGATATAGACTAGCTGACAATAGAATATTTATACAGCGCTTGAACTTCTAATTCTATACACTGCTCAACTATCACTCAAGAGTCAGTATGAAATGTAGACATTTTCCAACAAAGACTGAGTCAATTCACCATTCATATGAAAAGACTGAGTCAATTTACCATTCACCAAGACCCTTAAAGCTGGGCTGGTCTTGGGAAAGCTGGCAAGATTTAAAAAGAAAACAAATCCTACCCTTTGACAACCTTTGCTGAGAATTTTACTGATCTAAGCATTGATGTATAAATGGGTGCTAGAAAGACTAACCATGGCTTTCTTACAATATCCTCTAATATCTTTTAAAAATTTATGTATTTTTTGGTCTGAGCTTTATTGAGTTATAATTCACATACCATATAATTCACCCATTTAAAGTGTACGATTCAATTTTTTTTCAGTATATACACACACACAGTTGTGCAACCATAACCACAATCTAATTTTATTTTTTACCACAATCTAGTTTAAGAACATTCTCATCACCTCAAAAAAAAAAAAAACAAAAACAAAAAAAACCTCTGTACCCATTAAACAGTTACTCCTCATTTTCCCTGTCCCCCAGCTCCTGGAAACCACTAATCTGCTTTCTGTCTATAGCTTTACCTATTGCATGTGCCCTTTTGCTTCTGGCTTCTTTCACTTAGAATAATGTTTTCAGGATTCATCCATGTTGTCACATGTGTTAGTACTTATTTCTTTTTCTAGCTGAATAATATGCCATTGTATGGATACACAACATTTTGCTTATACGTTCTTCAGTTGGTGTACAGTTTCCACCTTTTGGCTATTATGAATACTGCTGCTATGAACAGTCTTGTACAAGTTTTGTGTGAATATACATTTTCATTTCTGTTGGGTACATACATAGGATTAAAATTACTGGAGCATATAATTCTATGTTTAAACATGTGAGGAAAGCCAAACTATTTTCCAAAGTGGCTGCACCATTTTACATCCCCGTTAGCAGTATATGAGGAATCCAAGTTCTCCACATCCTCACCAACATTTGTTATTGTCTGTTTTGATTATGGCCATTCTAGTAGGTATCTCATTGTGGTTTTGAATTGTATTTCCCTGATGGCTAAAGATATTGAGTTTCCCTCTAACATATTTTTATTACAAACTCAACTATCTTACAACATATTACTGTAAGTATTGTTAGAGACTTCACTTTTCAAGAGTATTCTGGGAGAAGCTACTGCTCCCCTTGCTCTCCAGTCCACCCTAACTATGCTACTGCCCTATACCTTTTCAGGATTTGGGGGCTGGGCTGGGATTAGAAAGGCAAATTCTCATGGTCCTTCCAAGATCCATAATAGCTTTCTTTCAACTGCTGCCTTCCATAACAAAGATTATTTCAGAACAAAGATGAATATGGGCTTGTATTTTGGGGTTTTCTGGAGGCCCAGAAGCCATGACTCAAAAGAAAATTCCTAGAGAAATATGGCCTCTTTCCTGTGAATTCTTCCTCCTTCAACCCCAAACTAAAATAATCCAAACAGATAATTCATCATTGTGGTCATTCATTGGGCTAAGACTCTCTTATTCTGATACAACTCAGAGTTTCTCCATAACCAAGTTACTATCCTTTACCCTGATAAAAAGAAAAGGAGAGAGGGAGAGAGAGAGAAAGAGACAGAGAATAAAACAAAATGAAAATCTGAATTGCAAGTCCAGCTATGCAAGTCCGTCAAGTTGTGTGACCGTGGGCAAGTCACTTGATCATTCTGGGCCTCAGTAACCTCATCTTTGTGATTGTTCAATTCTCATTAGGGAATCAGACAAGATGATAACTCCCCTTCTGTTTGGATGTGCTCTGGAAGTAGGAAGATGTCTCAGTGGTCTGGGGAGAGGACTACTGGGGCAGAAGCCCAATCTGAGCCATTGCTAGAGGGCAGCATTGTATCAGCAATTATTCTAATGACACTGGCTGAGGTGTGGTCGCCTCAGAATTCTTTAATCCAAAAATGTAGTCTTTTACTTTCCCAGAAATGGCATTCTTACAAAAGGAAGCAAATTTCTGGAAATCCGCAGAGAGAGAAGAATATTAGAGAGGAAAGTCTTGCTTTCTGCAAGTTTTATTGTTAAAACAAAATAAGATTGAAAAGGAAGATTGTGAATTTTAACTTTAAATTAAACCTGTTTATTTTTGGTCTTATTTGAATACAATTGCACAAATATCTTTTCCTCTTTGAAGACTCCACCAGCACTACAAGGAAAGTATTCAGATTTATTTTAAACTTCCAATGGTTTGATTCATGGATTCAGTGACAGAATTTCTTAGTAGGACATCTTACTATGGCATCTCTTCCTTCCTTGGCTGATATTTATGACAACCCCCAAAAGGAATACTTAGGAAATGGATTTGTTATAAAGAATCATCCACAATTTCTCCACTAAATCTTTTGATGACTTGCTACATTTTACAATGGCTAAGTTTCTGAATGTCTAGGTGACATTCCCAAATCACCTGTCTGAGGCAAAAAAACTATATGGCTGCAATAACTGTTCAAACCATGTTTTTTCTAGCTGTGTATCCTTCAGTTAGTGTAGCTTCCTCAGTTCTCCTTTGAGTTATGTGAAGTGAAAGTCACTCAGTTGTGTCTGACTCTTTGTGACCCCATGAACTATACAGTCCATGGAATTCTCCAGGCCAGAATACTGGAGTGAGTAGCCTTTCCCTTCCCAGGGGATCTTCCCAACCCAGGGATCCCACACTGCAAATGGATTCTTTGCCACCTGAGCCACAAGGGAAGCCCCCATGAGATCATGTTCCTCCCCTAACCTCAATATGCACACACATTTGTCTAGGAGCATCAGGGATTGTCTCATGTGTGACATGCCCATAAAGATAGCTCTCATTATTCATTAAGGGAAAGAAGAAAATGGACATATTGCAATTCTATAGCAGTGGTGGTAGATACATTTCCATGTACATGGTTACTCCAATTATTTGATAGTAACTGCTTAGAGCATTGTTGAGAAAGATTACTTTTTTTTTAGATACCACCTTTTTTATTGACATGATTCATAATTGTCAGAATCATTTGGCTTATACATCATTTTATCAGTTGGTTCTATGCTTGAGGTGCTGCTTTAGTTCATTAGTTTCTTTTTTTAAGTTATTTATTTTTAATTGGAGCTTTACAATATTGTGTTGGTTTCTGCCATATATCAGCATGAATCAGCCATAGGTATACATATGTCCTCTCCCTCTTGACCCTCCTTCCCACCTACATTTGGAATCCATAAGAAAGAGGGAAAATGAGCAATTCATTAGTAATGTCTGCTAAGAGAAGGGGTGAGGGCATATAAATTGAGAAAATCACCATCCTTAAGGTAATTCAAGCAAATGACTCTGCTTTATTCTTAATAGTGAGAGAAATAATATTTTTAATAGCAAAGTATTATATTATTGGGCTTTTCTGGTGGCTCAGATGGTACAGAATCTGCCTGCAATGCAGGAGATCCAGGTTTGATCCCTGGGTCGTGGATCCCCTGAAGAAGGGAATGGCTACTCACTGCAGTATTCTTGACTGGAAAATCCCATGGACAGAGCATATTATTGAAAGGTAACTGGGATATCTCAAAAAACATCCAGGCTACGGCTTGTCCTGGTTGAGAGGGTATAACTGACCCTCAAGAACCCTTAAAATCAGGGACTTGAATGCCACCAGTATTCTTGGTTTTTCTCTTTGCTTTTCATGTCTGGATCTCTCTGCATATTGACTTACTTCTTTCTTCGCTATAGGCTATCTTTTTCCACATAGTGGATGATCTAGGCCTCTAGAGTTATTCTGTCCAGTTTGGCAGCTACCCATCACATGTGGCTATTGAGCACTCAAAGTGTTCAGTTCAGCTCAGTTCAGTCACTCAGTCATGTCCGACTCCTTGTGACTGCATGAACCGCAGCATGTCAGGGCTCCCTGTCCATCACCAACTGCTGGAATCTACCCAAACCCATGTCTACTGAGTTGGTGATGCCATCCAACCATCCCATCCTCTGTTGTCCCCTTCTCCTCCTGCCCTCAATCTTTCCCAGCATTAGGGTCCTTTCAAATGAGTCAGCCCTTTGCATCAGGTGGCCAAAGTATTGGAGTTTCAGCTTCAACATCAGTTCTTCCAATGAACACCCAGGACTGATCTCCTTTAGGATGGACTGCTTGGATCTCCTTGCAGTCCAAGGGACTCTCAAGAGTCTTCTCCAACACCACAGTTCAGAAGCATCAATTCTTCGGGGCTCAGCTTTCTTTCTAGTGTGGCTAGTCTAAATTGGGATGTGATGGTTTGTAAGTGTAAAACACACAACTCGATTTTGAACACAGAGTACTAGGGGAAAAAAGAATGTAAAATATCCTATTAATTAAAAAAACATAGATTTCATGTTTAAATGATAACATATTAGATTTATTGTGTTCAATACAATATGTTATTAAAATTAATTCCACCTGTTTCCTCTCTTAATGTGGCAATTAGAACATTGAAAATTACATACTTGGCTCACACCATCTTTTTGTTGGACAGCTCTGCTTTACAGCATTACAACTTATATAGCTACTTGGGGAGTGATTGAATTCTTTGAACAAAGCACAAAAAATGAGATAAAGGGTACTTACTGGTGTGGACCAGAGGTCCACCCCTAGAGCATTCCTGTGTGGACTGCGGGGGAGTCACATGAGAACACAGCAGCTCCAGATGGGACACAAATTTGGGGTATCCTGAGAGACAATTCTCAGAAGCACAGAGGGGGCTACTGGATTAAGGAAGGAGCAGGTATCTTCCAATCTGTATATGTGGTTCATATTCAGAAGTTCTAAAATTATGGCTTTTGAACCATCCTCTCCTTCTGAATGATCCTTTCCCAATATTTCCATATTATAGTCAACCACTCCGAATCCACTCTTTTTTCTTACTTTTTAGGAAAATGATTTATTCTTTGTTTTCACATGTACTCCAATGTTTGTGGGGGGAGGCACAAATGACAGTTTAGTTTATTCAATCAGACAGATATTTTAAAAGCAAGCAATTCAATGCTAACTGGCTAATTGCAATATAATTAACTGACTGTTTTAAACTCTAAAACCAATTATTTGATTTGTCACCAATTTCTTCTCTCCTCAGAAGTAGTGATATACTTTGGTCATACTCAGGAAAAAAAAAAAAACAAAAACACACATTGTGAGACTCCTTTAACATGCAAAGTATGATTTTAGGGATTGGACTAAACTGCAAAAAAACAGTGGAGCAGGACCTCCTTTAGAACTGCCTTTGTTTCAAGGACACATCCAACAAGAACTCTTCTTTCTTTGAAGGTAGATTTTATTTTGGAAATGGCCAGAAATCACTGAAGGTCAAGTGTAGTGACTAAGATGTATGTTTAAGCTGGGTAATACTAAGTCTGTTTTAAAAAGATGCATGGATGTAAAGCAATGACAGTAGTTTTATTGTATCCCCAAGAGAGGATTTAGAAGTGTTTATTGCAGTAGTATCCATTGTTAGGCTAAGTGGGTAGTCTCCAGCACTGACTGACCCCATGTACCATGTTCATTGGCATGTGGAGGCATTCAAGTGTTGCTTTGGGATGTACATTAAAAAACAGTCTGACTACTGGGTGGTCCAAACTCTAAAATAACACTTTATATTTTAAAAAACCTTTTCTTATAAAAGTTGCTTCTTTTGAATGTAGCTAAAAACCTTATAGATGGGGTAGATATGATTCCCAACTTAGAGGTGTGGAAACTGAGACCCAGAGATGCCAAATGACCTAGTTTTGATGACAGAACTGCCCAGGGGCAGAGTCTGGCTGTGATTAGACCATTTGGCTCTTAGCCTCATCTTCTTTTCTGTCTTCTTGACATCTCCATTTCTATACATGTACATTGTGATAATGGTAATAATTATAATGATAAAACTGAGGCACACAGAAGTGAAGTGATTTGTCCAAAGTCACAGGTGGTAGTGTTAAAGCTTAGATTTGGATGCAGTAAATTCTCTTGTGGCTCAGATGGTAAAGAATATGCCTGCAATGCAGGAGACCCAGGTTTGATCCCTGGATCAGGAAGATCCCCTGAAGAAGGGAATGGCAACCCATTCTAGTCTTCTTACCTGGAGAATTCCCATGGAGAGAGGAGACTGGCGAGCTACAGTCCATGGGTTGCAAACTGTTGGACACAACTGAGAGACTTTCACTTTCACTTTGAACCACTGTTTCAGTCTGCTTACTGATTTAGTCTTTTCCCTAAGCAGCTCTTCCCACTTCTTTCACAGTCAAATCTTCCTAACCCCTGCCTGTCTAGTAACCCTTGCCAACATACCAAAATCCTCTATATACACCTCTTGCTCCCACCATTCTACTGACACCACTCACTTGCATGACTTTAGGTAACAAATCCAGTGGCATGCACATATACGTAGTGTCATTTTAGAGATGGGGCATCAGACCCTGCATAGGGGAGCTAAAGCCACTGCAGCAAATGAACCTGAAAATTTCAGTAGCTTAACACAGTAGAATTTTATTTCTGACTCATGTGACAGCCCAGGGCGGGTATTCTTGGTTAGTCAGTAGCTTTCTTCCATGAGATGTTTCAGGAACCCTGGCTCTTTCCATATTGCGCCTTGGCTATCTCTAGAGTCTCAGATTCCATTCCTTTGGTGAAAATTAGTAATGTGGCCTCATCCAGATGCAAGAGGGGCAGGAAAATATGGTTCCTTACTGGTGGTTCCCTGGAACCATTGTACTCTAAGCAAAGGTGAATACAAATTTTAGTGGGCCACAAGCCTTCCCTGGGCTTCCCTTGTAGCTCAGTTGGTAAAGGATCTGCCTGCAGTACAGGAGACCCGGGTTTGATTCCTGTGTTGGGAAGATCCCCTGGAGAAGGAAATGGCAACCCACTCCAGTATTCTTGCCTGGAAAATCTCATGGACAGAGGAGCCTGGTGTCCTGCAGTCCATGGGGTCGCAAAGAGTTGGGCATGACTGAGCGACTAACACTTACTTACTTAGCCTTCCCTGCTTCCCTAATAGCTCAGTCAGTAAAGAATCTGCCTGCAGTGCAGGAGACTGGCGCTTGATTTCTAGGTTGGGAAGATTCCCTGGAGAAGGAAATAGTAACCCACTACAGTATGCTCACCTGGAGAATCCCATGGACAGAGGAGCTTGGCGGGCTACAGTCACAAGAGTCAGACACGACTTTGCAACTAAACCACCACCAGCTTTCCATATAACATATGCCCAGAAATGTTGCAAAGTCAACATTGTAAATGGTGGAAAAGGGATTTGAAACCAGATCTATCTGAATCCAATCAGGCCTCTAAATTACTATATTTTTGCCTTTTATGAAAAAGTTATTTTCTTCTTTCAAAAATAAAAACTCAGCTCATCAATCTTATGAGGCACTCAATCAGGCGCTGCAAGATAGAAGTATCAGGAAATCTGATGGTAATGCCATGCTTCGAACTTTAGTTTTGTATATGTGGTTCATATTCACAAATTCTAAAATGATGGCTTTTGATCCCCATCCTCTCCTTCTGAATGATCCTTTCCCAATATTTCCATATTATAGTCAACTACCCTGAAAGAAAGTGAAGTCTCTCAGTCGTGTCTGACTCTTTGCTATCCTGTGGACTGTAGCCCACCAGGCTCCTCTGTCCATGGGATTTTCCAGGCAAGAATACTGGAGTGGGTTGCCATTTCCTTCTCTAGGGGATCTTCCCAACCCAGGGATCAAACCCAGGTCTCCCACATTACAGGCAGATGCTTTAATCTCTGAGCCACCAGGGTAGCCTTTCCCTTCTCCAGGGGATCTTCCCAACCTAGGGATCGAACCCAGGTCTCCCTCATTGCAAATGGATTCTTTACCAGCTGAGCCACAAGGGAAGCCCAACTACTCTGAATCCACTATTTTTTCTTACTTTTTAGGAAAATTATTTACTCTTTGTTTTCACATGTATTCCAACAAGTTTGTGGGGGGAAGCACAAATGACAGTTTAATTTACTCAGATAGATGTTTTAAAAGCAAGCAATTCAATGCTAACTGGATAATTGCAAAATAATTAACTGACTGTTTTAAACTCTAAAACCAATTATTTGACCTGTCACAACTTCCTCTCTCCTCAGTAGTACTTTGGGACTCTAGATCCAACTGTAGATGGAGCAAAAAGAAGTATTTGCATTTCTATGTATCCATGTCCTTCCTCTACTTATTCAAGACTCCTTTCCCAGAATCTTGGACTTAAAAAAATCCCTGGATACCTTGAAATAATTGAGATATGTGATCTTTGTTAAGAACCCTTGAATCTACTAGTAACAGTTGAAGAAAATATATAGGCTTTAACAAGGGATGGGGCCCAAGTGTGAGCAAAATCAAGATCTCAATTCCCCTCATGGCCTTCATTTAGGTGTTTATCTTTCCTCTGGAGAGATTGTTCATTGATGAGTGATACTGGGAAGGGCCTAAAGATCAACCTTGTATAGCAAAAGGTCCCATTCTGAGTTTAAACTATGACCATGACTAGAATTCAGACATACCATTGTATGTAAGTCTACGTGTATGAGGGACTGGGAAATTTCCTGAGAAAGGATTCATCCCAACTGGAGAAGGTCCAGTTGTCTATCCTTAGTGTGTTATAGGAGAGCTGATATGAAGAGCACTGTGATATCTGTTATTTGGCTGTGTCCCTAACTCAGCATCCCTTTAACAGAGTGTAAATAAAATGAGAAAATCATTCCCTTCTCTTCACCACAGAATTTCATTCAGCTTTGATGATCTGAGGACTCCAAGTGGCAATCCTGGTGCAAACAGAACAGTGCCTGGCAGAGTCAACAGTGACAGCAGTTGCAGAAGTACCCAGTAAAAGCCTGTTATGGAAGCAATGGAGTCAAATCTCAGACTGGCAAAGTGAGCTGTCAATGTCAAAAGGAATCCCCTATTTTGCTGACTGTGGTCCCTAATCCCTGTAGAGGTTTTCCCCGAGAGCTCTGGAGAATAGCTCACAGGCATGCACAAAATTACAGTCAGAAACCATTTGGTGTCTGCAATTTTTTTCCCCTTAGCATTGCAGTAAGCTTTTGCAGACACTGCCCCAACCCCAAGTCTTGAAATGAGCACACAATTAACAACCCTGACAGAAGCAGAGGTCATTCACTGTCATTTGAATTATCATTAGGGTCTAACCCCATTAAAATGGCTATATTCTCATGATCGAAAGAGTGTGGCCATATGAACCATGTGGGAAAACCACATTCTTTAAGCTAGAAAGATAAATGTGAGATGAAAATTGACCCAGGTAGAAATGGCTTTGCAAGGACTTGGAACTGCAGTCCTCAAGTGGAGTCCAGTGGGGATGGCTTAATCCACAAAGAAACAAACAGAAACCAACAAAAAACTGCTTCATGTTATTAGATTTCAGGAATTTTGTGGTATAGCATTCAACTTCTTGATATAGTAAACCTCAGGACACTATAGAACATCCAGTAGTATCTTCACTTTGGACACCAGTAGAAGAAGGTGTCAGGTGCATCCCTGAATGCAATTCTCTGATGAGGCCCAGTAGGCATGAGCCTTTTTTTTTTTTTTTGCTGCAGCTATGTCTCTCACTTGGCCTTAACTCTGAGGATTCTACTTCTGCTTAACTCTGGATACCCAACTTCTACATTTCTCTCTTTACTCAAACTGTGTCACAGCAAAAGTTTGAGCTTGATAGGAGAGTGATCTTTTTTTTTTTTTTAAATTGGGGCACAGATAACTCAAGACAGAGAAGTGTAGAAAACTTGAGAATATGCACATTCAAAAACATTATCAGTTATCCATCCATCCATTCATTCATTGAGCATTTATTGTGAGTGACCAGTGTGTATGAGGCTCTGTCCAAAGTGCTCATTGACAACATATGTAGCCAAGTGAGTACCTGAACATAAATGTGTGACAGGTCTTTCTTCAGATACTCCAAAGACAGACAAAAAAGGATTTGGGTATTTTCCTTTTGGTATATATTTCTCTTCCTCCACCTAACCCCTCCACCTTCCATGCAGAATTATTATAGATGATCCAGGAGAGACTCAGTTCTGGTAGGCACATGAATGGCTCCTCAAAGCTGTCTGTATCCTACCCTCTGGAAACTGTGAATATGTTAAGTTACATGACAAAGGAGTATTAAGATCACAAATGGAATTGTTTGCTACTTAGCTGCCTTGAAATAAGATTTATATGGATCATCTGGGTATGAAAATGTATATTTTCAAAAATAACCACAAGGATATTTATATAAGGAGGAGTCAGAAGAGAGAGAACCAGAGTGATGTAGTGTGAGAAGGACTTGGTCCAATGTTGCTGGCCCTGAAGATGGAGAACAGGGGCCACAAGCCAGAGAATACAGGGAACCTCAGAAACTGGATTGGCAAGGAAGCAGATGAGCCCTGGAGCCTCCAGAAGGAATGTAGTTCTGCCAATCCCTTGATTTTAGCCCAGTGAGACCCATGATGGACTTTTGATCTCCAACACTGCAAGATAACTTTGTGTTATTTTAAATCACTAAGTTGGTGATAATTTCTTACAGCAGCAATAGGAAAACTAATACACTCAGGAATTATCTAAATTAGTAGTTCTCAACCTTGATTACATAATACAATCACTTACAGAGATTTAAAAATCCTAATACTCAGGTCATGCCCCAGACCAATCAGAAATCCTGGGGGTGAGGTTCAGGCATTGATATTTTTTAAAGCTCTGCAGCTGATTTCAACATAGAGCAAGACTGAGAACCACTAATGTAAATAAATTTGTGTATCACTATTTTAACTCTGAAAATCTTACTTGACTGAGAACAATCTCTCTTTACCTAATTCTACCAGTTTGTTTCTCAGCAGGACAAGGAAAAGTCAAAAGAAATGAATCCCAAGGATCCCTGGGCCATGAGGCTAGATGAGAAGAGTGTAACACAATTTCCCAAGCAGCTGGAATAAAAGGTTAAACCATGGGCAGCACCTTGCCTCTAGGTTCTGTTTTGGCAGATCCATTGTCCTCTGAACGGATGGATCAAACCAGTCAACCCTAAAGGAAATCAACCCTGATTTGGAAGGACTGATGCTGAAGCTGAAGCTCTGATACTTTGGCTACTTGATGCGAAAAGCCAACTTATTGGAAAAGACCCTGGTGCTGGGAAAGACTGAGGGCAGGGGTAGAAGGGGGTGACAGAGGATGAGATGGTTGGATGGCATCACCGACTCAATGGACATGAGAGTTTGGGCAAAATCTGGGAGATAGTGAATGACAGGGAAGCCTGGCATGCTGTAGTGCATGGGGTCACAAAGAGTCGGACACGACTTAACGACTGAACAACAACAGCAACAATTCTCCTCTGAACAACTGGATGTGTATTTATTTATAAAATCCTATTTGTATTTTCAGTGGTGGTGGTGGCTTAGTCACTAAGTCGTGTCCAACTCTTGTGACCCCATAAACTGTAGGTCACTAGGCTTCTCTGTCTATGGGATTTCCCAGGTAAGACTACTGCAGTGGGTTACCATTTTGTTCTCCAAGGGATCTTCCCCACAGGGATCAAACCCTGGTCTCCTGCATTGCAGGCAAATTCTTTACTGATTGAGCCACCTTTAGTAAGGCACCTCAAGTCATTGGAAGACAGAAACGTGTTATCAAGAGAGTCTTAAAAGGTGATCTATCAAGACATTCATGTAAGAGAGTAGAGTCAGTTGCATACCTGACCAAATAGAATTGTTACTTCCCAGACAGTAATGTGAGCCAGATCTGTGTTACTGGCACCTGCAAGCTTGGAGTTTGGAGTTCTGAGCCTAGATGATGAAAAGCTGAGAGTTGCTTTCTGAAGAATGAGAACTAAAGAACAGCATGCATATGAAATTAACTATGTCTTTAGCAAAAGTGAATTATATATACCCCAAATCTACTTCCTCCTATAGACTCAGGCAAAATTTCTTGTGGCAGATTGTCCATGACATATAGGTAATGTGAGTTCAGAGA
Source organism: Bos indicus x Bos taurus (assembly GCF_003369695.1). NCBI lineage: Eukaryota > Metazoa > Chordata > Mammalia > Artiodactyla > Bovidae > Bos > Bos indicus x Bos taurus. The sequence continues at coordinate 85,778,975 of NC_040105.1, read as the reverse complement.
GCCACATTAAACCTTTCTGATCACTAGAGACCACACTACTTAATTGCCAATCTTCTGATGAAGACATTGTAACTTTCCAACTGTTTTCTGATCTAGCAAAAGACTGAAGGATTTATACACATTTACAGAGAGGGAAAGATGGAGAATGCAGAAAGCCTACTTTTGTACAAGAAGGTGAGATATGTACATATGACTGCCATGATACCATATTCCCTGATCCAGAGCTAACTCCAAGGGCCTGAGCAGGGAAGAAGGGGGCCAAGACCAGTGGTGTGCTGAAGGTGACTTGTGTCAGTTCATTAGCGGTGATTATGTATATCTCTGCCATCCAGTATCATCATGATGATAGGTCATGATGATAGTATTTTTTTACCACAGAAATTGATAAATGTACAAATCTGTCTCCCACGACAAACTCCCTCCCCTGGAGAGCTGGTTAAACATCTACCAACACACTTGGACTTACAATACAGTGAAAAGGCTGGGCCTGAGAGATATGGTTAAAGAATGCTTTGTGTATATTACCATATATGAAATAGATGACCAGTGCAAGTTTGATGCATGAAGCAGGGCATTCAAAGCTGGTGCTCTAGGACAACCCAGAGGGATGGAGTGGGGGGGGAGGTGGGAAGGGGATTGAGGATGGGGAGACACATGTACACCCATTGCTGATTCATGTCCAAGTATGGCAAAAACAACCACAATATTGTAAAGTATTTGTCCTCCAGTCAAAATTAATTAATTTTTTAAAAAAAAGAATGAGTAATGTTTTGTTTGCAGAAGATAATACTTTGGTGAATTATAACTATGGGAAGAGAGCTCAGATATCTTCTTTATTTCTCTAAAGAGTAAATCAGAATCACTGTGCACATCTGTATGTGTATGTGTGTAGGTTCCACGGAAACTGGATTCAACTCAATATAAAAAAGACAATTTGTCAATGTTCAGTACCATTCAAAGCGAGAAAAATTTGTCTCAGGAGATAGTGAACTTCCCCATCACTAGAAATGAGCAGAGATTTAAAAATCAGTAGGCAGACATAGAGGAATTTCAAGTATTGGACAGTAAACTGGATAAGACTATATGATCACTAATGTTTCTTCCAACTCCAGATATTTTTGATTTTTTGGAAAAGTAATTTATAAATTTTGAAGAACTTAAAGAGGTCTTGCATTGCTAGGAGTTCAAAACCAGTATGAAGGCAAATCATTTGTAAGAGCTCAAAGAACACTTTTCATTCTGCTCATACTATTTCCCTTCTAATTGGCTGAATTTATTCTTCCTCAAGGCAGTAGCTTATGGGAACAGAGCATGAGGGTCTTCAAGACCTCTTTTCTCTACTATAGATGGACATTGTTAAAGAGAGTCATTCCTCTGATCAGTTGCCTAATTGTATCTTAGAAGAAAGTCTGAAAGATATATAAATATAGATACAGATATAGATTATTTTTTGTCAAGTTCCTCTGAAGGTTCAAATGCATTCCCAAAAAATGTGTCCCTAGAGTGAATTAAAAGGAGCATTTTACTCAAGCCAGGAGAAAGCACCTTCACATTAAATCAAGCAGGCATTGGAAACAACCCTACTACAGTGAGAAGAGTAGTTACATGTTTACATTGTTTGAAACTATATTCTATAAAATCATGTTGAATCAAGTTATGAAAAAGTAAGCATAAAAAAATAGGAATTTTAGTATATAAAATGTCATTTTTTTAAAGCAGCTCCTCATGACTCTCTTTAGTCTGTAGTCTATTTTCATTAAGCCAAGCATGACCTTTAAGCCCTGAGGCACGTGCACCAGCACTGGTTTTCATGGTTTGGATAGTTATCAACCTGCTTGGGATGTTCAAGATATTCCCAGGGAGGAAGTCAGCTAAATTTTCAAGTCCCTCTCTTTTTTACCCCAATCCACTCGACTGTTGATAGAATGAAGTGAAAACTCTATGTGTGTGTATAACTAATAATGTGATATACATGGCTGTGAGTGGTATATAAGTGTAATGGGTTTGGTGATACATGGTCCTTGTTTGGAATGACAAATAGTTTAGGATTAAAGCAGCTATAAGAAAGCACTTTTGGATTGTTAGAGTAAGAATGTCTGCAAATCTAATCCCTAGTTCTTAATGGGATTAGATGGGAGAAGGCAATGGCACCCCACTCCAGTACTCTTGCCTGGAAAATCCCATGGACGGAGGAGCCTGGTAGGCTGAAGTCCATGGGGTCGCTAAGAGTAGGACACGACTGAGCGACTTCACTTTCACTTTTCACTTTCATTCATTGGAGAAGGAAATGGCAACCCACTCCAGTGTTCTTGCCTGGAGAATCCCAGGGATGGTGGAGCCTGATGGGCTGCCGTCTATGGGGTTGCACAGAGTCGGACGCGACTGAAGCGACTTAGCAGCAGCAGCAGCAGTTCTTAATGTGACAAGAACACAAGAAAAATATTCAAAATCAACTTTTTCAGAACTCTGGAAATTAACCAGTCTTTCAACAATCCAAGAACTATGTATTCAAGAAAAATGGCTGAATCTCAGTAAGAACCATGAGCTTTATGGTATTTTAACTTGCTCTCTTCCCAGCTCAGTGGTAGCTTTAAAAACTAATAGCTTCACAATTATGGTAGTTGTAAAAACTGAAAGGTTGTTGTTGAATCACGCGAAGACACCGGGATTCTTGGCCCCCGGAGGAGAAGAATTCAATCCGGGGCCAGAGACAAGGCTTGATCGCTCAGAGCTTTTGTGTAATAAAGTTTTATTAAAGTATAAAGGAGATAGAGAAAGCTTCTGACATAGGCATCAGAAGGGGGCAGAAAGAGTACCCGCTTGCTAGTGTTAACAATGAGGTTATATAATCCAAAGAATGTCTGGAGGTTGTAAAGACCTCATCAGACCTACTCCCATAATTTACATTTTAAGATAACACTGTCCTCAGACAAGATACATCCTTGTAAAGACCAGGTCTACTCCCATAATTAACATTTTAAGATAACAGAAGGTTGAATCCAAAGACTGTCCTTAGGCAGGATACATTATTGTTATATAATCCTAAGGAATGTGGAGAAAGAAAAAAAGGTTTGTCCTTTCTTCCTCCTTGAGAATTCCAGACCCCTCTCTCCTTGGGGACCCCTAGACTCCCTATCAACCTGCCTAGGAGCTGACTCTCTCAAAACTGGCAATCTGGCAGCCACTGGAGGAGGCAAAATAGGCTTAAAAGTTCCCCATAAAGCCCTATTTTTAGAGAATTGTAATTATTATTTGAGCTGCCTGGCAGCTTTCTGGAAATTCCCATATGCAGAGCTTGACTTCATTTGACCTGACTCAGGCCTCACTCAATGTGAACAGTCTTTTCCCTCAGGCATTAAAAAAGAATCATTGGTGAAAGAGAGTTCTGGAGGCGGGACAAATGATATGTTTGGTCGGGTGTTTGTGTATGTCTTCATTTATTAGGTGATATTTGTACAGCCACCCAAGTGAAATAATGGTGTTGGTGGTTTAGTCACCATGTTGTGTCCAACTCTTGAGACCTCATGGATTGTAGCCCATCAAGGCTCCTCTGTCCATAGGATTTTCCAGCAAGAATATTGGAGTGAGTTGCCATTTTCTTCTCCAGGAGATCTTCACAACCCAGGGACTGAACCCAGGTCTATGCTGGGGTAATAGCAAGTACAAAGACCCTGAAGTAGGAGCATGCTCGGTTTCTTTCAGGAGTAGAAGATATCTTGATTACAATTTTTCTCCCCTCTGTCTTTACTTACTGGGGCTTCCCTGTTGGCATGGCAACCCACTCCAGTATTTTTGCCTGGAGAACCTCCATGGACAAAGAATCTCCTGGCCGGCTACAGTCCATGGGGTCACAAAGAGGCAGACACAGCTGATTAAGCACAGCACAGCACAGCACTGGGGACTCAAATGGTAAAGAATCTGCCTGCATTGTGGGAGACCTGGGTTTGATCCCTGGGTTGGGAAGATCCCCTGGAGAAGGAAATGGCAATCCACTCCAATATTCTTGCCTGGAGAATTCCATGAACAGAGTCCATGGGGTTGCAAAGAGTCAGACACGACTGAGTGTCTAACACTTTCACTTTCACTTACTTTCATGATTTCAACTGCCATCACTACAGCATCCCTTACCAGGCCCCTGCTATAGTACGGTATCTCCATGTTCCTAAAACACTTATTCCATCAGGTTATTCCTTTGCATAAAAACTTCTATTTGATTCCTATCTACCTGCAGTAAAAATCCAAATTCTACCCCCTAGTATCCAACTACCTCCACCAATCTGATTTTGTGTTATATTCATCTCTTGTTCTATTTCATAAACTTTGATTTCTGTCACTCTTGATTGATTTCAGTTCAGTTTATCACTCTCTCTTGGATGTGATTGTTTTGTCTCCAACTTTTTAAAAATTGTGGTAAAATATACATAGCATATATATATATATATATATATATATATATATACTTTTAACCATACTAACCATTTAAAGTAGTTACTGATAGTAAGAACTTACTTATGCCTCGTTTTGGTCCTCATCTCTTTCCTTACTGCCTTCTTTTGTGCTTTGTTATTTCTTTGTACTGGCACATTTTGATTCTCTTTTCATTTTCTTTTGTTTATATTCAATAGATATACTCTTTGTGGTTATCATAGGGATTACATATCTGTAACCTAAAGTTATAGATATCTATTTTAAATTGTGACCAACTTAATTTTAATCACATATAAAAACTATTCCATTACAGCTCTGTCCTTCTCCACTTTATATTATTGGTGTCAAAATTACATTTTATACATGCCAATTAACATAGATTTATCATTTTTAATGCATTTAAATCTTTAAATCTTACAGAAAATAAGAAGAGTGGAGTTACAAACTAAAATTACAAAAATATTGGTTTTTATATTTGTCCACATGCTTGCCTTTACCAAAGATCTTTATATTTTCATATGATTTCAAATTATTCTTAAGTGTTCTTTCATTTCAATTTGAAGGATTTCCTTTAACATTTCTTGCAGGACAAATCTAATGGTAATGAACTCCCTCAGTTTTTTTTTTTTTTTTTTTAATCTGGGAGTGTCTTAATTTCTCTGCCTTCTTTTTTTTCATCATCTGCAGGGCATGCAGTATCTTAGTTCCCCAACCAGGGATCAAACCCATACCCCCTGCAGTGGAAACTTGAAGTCTTAACCACTGGACTGCCAGGGAAATCCCATGCCTTCTTTTTAGAAGAAGAGTTTTGTTGGGTATGAATGCTCTGCTTGCGTGCTAAGTCTCTTCAGTCGTGTCTGACTGTTTGCAATCCCATGGACTGTAGCCCACCAGACTCCTCTGTCCATGGGATTCTCCAGGCAAGAATACTGGAGTGGATTGCCAGGCCCTCCTCCAGGATCTTCCCGGCCCATGGATTGAACCTGTGTCTCTTACGTCTCCTACATTGGCAGACAGGTTCTTTACCAATGGTGCCACCTGTGAAGCACTGAATAGAAGGCTCAGCTGACAATTTTTTTCCTTTCAATATTTTAAATATGTCATGTTGCTACCTTCTGCCTCCATGGTTTCTGCTGGAAAATCTACCTATACTCTTATTGAGGATCTCTTGTACATAATAAGTCACTTTTTCTTTTGCTGCTTTTAAGATTCTCTCTTTGTCTTTTGACAATTGATTGTAATACATTTTGGGTCTCTTTCAGTTTAATCTTCTTGAAGTTCATTGATCTTGTGTTTGGATATCCATGTCTTTGCAGTCCATGGGGTCGCTGAGGGTTGGACACGACTGAGTGACTTCACTTTCACTTTTCACTTTCATGCATTGGAGAAGGAAATGGCAACCCATGCCAGTGTTCTTGCCTGGAGAATCCCAGGGACGGGGGAGCCTGGTGGGCTGCTGTCTATGGGGTCGCACAGAGTCAGACACGACTGAAGTGACTTAACAGCAGTAGCAGCAGTCTTTGCTCGAATTTAGGAAGTTCTTAGCCATTGTGAAAGTAAAAGTGACAGTCACTCAGTCATGTCTGACTCTTTTGTGACCCCATGGACTGTATAGTCCATGGAATTCTCCAGGTTAGAATACTGGAGTGGGCAGCTATTCCCTTCTCTAGGGGATCTTCCCAACCCAGGGATTGAACCCAGGTCTCCCACATGGGTCTCCCATATTACAGGCAGATTTGTTACCAGCTGAGCTGCCAGAGAAGCCCCAGAATACTGGAGAGGGTAACCTATCCATTCTCCAGGGGATTTTCCTGACCCAGGAATGAACTGGAGTCACCTGCATTGCAGGTGGATTCTTTACCAGCTGAGCTACCAGGGAAGCGCCCACCACCTTTTTTTTTTTGGATTAAATTTTGTATAACACTAATGCCATCCAGCCATCTCATCCTCTGTCATCCCCTTCTCCTCCTGCCCCCAATCCCTCCCAGCATCAGAGTCTTTTCCAGTGTGTCAACTCTTTGCATGAGGTGGTCAAAGTACTGGAGTTTCAGCTTCAGCATCAGTCCTTCCAATGAACACCCAGGACTGATCTCCTTTAGGATGGACTGGTTGGATCTCCTTGCAGTCCAAGGGACTCTCAAGAGTCTTCTCCAACACCACAGTTCAAAAGCATCAATTCTTCAGTGCTCAGCTTTCTTCACAGTCCAACTCTCACATCCATACATGACCACTGGAAAAACCATAGCCTTGACTAGACAGACCTTTGTTGGCAAAGTAATGTCTCTGCTTTTGAATATGCTATCTAGTTTGATCATAACTTTTCTTCTAAAGAGTAAGTGTCTTTTAATTTCATGGCTGCAATCACCATCTGCAGTGATTTTGGAGCCCCCCAAAATAAAGTCTGCCACTGTTTCCACTGTTTCCCCATCTATTTCCCATGAAGTGATGGGGCCAGATGCCATGATCTTAGTTTTCTGAATGTTGAGCTTTAAGCCAACTTTTTCACTCTCCTCTTTCACTTTCATCAAGAGGCCTTTTAGTTCCTCTTCACTTTTGGCCATAAGGGTGGTGTCATCTGCATATCTGAGGTTATTGATATTTCTCCTGGCAATCTTGATTCCAGCTTGTGCTTCTTCCAGCCCAGCATTTCTCATGATGTACTCTGCATATAAGTTAAATAAGCAGGGTGACAAAATACAGCCTTGACGTACTCCTTTTCCTATTTGGAGCCAGTCTGTTGTTCCATGTCCATTTCTAACTGTTGCTTCATGACCTGCATACAGGTTTCTCAAGAGACAGGTCAGGTGGTCTGGGTGAAGCTAAATGAGATCATAGGGATAGATTTCTTAAAATGAGACATTGGGAAGGGGAGAAGGCTGTTCTTTTAAGCTAAATGATCAAACATAGGCATTCAGATTAGAGGACTTGAAAACTGATTGATTATGGCATAAGAAGCTGAAGGTAAGAGTAAAAATCGACTTATTCCAAGATCAAGCTTGGACCACTGGGGAGACAGTAGAAAAAGGGCATAGATTAGAGGAAATGATAATAGATAAAAATTGGAATAAGCTTGATTTTGAGCTGATTGAGGACCACTGACATAGGTGATGTAGAGTTGGTGGTTGGAGAAAGACTTTTGACTCAGAAGACTGTTGTTGAGATTTTTGCTAAAGCCAGAGTTGAGAGCCATGTGTGTGGGTGACTATGGAGAGAAGAAAAGCCTAGGGCTGAGGAGGACCATGATAAGCTGATAGAAAGTTGGGAGAAGAAGAGAAGAGCATGTAGAGTCTAAGAGTAGGCAGACTGGGAAAAAGAATATGGGTAGAGAAGCATCTATAGTGATAGTGTAGACAAGAGCCTATCAAAGAAAGAAAACCACAAAACCACAAAGAGTATATTCTTTTCCTTCAAAGTATCAGTGCCCTCCAACTATTCTTTTGTGGGCACCTGGGTCTGAAGCATGGCAAGAGAAACTGAGATTGCTCTGGAAGATACAGTACCACAAGTATCTCAGAAGAGAGAAGATCCAAATGGTATGAGGAAAAAAAAATGAAATGATTATGCCCCATGAAGGAAATTCTAAAGGACAAGTCATTTTACTGGCTGTTTTTTCTACTTGTTTGCTAATAGAATGCAGCAATTAGGATGTAATCTGGTGTATTTATATATACAGGTCTTTGGTGAAGAGCAGCCAAGTTGGCTGGAACAGAGATCTAATTCCTAGATCTCTTTCTTTTTCTCTCTGAGTCACTTTATTTTTTAAATCTTCTTGAAAAACTTTTCATCAGCTTTGAAAACATGTAAAAGATTTATGGAAACTCAGGACTCAAATAGCACTAATTTTGGATCATTCAATGTGAAGTGAAGAGTATGTCAATGTTTCTCTTCTGTACTTTTGTTTAATGGGCTTATTATTTGCCTAAAAAACTAGACTTGAGGCTGTAATATAGCATATTAGGTGTCAACTCCATAACAAATTTGTTTTCACTGAGATTCAAAACAAGTTTGTTTAGATGTTCAAAAGTAAGGTCCATTTTTCCTAGATCAGATGCATATTTTTTATGTATTTTCCACCCACAAATAATTGTCATTAAAATAGAAAAATACCCACTCAAATTAAGCAAGAAATGCATTCTTATTAATTTAAATATTTCTGGCATTGAGTCACATACCAAAATAACTCACTTTCCAGCTTTGTTGAAGGCCTTCCTTCTAAAGATAATTTCTGTCCTCATCTCCAGATAGCCATTGAAGTAACTATTTTTCACTAGTGTTATTGTTTTCCCCTCAGCTCTTTGGTTGGTTTGTTGCCCTACAATTGCTTTCCCCTCAGCTCCATTGGTAAAAAATCCGCCTGCAATGCAGGAGACTCTGGTTCAATTCCTGGGTCGGGAAGATCCATTGGAGAAGAGATAGGCTACCCACTCCAGTATTCTTGGGCTTCCCTGGTGGCTCAGCTGATAACAAATCCGCCTGCAATGTGGGAGACCTGGATTTGATCCCTGGATTGGAAAGATCCCCTGGAGAAGGGAAAAGGCTACCCACTCCAGTATTCTGGCCTGGAGAATTCCACAGACTATATAGTGCATAGAGTCACAAACAGTCACAAACGACTGAGTGACTTTCACTTTTCACTTTCGTATAAACAGTTGAACCTAACAACCATTATAAAATCTGCTTTCAACATGGAACCATGACTGAGTTACTTTTCCTGGTGGAGGCTGAGAAACCAGGATCTAATGTCTGTTTCAAAGCCCAACAGTTTTCCCAGCCACCCAACTTCTGTGAACACCATGTTAAATGTGTCACATGCCTTGCTTCATCCTCTTGAATCATGCCAACAATCCTCTGAGATGACTATTATATCCCCATTTTGCAGGATATGCTGATCTAAGTGATTTGTCTCAAAGTCACACAGCAAGTAAGAGACAGGAACACAAATTGGTCTAACCAGAAGGTCCATGCTGCTGTATTACCTCTTCAGGTGAGGCTGTGCTGTAGACGGTCCAAATAGTTTTGAAAATATGGTGGAGGCTGTGATGAAGACATATTAAATATTTTCTCTGTTTATGATTGAGATAAAAAGAGTCAAACTGGTTAGAAAGCTTTTATTTGATCCCCATTGCTATTCAACTAGCAAGTATCTAGAGGTGAATGTCAGGTGAGTCAATTCAGGTCTTTATCAGAATTGCATCAAACCCTTTTCTCAGTGAAATCTCCCTTGCCCACTCTATTAATAACTGCAATGTTCTCTGACCTTGAATACTGCCTATTCCTTTTCCTTGCTTTATTCTTCTCCTTAATACACACTGCCATCTAGCATACTATAACATCCACCTGTTTATTTTGTTCATTGTTCCCTCACCCATAATATTAGCTTGCCAGAGGCAAGAATTGCTCACCATGGTATTCTCAAAGTCTAAAATTGTGTCTCATACATAGTAGGCTCCTAATAAATATTCGTTGGGTGAAAAAAATTTTTTTAATGCTCTTTGGCTTCTAGAAGGACAGCTCTTTGAACAATATTGTACACCGGTTACTGATATTTGGATACTTCTGAGTTTCTTTATAGATTTTCTGGGCTAAATAATGGAGCTGGAGTAGCTCAGGTAAGGATTCCCAGAAAGGTGAATTTGGAAGTGTGTTTTTAAAAGAGTGGAGGACAAAGAATAGTGGAGAATAAAAGAAGGACCTCCCAAATTGAAGACATAACTATTCTCCAGATGGGAATGATTAGATCGGCTAAAGGGAAAAGTTCTTGTCCAATAGTAATCAGAAATTAGAGTGAGAGGAAATGTAAGCCAAGAGCCCTGAAATCTAGCTAGATAAAGGCATTTGGAGTTAATACCTTAGGGGGTGATAACTGTAGGAACACAATCCACAGATGTCAGGTTTTCTGCTGTTTATTGGCTATGTGATTTTTTCCCCTGAAACCATTGGGTTGGCCAAAATGTTTGTTTGGATTTTTCCATTACGTTAAATGGAAAAACTCGAATGAACTTATTGGCCAACCCAATACTATATTTCTATGTGCTTCAGTTTTCTCATCTGTAAAATGAGGACAAAAATAGTGCCGTTCCTGCTTTGCAGTGTTGTTGTAAGAATTGAGATAACACAGAGAAGGTGCTTGGCACAATTCCTGGCATATAATAAACATTCAATGGACGTTACCTATTATCATCATCATCATTTTAAGAGTCTTCTCACATGGTTTTTTATTATGAGTATTTTACAAATCAAAACTGCTGTGGCTTTTAGGGATCCACCAAACCAAGAGCTATGGTTGAAAATATCTATCCACAGGGCAGCAAGCATGAATCACCATCTAAATGCTGACACCAGTAACTACAGAATGTGGTAGATTCTGGAGAGCTTCCTAGATTCTGGACAGCCTGGGACAATGGCCAGATTTGGGTAGAGGAAGGTGGGCTATCTGATGTTTTAAAGTTTTGGCACTGAGGGTCAGTTCTATACATACACTGCTTCTACTTTTTTATATAGACAAATGCCAAATGCCTGAGTATAATCCCCATACCTAACTGTTTTAGCAATTGACCAATCAAACGAGACAGAGGCAAGGAAAATGGTGGAGTTGGTACATGAAGCCAAGGCTATCATTGTCAGTTTGAGTCTCAGATACAAGATATGAAGTTTGTTGGTGACCACATATGGCAGAAAAGGAGAGGGAGTAGGAACCCAGGACAAAGTCTGTTCACTAAGACTAAGGTAACCAGGTAACAAAGGTAACCAGGGAAAGTGGTGCTTGAAAGTCAACTAGGTCATCATGGAGTGCAGTGCATGTGCAGCAGGAGGGAGGCCCCAGCCCCTGGTCTGAGATCGGATTCTGGAGAGAAAGCTGAACAAAAACAAGAGTGGCTGGAGGAGAAGCATATACAGGTTATCTGTGAGTATCCAAGTTAGTGCCAGTTAGACCTTGAAGCTATGATTTGGACATGTGGGATTGTTGGTGGGAAGAAAGGCATTCAAGTCAAAGGGACTAAGGCAGGCAAAGAAATGGAGTTAAGAAAGCAAAGAGTGGCTGAAATGTTAAGGTAGTAGAGGTGAGTGGTATGGGACAAGGCTAGAAAGGCAAACTGGGGACATGTTGTGAATGGTCTTAAACACTAAGCTAAAGAGTTGCAGAATTAATTCAAAACAGTGAGACACTACTGAAAGTTTTAGAGCAGAGAAGAACATGCTTAGAGATATGCCTTAGAAAGATTAATTTGTTTATAATAAGGAGGGTGGGTTTCAAGGACATTAACCTGGAGACAGGGAGACTAGTTAAAAGATAGTTGCTACTTACCTCGACAGGTGGTTAGTATTTGGGACTAAACCAGGGCAGTGGAAGCAGCCATGAAAGGACAAAGCAAAAGCAGTTAAATGATAAAATTGTATCTGATTGGCACTAGAATACAAACTCCAAACCAGCAGGAGCTTTTTGTCTGTCTTGTTTATTGCTATATCCTAGGCACTTAGAATAGTCCTTGGCACATAGTAGGTGCTCAATAAACAGTTTGTGAATGATGTCTGAAATGCGTATGTCTGAATGCATGTGTGCCCTCAAAATTCATGTGTTGAAATTCTTTAAGGCCCAGTGTGATATTATTAGGAAGTGGGATCTTTGGGAGGTTCTTAGGTCATGAGAGTGGAGCCCTTATGATTGAGATTAGAGCCCTTATAAAAATACCCCACAAAAGCTCCATATCCCTCTTCACCATGTGAAGGTACACCGAAAAGTCTGTTACCTGGAAGAGGGTCCTCAGTGATGCTGGCACCCTGGTCTTGGACACTAGAATTATGAGAAACAAATTTATGTTTTTTGTAAGCTACTCGGTCTCTGACACTTTGTTATAGACACTCAAGAAGACTAAGACAGATTCTATACACTGACCTGTGTGATATGTATTTGCACACCTGCCTCCTGACACCAGCTCATCTTTCACACTAGTTCCTAGTCCTGCTTCCCACCTGTGTTCCCAATTTCTGCTCCTCCAATCATACCCATGACCCACCATTATATATAATCTTAACATTGATAACATCTTGTGTTTCGTTTTTCTCCACTCTTCTCTTTCAAATGTTTTGGTTATATAGTCTAGATAACAAGAATGTCTATTTAGGACCCAGAAAAGACACTGAGACAGGACCACGAAAGAAATAGTTATCGTGTCACCTTGATCAAGTTGGGGAGAGGACAGGAGCAGATTTGAAGGATCTGTACAGTGGGAAGGAAATGGGCAAGATTGTCCTTATGTTGTAACCTGGGCAACAGCTTCAATTTAATATTAAACATCAATTTAGTAAAAATTTGAATAGGTGGAATCAATTTGAAAATGAAAATTAAAAAGGAAGCCTACTTTTCTTCTTGGGATATGATTTAACATAAGTTCAATCATTTGCATGACTTTTCAAAAATCCCACCATGTTTTGGTTTTATGATAGTAGAATATAAAAACAATTTTAGACCTTAGTTTTGAAAAAGACCTGGTTTTCCAGGCAACCAAATGCAACCAAAGAGAGAGACCTGAGTGAGTTCAATTATGCTGTATTTTTGAGGCCACTGAAACTCAGAGAAACAAAAGTGAATTAGCAGAAACCCAGAGAGTCAAATAAAATACTTAGAAGTTGGGTATCAAGACAATTTTATGATCTTGCTTGTAATTCAAGCTTTTAGTCAGGAGGAATGACAAGCAAAATTGCAAGTATCTTTGGGACTTTTCAGAAGCAGCTAGTGTTTAAGATCATACTCATACAACATCCTTATGTAAGACTTCTTAGCTTGACAAGGCTCAGGAAATGCTAAGCTTTGATTTTCTTGAGTGCCTGTTTCGTAGAAAGTTTGACATACCAGAAAATAAAAGCATACAATCTGGCTACTGGGGACAATTTACTGTACATTTTGAGAGTAATGCAGCTCATCTAATTCTCACAAGACCCCTTTCAAGTATATGTCTAGCCAATTCAGTTGAGTAGTTTTGAACTGTTCTTGTGCCAATTTTGTCCTATTCCCCAAACTCAAATACTCTTTTTGGAGTTTTAGAAGCTGAGAGTCCGAGTTATAAGAAAGGTCATTAGACTTGGGCCTACTTAACACTAGGGGATGATTTGCAATTAGCATGCTGAGTTTGTGAAAGTCTAATGTGAAGACAAGCAAAGCCAATAACTGGCCTCTTAAAATCTGTTTGGATGCATCAGTCTATCTGGGTTGATTGCCTACACTGATCAAATAGACTAGAGGACTGCCAGTTCTTTTTTATGATCTTTCAGTTGGAGAAGCCCTTTCACAAAGTGAACTCTAGTTCAGTTCAGCTCAGTTCAGTCGCTCAGTCGTGTCCGACTCTTTATGACCCCATGAATCGCAGTACGCCAGGCCTCCCTGTCCATCACCAACTCCCAGAGTTCACCCAAACTCATGTCCATTGAATTGGTGATGCCATCCAGCCATCTCATCCTCTGTTGTCCCCTTCTCCTCCTGCCCTCAATCCCTCCCAGCATCAGAGTCTTTTCCAATGAGTCAACTCTTTGCAAGAGGTGGCCAAAGTATTGGAGTTTCAGCCTCAGCATCAGTCCTTCCAATGAACACCCAGGACTAGTCTCCTTTAGGATGGACTGGTTGGATCTCCTTGCAGGCCAAGGGACTCTCAAGAGTCTTCTCCAACACCACAGTTCAAAAGCATCAATCAGCTTTCTTCACAGTCCAACTCTCCCATCCATACATGACTACTGTAAAAATCATAGCCTTGACTAGATGGACCTTTGTTGCAAAGTAATATCTCTGTTTTTTAATATGCTATCTAGGTTGGTCATAACTTTCCTTCCAAGGAGTAAGCGTCTTTTAATTTCATGACTGCAATCACCATCTGTAGTGATTTTGGAGACCAAAAATACAAAGTCTGACACTGTTTCCACTGTTTCCCCATCTATTTCCCATGAAGTGATGGGGCCAGATGCCATGATCTTAGTTTTCTGAATGTTGAGCTTTAAGCAAACTTTTCCACTCTCCTCCTTCACTTTCATCAAGAGGCCATTTAGTTCCTCTTCACTTTTGCCATAAGGGTGGTGTCATCTGCATATCTGAGGTTATTGATATTTCTCCCAGCAATCTTGACTCCAGCTTGTGCTTCTTCCAGCCCAGCATTTCTCATGATGTACTCTGCATATAAGTTAAATAAGCAGGGTGACAATATGCAGCTTTGACGTACTCCTTTTCCTATTTGGAACCAGTCTGTTGTTCCATGTCCAGTTCTAACTGTTGTTTCCTGACCTGCATACAGGTTTCTCAAGAGGCAGGTCAGGTGTTCTGGTATTCCCATCTCTTTCAGAATTTTCCACAGTTTATTGTAATCCACACAGTCAAAGGCTTTGGCATAGTCAATAAAGCAGAAGTAGATGTTTTTCTGGAACTCTCTTGCTTTTTTGATGATCCATCAGATGTTGGCAATTTGATCTCTGGTTCCTGTGCCTTTTCTAAAACCAGCTTGAACATCTGGAGGTTCACGGTTCACATATTGCCAAAGCCTGGCTTGGGGAATTTTGAGCATTACTCTACTAGCGTGTGAGATGAGTGCAATTGTGCGGTAGTTTGAGCATTCTTTGGCATTGCCTTTCTTTGGGATTGGAATGAAAACTGACCTTTTCCAGTCCTGTGGCCACTGCTGAGTTTTCCAAATTTGCTGGCATATTGACTGCAGCACTTTCACAGCATTATCTTTCAGGATTTGAAATAGTTCAACTGGAATTCCATCACTTCCACTAGCTTTGTTTGTAGTGATGCTTCCTAAGGCCCACTTGACTTCACATTCCAGGATATCTGACTTTAGGTGAGTGATCACACCATTGTGATTATCTGGGTCATGAAGATTTTTTTTTGTACAGTTCTGTGTATTCTTGCCTCTTTCTCTTAATATCTTCTGCTTCTGTTAGGTCCATACCATTTCTGTCCTTTATTGAGCCCGTCTTTGCATGAAATGTTCTCTTGGTATCTCTAACTTTCTTGAAGAGATCTCTAGTCTTTCCCATTCTATTATTTTCCTCTATTTCTTTGCATTGATCACTGAGGAAAGCTTTCTTATCTCTCCTTGCTATTCTTTGGAACTCTGCATTCAAATGGGTATATCTTTCCTTCTCTCCGTTGCTTTTCACTTCTCTTCTTTTCACTTTTTAAAACAGTTTGTCAGTTTCCTTTGATGTTACACATATACTTAGTCAAGATTCAGCAATTCCATTTGGAGGTATTCACACAATAGAAATGAAAACATATGTCCACACAAAGACTTGCATACAAATATTCATAGCAACTTTATTTGTAAGAGCTAAAAGTGTGAAGCAATCTAAATGTTCATAAACTAGTGAACAGATAAACTGTGGCATAGCCATATATGGAATACTATTTGGCAATAAATGGAATAAATTTTTTATACTGTCAATAACGTGTGAATTAAAAAAAACAGTAAACTGAACAAAAGAAATCAGACACAAAAGATTACATATTGTATGATTCCATATCCCTGTGTCAGGAAGATCCCCTGGAAAAAGGACATGGCAGTCCATTCCAGTATTCTTTGCTGAGAAATCCCATGGACAGAGGAGCCTGGTGAGCTACAGTCCATGGGTTGCAAAAGAGTCGGACACGACTGAGCATGCATACTTGTCATATTCTAGATCAGCCAAAAGTAATCTATGATATATGATTAATGTTAGTGGTTGCTTTATTGGAGAAGGAAATGGAAACCCACTCCAGTGTTCTTGCCTAGAGAATCCCAGAGATGATGGAGCCTGGTGGGCTGCCATCTGTGGGGTCACACAGAGTCGGACACAACTGAAGTGACTTAGCAGTGGTTGCTTTAGACTTGAGAGAGGTGAACTGCAAAGGAGCATGAGGGAACTTCCTGGTGTGATGGAAATGTTCTATGTCTTGATTGGAGTGACTGTTACATGAACATATACATTTGTCATCAAACCACACATTTAAATGGGTATATTTTATTGCATGTACTTTATACCTCAATAATTTCAACTTATAAAATATGTTACTGAACACAAGACTTTAGTAAATACATGTAGTAAAAGACTGGACATCTATGAAGGGAGAATTACTGAATTTAATGAGGGATACATTCAATGAGATCTCTCAATGAGTAGATAACCGAGAATGCACTACAGAGAGTTAAACAGAGAGAAAATATGAAGGATGGAAAGAGAAGTTACAATATTTATTTAATAAGAGTTCCAGGAATAAAAAAATAGGGATAATGAGGGGGGCTGATTTTATTTTATTTTATTATTTTTTAATTGAAATATAGTTGCTTTATAATGTGTTAGTCTCAGGTGTACAGCAAAGTGATCCACATATGTTCTTTTCAGATTTTTTCCCATTATAGGTTATATTACAAGATGTTGAATATAGTTCCCTGGGCTGTACAGTAGGTCCTTGTTGTCTATTTTATATACTATACAGTAATGTGTATCTGTTAATCCTAAATGAAGAGACCTGGTTTTAATGGTTGAGAATTTTCCAGAATTGAACAGAGACATAAGTGAAAATGCCCACTGAAACTAAAGCAGGAAAAATATAAATTAATCCATTCTCAGCCATATAGGGAACTTGAAAACATCAGAGTTGGCTATAGCAACCCTTTAGGCTTTTTATTTATTTATTTATATTTGAACAAGTGTTTTATTATTATTATTTTTTTACTTTACAATATTGTATTGGTTTTGCCATACATCAACATGAATCCACCATGGGTGTACATGTGTTCCCAATCCTGAACCCCCCTCCCACCTCCCTCCCCATATCATCCCTCTGGGTCATCCCAGTGCACCAGCCCCAAGCTTCCTGTATCCTGCATCAAACCTGGACTGGCATTTCTCCAAAGAAGACATACAGATGGCCAACAAACACATGAAAAGATGCTCAACATCACTCATTATAAGAGAAATGCTAATCAAAACCACAATGAGGTACCATTTCACACCAGTCAGAATGGCTGCGATCCAAAAGTCTACAAGCAATAAATGCTGGAGAGGGTGTGGAGAACAGGGACCCCACTTACACTGCTGGTGGGAATGCAAACTAGTACAGCCACTATGGAGAACGGTGTGGAGATTCCTTAAAAAACTGGAAAAAGAACTGCCTTATGACCCAGCAATCCCACTGCTGGGCATACACACCGAGGAAACCAGAACTGAAAGAGACATGTGTACCCCAATGTTCATCACAGCACTGTTTATAATAGCCAGGGCATGGAAGCAACCTAGATGTCCATCAGCAGATGAATGGATAAGAAAGCTGTGGTACATATACACAATGGAGTATTACTCAGCCATTAAAAGAATACATTTGAATCAGTTCTATGAGGTGGATGAAACTGGAGCCTATTATACAGAGTGAGGTAAGCCAGAAAGAAAAACACCAATATAGTATACTAACGCATGTATATGGAATTTAGAAAGATGGTAATGATAACCCTGTATGCGAGACAGCAAAAGAGACACAAATGTATAGAATAGTCTTTTGGACCCTTTAGGATTTTAAGTGGAGAAGGCAATGGCACCCTACTCCAGTACTTTTGCCTGGAAAATCCCATGGACCGAGGAGCCTGGTAGGCTGCAGTCCATGGGGTCGCTAGAGTCAGACACGACTGAGCGACTTCACTTTCACTTTTCACTTTCATGCATTGGAGAAGGAAATGGCAACCCACTCCAGTGTTCTTGCCTGGAGAATCCCAGGGACGGGGGAGCCTGGTGGGCTGCTGTCTATGGGGTCACACAGAGTCGGACACGACTGAAGCGACTTAGTGGCGGCAGCAGCAGCAGCAGCAAGATTTTAAGTTCTTGCTGGTTCTTGTCTTGGTTGCTTTCTGACTACCTGAATCTTCTTTTTCACTTCCCTCCTAGACAAACTGATGAGCTTGCACGGGAAATCTGAAGAGTATGGTCTCTGAGCTTCCAGGTTTTCTTTTTCTCTTAATCTTGTCATTCAGATACCTGGTGTTCCTGCTCTCTCATGGCGTTAGTATTCTCATTTTACTTCTATTTGTGAAAGGAAGATCTTGGCTTTGTTAAGAGAAATTTAGGCACAGAAATAGGGAAGATTAGTTTGGACAAAAGGACCTTGCTGGAACACTGAAAGAGTATTCTATAAATGGCCACCTGTTCTACATCAGCACAAGATTGGCTGCTGGTGTGAATCCCTTCTTCCCTATCACATTGTAGTTTAAGGTTGAACTAGAGGAAGAGCCATGTCACGGAACCATGTCCAGTGAATTCTGTAAGAAGTTTGTTTTGATTCTATCTGATCAGCACTATACAGCTGTAACAATGGTAGTGTCTTCATAATCTAGGGCTCCTAGTCAGCTCCAAGCTCTCCTTTCTGTCATAAATCCATAACCTGAAAGGCCAGGAAAAGGAGGTGCAATTTAAAGATTTGGTCTTGCTTCCGATATGCAGCTCTTGGCTGAAGGAGGAGGTTGAAAAATTGGCAGGGTAATTTTTTAAGGTTTTTAAAATAACTGTGAATTTCAATTATCCAGGCTCTTTATGTAGATTTCTCCATGTCTTCATTGGCAGGCCTTGCAGTAGCTGGTGCTTTATTTATTTTAAATCCTATTTCAGCTTTTTCTTGATTTAAAGGAAAAAGAAAAACTTCACATATTCACATCATTAGAAGTGTAACTTTTTTCCCCCAGCAAAACATGAGATTGGCATGTCAGGAATGCAGCTGTTTGTCTGTATCTGTGGATTCCAGCCTTTCTCACAGTCCCCTTGCTAATTGTTCTGCCAGGCGGTTTTTGACTTTTACAAAACAAACCTGACCTGTGTGTCACTGCCCTTCTTGACAAAATTCAATCTCAAAGAATAAAGTAAAGAAGGTACTCTGAAAGGATGTATGGAAGAAAGGAAGAAAAAGGAAAAGCCTAAATCAATAGAAATTGAATAAGAGGTTGGAACCTTGGGGTAAAATTACATATAACTAATTGGAATTCTTTTCTTTTCATGAGATAATAAAATTAGGCACCTTAATAACTATTCCTTAGGATTAAATGAATGGCCTGAGGATACTGAGGGGGGGGCGATGAGGGGGGCTAGTCTGTAGTGATTAGGGAATCCAAGGCTCTTGCTCCAGTTCCAGACAAAAAATGTGACTGTGTTTTCTGAATAACCAAATAGTTTACTTACTGGTAGTTTAACAAAACTGATGAGCCAATTTTAATCGGAGTGATAGAATTATTTGAGTCTGTGTGGAGAGATTGCAAAAAACAGGAATAACATCAATCAATCATTCATATGTTTAGGCTTCCACACTACCAAGCACAAGAAATGGGAGAACAGTTGAATAATTATTGAATTTTAGCTTTTCTAGTTAGACGCTTCTGCAAAATCTATAAGTTGTTTAAGGTAGTTACCATTCCTGATACTTCCCTTTTCTCCCACATAGTGCCTACCATAGAACAGCCAAAAATAACTGCTTGATTAAATGATTGATAGGGTATCTGTCAGTCTGTATGAAGAACTTAAGTTTATATCATTCGGCAGAGCTATCTGTGGCAAAGATGTCTAAGTGATTCCCAAAGCTTCCTGCTTCCATTCCATACTGTAGGGGTGCTGTTGGGTAGTGGGCTATCCAGCCAGGGACTGCATTTCCAGCCTCAATCATATCTAGATGGACCACATGACTGGGAACTGCATTTCCCAGCCCCATTTCACAGCTAGATGAGGACATCTCATGTTTAATTGAATTTTAGAGGAATTGCTTTGTGTCAGTTTTTAAGCCAAAGTAGTTAAGGACCAGTGACTTTCGTCCATCTTCCTATCTATCTGCTGAATGGAGAGAGCTCTAAGAGCCCAGGGAAGGACAGAAAGATGAGATGGAAGGATCTGGATCTTTGTTGTCCATGTGAACCCTTCACAATTAGGAACACTTACATTGGACTGGGAACTGCTTTTACTGTGTTGTGTCACTGAGAATTTAGGGTTTATGTATTAGAGCAGCTAGCAATATCTTAATTCATATACTGTGAACTTTAGTATCCAAGTGCTAGAATGAGCTCTTGGAGGTCACTACTATTGATACTGCCTGGTATCAGCAGAAAAGGGTAATAGGACATTCTTGTAGGTTGCCATTGCCACAGTGCTGTCACGAGGGAGCTGTGTGGGATGTCTTCTATTTGCTCTTTCCAAATCCCCTCTCCTCCCTTTTTTTCCCTGATCTCTGCCCTCTGTAATCTGAACTGTGTGGGATTACATCAGCCAGCTCTCTTGCCCTCTGGCATCTGGCTGAGTTTGGCTAATAGGAAGCTCCCACAGGAGGTCAGAGGGAAGAAGGAGAGGGGGGTCAGAGTACTGATTCCCTTAGCTCTCTCACTGTGAGGTTGGCGTGGCTGTGTCTCTCAACCATAGACCACTGCTTCTCTCAAGACAGCCTTCTCTATGCCACTCTCCCCTCTGCCTTCCAGCAACCATCCTTCACCTTGAATCTTTGGGCTTAGGGCTGGTAATAGCTTCGCTGCTACTAGCTCTGAGTGACTGTACTACCCATGACATGTCCTGTATATCCCCTCCACTTTTATATAAATAGCCCCTTTTACGTGTCAGTTATGTCTCAGTGAAGCTGGAGGAAAAAAATAGGCCCCTTTTCAGCATTTCTTGAATTCTCCTATTTTGAATGTGTCATCTGTTTCTTGTTGAGATCTCCCCTCGAAATGGTACAGGGAAGCAGAATTAGATGCTCACAAGACAATCTTCGTTAGTCAATATGAATGGGGCCCATTGAATCCACCAGTCTTTTCCAATTCTGGGTATGTACACTTTTAGAAGTGCTTCTCATTTTCCCCTACAAATGTAGCCATAGTGGCTATAGACAGTGAATTTTTACCCTATCAACGGGATCTGAGCTCATAGCCTAAAGTAGCTGGCTACAGGTTTGATGTTTCTTCAAAGTGTTATGCCTTGAATTTTGCTTTCCACTAAATCCCTGTGTTTTTAAAGAAAAGGAGCATAGTAGTTATGAGTACTTGGCATCTGTGAGGCTAGGCTTCAAGTTAGCCTTCAAGTTGTGTCCACTGATTATTAGCTATTTGATTAGCTATTACCTTGGACAAGTTACTCAGTCTCTATAAGTCTGTTTCCTCAAAACTAAAGTGAGAATAATAATATTATCCATCCACTTCATGTGGTTATTTTGAGGACTAAATCCCTGACTCATGTTAAGTGTTCAGTAAATTTTAGCCCCATATAACCAGATATGCTTGAATAAGACTGATGCTCCAAAAAGATAAACCTTGCTTATCCTCTAACTTCATATACCCTGTGTATATAATAACACATATTTCAACATGAGAAACATTCATACAATTACATAAAGTCTAAAGGTATGTTTAGGAAAAGCAAAGGGCTAATTTCCTGATATTTGACTTCTCAGAAGAAAAAAAAAAGAAGAAAGGAAGGAGGGAGAAAGCAAGAGACAGAGAAGCATCATCTTGAAGAGGCTTTATAGCATAGTAATTAAGAACATAAATTGAAGTAAAAATCCTGACTCTGTTACTTATCAGCAGTATGACCTTGGGCAAGTTACTTAACCTCTATGAGTCCCAGTTTTTCACCCATAAAATGGAAAAAATGATATCTGTCTCATAGGATTGTTATAATGATTAAATGCATTAACAAACATAAGATGTTTACAAGAGTGCCTGGGACACACTAAGAACTATTGAAGTGTTTATTATGTATTATTTCTTAGGAAAATTCAGAACTTAGTTATATTTCCTTATATATAATCTAGCTTTTGAATGACATATGGAAAGAGGCACTAATACCTTTCAAGTGTTAGTGTCGTTAAAGATTTTAATCCAGCCTTGTTTTGCTTTGAATTGTTTCCTTTGTTTGGAATATACTCCCTAGGTAACTGCACTCCACTTCCTTCCTCTCTACCTGGCAAATTATATTCATCATGCATGATTGCATGCTAAGTCACTTCAGTCGTGTCTGACTCTTTGCGATCCCATGGGGTAGCCCACCAGGCTCCTCTGTCCATGGGAATTCTCCAGACAAGAATACTGGAGTGGGTTGCCATGCCCTCCTCCAGGGGATCTTCCTGACCCAGGGATTGAACCTACATCTCTTATGTCTCCTGCATTGGCATGTGGGTTTTTTTTACCTCTGAACCACCTGGGAAGCCCTGTGTCCATCCAAGTCCACCTCAAACTTTCCCAGGCAGTAGTCAGTTGTTCTTTCTGCTCTGGGCTCTTCCAGCACTCTGTTAATCACATTGTATGTGTAGACACTTCACCCACTAACCCAAGAGCTCTTCTCTATATCTTTGTAACTCTCAGTGGCTGGCACATGGTAGGCTTTCAGTAAACATTGCTTCAAATGAAACATGTATTCAGCCTCAATCTATGCAATGACCTTGTTAATCCTCATCACAACCAAGCAAAATAGACATTACTATCCCCACTTTATAGGTGAGAACTCCAGGCTATAGCAGAAAAAATTTTTGTTGTCAAAATCAACTTGCTCTTGCCACAAATTGTGCTTGCTTCCTCTTCTAGAATAACACTTTATACTTTTTTATAGCAATTGAAAGCATTCTTTCTTTTGTGCTCAAGAAAACATGAAATTAACATATTGATCACATTTCTGGATAGACTCAAACACTTTTCTCATGCTAAACATCAGAAGATCAATCTTTTCCCCAAATGAAGGTATCAGGAACAAGACAGACATGTGTAAGTCAATTTCAGAACCTTAGTTTAAGGTTAGAAATTAGGACACCCAATGAAGTTCCAGGAGAAATCAGTCCAGGGCCCCACCCAGTCAGGAGTCAGAGTTATTAAGCCATGATCTAAAATTTAGGATGAGACTCCAAAGTCAGTAAAAGGGACAAAGCCAAGTGGAGACTGCCATAGAATCTGCCACCAGAACAGCCCTGAAGATGGTTATTGAACAGATAATGATGAGAAAATTGTTCCTGACCAGTCAATCTAAAAGATAGACATGGGTCACTAAAGGGTTGAATCTCCTTGGGGCAACCAGGACACTAGCTGTGATTTGAGGAGTATATCAAGACATATGATATACATAGGAGTATATAGAGACATATATCAACCAAGAGATCGACATTTGCCTGCTTTTTCTACCTATATGTTACAGGTCACAGCCAATTCTGACCCTAAGCTAATCTGACAAAGTGAAATCACAACTCCTAACATAATTTCCACTAATGAACTAGACTACTCTTTGATAAAAACACAGTTTGGTAATTGGTATCAAAATTGTTAATTTATCAACATTAGTGTTTAAAAAACTGCTTAGCCATTCAAGTTTGTTAGTTTTTTTTTTTTTGGGGGGGGGCAGGGAAAAGAGGAAGAAGAAGAAGGAAAGGACGTGTGTTTTGGTTTAGATGCAGACCCTATAGTAAATTGTTGCTATTATCATTGAATACATTTTCATTTAGGTCAATTAAATGTGGAAACAGTACTACTAGTTCAATCTCACCTAGCAGGTAGAACAGATTGAAATTGTTTCTGGTTAATTCAACCAAAATAGTCGACTATTTCTGTGGACATGGTCTTGGTATAAGGAGAGTCATATTTGAATGAAACCTGGTTCGTAACATATACAAGCATGACTCTAACTGTGCAAACAAGTTTACAATAGATGGAGTCTCTTTCAACTCAGGCCACATCTACAGACACATGATTGAACTGAGTGTATTTGAAAGAGGCTCAGTGTTTCTAAGTTGTCTTAGCTTATTCCGATGGCCTATAAACCAAGAGAGTAGAATTTCTATTTCTCTGCCATTGTGAGGTCACGGTCCTGGGTTAATGAATTGGAGTCACTGATTTTCCATCATGTCTGATTCATGAGCTCTGTCTAGATTCTGTTTAAAGCCTTTCTTATTCACCAGGGAGACTGTCTTCTGCTCACACAACAAAAGAGAGAAAACTTAATGAGAACTAAGTGGAAAATGAAGAGTTGTTTCTTCTTCAGATTCATTTTGGCTCCAGAGTGAACACACATGCTTGAGGGTGTGTTTTTGTAAACCTTCCTTCCCCATCCTCCTAAGTTACTTAGTTGGCTTACCCCATAGTTGTGACTAAGTTGGAACAGTCCTCCTGGGTGTGCCTTTCTCATTCTGGAGAGAGTTCAGAAGAAGCAGGATCAGATAGTTTTGACTTGGAGCAGACTAAAGTTGGGGTTGTTATTCCATTGTAACCCTCTGTCCTTGGGATAGCAAAACTTTTGTCTCTTAAGTGTCCTCACCTTTGAGTGTCTGTTGAAATGTCAGAAGACATAGTGTGAAACAGAAGTTTTTGTCCCCATGGAGGCTATTGTTGGATTCTACAAAATTTGGCTATGTGTATAGGATCCAGTTGTTATTTGCAGGGCACGGTTGAGAAAAATGTCCCAATAGACTATCTTGAAGCATATGTACATGTTGCTTCACCCGAGTAAATCTATTTTGCATTTTAAGTGTAGTTTGGAGTTGGTTTGCACACTTATTAGTTCTGGAGAGCCCTGGAGGACAAAGTGTAGCATTTGTACACTCAAGGCAATGAGTGTGCAAGAAACCCAACAGTCCAATTCAGACCTCAAGTAGATTGACTGCTAGCTCCTCCTTTACCTGTTATAGCTATGAACTGAGTTTTCAAATCTCCACACAGATCTCATGGCTCTATGCCAGGGTCCAAGACACTCTCAGACTTTTTCTTGCCCAAGTTGTTTCAATAAGAAGAAGTCAGGCTTCTTTTTTCCCAAGCTCCCTTGAGTTTATTTTCCTCCTTCACTTTTCTTTCACCTATATTTTGTCCATTCCAGAACTGGCCACGTGGACAAACAGAGGAGGCAGTTGTGTACTGTGACTTCAGAGACATCACCAGAGAGCACCACACAAGAATCTCCACTGCTTAAACTCAGTGTCTCTTTTAAGATTTTTGTCAGACCTGAAATCCTTTCTTTCCTTGTAGCAGCAGGACCTGAAGTCTCTGTTTATTTCCCTTTCTTCCATAGCTGCCCAACTTGTTTGCCCATAAACCTTGTTGCAGAGTTGATGTCAATCACCCTGGCCTCTCACCTCTGCTGATGCTTCTAATGATAAGCTTATAGGTCATTTGAGGGTCTAGAGCTGTGGTTGGCAAGTATAGTCCTCTGTCCAAATCTGAGCCTTCTGTAGATAAAGTTTTATTGGAACACAACCATGTCCATTGGTTTCTGTATTGGCTATGACTGCTTCTGCACTACAATGAGCTCTGTGAAAAGTTGTGAGAAGAGAGTAACAAGAGACTACATGTGGACTACAAGGCCTGAGCTATTTACTATCTGATAATTTACAGAAAAAGTTTGCTGCTTGACAGGTTTGAAGGCTAATCACTACAGGAGAACAAGCACAAATAGCAAACATGGAGCCAAGTTGTAAAATTTGCAAGTTCTTATGTAATAGTTTCCGGTCAACTGTTTCTGACTCCTAAAATGGAAAACCCAAGTCCAGATGGATGGCAGGTGGTTGCTTTCAATTCTGTGGGTGGACCTTACCCTTGGCTCCATGCCTTCTTTTTCTCTTGGATGTAGGAATGGGCAAGTGGACTCAACTCTATAAAGGTCCATGTTCCTGGCATACAGTCTCAAGATGCAATTGAGGCAAAAAATTCAGATGCCTCCTTATAGAAAATAGGCAATTTGTATCTCTGGGACACCTAGACCATGTGATATTTAGGTACACTAGGTTTCTTCCTGCACACTACACTCTCTACCACCAACTCTGTCCAGAACTATATTTACAAGGGCACTCTAAGTTACTTCTTATCTTGGATTAAAATATAAATGTGCTCTGGAAGAGGATGACACAGTTAGCCAATAAACCTTGGTTGGATTCTTTTTATTGCTTCCTATCAGATGGCAGGACTCTGAGTATCAAAAGTTCCCTGCTTTGGAGACTCTGTAGTCTCCTTTTCCCAGAGCTGGGGCTACTTGATTTCCTTTTGTAGACTTAGGCTCCATCTATGCTCAATGACCAAGCCCAGCCTTGGTCAAAGATTAATAGCCTCCTGCTCTGGTACTATGGGAAAGGGCATTAGATTAACCTTGTTTTAGGTGAGACCTGACTCCATGTCCCAGCTCTAACTGCCCTGTAGCCTTATTTACTGATTACTCATTTTGTCTTGTTTAACTATCTAGTACTTCCAGTTCTACTCTGTCTATGTGTTCTTGGAACAGGAATCCTGTCATAAACCCCTAACCCAGTGGTTGGAGCCCAACATATTTTCTGGATATTGATTTTCAACCTGGATTTCCAAGTGCCCCTCACCTCTGGCGTGTGCATGCATGCTGAGTCACTTCAGTTGTGTTTGACTTTTTGCAATCCCATGGACCATAACCCACTAGGCTCCTCTATCCATGGGATTCTCCAGGCATACTGGAGTGGGTTGCCATGCCCTCCTCCAGGATATCTTCCCCATCCAGGGATTGAAGCCACATCTCATATCTCCTGCATTGGTGGGCAGGTTCTTTACCACTAGCACCACCTTGGAAGCCCCACCTCTGGATAACCAGTTTTTAATATTCTTTCCAGCTGTGGGGCACCCATGATCTCATTTTAGATCCCCAAGTGCCTGTAACTGGGCCCTTAAACAAGTGATTACCTAGTCCCTGCAGAAGATTCTTTCTCCTGTTTTTAGAGACTAACATTGATTCAATTTAGGGGTTTCCAGGTCCCTAATGGTTACTTCTGGGCCTTCCCAAAATGGATTAAAGCCTTAGCGGTCCAAGAACACCAGCTTTGGCTGAGGAAAGACATATCATATAGTCTATGAAAGTTCATGGAAAATTTCACTCATCTGACCTTAAAGCTGACTAATCTGATTTTCATGCTATTTTTTGTTCCCCATTTACATTCCCAGTATCATATTTGCTTGCTTTTCTTACTTTCTTTTTATTGTGTCTCATTTTAATATTTCTGCACCTTGCCTCTAATGGCTGAGAAAGCTGAGGAAGACTGCAGTGTGAAGGTTTACCCTCTAGAATGGCTTACCCTCTAGGATGACTTCCCCTAGTGTGAGATGTGGGGTTTTGACTTAGTGGTCCAAGGAAGTCAAACTACAGCCCTAATCTCCCCAGCATCTTAACCACAACATCAAGGAGAGGCAGTCAGAATGGGAGACAGAATTCTGGATGGAGAAAGAGAACCCCACTTTGTCTTTTCCTGAAGCAGCACGTAGCACAATTCTTGACAGAATATTTACTCATGAAAATGTTTGTTAAATGAACAGCTGTGTGAATTATTTTAAATGCTGGCTTAACCCACTCATTCTTTTAACATTATCTGTAAGTTGTTAGTAGTGTCTTTTTTTGCCTCAATACTCTTGTCCAACCAAGTAATTGATCTTTATCCCTCTGTTCCTCCAATAAACAGTGATAAAGCACAGCCTGCATAATTGAAGAGCAGTTGGACTTCTCCCTAAAAAAGAAGTGTTTTAAGCAACACCAAACCTGAGAACTTTGAGGTGGGGTGACAGCTTATTATTTATGGCATTCAGTAAATTTTCTTGCTTGAAAAGAACATCCCCTTCCATGAGAGACTTGGATGACAGGCGGGTGAACTGAGATTGTGATAAGCTCAGCACTGTCTTGGGTTTCAACACAGCCTGAGTTCATAAGGCAGAGCAGGCCTGGCCTTGTCTAGTGGACGAGCTATACAGCAGCAGACTGTCCCTCATGCCTATCAGCTACACCTAGTGGGCTGCAGCACAGCTGCAGCCCAGAAATGGTAAAGAAAGTGTCCTATTGTCTGTCCAGATCTTGTTTCAGCCAGCTTTAAGATGCAGTAACTCTTTTATCTTCTAACTGTCCTTTGGAGCTGTCATTTTTTTTTATAGATGAGGAAACTCAAAGAGGTAAAAGACCAATCCATAAAGCACCCAGCTAAATGCAGAACTAAACTCTAACTTGGCTTTTCTGATTCCCTGGTTCAGATTTCTTTTGATGTCCCAATGCTGCCATCCTGGTGGTGGTGACATTGCTCATTCTCACTGGGCTAGATGGGCTCTATGACTCTCACCATTGAGATTATATCTATCTGATATTTTAGCCATTCACTGAAAAGTAGAAAATAATAGTTCACGAACCCCAGTCACTTAACTTATTATTCAACCAAAATGACTACATGTACATGTAGAAAAACAGAAGTTGTCACTCTTCCTCCAAGTAGCCACTGCTCCATAAATTCTCCATGTAGGGCAAATCAACTTAGCTAATTGGGTTGGAATATGATATATAAGCCAGGGAAACAATCTGACATGTTTTGCTTCTTTAAATTTGCTTCAGAACAATTCTGAGGACTTTGCTTTCACTAAAAGACTTACTCAAGACTCTTTATTGACCTCCCACTGACACACAGATACTTAACAAATACTTATTGTTTGTTTCATCCAAGATGCTCTTATAGACACTGTGCATATGTAGAAAGATAGCATTTAGTGAGCAACATAGCATATATAGTTCCTGCTTTTAGGATCTTAGACTTCATTTAGGGAGAAAGGGCTAATACTTATGAAACAGGTACATAATAAAATACAAGAGGTACACAGCCAAGTGCTAGCGTAGGTGTTACTGATTATGAAAAGGGAGAGAGGTCCTTAGTCTGGGAACATTCAAGGAAGACTTTTCAGAAGATATGGGATTTGATCTAGGCTTCAAAAACCTATTAAGGTTTTAATAGGCAAAGGAACCAGAGAAAAGTATTTTCAGGTAGAGAAACAGCATAAGAAGTATAGGAGCAAGAAACATAGAGGTTAGGATGACAATGAGATAATCAGTATAAATGGAATAGAGAGCACTCTGGGAGGGATAAAGTGAAAGTTGCTCAGTCGTGTCTGACTCTTTGCAACTCTGTGGACTATACAGTCCATGGAATTCTCCAGGCCAGAATACTGGAGTGGGTAGCCTTTCCCTTCTCCAGGGGATCTTCCCAACCCAGGGATCAAACTCAGGTCTTCCACATTGCAGGCAGATTCTTTTTACCAGCTGAGCCACAAGGGAAGCCCATGGGAAAGCTCAGCCCAAACTCCCCTGCTTAGTATTCAAACCCAACACTATCTGTCCTTGTGTAATCAAGTTACAATCCAATGACTTTTCTTCTTTCCAAAGGACAGGCTAGAGGATCATTATCCTGATAAAATCTAATGTCTTGGTGGTGTCACCTTCCTCCACACCCAACTGGGACCAAAACCAATTGCATTTCAAAAATTAAGAGGTAATTCCACCAAAGCCTATTAAATCAGTGTGAGCATCCAAAAAGCAAATGTAGAACACTGCTGCTTAAATGAATGTTTTGTCCTAAAATGAGCACTGTTGTTAGGGATCATAGGGAAGGTCATGGAAACAGTTTTGGAAATGTTGGATGCTGGAATTAATTGCCTTCAGTTTCAAAAAAGCCTATTTATCCTTCTCATTTACAGTTAAGATTTGGTGAAAGAGAAAAGTTGCTCTTAAATAACAGCAGGAAAAGACCTAATTTTTAGAGAATTGAGCTGGCTCTTGATGGAATTGATCTACATCTTGGGCAAGCTGTGTGTGGTGTGAGGTCTGAGACATTCTTTCCCCCGGTGCGCCCCTTACTGCTTCAGATTCCTCGTTAAGCCAACAGTTTGGGAGGTTTATTCAAACAATGTATTCACAAAGCAGCCCCAACTCAGTTGCCTGGCCTTTCATCTGAAGAAGACCCATCTCACATGTTTTGAATACATTTCCCATAATTACCCCAACAGCTGCATTTTGAGGATCTGCCTGGGGAATAACTGTAAATGGATAAAATACAGTCAGCTCATCTCATCAGTGAATAATGTGCTCTCTGGTTCCACCAAATGAAAATGAACCTTTCAGATCCTTTTTGTCTGGAATGATTTCCAGGGAAGCATGAGTGACTGAGACTGCTGACACTTTGTAGAACAAGCCTTGGTATCTTTGACAGTTGCTCCAAAAGGCTTGTTTTAGGACAGGCTTATATACCATCTAAAGTGCCTGATTCCACAGTCATCCAACTATTGTTCCCTCATCCTCCTGATTACACACATCAGTGTTGTTGGTGTTTGGAAATTCCTAGCAGGCAAGAAACTTGCTCTTCAGACTTCTCTTCAAGAGTTCCCAAGATAAGAACAAAGAATCTTTTCTCACTGTCAAAATGGCCACAGAGTTGGTACAAGATAGATTTGGGGCAATGTGGTTGGTTCTGTCAAGCTCCCAATTCCAGATACAACTGCAGTGGGTTAGCTAAATAAGAGATGAGGTTAAAAAGAATAGTAAATGTCCAGATATTTTATTGGCTTATTTGCAAAATTCTATCCATTACCAATGAGGAAAATGGCAACTTTTCTTTTGTTATGTTAATAGAGGCAGATTTGGAGAGTAGTTGAGTTTTAAACAGAAGTAGTGCTTACATCCAATGGCAAAATGGTGTTCATGTATTTAGGGATAGAAATTAAGGTTACTTTTCTTCTAAAATAAGGATTCTCCACCTCTCCCAGAGGAGGAATTGTCATGGCTAGAATCCCTGATTTCTTTCTTGGTGTGTGCCCTGTGGGAGTATTGGAGATGTCCTGATCAGGGTTCTCACCATGTAGAGATTTAAGGAACAAGTCACACATGGGACAGGTCCTTGGAGAGCCCATGTCTGAAACTGAAGAAGTTCCTTCTTGACTGGTTGACACAATCTGGAGAGAATCCTTCTTTGGTTACGTAATCCTCATTACGAATTGGTTATCTATTCAATTGATGCATTCATCACAGCCATTCTCTTCCATTTCTCCAATTTACTGTTGGACATTGTGGTATAGTAAAGGCCCCAATTTGTTCATATCTCCCTGTTCCATGCCCTTGTATAGTCTCCTTCGGCTCTCACTCTGGGGTTGGTTATGTGACTTGTTTTGGCCATTGGAACAAGTAGCACATGCAATGCAGGCAGAGACTTGAAAGTTGCTCACATATTGAGGCTTGCCCTCCTTCACGGCTTACAGGAATCTGTAAAGGACAGCAGAAGTGTACGCTAGCTAGCCTGTTGAATGGGGAGAGATATGGGGCCCAGTCACCCTTATTGCCCCTGTCAATAGTCTACCAAGTGCCAGACACGTGAGTGAAGCTGTTTTAGATCACCTAGCTCTTAGCTGACTCACAACCTGACCACTATTCCACAGCATAAAAGAACCTAGCAGAGATCACCCTAGCTGGCTTAAATCAGAGGAATCATCAGGGTCAGGCACTGGGGTGAGGCAAGTAAAGTGCCTAGAGCACAAATTTTAAGTAGGCACTCACTCTCAGGAGGATGCAAGTACAGAGTTGACAATTGCACGCCCCTACGAGTGGGTACCTCCTTAAATGTTGTGCCCAAGGCATTTCCCTTGCTTCCCTCTAGTCCTAGCCCAGTGAACCACCCAGGGGGCCCAGAATACTATCAACCAAAGAAGTAATTTCTGTTTTAAATCATTTTTGGGGTGATTTGTTACACAACAATAGATAATTGCTTTATGTTGGCTATTTCCAACGTTATTTCTCTCTCTTTCTGGGCAGAAACCACCCTGAAGGATTGATCTGCAAGTCCAATCAAGTTACTGAGTTCCTTGAAAGAAGATCTCCTGATCCAGTGGATGAACAGAAAGCTTTCCACATGAGCTATGGATTTCAAGTCATCACTTGTTCTTGGTCAATATACCTTATTCTGCTGCTAAGTGCTTCTAAGTCGCTTTAGTCATGTCCAACTCTGTGTGACCCCATAGACGGCAGTCCACCAGGCTCCGCCATCCCTGGGATCCTCCAGGCAAGAACACTGGAGTGGGTTGCCATTTCCTTCTCCAATGCATGAAAGTGAAAAGTGAAAGTGAAGTCGCTCACTCGTGTCCGACACTCAGCGACCCCACGGACTGCAGCCCACCAGGCTCCTCCATCCATGAGATATTCCAGGCAAGAGTACTGAAGTGGGATGCCATTGCCTTCTCCGATGCCTTATTCCAAAGGTCTTTTATTTCATGGCTTATTTACAGTGTTTCAGAAACAATCATTCCAAAGCATGAATGCTTAGTATGATTTTTTTTCCTTTACCTTCACTGTGCTCAGTCATGTCCAACTCTTTGTGACCCCACGGACTGTAGCCCACTAGGCTCCTCTGTCCATGGGATTCTCCAGGCACGAATACTGTAGTGGGTTGCCATTTCCTTCTCCAGGAGATCTTCCCCACTCAGGAATCGAACTGGGGTCTCCTGCGTTTGCAGGTGGATTCTTTACCAGCTGAGTTACCAGGGAAGTCCCTATTCTAGAGGTTGATAGCACACTATTCTTCACAAAGCTGGTGTTCGCTGACATTGCTGGCAGAATGTAGCTGTTTCCTTTTTCTTTTTCTTCTACACATGGCTCAATCTAATGAGCCCATGCTCACATCCTTGGTCTCCTCCATAGCACTCAACCTCCTGAACAAACTTGACCCCTTTGTCTGCTTAGATACATGGTAATGACAAGATTTTTTGGCCTAGATGAACATTTGGGTCTTGTCTGCCAACTCCCATGGTTATTTTCTTATGTGAAAATAGGAGAAGCTAGATTAACATAACCCAATACTTCTTTATCCTATGAAAAAAACCCTCTTATTAAAATAACAGCATCAATTATTAACTCTAAATATTCTTTTTAAGAAAAAATATAAATAATTTTTAAAAACATAAATTCTGACATATGCCTAGTTCCCTTTCTGAGAATAAAGTTCAAATAATCTATCCCAGATAGTACTTACTCTCATGGAGAATCTTCCTCACACACATTAGATGTCAGAAAGTTGACCCACAGTTACCTGTTTGTGTATTTCAAGCAGTTCAAGCAACTTTCATGCTCTAATAACTTTGCTCTGTTTGCAATTCATCAAGAGCTTTGCCTTTTTTTTTAACTGAAGGATAACTACTTAACAGAATTTTATGGTTTTCTGTCATACATAAACAAGAATCAGCCATAGGTACACCCATGTCCCCTCCCTCCCATCTCCCTCCCCACCCCACCCTTCTAGATTGTCATAGAGCCCTTGTTTGAGTTCCCTGAGTCATACGGCAAATTCCCATTGGCTATCTAGTTTACATATGGCATTTAAAATTTCTATGTTACTCTCTCCATACATCTCCCCTTCTCCCTTCTCCCTTCCCCTCATGTCCATAGGTCTGTTCTCTATGTCTGTTTCTCCACTGCTGCCCTGAAAATAAGTTTATCAGTGCCATCTCTTTAGATTCCATATATATGTGTCAGTATATGATATTTCGGAGAAGGCAATGGCACCCCACTCCAGTACTCTTGCCTGGAAAATCCCATGGATGGAGGAGCGTGGTAGGCTGCAGTCCATGGGGTCGCTAAGAGTCCAGGACATGACTGAGCGACTTCACTTTGACTTTTCACTTTCATGCATTGGAGAAGGAAATGGCAACCCACTCCAGTGTTTTTGACTGGAGAATCCCAGGGACAGGGGAGCCTGGTGGGCTGCCATCTGTGGGGTCGCACGGAGTCGGACACGACTAAAGTGACTTAGCAGTAGCGTACGATATCTATATTTCTCTTTCTGACTTACTTCACTCTGTATAATAGGCTTTGGATTCAGCCACCTCATTAGAATGGATTCAAATTCAATCAGAATGGATTGCCTTTGTTTTTAACTGTGTTAGGGAAAGTAATAAGTAACCACATCATACTAGTTTCAGGTGCTTCAATGTTTCTCAACTTTTTTTAAAGGTAAGATTGGGTTCTTTTCACATAGGTCTTTCTACCTTTTCTTTTTTAGATGCTTTCTTATACCTTATAATTTAGACTAAAGTCAGGATCCATGACTTGACCTTTATACATGTTGAAGTGATCTCTTTCCAATCAAGCCTTTTCTGGACCTAAAACAGTTATCTTCCCCAGGCAGGACTGGGGGCTCCTCATAAATGCTCCTTGGCACTTTTGGCTCCTGATGTATATTACATTGTCACACTACATTATACTATGGCCATTTACTTACATCCTCCACCAGAATGCAAGTTTTGCAAGAGTGGAAATGATATCTTAGTTTTCTGTATATTCCCAGCACAGTGGCTTACATATAGTAGATGCTTAGTAAATTTGGTAGAATTATTCAGTGAATGAATGACTGAATAGGACTAAAAGCTGAAGCTGGAGAACCCCTGTGATCCTTTAAGGCATATAATGAAGAGCATGAGGGCAAAGGGCTTTTGAATCAGACTGGTTTCATTCTCTAGCTCCAAGTTATACTAGCTGTGTGGGCTTAGGTAAGTTACTTAACACCCCTGGTGACTCAGTTTCTTTGTCACTTGACAGAATGCCTGGCGCATGGTAAATAGGCACTCAAAAATGGTAGCTTCTCCAATTTTATACTCTTCCTCCAAAATAAAAATTAAAGAATATTCTTTTAGCTTTTTTTTAGGGTCATCTAGTAAGAGATTTATGCTATGTAATTGAAGAATAACTCTCTCTCTTAAAAAAATGGAAACCTCTCTCAAAAGTGGTAGTTGTAGAAGTAGTAACCATCACAACCTTTGGGTTTTCCACTTGAGGTAGGCTTTCACTGTGCAGGGCCCAGGATCCTGAGGGTGTGGTGACAACAGAATAGCTCTGATATGTCATGTGAAACTAGTGAAGCAATTCCCACAAAGGTTGAATTAAGTGGTGCATATATCCAGGGTTAGGTAGGTATTGCACTTAGCAGAATGGGTGGAGCCACCAAACAAGACTGCCCTTTTGTGTTATTATTATTATTATGTTTTTAATCAACAAACCAGAACATTTTATGCTAACAAGTGAGGATCACTTTGAAGTGGTTGAGTGCTGTCCTTCCAAATATTTTGGACTTCTTTTTGGGGTAATGCCTTTAGAACTGCTCTATGAGGGTTTTTCATATTTTAGTTGTAATCACACACCCTGTGCAATGACCATACACTCTGTCGTCTGACATCGGGCGTCAGCACTGGCCTCTGGCTCTTATCCCACAACATAGTTTCCCAAGAGCCCAGCTTCCACTGTGACAGACCTTCTAATCAGTGGGGAGAAAGGATTCTTTCTCTTGGATTTTCACAGAATGGATTTCACTCCATTCATAGGAGTGGGAAAGTCATCTGTTGTTTCCTACTAGACCTTGGAGTATTGGGATAAAGTAATTGAAAAATCACAAATGCTCTAAGTATTTTCACTTTAAATTTTGCTAACTAAAAAAGGTGATATTTCCTCCGTATTAAATACAAATGCTAATATTTTCTTCTTAAAAAAATGTAATATATTCCACTGTAACAAAAAGTGAAGCAGTGTATGAGGGGGAAAAATATGTTTCCTCTCTTCTTTCTCCAGTTCTATCTTCCTAGTGAAATATGTATTATCGGTTTAATGTGTGTATTTCCATACTTTTCTGTATGTAAGGCACACATAAATACATAGGCTTCTCCCCTTTTTTGGTTTGCAAAAATAAAACCACACTATATATTAATCATTATTCTTTTTAAAAAATTTTAATTGAAGGATAATTGCTTTACAGAATTTTGTGGTTTTCTGTCATACATCAACAAGAATCAGCCATAGGTACACTCATGTCCCCTCCCTCCCAGACCACCATCCCATTTCCATCCCCATCTCAACCTTCAGCCTGTCACAGAACCCCTGTTTGAGTTCCCTGAGTCATACAGCAAATTCCCATTGGCTATCTGTTTTACACATGGTGTTGTAAATTTCTATGTTACTCTCTCCATAAATCTCCCCTTCTCCCTCTTCTCCTTCCCCAATGTCCATAGGTCTTTTCTCTATGTATGTTTCTCCATTAATGCCCTGAAAATAAATTTATCAGTGCCATCTCTTCAGATTCCACATGTGTGTCAGTATACAATATTTATATTTCTCTGTCTGACTTCCTTCACTCTGTATAATGGGCTCTAGTTTCATCCACCTCATTAGAACAGATTCAAATGCATTCCTTTTTATGGCTGAGTAGTATTCCATTGTGGAGAAGGCAATGGCACCCCACTCCAGTACTCTTGCCTGGAAAATCACATGGACAGAGGAGCCTGGTAGGCTGCAGTCCATGGGGTCGCTAAGAGTCGGGAACGACTGAGCGACTTCACTTTCCCTTTTCACTTTCATGCATTGGAGAAGGAAATGGCAACCCACTCCAGTGTTCTTGCCTGGAGAATCCCAGGGACAGCGGAGCCTGGTGGGCTGCCGTCTATGGGGTCGCACAGAGTCGGACACGACTGAAGCGACTTAGCAGTAGCAGCAGCAGCAGCAGTATTTCATTGTATATATGTACCACTGCTTCTTCTTTTTTTTTAATTAATGAATTAATTTAAATTGGAGACTAATTTATAATATTGTAGTGGTTTTTGCCATACATTGACATGAATCAGCCACAGGCATACATGTGTCCCCCCTTCTACCTCCCTCCCCATCCCATCCCTCTGGGTCATCCCAGTGCACTGGCCCTGAACATCCTGCATTGAACTTGGACTGGTGATCTATTTCACATATGGTAATATACATGTTTCAATGCTATTCTCTCAAATCATCCCACCCTCGCCTTCTCCCACAGAGTCCAAAAATCTGTTCTTTACATCTGTGTCTCTTTTGCTGTCTTGCATATAGGGTCATCATTACCATCTTTCTAAATTCCATATATACGCGTTAGTATACTGCATTGGTGTTTTTCTTTCTGACTTACTTCACTCTGTATAATAGGCTCCAGTTTAATCCACCTCATTAGAACTGATTCAAACACATTTTTTAATAGCTGAGTAATAGTCTATTGTGTATATGTACCACAGCTTTCTTATCCAGTCATCTGCTGATGGACATCTAGGTTGCTTCCATGTCCTGGCTGTTGTAAACAGTGCTGTGATGAATATTGGGGTACACGTGTCTCTTTCAATTCTGGTTTCCTTGGTGAGTATGCCCAGCAGGTACAACAGCTTCTTTATCCATCCATCTGTCGATGGACATTTAGGTTGCTTCCATGTTCTAGCGATTGTAAATAGTGCTGCAGTGAACATTGGGGTACATGTGTCTTTTTCAGTTTTCATTTCCTCAGGGTATATGCCTAGGAGTGGGATTGCTGGGTCATATGGTGGTTTTATTCCTAGCTTTTTAAGGAGTCTCCATATCGTCTTCCATAGTGGCTGTATCAGTTTACATTCCCACCAGCAATGCAAGAGTATTCCCTTTTCTCCACACCCTCTCCAGCATTTATTGTTTGTAGACTTTTTGATGATGGCCATTCTGACTGGTGTGTGGTGGTATCTCACTGCAGTTTTGATTTGCATTTCTCTGATAATGAGTGATGTTGAACATCTTTTCATGTGCTTGTTAGCCATCTGTATGACCTGAAGAAATGTCTCTTCAGGTCCCTTTCCCACTTTTTGATTGGGTTGTTTGCTTTTCTGTTATTGAGTTGTATAAGCTGCTTGTATATTTTGGAAATTAATTCTTTATCAGTTGTTTCCCTTGCTATTATTTTCTCCCATTCTGAGGGTTGTCTTTTTACTTTGTTTGTAGTTTCCTTTGCTGTGCAAAAGCTTTTAAGTTTAATTAGGTTCCGCTTGTTTATTTTTGTTTTTATTTCCATTACTCTAGGAGGTGGGTCATAGAAAATCTTGCCTTGATTTGCACCATCGAGTGTTCTGCCAATGTTCTCCTCTAAGAGTTTAATAGTTTCTGGTCTTACATTTAGGTATTTAATCCATTTTGAGTTTATCTTTGTGTATGGTTTTAAGTAGTGATCTAATTTCATTCTTTTGCATGTAGCTGTCCAGTTTTCCCACACCATTTATTGAAGAGGCTATCTTTGCCCCATTGTATATTCTTGCCTCCTTTGTTAAAAATAAGGTACCCATAGGTATGTGGGTTTATCTTTGGGTTCTCTATCTTGTTCCATTGGTCTATATTTCCGTTTTTGTGCCAGTACCATACTATCTTGATGACTGGAGCTTTGTAGTATAGTCTGAAGTCAGGAAGGTTGATTCCTTCAGCTCCATTCTTCTTTCTCAAGACTGCTTTGGCTATTCAGGGTCTTTTGTATTTCCATATGAATTGTGAATTTTTTTGTTCTAGTTCTGTGAAAAAAAAGCCATTGGTAATTTGATAAGGATCACATTGAATCTGTAGATTGCATTTGGTAGTATAGTCATTTTCACAATATTGATTCTTCCCACCCAGGAACATGGAATATCTCTCTCCATCTGTTTATGTTGTCTTTGATGTCTTTCATCAGTGTCTTATAGTTTTCTGTATACAGGTCTTTTGTTTCCTTAGGTAGGATTATTCCTAGATATTTAACTATTTTTGTTGCAATGGTGAATGGCATTGATTCCTTAATTTTTCTTTCTGATTTTTCATTGTTAGTATATAGGAATGCAAGTGATTTCTGTGTATTGACTTTGTATCCTCAGACTTAGCTGAATTTGCTGATTAGCTCTAGTAATTTTCTGATAGTTTCTTTTGGGTTTTCTATTTATAGTATCATGTCATCTGCAGTGAGAGTTTTGCTTCTTCTTTTCTGATCTGGATTTCTTTTATTTCTTTTTCTTCCCTAACTGCTGTAGCTAGGGCTTCCAAAACTATGTTGAATAATAGTGGTGAGAGTGGACACCCTCGTCTTGTTCCTGATCTTAGAGGGAAAGCTTTTAGCTTTTCACCGTTGAGAACAATGTTTCCTGTGGGCTTTTCATATATGTCCTTTACTATGTTGAGGTAGTTCCCTTCTATGCCCATTTTTTGCAGTTTTTTTTTTTTTATCATAAATGGATGTTGGATTTTGTCAAAGGCTTTTCCTGCATCTATTGAGATGATCATATGGTTTTTATCTTTAAATTTGTTGATATGGTGTATCACATTGATTGATTTGCATATATTGAAGAATCCTTGCATCCCTGGAATAAACCCAACTTGATCATGATACATGAGCTTTTTAATGCTTTGTTGGATTCTGTTTGCCAGAATTTTGTTGAGGATTTTTGCATCTATGTTCATCAGTGATATTGACTTGTAATTTTCTTTTTTCATATTGTCTTTCCCTGGTTTTGGTATCAGGGTGATTGTGGCCTTGTAGAATGAGTTTGGAAGTGTTCTTTCCTCTGCAATTTTTTGGAAGAGCTTCAGAAAAATAAGCATTAGCTCTTCTCTACATGTTTGATAGAATTCCCCTGTGAAGCCATCTGGCCCTGGACTTTTGTTTTTGGGGAGATTTTTGATCACTGTTTCAATTTCAGTGTTTGTAATTGGGTTGTTAATAATTTCTATTTCTTCCTAGTTATTCTTTTGTAAATTTAATAAGAAAAATTTAAATAGACATATAGTTGATTTGCAATGTTGTGCTAATTTCAGGTGTACAACAGTGATTCAGTTATATATATAATATATACACATTATCATATATATTAATACATATGATATATATATGTATATAAAATATTGAGTATAGTTCTCTGTGCTATACAATAGGTCGTTGTTTATCTATTTTATATATAATAGTATGTAATATACATTATTCTATAAACTACTTTTATTTATGAACATGTCATGGGGATTCCTCCAGGTCAGTATTATAGATCTAATTGGTTAAAAAATACCCAAAGAATATTCTGTTAAATGGATTTACCTTAATTTAGTTTACCATCCCATTATTGATGGATATTGTGTTGTTTCAATTTTTTTGTGCTATTGGATATATGTATATATAATGCTGCTTTACATTCCATGTGTACTTATGCTTTTAATTCTACAGAATATATTTCCCAAAGTGAGAATGCTGGATCAAAGTGTTTGTGTCTTTAAGACTTTTGTAACTACTGCCAGAACACAAAATAGCTGAAATAATTCACATTCTCACCAGCTTTTGTAGGAAAGTACTCACCAATATCAAATACTAACGATCTTTTAATTCTTCATTTTTGCAATCTGAAGGGTAAAAGGTATTTCCTTGTTATATTAATGTGCATTACCCTGACTATTAGTAAGCTTGAGTATTTTATATTATCAAATGGCTTTACCATTTGCATTCTGAGACACTGCTGTGATTCTGAGTTAGCAGGTAGATTTTCAGCAACGGTTCACTTGTTCATCATCTTTGTTGTTTTTCTATTGCATGGGTTGTCTTTTTCATATTAGATTGTAAGAGCCTTTTAAAATATGAGGGATATCAACTCTTAATCTGTCTTACTGTAGTAAATATTTCCTCCTGCTTTGTTTATCCATTGAAAGTTTTCCATTGTTTTTTTGCTAGTGAAATTGCTTTCAAAGGAGCTGTTTAGACATTCCTTTACTGTCAAAAAACTTTCTTTGACCTTTAACCTAAATTCTTTGTGTTGCAATTCACCTCTCTTTTCCTGGGTCCTGGGCCTCAATATTGCTTTCTACTACAACCCTTAAGACTATCGAGCTGTGTCTATTGGAGCTTTTCTATGGACTGAGTGACTAGATTGAATTGACTGACCAGTTAAGTCAAGCATTTCCTTTGACTTACTTTTTTCCCCCTCTCCATTAAAGTGACTGGTTGTTTGACTGAATTGACCTCATTAGTCAATCTTTTGGCATGGTACATCTGTGTGTGTACACATGTGTGTGCATGCACACCCAGTGGCAGAACCACTACCCAGTGGTTTCAAATACTTCTTTCAGTTAAACTGACCCAATTGGGTCCATTTATCTGGCATTGCAATCAGCAGCAGCCCCACAGTGGATATATATCACTCCAGTTGCCCTGTTGGCTAGAAAGAAGACAAGTTTGTTTGATTCAAGTGACAGTTCTGTTCTGATTCTGCCTCTGAGTGTGTAGACCAAAGTGTGAAACAGGCCTGTGTGGTTGGTGATGTCTCATCTTTCTGGTCACCTTCCTGGCACAGTGCTGATATTCTCTACATCTTTCTCTCTCCTCCTGTGGCCAAGTATCTGTCTTATCTTTCAACATGTAAGTTCCTTGCTCAGTGGTTGAAAGTAACCCTTTTTCTGGGTGATTCAGGGTGTTGAAAGATGAATCAGTGAGAACAAGGCAAGTTTATTCTTAAGAGGTTGGTGGTCCAGTGGTTAGGAATCCACCTTCCAATGCAGGGGATGCAGATTTGATCCTTTGTTGGTGAATTAGGTCCTATATGCCAGGGGAGGGGCAACTAAGTCTGCAGCTACTGAGCTTGTATGCTCTAGAGCCCAAGCTCCACAGCAAGAGAACCCTGTGCGCTGCAACTAGAGAGCTCGTGAACTAGAAGGAAGAGCCTGAACTGCAAAGGCAGCCAAAAAAATAAATAAATAAAGAAGTTGGTGAATGGGGGAACTATTTGGTTGGCCAAAACATTGCTTCTGGTTTTTCCATAACAGCT
The DNA here is from genome assembly GCF_003369695.1 of Bos indicus x Bos taurus. Classification (NCBI taxonomy): domain Eukaryota; kingdom Metazoa; phylum Chordata; class Mammalia; order Artiodactyla; family Bovidae; genus Bos; species Bos indicus x Bos taurus. Next base: position 85,737,186 of record NC_040105.1, on the reverse strand, counting down.
TTCAGAAAAACCCACATGAGCTTTTTGGCCAACACAATACTTTCCCAAAATTGATTCTATGAGAGGCTGATTCTGTGGGATATAAAGAGGGTTTTGTGGGCAGAAAATTTTTTGTGGCCAAATATTGGATGGAATTGGCTGGCTCAGTTTAAGAACCTTCCTGGTCATGCTCCTACTCTGTGAACTTGGGCAAGTCACCTTATCTCTTTGGGCCTTGGTTTCATCATTGGCAAAATGAAAATAAGCACAGCACAAAGATCATAAAAATGTTCAGTGGGTAGAATAAGCTACTATTTTACATAATAAGCCATGTAAAATCCTTAGCACAGGCCTGGAACAGTATTCAATTAATGCAAACTCTTCTCATTCATAAATACTTTTTGGAAATTCTGAATTATACAGGTTACATCTCAGAGCCTCTAGTATGTTTATGTGCTTAGTGTATCACCACAAGGAGAGTAGTAAAAGAAGAAAATGCATGTCAGACCATGGAACTCCTCTTTCTACCGTGATGCTCAATGAACTTGTGCTTTGTGAAGGACACTTTGGGAAATACCAAGATAGAGAAGGAAGACAGGGTTTGGAGACAGAGTCCTTGGATTTCAGTTTGATTTGACAATTACTTCTATTGTTTTTGTAACTTTGGGCAAGTCACTTTATCTTTTTGGGCCACAGGTTTTCTACTTATAAAATGAGAAGCATAAAACTCTTCTACATGTCTTACAAGGTACAGGGAGAGAGCTTTGTAAGCTGTATCCCACTATTCTAACTTCGGGGACAAGGAGCAGGATTAATTGCTGTGAATCCAGGTGCAGAAAGAGGTAAAGAGAGTACTCTTTGAGTGACAGTTTCAAGGGAATGACCAATGAGACCTCTGGATGGCAGTGATTAGGATTAAAGCATGCACACACCAGAGCTCCCTGGAGCTTGTAGTACGATGCAGGGTTTTTATGCCCCACCCAGGTCTCTAGGCCATTTTCTTACTGCAGTTAATCTCCAAAATGGGTACTTTCTCTCTATCGACAGGAGAATTGTAAAGAAGTCCAGATGGTCCCTGGTTTACATTATTTGCTGTTTTCTGCAATGTGAATTGATAAAATCTCCGGAAATCAAATATAAGCCTAATTCATACTAAGATTTTAGTAACTGGAAACAGTTTTTAGTATTTTCTCTCCAAGTGTCTTTTAAAGGCAACCTTCAAGAAAGGCAATTCTTACCTGGAATAGCAGGTTGATGGGGAAGATCACCCGGGGCAGGAGAGCCTCTCCAGCACTCCTCAAACCAGATCACAGTGATGACTGTCTCCTTCCTCCTCAAAGTGGACCAGACAGAGGCTCAACTTAATTTTTCCTCTATTATTTCCAGATACATGCAACCCAATGGAAAGACTATACAAAGGAAAGTGTGTGACTGACCCTTGACTGTAACATTTTGGTCAGATGTTAGGCTTCACTGTCTTGGAACCACCCACCATTTCCTTCATCGGTAACTTTCAGCATGCTTCTTCCAACTGGTCTAGATGCTTGATGAGTGCAATTAAATGAACACTGCACTGGGAGTTGAGACCTAGAAGTCCTGTCTGTGCTACTGACTCACTCTGTGACGTAAGGCAAATGATGACCCCTCCTTGAAACTGTTTTCTCATCTGTGGCACAAAGCATTTGAACTGGGTGATCTAAAAGTTCCCTTCCTGTTCGGTCTATAGCTTTACTTGTTTTTCTACACCCTCAGATCAGAGTCACCCTCATTCCCTCTTCATGTGTGGAAAGTATCCATTTACGGCTAATTTCAGGATGTTGGAGAGCTGTCCAAAAACATATGAAGCATTGTAATATTTGTTTGAAATTAATCAGATACAACAAAACATGCAGGTGGTTGCTCTTTCCCTTCAACTCCTAGCTCTTGGGATCTTGCCTCCTGGAAGGTGTTCACAGGCTGCAGCTGCAGAACACAGCCTGTGGATTATTTGTAAAAGAGTAACTTCTGGCGTGCTGCAGTTCATGGGGTCGCAAAGAGTCGGACACGACTCAGCGACTGAACTGAACTCAACTGAACTTCTGCGAGTGGGGGTGGGGGTGGTGAGGAGAAGACCAATCATTGGGCTATTTTTTGCCCTAGTGGGTAGTGGTGAGGATGTTGAGGGCTGGGGTACAGGATAGGAGTCAGAGAATCCAGACTTACAAGCAGCAAGCACTGAGGTCACAATCCTCAGTTTTTGGCCCCCGGTCTTGTCTGGGAACTGGCTTGGATTGACATCATGAAGGAGACTGTCTCATGCTAATCCACCCCAAACCTCCATATGTTTCCAAATATACTGATGCCTGAGAACACATAGACACAGACTGGCTTGGCAGTTTTTTCATTTCTCATCAGTGCTTGAATCCCCATGGACCTCCCTCTATCCCATTGCCCTCTACTCTTCAGCCATACTCAAATTGAGTTCTCTCATTGTGGTGTTAGTCACTCAGTCATGTCTGACTCTTCGCTACCTCATGGGCTGTAGCCTGCCAGGATCCTCTGTCTACAGAAGTCTCCAGGAAGAATACTGGAGTGGGTTGCATTTCTTTCTGCAGGGGATCTTCCTGACCCAGGGATCTACTCAGGTCTCCTGCCTTGCAGGCAGACTCTTTACTGTCTGAGCCACCAGGGAAGCCCTCTCATTGTGGGGGCCTTAGCATATGTTGCCCTCAACTTGATTCTTTGTTTTCTGGCAGAATCTCCTTTAAGACTCATCTCAAATGTTACAGTCTAGGAAGTCTTCTGCTATTGCCCTTAACCAAGTTGGTCATTCCCTCCTCTATGTTTGATACATTCCTCCACTAGGTTGCAAGCTCAGTGGACCTCTGATTTTGGTACTGATTTAATGCAAACTTCAATAAGAGATAAACCCCCAGATCTTAATCTCAATGGCACAACAAAGTAGAAGTTATTTCTCACTCCTATAAAGTCCATTTAGTGATGGCAAGTTGGTTGCTAGTGTTATGTATTTTGTCCCATGAAGTCAGTCAAGATGTAGGCTGATGGAGGTGCTAGTATCTTTAACGTGTCACTTCTAATGTCCTCTTGGAAATCCATATCTATTCCATTAATGGGAAAGGATAAAGATTATACACCCAAAGTGGTTTTTATGGGCCAGGTCTGTTACATGCCACACATCACTTCTGTTCACTTTCTATTTGCTGAAACTCAGGAACATAACCACATCTAACTGTAAGGAAGGTTGAGAAATATATTATAGTTATGGAAATGGGAAGAAGAGAGAAACAATTTTGGTAATCACATAGCTGTCTCTAGAGGTCATATTGCTTTATTCACTGCTGAGTCCCTAGGACTGAGCACAGTGACTGGGAGGTGGTTACTATACTGGACTGTGATTAAAAGTCCACCACTGGATTGTGACCTCATGATCTAGTATCTTAGTACTCCAATCAAGTGTGGACACATAATAGAAGCCTATTAAACGTGGGGTGGTCATTATTGGAATTGTATCTAGGGACTTCAAGATGAACATTTGGTGTAACTTACTTCCTAAGGAAAATTTATTCTCTAGGAGATAGCTCCCGATCAGGATTACTCTTCTACCATTGGTCTTCAACCCAGATTTTTCCAATCACCAGATTTATCTGCTCCTCAGACTTCTTGGAACCTAGATGTCAATCCCTGTCTAGCTAGAGAGTTTCTGAAGCCCTGAGCCCCTTTCTATGTGATGGCCTGTCTTATTCCTTCTCTTTCCCCCTGCTTTCCAACAAGTATGCACTCCATTTCTGCAATCTTCATTTTTTCTTTGCCAGCTACAAGTGTGTTTAGCTACTTCCTGCCCCCAGTATTTCCATAATTGGAGGGATGGAGGTGAGTAGGATGGAGGAGATGCTGATATCTTAACCAACCCTAGTGTCATGAATACTTCATAATGCTTGTCTCTGCTCTAGCCTTTGTCTAGTCCATCTCAGGCCAGACTGGCTATTGTGGTTTAACCAATAAGCATATTTAGTGACTTGAAGATATGTTTCTGGAGCCATAAAGAAGACATTGACTAATGGTGACTGGGAAATGTGTTCTTGTCTTATAGAATGTCCTTCAGCTAAAGGTTTACTCAGCCACATGTGCTGTTCCTTAGGGACCTCTTTGCTGTACTTCTTAATACTTCTCAATACTTCTCAACAGGTATGTAGAAACACCTGGATATGACAGAGATAAGTATTTGGTCAAGGCAGGCATGAGATTTGGGATTAGAGTCTTCCTAGAGTGAGCCTGGAACAATTTTGTAATATAGTCACAGTAGTGTGTAGCAGCCTCAATTCTCACCCACCCCTTACAGGGACCCAAAGCCCTGTGCCCCTAGGTGCTCTCTCCTGCTACTCTTGGCTACACCTATTCAGGTTATTTCCGTCCCTAGGAAAGGTACAGTAGACATGTATACACTATCATGTGTAAAACTATACATACCCCCCCCCTCTTTCTCCATAGTCTCCTTGTCATGATCTTGTGATTGGGAAAGAAAGGGATGTAAAAGTCTGACTGAGTAGAAGAGGAAGTGGTTATTAGTGCTTGGAAGGCAGCTCTTCGTTGTATGGCAGCTCTGGCCTGACCCAATTATTTTCTAGAAAGGAGTCCCTTCACCTCCACAAAATTTGTATCACAGACAACTGGACATAGGACCCTGATTTATTTATTTTTCTTACTTCTGCTTTAGAGGAATGTGTAAGATTTTGTTTAGCTGACCCAGGCTCTCAGATACACAGGTGAATGCAAATTGAGGAGATAGCTCAAGGGAGCCCAAGAAATCAAATAAAGGAAATATCTCAGGCTTTGGAGGAAAGGCATTGGAGGAAAAAGCCAAGAAATGACCCCCTTATCTTTTATCTTGTGGAGCAAATAGCCTCATACTGCTACAGATTGGTTGGAGGTGGTGGTCATAGGTTTTGAGGGGAACAGAGATAAGTACAAAACTTGACTCTACTGAGCAAGATAGCACAAGGTATAGTCAGTGGAGCCATTTTTGGAGAAATAAGAGCTAGAGAATATGGAACACGTGTCTCTCCCTGAAGTTTCTATTTTTATTTATTTATTTTAATTAGAGGATAATTGCTTTAAAATGTTGTGTTAGTTTCTCCTGTACAACAACATGAATCATCTGTAAGTATACATATATCCCCTCCCTCTTGAGCCTCCCTCCCACCACCCCCCCCCATCCTAACCCCTCTAGGTCATCACAGAGCACCGAGCAGAGCTCCCTCTGTTATACAGCAGCTTCCCATTAGCTATTTATTTTAAACATGATAGTGTAATGTATGTCTATGCTTGAAATTTCTATTTGAAAGTAAAAACAAAGCAAAACAAAAACAGCACTGAGTTAGGGGAGCTTGTGGAGGAAGAGATATCATGAGGTAGATGCAGGAGGTAAGGATCAAGGGTTTGGGAGGAGAGAAAGAGGAAATCTGAAAAAGTTGGCCCCAGATACTTTTTTCCTTTAAAATAGGAGGGAAATGTTTATTTGGATTAACCTATAAAACAAAGGGAAATCTAATCAACACTAAATTCTACTCCCAGAGTGTTTGTGTCAAAGGTCTCCCTTGTCTGTGGTATAGTAATAAGGAGACCAGAGAATAAAAAAGTCCTGAGACTGTTTATTTTAAAAAGTGAAAAAGGAACTCAACAACAGGAAAAGATATTGAATCATTTGTGGAAAACATTTGGATGAAGTGGCTTTTCCTACTCTGCTGTGAAAGACCCTTCTGAGTCACCAGAGAGTCCATGATTCCAGTGTGTTACTAAAGGAGAATGTTAGGTGGATTTCACACACATGAGTCCTTTTCAGGACAGCTTGATGGGCAGTATCATTTCTGGGACAATAGGCTCTGACAGCCACCCTTAGAATGTTGATTTTAGAACTTAGAATAATAGGGATTGATTATTACACCTTCTGCTACCTCCACCCACCAAATGGTTTCCAAGGCATTTTCAAGAGTTTTGGCCCTGATTCAACAATCAATTTTGGCTCTGATTCAACAATCAACTTCCAGGAAAGGACTGTTGTTCAAGTACAAGGACAGGAGAGAGAGAATCCTAATCTTTGTTAAAAGTCTACTTGTTATAGTCAAGTTCCCCTATCTATTTATACAATGATAGAAGTTCCTATGCTAAGGAATTTCTGGTTAGCACTTGAAGGGAGGGTAGGAGACTGAAAAGACATGAGAAATGGTGTGAAGCAGTCCAAGCTTCAATTCTCAAATTTGCCCCATACAGACTGTGACTTTAGGCAAGTCACTTAATCTCTCTGAGCTTGTTCTTTTTCTTTGTACAATCAGGCTGATAATAACAATATACATTTAACGTGGATTTTGAAAGAATTAAACGAGAGATGAATGTAAGTGTCCAGTAGCCATTAGATATAATAATTATAAAACAAATACATTCAAAAATCAATCTATATAATCTGTCATGTCAACAGAAGAAAATCATATGATCGTATCAATGCAAAAAAAGCATTTGACAAAATCCAACCTTAATTCTTAGTAAAAGCTCTCAGTAAGGTAGGAATAAAAGAGAGTTGCCTCAAACTGAAAAGGAGCATATATATATATATAAAACCATATTTCCCAAACCCCAGCTAACATTATACTTAATAGTGAAAATTGAATTATTTTCCCCTAAGATTGGGAACAAAGATTTCTATACCCATCACTCTTATTCATTGTTATAATAGAAGTACTAGCTTCTGTAACAAAGAAAGAAAAAGAAATAAAAGGCATACATATTGGAAAGAAGGGGCTTCCCAGGTGGTGCTAGTTGTAAAGAACCTGCCTGCCAGTGCAAGAGATATGACAGATGCAGGTTTGATCCCTGGGTCAGGAAGATCTTTTGGAGGAGGGCATAGCAACCACTCCAGTATTCTTGCCTGGAGAATCCCATGGACAGAGGAGCCTGGTGGCTACAGTCCATAGGGTCACAAAGAATCAGACATGACTGAAGCAACCAAGTATGCACATAGCACGCATGGTATATGTTGGGGTTTCCCAGGTGGCTCAGGAGTAAAGGATCCACCTGATATGCAGGAGACATGGGTTTGATCCCTGGGTCGGGAAGATCCCCTGGAGAAGATCATGGCATCCCACTCCAGTATTCTTGCTTGGAGAATCTCATGTACAGAGGAGCCTGGCAGGCTACAGTCCATAAGGTCATACAGAGTTGGACACACTGAAGCAAATTAGCATACACATTGGAAAGAAATAAAATTGCTTTGATTTACAGATGACAGAAGTAATTTACAAAGAACTCCTTAGAACTAATAAGTGAATTTGGCGAGATTACAGGAAACAAAATAAACACCCACAAATCAGTTGCATTTCTATATATTAATACTAACAAATGAACACAGAGAAAATGAAATTTAAAAGTACAAGCTATTTATAATCATTCTAAAGAAAATGAAATGCTAAGGCATAGATTTACTAAAACACGCACAGGATCTGTATGCTGAAATTATAAGACACTGATGAAAGAAAAAAGAAGACCTAAATAGATGGAGAGACACTCTGTGTTCATGGGTTGCTGCTGCTGCTGCTGCTGCTGCTGCTAAGTCACTTCAGTCGTGTCCGACTCTGTGCGACCCCAGAGACGGCAGCCCACCAGGCTCCCTCGTCCCTGGGATTCTCCAGGCAAGAACACTGGAGTGGGTTGCCATTTCCTTCTCCAATGCAGGAAAGTGAAAAATCAAAGTGAATTCGCTCAGTCATGTCAAACTCTTAGCAAGCCCATGGACTGCAGCCTACCAGGCTCCTCCATCCATGGGGTTTTCCAGGCAAGAGAACTGGAGTGGGGTGCCATTGCCTTCTCCGGTGTTCATGGGTTAGAAGACAACAAAGTAAATATGTCAACTCTCCTCAAATGTGTGCATAGATTAACACAATTCTTATCAAAATTCCAGCAAGAGTTTTTTTGTAGACACAGACAAATTTATCTTAAAATTTTTATGGAAAGGCAAAGGCCCTAGAATAGTTAAAACAATTTTGAAAAAGACAAAAAAATGGGAGGAATTACTCTAACCAATATTAAGGCCTTCTATTTGGCTATAGTAATCAAAACAGTGTAGTGTTGATACATAGATAGGTGGAATATGGATAAAAGGAACATAAAAGGCAACCTACACAATTATGCTCAATATACTGTTCACAAATGTTCAAAAGCAATTCAATGCAAGAAGGATAATCTCTTCAACAAATGGTGCCAGAGCAACTGGGCATTCAGGCCAGTTCTCAGAGATCCATTTGCATGGGCTCAGTTTCACTAGGACCCTAATTGTGGGAATGAAGGGGTAATTTCATGTCAGTCTGACACAAGCCTAGCCACCCTGTGAGATATAAGAGGACGGCAAAGGGAAGACTATTTCTCCTATGCATTTTATAGACTACATGGCTAAGGATTGCAGGGCTACACAGAACTCTTCACCACATTATTGAGTTAATGTATTCATTGCAGGTACAGTCAACTCTGTTATCCTCAGGTGAAGTTTCCAAATTACAGAAAATAATTAGACACATTAGTAGACAACAAAGCACTTCATGAGTCCTGTTTACTAGTTTCTCCCTCTTTTTAGTCCCTCATTAGGCCTGCAATCTAGCCAAAATTATTATTTATCTCTTTCAAACCAGAGAAAATGTATACTAGAAATTCTATAGGTTGAAGGAAAGAAAGAGGGCTTTTAAAGAGATCCCTGCCCCAGTCAACCCAACCTCTCTCTCCTTGTAACCTCAGATGCTATCAAACTTCTTGGCTGCTCTGCAGGAAAGGAAATATATCTAAGTGTACAACAAATATATTTCCAAAATCACTCTGAAGCTCCTCCTCTTCCTACTCTTCCTCTCCATCTCTGCTGTGTCCACCCTAACCCAAGTCACCAATCTTTATCTTACCTTGACCATTAAAAGCCTCTGAACAGGTAAACTAGTACTTTGCTCAGTGCCTTTTGTTGTTGTTTAGCATTCCGATTGGAACTTTATTATGATTGTCTAGTATTTGTGGTTTTTCAAATTGCAAAGCCCAACAAAGTATAGATAATAAGAGGTTAAGATTGAGGAAATCTTTAAGGAATATTCTGGACAGTTAAGATGCACTACTTATCTGTACACACACAGTTGCCATTAGGATGTTTTGTTGCATTAATAGCTGAAGCTCCCTTTTATATCTTCTGTATACTACTCATTGGCTTAGAAATATCTGTGATTCTTGGATGGGAAAGGTTAACCTATAATTCTTTCAAAAAGTTAGTGTTTCTTATTTCTTTTCTCTTTGTGACAGAGCATCTTTTAAGAATACAAATGCAGAGAGGGATCCAAGATGGCATCATAGGAAGACCCTAAGCTCACCTTTTCACATGGACACATTGAATCTAACCTACATATAGAACAATTCCTCCTGAAGAAGACATGAGGGCTGATTGAACAGCTACTATACATAGAAGGACCATATAGAAATGATTAAGAAAGATGGAGACATGATATACATGGCCAGCTTACCCCTGACTCAGTGACCTGCAATAAGAATAGATATTGCTGAGGGGCCTGAGTGCAGACTTGCCTGTCCTGGGACACAGCAATAAAACCCCCAGAAGTTTAAAGGGTACCGATACTACATGGGAAAGAAGCCCATTTACTAATGCTGGTTGTTGTTCAGTCACTCAATCGTGTCTGGCCCCAGGGACTGCAGCATGTCAGGCTTCCCTGTCCTTCAACCGTCTCCTGGAGCTCACTCAAACTCAGGTCCAATGAGTCAGTAATGCCATCCAACCATCTCATCTTCTGTCTTCCTCTTCTCTTTCTGCCTTCAATCTTTCCTAGCATCAGGGTATTTTCTAATGAGTCAGCTCTTCACATCAGGTGGCCAAAGTATTGGAGCTTCAACTTCACCACTAGTCCTTCCAGTGAATATTCAGGGTTGATCTCCTTTAGGACTGACTGGTTTGATCTCCTTGCTATCAAAGGGACTCTCAAGAGTCTTCTCTAATACCACATTTCAAAAGCATCAATTCTTCTGTTCTCAGCCTTCTTTATGGTTCAACTCTCATATCCATACATGACTGATGGAAGAACAATAGCCTTGACTAGATGGACCTTTGCCGGCAAAGTAATGTCTCTGCTTTTTAATATGCTGTCTAGGTTTGTCAAAGCTTTTCTTCCAAGGAGCAAGCATCTTTTAATTTCACGGCTGCAGTCACCATCTGCAGTGATTTTGGAGCCCAATAAAACAAAGTCTGTCACTGTTTCCATTGTTTTCCCATCTATTTGCCATAAAGTGATGCTAGAGCTTCTGCTAAAAGGACAGGGAACTGTTGGAGTTCTCACCAAGGTTGGAGGCACTCTGCCCCCTCCCCCTGGCCCCTGCTTCTTCCAGTTCCAGCCATTCCACCAAAGTGGCTTAAGGTGCAGTGCTCCCCATGGACTTCCCCGGCATGAATCCACTTCAGCTTCAGCCAGCTTGCCAAAGACACCAAGCCTAAACAGTCTATACAGGAAATAGTTCACAGGATGCCACTCCTCCAAAGAACCAGGAAAGGTAGCAATTACACCTAATTCATAGAAACAAAAACTCAAAGTAAAATAAAATGAGGAGGCAGAGGACTATGCACCAAATGAAAGAACAAAATAAAACCCCAGAGAAAAACTCCTAATGAAATGGATACTTATATTCATTTATATCCAAGTAATTTACCTGATAGAATGCAAAGAAATGGTCACGAAGTTCCACACTGAACCAGGGTGAAGAATGAAAAAACACAGTGAGAACTTCAACAAAGGCTTAGAAAATTTAAGAAAGACCAAATCAGAGCTGAAGAATATAGTAATTGAAGTAAAAAATACACTAGAGGGTGTCAACAGCGGATTAGATGATACAGGAGAATGGATAAATGATCTGAATAGTGGAAAATCACTCAATTAGAAGAGCAAAAAGAAGAAAGAAAGTTTTTAAAATTCAAGAGAGTTTAAGCAGCCTCTGGGACAATATCAAGTATACTAACAGTTGCATTACAGGGGTCCCAGAAGGAGAAAAGAGAGAGAAAGGGGAAAAACTTATTTTAAGAAATAATGGATGAAAAACCTTCCTAACCTGGGGAAGGAAACAGACATTCAAGTCCAGGAAGCAGACTCTCAAGGAAGAAGAACCCAAGAAGATTCACATCAAGACATATTATAATTAAAGTAGCAAAGTTTAAGAGAATCTTAAATGCAACAAAAGAAAAAGAACTGGTCACACACAAGGAAAACTCCATATACAATCAGTTGATTAAGTGGCAAGCCAGAAGGGAGTGGCAAGATATATACAGAGGATTGAAAGGGAAAAATTTATAACCTATAATACGTTTCCCATCTAGGTTATAATTCAGTATTGAAAGAGAGGTAAACATTTTTCCAGGTAAGAAAAAACTAAAGGAGTTTATCATCATTAAACTGGCCTTGCAAGAAACGTCAAAGGGTAGTTAAATGGAAAAGAAAAGGCCACAACTAGAAATAAGAAAATATATGAAAGAAAAATCCCACTGGTAAAGGCAAATGTATAGTAAAGTGGATCATCCACTTAAGAGCTAGTACAAAGCTACTGCTAAAGTAGCATAATCAACCATAGCCACAGTAAGTGGTTAAGAGATACAAAAAAATAAAAAGATGTAAAATATGATGTCAGAAAAAGTGCTAGAGCACTGGGACGACCCAGAGAGATGGTATGAGGAGGGAGGAGGGAGGAGGGTTCAGGATGGGGAACACATGTATACCTGTGGCAGATTCATTTTGATATTTGGCAAAACTAATACAATTATGTAAAGTTTAAAAATAAAATAAAATTAAAAAAAAAAGTGGATGGGGAGAGTAAGCATACTAATTACCAATCATAGTAACACTTGCATTATAAGGGTCCCAGAAGGAGAAAAGAAAGAGAAAGGGACAAGAAACTTATTTGTGAATTTAGAATGCCTTCAAACTTACGCAACGTGGGAGACCTGGGTTTGATCCCTGGGTTGGGAAGATCCCTTGGAGAAGGGAAAAGCTACCCACTCCAGTATTCTGTCCTGGAGAATTCCATGGACTGTATAGTCCACAGGGTCACAAAGAGTCGGACACGACTGAGCGACTTTCACTTTCACTTTCAAACTTAAGTTACTTTCAGCTTAAATTTATGAGATATATATATAGAGAGATCCATATATATGAACCTTATGGTAACTAACAAACCAAAAATCTCTAATGGATATACAAAAAATAAAAAGAAAAGAATCCAAACATAACACTAAAGGAATCCATCAAACCACAAGGAAAAAAGTCAAAAGATGAAAACAGGAACGGAGACTAACTACAAAAACAAGAGAAATGCAAATCAAAACCACTATGAGGCACCATTTCACACCAGTCAGAATGGCTGCGATCCAAAAGTCTACAAGCAATAAATGCTGGAGAGGGTGTGGAGAAAAGGGAACTCTCTTACACTGTTGGTGGGAATGCAAACTAGTACAGCCACTATGGAGAACAGTGTGGAGATTCCTTAAAAAACTGGAAATAGAACTGCCTTATGATCCAGCAATCCCACTGCTGGGCATTCACACTGAGGAAACCAGAAGGGAAAGAGACACGTGTACCCCAATGTTCATCACAGCACTGTTTATAATAGCCAGGACATGGAAGCAACCTAGATGCCCATCAGCAGATGAATGGATAAGAAAGCAGTGGTACATATACACAATGGAGTATTACTCAGCCATTAAAAAGAATACATTTGAATCAGTTCTAATGAGATGGATGAAACTGGAACCTATTATACAGAGTGAAGTAAGCCAGAAAGAAAAACACCAATACAGTATACTAATGCATATATATGAAATTTAGAAAGATGGTAACAATAACCCTGTGTACGAGACAGCAAAAGAGACACTGATGTGTAGATCAGTCTTATGGACTCTGTGGGAGAGGGGGGGGGAGATTTGGGAGAATGGCATTGAAACATGTATAATATCATGTATGAAACGAGTCGCCAGTCCAGGTTCGATGCACGATGCTGGATGCTTGGGGCTGGTGCACTGGGACGACCCAGAGGGAGGGTATGGGGAGGGAGGAGGGAGGAGGGTTCAGGATGGGGAACACAGGTATACCTGTGGCGGATTCATTTCGATATTTGGCAAAACTAATACAATATTGTAAAGTTAAAAAAAAAAAAAACAGAAAACAATTAACAAAATGTCAATGAGTATACATCAATCTGGTTTTAGAAAAGGCAGAAGAACCAGAGGTCAAATTGCCAACATTCGCTGGATCATCAAAAAAGCAAGAGAGTTCTAGAAAAGCATCTATTTCTGCTTTATTGAATATGGCAAAGGCTTTTGACTGTGTGGATCACCACAAACTGTGGGAAAGTCTTCAAGAGATGGGAATACCAGACCACCTGACCTGCCTCTTGAGAAATCTGTATGCAGGTTGGGAAGCAACAGTGAGACCTGGACAAGGAACAACAGATTGGTTCCAAATAGGAAAAGGAGTACTTCAAGGCTGTATATTGTCACCCTGCTTATTTAAGTTATACGCAGAGTACATCATGAGAAATACTGGGCTGGATGAAGCACAAGCTGGAATCAAGATTGCCAGGGGAAATATCAATAACCTCAGATATGCAGATGACACCACCCTTATGGCAGAGAGTGAAGAGGAACTAAAGTTTTTAGCCTCTTGATGAAAGTGAAAGAGGAGAGTGAAAATGTTGGCTTAAAACTCAACATTCAGAAAACGAAGATCATGGCATCTGGTCCCATCACTTTATGGCAAATAGATGGGGAAACAGTGGAAAACAGTGACAGACTTTATTTTTGGGGGCTCCAAAATCACTGCAGATGGTGACTGGAGACATGAAATTGAAAGATGCTTACTCCTTGGAAGAAAAGCTATGACCAACCCATACAGCATATAAAAAGCAGAGGCATTACCTTGCCAACAAAGGTCCATCTACTCAAGGCTGTGGTTTTTCCCGTAGCCATGTATGGATGTGAGAGTTGGGCTATAAAGAAAGCTGAGCACTGAAGAACTGATGCTTTTGACCTGTAGTGTTGGAGAAGACTCTTGAGAGTCCCTTGGACTGCAAGGAGATCAAACCAGTCAATCCTAAAGGAAATCAACCCTGAATATTTATTGTAAGGACTGATGTTGAAGATGAAACTCCAATACTTTGGCCACCTGATGTGAAGAATTGACTCATTGGAAAAGACCCTGATGCTGGGAAAGATTTGAAGGCAGGAGGAGAAGAGGACGTCAGAGGATGAGATGGTTGGATGGCATCATCAACTCAATGGACATGATTTTGAGTAAACTCCGGGAGTTAGTGATGGACAGGGAAACCTGGCATGCTGCAGTCCATGGGGTCACAAAGAGCTGGACACGACTGAGTGACTGAACTGATGCTGATACACCTGTCAATAATTACTTTAAATGAAAATGGATTAAATGCTCCAATCAAAATACATAGAGTGGGGAATGGATAAATAAACAAGATTCATCTATCTGCTGCCTACAAGAGATTCTCCACAGATCTGAAGACACACAGACTAAAATTGAAGGGATAGAAAGAGGTACTCCATGCAAAAGAAAAGAGTTGGGGTAGCAATACACATAACAGACAGAATGGATTTTAAAATGAAGACTGTAACAAAAGGCATAAAAGGGCATTACATAATAATAAAGGAGTCAGTTCAATAAGAGTATATAATATTTATAAACATACACACAATATAAGACCACCTAAATATGTAAAGCAAATATTAACAGACAAAAGGGAGAAATAAACAGCAATGCAATAGTATCAGGGGACTTTAATACTTCACTTACATCAATGGATAGATTATCTAGAGACAAAATTAATAAGGAAATATTGGCTTTGAATGACATATTAGACCAGATGAACTAATGTTATATATAGAACGTTTCATCCCAAAGTAGCAGGATATACATTCTTTACAAGTGCACATAGAACATTTTCTAAAATAGATTACATATAAGACTACAAAACAAGTCCCAAGAAATTTAAGAAGACTGAAATTATATTAAGCATCTTTTCCAACTGAAATGGTATGAAACTTGGAAGAAGAAAATTGGAAAAAGCACAAACATGTGGAGACTAAACAACATGTTACTAAATGTTTAAACAATGGATAATCAAAGAAATCAAAGAGGAAATAAAAAATACTCTGAGGCAAATGAAAACGGAAATACAATGTAGCAAAATCTATGGGATGCAGCAAAAGCAGTTCATAGTGATACAGGTCTACATCAAGAAATAAGAACAATCTAAAATAATCTAAATGTACATTGAAAGGAAATAGAAAAGGAAGAACAAGCAAAGCTCAAAATTAGTACAAGGAGGGAAATAATAAAGATCAGAGTGGAAATAGAGACTAAAAAAGAGATGGATCAATGAAGTTAATAGCTACTTCTTTGAGAAGATAAACAAGTGGACAAACCTTAACCAGACTCATCAAGAAAAAAAAGAGAGAAAGCCCAAATTAGTAAAAATCAGAAATGAAAGAGGTGAAATTACAACCAACACCACAGGAATACAAAAGATTTTAAGAGGATACTGTGAATAATTGTATGCTGACAAATTAGAAAATATAGAATAAATAGATAAATTCCTAGAAACATGCAATCTTCTAAGACTGAATCATGAAGAAATAGAAAATCTGAATACCAATTACTAGTAATAAAACTGAGTCAAACAAACAAACAAAAAAACAACCCAAAAGTCCAGGTCCAGGTGACTTCACAGGTGAAATCTATCAAATATTTAAATAAGAATTAATATCTATCTTTCTCAAATTATTCCAAAAATAGAAGATGAAGGAACACGTCCAAACTTGTTTTATGAGACCAGCATTACTGTGATCTCAAAATCGGACACCACAAAAACAGAAATTAAAGGTCAATATCATAAATATTAACATAATATTAACATAAATAAAAAAATACAAAAATCCTCAACAAAATATTAACAAACCACATTCAACAATACATTAGAAGGATCATACACCATGATCCCCTTGGATTCATTCCAAGGATGAAGAATGGTTTAACATCTATAAATCAATTGATGTGATACACTACATTAACAAAAGGATAAAAATCATTTGAAGATCTCAGTAGATGCAGGGAAATCATTTGACAATATTCAACATCCATTTATGACAAAAACTCTGAACAAAGTAGGTATAGAGAGAACATGCTGTGCAGTGTTAAGTCACTCAGTCTTGTCCGACTCTTTGCGACCCCATGGACTGTAGCCCGCCAGACACCTCTGTCCATGCGGATTCTCCAGGCAGGAATACTGGAGTGGGTTGCCATGCCCTCCTTCAGGGGCTCTTCCCAACCCAGGGATAAAACCCAAGAGTGGGAATGTACCTTTGTGTAATAAAGACCATGTATGACAAACCCACAGCTAACATCATAATCAATAATGAAAAGCTGAAAGCTTTTCTTGTAGATCAGGAATAAGACAAGGATGTCTAGTCTCACCTCTTTTATTCAACATAGCATTAGTCCTAGCCACAGAAACCGGATAATAAAAAGAAATAAAAGACATCCAAATTCAAAAGGAAGAAGTAAAACTATTTGCAGATAACATCATACTATATATGAAAACCCAAAGACTCCAACAAAAAACTATTAGAAATAATGATTCAGTAAAGTTATAGGATACAAAATTAATATACATAAAGCAATTGCATTTCTATGCACTAATAATAGAGAAATAGAAATAGAAATGAAAAAAATCCCATTTAAATTTCATCAAAAAGAATGAAATAATTTAAACCAAGGAGGTTGAAAGACATGTAATGTAAAAACTATAAGATATATACTACCCATTATGGCTTTCAAATATCATTTTCCTGTTGAGTTATCCACTATTCAGCAGATTGAGCTAAAAGTCAGTGTAATCTATCCTGGTACATTTAATTCATTAATCCCATAATCAGACAAGGGTACAAGTAGCCATCAGCAGAAGCCTGATTGATTGGCAGGTCAGATTCCACTAATGGGTGTTTTCTAGGAGAAATTTCTCCAAGTCCTTGGAGATGACTCTGGGGAATCAGATTGGTTTTCTCCCTCATTTAAAAGAACACCATCCAATCCCAGGTACAGATTAAGAGAGTTGGCTCTGGGCAAGCCTGTTGTTGGGATTTCCTCTAGGCTGATTTCTTCTGCCTCCTGGGATGCAAATCATTTCCCTACCCTTAATTGCTTTCTCCAGTTGGTACCCTAAGTCCTGGACTTCTCCCTGGCATTCATTATGACTTCCTGGACTAGGTGTGAGACCAAGGGCAATTTATGACCTTTTGCATTATCTTTAAACTGCAATAGACACAGGGAGAAAGTGTTATATAGTATGTAAAAGAGCCTAACATAGTGCCTGGTATATACTAGGTATTAAATAAAATATCAGGGTTGTGCTCCCTGCTTCTGATAATATTAGCCTGCTGTAGGAAAACTACTCTGAATACTATATTTATTTGGTATAGTTTAGTGTACTCTCTCACCTGAGGCTTTTTCTCTTTGGCAACCGATGACTTCTGGTAGTTTTTATTCTTTTAACTCCATGGCAGAAATCTTCAATGGTGGATTCTGAAACAGTAGCCAGATAGTTGGCAGTGAATAGTCTCATAACCACTACCTAGATTTTTGTGTTCAGAGAGTACCTATTATGTAATGTATTCAAGGTCTAACATATATTTTTGTGTCTTTTCTGGTAGACTATATATTTTTCAATCACATTTGGTGTCCCTCCCTGTACTACCTCTACTTATAGAAAGATGATACTTTTTCACCCTTCTAAAATCAGGCTGTAACATATGACTTGCTTTGGCCAGTGAAATATGAATAGAAGTGGCATGTGTCATTTCTAGGCGGAAGCTGAAAGAAGGAGTGCTTGCCTTTCTGCTTTCCCTTTTCCATATCATGTGTTACCTGGCAACATCCCATATGGCTCCTTACCTATTAGCCAGGATCCTAAAGTGAGGACAACTAAGATCTACTTAAGAATAGAGCTCTCCCCACTGCCCTCCCACCAACCTATTTTGGACATACAGTACGAGCAAGAAATACATGTTTATTATAAGTCACTAGAATTTTGAGATTGCTCCTTATTGCAGCATAACCTAGCTTATACTAGCTTGTATAACATTCAAGGATGTCAGAAGAATGAATATAAACAAGTCATTTGCCATTGGTACACGACAAATGTTGCTTGAACTTGGACTGAGGAGCCAACTTCTTGTTACAATTCTAGTATAAATATTGAAAAAGGCCAGGTGTTAGAGGTGGCCCTTTTAAAGACAAAGCCTGTTCTGTGACTTAGCACTTTGACCTCTCTCCCTGCATAATGAAGTAGAACCTCTAGGCAGTCCCAGAGGTCCCAGTTCAATGGCTGTCATGACTTTATAGAAAGCGTATTATAAATCTTCACTTTCTCTCATCATAAACCAGTGTAAGAATGGGCATCTGTGTTGCAAGTGGAATTTTCTGCTTTTAGTGACTTGACACTTTGGCTCTTTTGTTACAAACCCAGTTTTAATTTTCTTAACATAGTCCAGGCACAGCACATAAACCTCTGCACCCTGGGGAGGCCTATATGATAAGTTCCATTAGGACACTAAGCTTTTGGGTTTTTTTTCCTTTGCTTGAATTGATTCCAAGTGTTCCAACAAGTAGCCAGGTGATTTCCTTGTCTGGGCAGCTCAGGGGCAAGGGGGAAAACAAGGTGTTGGAGCAAACAAAGTAATTGGTGAACTTGAAGAAGGTGTATTAGTGACCAGATGGGTGGAAAACAAGGCACTGACTTTCAGTGCCTTTTCAAGCTTTCAAGTTTGGTATTTTTAGAGTCCTTTGTGTCCAGAAAATTGCAAGTGAAAATCAAGTAAATATTCAATAAATATTCAATGAGCATTTGTCTTCTTTACTAAAAATTACTTGATCTCTCAACCTTTAGCATTTCACACAGTTGAACTCTCCTCCTTGAAATATGCTCTTCTTTTGGCTTCTATGACACTTGTTATATCTCTCTAGTTCCTCACTGATCTCTTTTGCTGGACCTCTACTTCTGGTAGTCACTAAATGTCAGTATTCACCATGGCTCTGTCTTAGCACCTATTCTTATTCTACACACTGTTCCTGAGAAATATCACCTATTTCCTTTACTTCAGCAGCCATCTCTATATCACCAACTAAATTCTCTTTCTAGAACATCATATTCATACATTCAAATGCTACTGAACACCTTTATTTGGATGTCCCATGGGTATCTGAAAATCAGCATGTCCAAAGGACCATATGATCTCTTACCGCCTATGCTTCTCCTCTTATATGTTCTTTATATTAATGAAGGTACCATTGTCTACCAAGCTGTGCAAACAAGAAACACAAATGTTATTCAAGATCACTCTCTCTCCCTCATCATATATAGCAAATACTTATATAGTGATGATTTCTGAATCTCTCAATATCTATGTTCCCAGAATTGATGCTTTTGAACTGTGGTGTTGGAGAAGACTCTTGAGAGTCCCTTGGACTGCAAGGAGATCCAACCAGTCCATTCTAAAGGAGATCAGCCCTGGATTTCTTTGGAAGGAATGATGCTAAAGCTGAAACTCCAGTACTTTGGCCACCTCATGCGAAGAGTTGACTCATTGGAAAAGACTCTGATGCTGGGAGGGATTGGGGGCAGGAGGAAGAGGGGACGACAGAGGATGAGATGGCTGGATGGCATCACCGACTCAATGGACATGAGTTTGGGTGAACTCTGGGAGTTGGTGATGGACAGGGAGGCCTGGTGTGCTGTGATTCATGGGGTTGCAAAGAGTCGGACATGACTGAGCGACTGCAACTGAACTGATTGGTTTATAAAATCCAGATGCAGGTTCCATCAGCATCTTAAAGTCAACATTTTCCAAATATAATTCACTACCTAGTATATTTCATTTGCTTTATTTCACCATGTATAAATATCATCCTCACCATGCCATGCCATGTGATTTTATGCCTCTATGAATTTACTTGTGCTGTTCCCTCTGCCTAAAATTCTCTCCTTTTCTCCATCTGAAAATTTCCTATTTATCCTTCAAAGTTCAGCAATAATGCCACCTTCTCTGTGAAGCCTTTCATAGCATCATTTGGAATAAATCTTATATTCATCTATATTACCATAGCATCTATCTATATCTGTCCCAAAATGGTTAGCATGCTATAACACATTTATTTTTCATGTTTTTCTCTTTATTAGACTTTAAGCTTCTTGGTAACAAGGAAAATGTTAAAACCCCATGAACAGTATGAAAAAGCAAAAAGATAGGATACTGAAAGATGAACTCCCCAGGTCAGTAGGTGCCCAATATGCTACTGGAGATCAGTGGAGAAATAACTCCAGAAAGAATGAAGGGATGGAGCCAAAGCAAAACCAATATCCAGTTGTGGATGTGACTGGTGATAGAAGCAAGGTCCAATGCTGTAAAAAGCAATATTGCATAGGAACCTGGAACGTCAGGTCCATGAATCAAGGCAAATTGGAAGAAGTCAAACAGGAGATGGCTAGAGTGAACATTGACATTCTAGGAATCAGCAAACTAAAATGGACTGGAATGGGTGAATTTAACTCAGATGACCATTATATCCACTATGTGGGCAGGAATCCCTTAGAAGATATGGAGTAGCCATCAAGGTCAACAAAAGTCTGAAATGCAGTACTTGAACGCAATCTCAAAAACGACAGAATTATCTCTGTTTGTTTCCAAGGCAAACCATTCAATATCACAGTAATCCAAGTCTATGCCCCAACCAGTAATGCTGAAGAAGCTGAAGTTGAATGGTTCTATGAAGACCTACAAGACCTTTTAGAACTAACACCCAAAAAAGATGTCTTTTTCATTATAGGGGACTGAAATGCAAAAGTAGGAAGTCAAAAAACACCTGGGGTAACAGGCAAATTTGGCCTTGGAATACGGAATGATGCAGGGCAAAGGCTAATAGAGTTTTGCCAAGAGAACGCACTGATCATAGCAAACACCCTCTTCCAACAACACAAGAGAAGACTCTTCACATGGACATCACCACATGGTCAACACCGAAATCAGATTGATTATATTCTTTGCAGCCAAAGAGGGAGAAGCTCTATACAGTCAGTGAAAACAATCCCAGGAGCTGACTGTGGCTCAGATCATGAACTCCTTATTGCCAAATTCAGACTTAAATTGAAGAAAATAGGGAAAACCACTAGACCATTCAGGTATGACCTAAATCAAATTCCTTATGATTATACAGTGGAAATGAGAAATAGATTTAAGGGACTAGATTTGATAGATAGAGTACCTGATGAACTATGGACTGAGGTTTGTGACATTGTACGGGAGACAGGGATCAAGACCATCCCCATGGAAAAGAAATGCAAAAGAAAAATGGTTGTCTGGGGAGACCTTACATATAGCTGTGTGAAGAAGAGAAGTGAAAAGCAAAGGATAAAAGGAAAGATATAAGCATCTGAATGCAGAGTTCCAAAGAATAGCAAGGAGAGATAAGAAGCCTTCCTCAGCAATCAATGCAAAGAAATAGAGGAAAACAGCAGAATGGGAAAGACTAGAGATCTCTTCAAGAAAATTAGAGATACCAAGGGAACATTTCATGCAAAGATGTACTCGATAAAGGACAGAAATGGTATGGACCTAACAGAAGCAGAAGATATTAAGAAGAAGTGGCAAGAATATACAGAAGAACTGTACAAAAAAGATCTTCACAACCCAGATAATCATGATGGTGTGATCGCTGACCTAGAGCCAGACATCCTGGAATGTGAAGTCAAGTGGGCCTTAGAAAGCATCACTATGAACAAAGCTAGTGGAGGTGATGGAATTCCAGTTGAGCTATTTCAAATCCTGAAAGATGATGCTGTGAAAGTGCTGCACTCAATATGCCAGCAAATTTGGAAAACTCAGCAGTGGCCACAGGACTGGAAAAGGTCAGTTTTCATTCCAATCCCAAAGAAAGGCAATGCCAAAGAATGCTCAAACTACCACACAATTGCACTCATCTCACATGCTAGTCGACTGAGCGACTTTACTTTCACTTTTCATTTTCATGCATTGGAGAAGGAAATCACAACCCACTCCAGTGTACTTGCCTGGAGAATCCCAGGGACAGGGGAGCCTGGTGGGCTGCCGTCTATGGGGTCGCACAGAGTCAGACATGACTGAAGCGACTTAGCAGCAGCAGCAGTTTGAAAATAAGAGCATAAATGGGAGTTGAGATGTAAAGGAGCAGAACATTTGTGTATGTTTGTATACTATTGAAATCAAGTTGGTATTGAATCAAACTTGATTGTTATAGTGCTATCAGTTGAAATGCTGATAATAGCCGCTGTGTGTGTATTAGTTGCTCAGTCATGTCCGACTCTTTGTGATCCCATGGACTGTTGGCCGCCAAGCTCCTCTGTCCATGGAATTCTCCAGGCAAGAATACTGGAGTGGGTTGCCATTACCCTTCTCCAGGGGATCTTTTCGAACCCAGGTCTCCCTCTTTGTAAGTGGATTCTTTCCATCTGAGCCACCAGGGAAGCCCAATAATAACCACTAAAAATAACTAAAAAATATACAGGAAAAAATTGAGAAGGAAATAAAAAAGACTTCTGGAGAAAAATCAATCACTAAAGAAGGCATTAAGGAAAAATTGAGGGGGGAAAGACATGAAATATAGAAAACAAATAGTAATATAGCAGAACTAAGTCCCTTCATATTAGTAACTACTTTGAATGTGAATAGTGAAAAATTTCTAATTATTAGACAGGTGGATAGAGAGGATTAAAACACATGATCAAACTATATACACTGTTCACCAAGCTCGGTTTGCATCCCAAGAAACAAATAGGTTGAAAGAGAAAAGATGGAAAAAGATATTTTATGCAAATAGTAACCAAAAGGATGTTGTAGTGGTTATACTATTATCAGACAAGATAGATTTAAAAACAAAAAATGTTACAAAAAACAAAAAGATCGTTATATATTGAAAAGAGTGTCAATCCTTCTAGAAGATTTAAACATTATAAACATATGTGTACCCAATGACAAAGTCTCAAAATATGTAAGGCAAAAACTAACAAAATTGGAGGGAGAAATGGACAGTTCCACAATAATAACTGGAGACTTCAGTCTCCAGTAGGTAACTTAAGCAATGGGAAAGAACTACATAGAAGGTAAGTAAAGCAATAGGAGATTTAAAGAAAACACCTAGTGTACACCAACCAGACCTAACAAACAATTATAGACCATTCCACTCAACAATAGTAGAATATACATTTTTCAAGTGCACATGTGGTATTCTTCAGCAGATACCATATGTTAAGCTACAAAACAAGTCTTAAATAAGTTCAAAAAGATTGAAATCATACAAAGTACTTACTCTGACCATAGTGGAATGAAATTTGACATTAAGAAAAACAGAAGAAAACCGGGAAAATTTTTCAAATATGTAGAAATTTAACAGCCCACTTTTAAACAGTCAATGAGTCAATGAAGAGATTACAAGGAAAATTAGAAAGTCCTTAAAATGAATGAAAATAAGAATACAACATACAAAACCTAACATGATGCAATGAAAGTCATGCTTAGAGGTAAATTTACATGTGTAAATGCATATATTTAAAAAGAATAAAAATAATAAAGATCTCAAGTCAATAACCTAACTTTATATCTTAAAGAACTAGGAAAAGAGTGACTTAATCTCAAAGGGAGCAGAAGGAAGGAAATGCTAAAAATTAGAAGAGAAGTAAACAAAATAGAGAATAGGAAAACAAAACAGAGAACCAACCAAAAGTTTGCTAGAATGAATAAGAAAAAATAAGAAAACTAATTACTAATATCAGAAATGAAAATGAAATGGGAGACAAAATTACAGGCCTTACAAAAATGTTAAAAATGATTATAAAAGAACATTATGCACAAATATATGTTAGCAAATGAGGTGGACTAGAGGAAATGGACAAATTATTAGAAACACAAAACTTCCAAACTGCATGGAAGAAGAAATAGAAAATATGAGCAGACATAAAACAGGTAGAAGGATTGAATCAATAATTTAAAACCTCCCTAGAAAGAAAAACCTAGAACCACATGGCTTCACTAATGAATTCTGTCAAACTTTTAAAGAAAAATTAACACCAGTCACTCTCAAAACTTTCCAAAAATAGAATAGGGAGTGCCAAATAACCCATTTATGAGGCCAGCATTAGCTTGATATCAAAATCAGATAAAGATATCACAAGAAAAGAAAATTACAGATCAATATCCTTTATGATTATGGGTGCAAAAATCTGCAATGAAGTATTAGCAAACCAAATCTAGCATCCTATTAAGAAAACTATTCATTAACATTGAGTGAAATATATCCAAGGAAGGTAAAAGTGGTTCAGCATATGAAAAAAAAATTAATGTAATATACCATATTAATAGAATGAAGGGGGGAAACTGCAAATCATCATTTTCATTGATGCAGAAAAAGCATTTGACAGAATCCAAAACCCGTTCATTGTAGAAACACTAAAAACTTGGGATAAAAAGAAACTTCCTCAACCTGATGAAGGACATTTATGAAAATTGCACATCTAACATCATACTCATGCTTTTGAACTGTGGTGTTGGAGAAGACTCTTGAGAGTTCCTTGGACTGCAAGGAGATCCAACCAATCCATCCTAAAGGAAATCAACCCTGAATGTTCATTGGAAGGACTGATGCTGAAGCTGAAGCTCCAATACTTTGGCCACCTGCTGCAAAGAGCTAACTCATTAGAAAAGACCCTGATGCTGGGAAAGATTGAAGGCAGGAGGAGAAGGGGACGACAGAGGATGAGATGGTTGGATGACATCACCAACTCAATGGACATGAGTTTGAGCAAGCTTTGGGAAATGATGAAGAACAGGGAAGCCTGGTGTGCTCCAGTCAATGGGGTCGCTAAGAGTCGGACAAGACTGAGTGACTGAACAACATCATAATAGGGAAAGAATGAAAGCTTTTTCTTAAAGATCTGTATGTCGCTTTGTCAAATTGGTCAGTGTTCTTTACATATATATTTATTAACTCAATTTTATTGTTTCTTTTTTTTAAAATTTTATTTTATTTTTAAACTTTACATAATTGTATTAGCTTTGCCAAATATCAAAATGAATCCATCACAGGTATACATGTGCTCCCCATCCTGAACCCTCCTCCCTCCTCCCTCCCCATACCATCCCTCTGGGTCGTCCCAGTGCACTAGCCCCAAGCATCCAGTATCGTGCATTGAACCTGGACTGGCATCTCATTTCATACATGATATTTTACATTCATATCTTATGTATTCCTAGTAAATTTGTCTACTCATCCATCCATTCCTGAATCAGATGTGTTAAAATATCTCATTATGATTATGGATTTGATTATCCTTCATTTTAACTCTGTCAACTTTTACTTTTTATACATTTGAAGCTATATTTTTACACACGTACAATTTTTAAGTAGATGCCCATTTATTAATCACTCTAATGTGTATCTTTGTCTTTATTAATGCCTTCAACCTTCAATTCCATTTTGCCCATTCTATCTTTTCTACCTTATTTTTCTTTTAAATGATTTCATTCATTTTATCTTAGGTATGGTTTCTATAGACAGTATATGGTTGAATTTTTATATTTAATATGAGTGTCTCTGTTTTCAAATAGGTGTTTCTAACCCTTTTACATTTATTGTGACTATTGATATATTATTATAATTTTTGATAAGTTATTGTTATTTTTTCCCCTTTTCTTGTCATGTCACATTGTCTAGGGGCATGGGTTTTTTCCAGAGTGCATTTTTTCCCACCTATGACTTGAGTCAGGGACCACATAATTGTTGTCTTCAGGCCATTGATCAGATTTTTTTCAAAGAAAACAGCCTTTTCATTTCTCTGCTTTCTTTCTTCACCAGGTATACCAGTTTTAACTCTGACATACATGGAACTTGCAGCCCTGAGTCTAATTCTATTAAAATTCCAAATCCTAAGAACTATATCTGGTTCACTTATTCTTTGAGCCACAAGTCTTCAAATCCTACTCACCATTTTGGGTATTTTCTTTGTTTTTGGCACCTGGATATTTCTTTTCTTCCTTTCAAGATCAAGTCTACATTTACACTTTAAAATATGGCACTTCTATACATCTGGAATGTATGAGTTTGTGGTGTGTGTGTGTGTGTGTGTGTTAGTGGGATTTTGGATTACTTCCTACATTAACCTAGGCTTTGATGTTGTCTAAAAACAAGCCTGTGCTTTTAACCACTAGGCTCTACTGCCTCCCAGTGTTGTTTTTCCCCTTAGGCTGTCAATATTACCCTTGATGCTTCTGTGCATTTTATAAATAAGGAGACAGAATTTGTGACATGCACTTTCTTTATACAATATAAATAGACATATCTGTCACAGTTGAGTTTATCAAGCACAGAAAACAAGTTAGCAAATTAATTATCCGTTGTTTACCTTCCACATGAACCAATTATTCCCTTCATTAGCTAACAGTTTAGCTTTGACTCAGGACCTTAATAAATGAAAACCTTATTAGCCTGTTTTCTTTGTATACCAGATTTCACTGTACACCAGGGAACCAACTTCAGATAGATAGTTCCTTCTTGTGAAAGCAAGGTCTAAAGTTTAATGAAGAAACTAAAAATTGGTTCATGGAACTGAGGTGTATGCTGACTGTTTTTTTCCTATTGCACACATTCTGCTTTGACTAATATATTTAGAAGATTGAAGATCAACACCTGTTCCTCCAGTAGTTCTCTCTTGTACAGTGACATTTGCCTCACCCGGTATAAATACCCAGGGTGATTAAGCTGTCAGATATCATGGGACTTTTTCAGGGGTGAGGACAATGAATCACTCCTGGAATTTCTCACTGATGGCCCCCCAGATGTCTGCCATCCACCTTACCTGTTATTTCGTTGCCCACTTCTTAAAATTAAGCCAGGGTCTCCAAATGTTGTGGCATTTGAGGACTCTCTATCGTTATAGGGCTAGATGATCTATTACTAACAGCCCTCCCAATTCTGGCATTTTATGGGCTCAAATTTCATTGCCAACTACCACGATTGAGAACAGATATCACATGACATTAAGTTTGTGCTTTAGAAAGTGTCAATGCTCATGTTTATTGCTAAAACAGGACTTAACACAAAGCTATTTGTAGTAGAGAACTCTCCAGAGTCCCAGGGATTTTCTAACAATGGGGAAAAAGGAAAGGAAACTAACATTTATTGAGTTATCACATAGCATGTCTTGTTTTAGTTAAAACTTACTGCCTATGAAGAAGGTTCTATTTCACCCATTTTATAAGAAGTTTGAGAAAATTTAATCAACTTGTTCAACGTTGCATACATAATGATTAGCAGAAGTGAGATTTGAATCCAAGTTCTAGTTTCAAAGTCTTTCCACAACTCATGTTTCCTGTCTATCCATTAATTTAATCATTTATCATATATTTATTGAGTACCTATTATGTGCCAGATAGGCACCGTGAATACAGTAGAGAATAAGACAAGGTTCTTGCTCTCTATCAGAGTTCATTTACAGCATGAAATTATTTTGAATACAGTAGACCACAGGACAGTGACCATCTCCATGGCTACAGAAACATTCAAAACAGATGACTTGATTGCAAAGATCCTGGCGGGCCATGGTGAGATTTGGTTAACACTGGTGAGAAGAGGGACCAATTTTGATCTGATCATCCTCTTATTGGAACCCCTGAAACACCCCATCACATTTGACCAAAACAGATGTCAAGTGGTATGAAGGGAACTTAATCCTTCTTATGTATACAAGCCTCTGAAAAAAAAAATCAACTATATATATATATATATATATATATATATATAATTCACCCATTTTAAGTATATAATCCAATGGTTTTTAGTATATTTACAGAATTACACAGCTATCACCACAATCTAATTTTAGAACACTTTCATCACCTCAAAAAAGAAATCACATAAACATTACCAATCATCTCCCATTCCTGCTGTTCCTCCCTCTCTGCTCCAGCTTCAGGAAACCACTAATCTACTTTCTGTCTCTATGGATTTTCCTATTTTGGACATTTCACATAAATGGAGTTATGTAATATATGATGCTTTATGACTGGCTTCTTTTACTTAGCATAATGTTTTCAAGGTTTATCCATGTTTTAGCTGTATTAGTATTTCATTCTGTTCTTTGGACAAATAAAATACTATTGTTAGGTTATACTACATTTTATTTATCCATTCATTAGTTGATTGACATTTGGTTGTTTACACCTAGTAAACTGCTCCTGTCAATATTTGTGTACAAATTTTGTTTAGGCATCCATTTTCAGTTCTTTTGAGCATATGTTAGGAGTGGAATTGCTGAGTTCTATGATAATTTTTGGGCTTCCCCAGTGGCTCAGCAGTGAAGAATCTGCCTGTAGTGCAGGAGACCCAGGCTCCATCCCTGGGTCGGGAAGACTCCCTGGGGAAGCGTATGGCTACCTGCTCCACAATTCTTGCCCGGAGAATCCCATGGACAGAAGATACTGGCGGGCACAGTCCATAGGGTCAGAAAGAGTCAGACAAGACTGAAGCAACTGAGCACACACACACACATGGTAATTTTTAATGCTTAAAATATTGAGGAACTAACAAAAAATTTTTAACAGAGGCTGCATCATTTTACATTCCCATCAACAATGTTCCTGTTTCTCTGAATCCCTGTCAGTGTTTTAAAAACCTCTTTAAAGTAGACCATGTAGCACTTTGATATTCATATGGGAGAGTTGGACTATAAAGAAAGCTAAGCGCCAAAGAATTGATGCTTTTGAACTGTGTGGTGTTGGAGAAGACTCTTGAGAATCCCTTAGACTGCAAGAAGATCAAACCAATCAATCCTAAAGGAAATCAGTCCTGAATATTCATTGGAAGGACTGATGCTGAAGCTGAAACTCCAATACTTTGGCCACATGATGCAAAGAACTGACTCATTGGAAAAGACCCTGAGGCTGGGAAAGATTGAAGGCAGGAAGAGAAGGGGACGACAGAGGATGAGATGGTTGGATGTTATCACCGACTCAATGGACATGAGTTTGAGCAAGCTCTGGGAGTTGGTGATAGACAGGGAGGCCTGGTGTGCTGCAGTCAATGTGGTTGCAAAAAGTCAGACATGACTGAGCAATTGAACTGAACTGATTAATATTAATACTAACAATATTAATAGCCAACCCTTACTTTGTGTCAGGTACTTTCCTAAGCACTTTACATAAATTAACTCATTGAATCCTCATGAGAACCTTATGATATAGGTACTGTCTTTTCAGATGAGGCACAGAGAAGATTCAATGATTCAACATTAAGTTGCCCAAGTTCACAAAACTAAAACGTTTCAGGGCCAATATCTGAATTTAGGAAGTCTGACTTTAAAATCTGTGCTTTTGACAAATAAGTAATACTGTTTCTCTAACAAAAATATTCGCATTCTAAGTATTTTATACACATTTTCTCATCTCACCTCACAAAATGCAATTGTATCACCACCATCTTATACATGAAGTGTCTACATCATAGAGAGGTTACTCAAGGTCACATGGCTTGTATGTGTGAAATGAAGATACAAACCCAGGTCAGGCATGCTTAGCCCTTCTGCTCTTTGGAACAAGGCTAGAACTCAAAGACTTTCAGTGGCAAGAGTGGAAGGGAAAACAATGCCTATCAGCAGTTCCCACTATTAGGGGTAAAAACTACAAGAAACAGAATCACTTCAATCCTACTGAATTTTCAAGAGACCTGTTTGCAAATATTTGCAACTAAAAAGTGAATGGAAAATTAACTGAGAGGTTCAGGTGAAACTCTGTGACATGGGAACTTTTTGTGGTAAGGAAGAGGAACACTGTTCAAATAAGAATGCATTCCCACTGGATTGTCATGAGCAATTATCACTGGTGACAAAGGCGAAGCACTAGCTATCTTTTAGAATGGTTTTCAATTGCACTTTTCTTTTAAAAAAGTTAACAGTTTCACATTTAGCTTTTTGTCTTTCCAGGCAAGAAATCAGTGGCAGACTCCTTGGATTAAGGTACTTATTTTGATGAATGAAAGGTGGGGGATGTCTTGGTGAGGAAAAATTTGGAAAACAATGGGAAATACCTGTAACTCCAGGTGTGAGCTAGAACTTAAAAGCCTCAGTAATATGGCTTAAAGCTCAACATTCAGAAAACTAAGATCATGGCATCTGGCCCCATCACTTCATGACAAATAGATGGGGAAACAGTGGAAACAGTGTCAGACTTTATTTCTTGGGGCTCCAAAATCACTGCAGATGGTGATTGCAGCCATGAAATTAAAAGACGCTTACTCCTTGGAAGGAAAGTTATGACCAATCTAGATAGCATATTCAAAAGCAGAGACATTACTTTGCCAACAAAGATCCGTCTAGTCAAGGCTATAGTTTTTCCTATGGTCATGTATGGATGTGAGAGTTGGACTGTGAAGAAAGCTGAGTGTCTAAGAACTGATGCTTTTGAAGTGTGGTGTTGGAGAAGACTCTTGAGAGTCCCTTGGACTGCTAGGAGATCCAACCAGTCCATTCTGAAGGAGATCAGCCCTGGGATTTCTTTGGAAGGAATGATGCTATAGCTGAAACTCCAGTACTTTGGCCACCTCATGCGAAGAGTTGACTCATTGGAAAAGACTCTGATGCTGGGAGGGACTGGGGGCAAGAGGAGAAGGGGATGACAGAGGATGAGATGGCTGGATGATATCACTGACTCGATGGAGGTGAGTCTGAGTGAACTCCAGGAGTTGGTGATGGACAGGGAGGTCTGGCATGCTGCAATTCATGGGGTCGCAAAGAGTTGGACACGACTGAGCGACTGAACTGAACTGAGCTGAATGTTGACTGCTTTATCGAATTGACAAAGGCTGTGTGGCCGTGAGGATTATAGCCTACCGTCCTTCTGAGTTCTATTCTGGACCCTGGCAGTTGCCTCACATGTAAGTTTAATCAAATTACTTAACTTCTCTCTCCCTTGCTTTCCCCACCTGTGAAATGGGCATCATAGCCCCTATCACATAGAATTATGAGGAGGATTAAATGGGTTAATACATGTAAAATGCTTAGAACAGTTTCAGGCATACAGTAAGATCTCATTAAGTGTTTTTGTTTAGGTTTTAGTTGCTAAGTCATGTCTGACTCTTTTGCGACCTCATGGACTGTAGCCCACCAGGCTCCTCTGTCCATGAGACTTCCCAGGCAAGAAAAATGGAGTGGGTTGCCATTTCTTTCTCCACATTAAGTGTTTATTGCTTATATAATAGTGGTAATAATAATAATTACAATTGTTGTATTTTGTCAGGAAAAGGTAATATCATAAACCTTAAAATATAAAAACCCTGAGATCTCAGTTTTAGAAGATTATCCTAGATAAATAATTGCATATTCAATTGAAAGTATGTTCACCAGAAACATGTTTATGTAGTGGAAACCTGGAAATCATCTATTAATAATGTAGACCTTCATGCCTTAACAAGGAATAATCTTTACAAGATATTAATAAATGAAAAAAATCAGTCCATAAAATAGTACATTATAATTCCTTATTTTGAAAAATATGTATATACATATGCTTGGAGAAAGGTCTGAATATCAATACATTAAACAGTAGCTATCCTTGGGTGGTTGGCCATTTCTGTGTCCTCCTGGCTATTTATGCTTTATTCATTTTTTCCTCAATGAACAGGTATTTCTGTAATTTTAAACAACCATCTTAAAGAGTCGAAATCTGCAGTGTCTGACCTGCCTCACCCAGCCATGGGTTTGGTCAGTTAATAGATGCAGCCCAGGCTGCATAGGAGATACTTTACATTCTCTACAGCCTTCGGGAACAGAATCTCAATTAGAACATCAAGGTCTGGCTTCTGCGGCCCCTTGCTGTGTCAATTCCACCTAGGAGTTGCTGTGGATTTGCATAAATTAAACGCCCGCTGGATTGCTGCCATTGTCTTGAAAAATGGAATGTGACCGGCATGGGGGAGGGAAGGAAAGGGAAATTCGCCTTTGTTTCATGGCACCCTCTTCTTGTTAATGCTCATTCAAGACTGCTTTAACTGCAACTCAGTTGTGGTTTGGTAATTTCCATGTTTTCTTTTCTTTTTTTTTTTAAACGAGGAAAACAATTTGAGCAGCATTTTCTTTCGTGAGAGGTACTCCTTAGGGAAGAGATCTTGTACAGCCAGATCACATGCCATGGGATGTGCATGGGCTTAGAATCATAGAATTTTCAAAAGAGAGGTGCCCTGGGGACTGTCAGTTCAGTGCTGCCCGCAACCAACTTATGTCCATGCTGACCTTACATGAAACAAAAGGCTCATGTTCTTTTTGTATTTTGTATCATGAAAGCAATTTTGCTTTTGAAAATATTTTCTCTTTGTAATTTTTAACAATTCATAAATAATTTTTAAACTTGAACTGCATATGATAAGTGCTTTTTAAGAGATTCTGATTTTGATATTCTACCCGGGGTTGGGGAAAGATGAGTTTGTCCATAATGCCCTCACACATAGCAAGAATCATCAGTTTAAGCCAAGCCTCCCTCCCCATAGCCATCTTGCTCTTTCATTCAGTTATTATTGAGTCACTACCATGTTCCAGGGAATGTGCAAGGTCATGTTATATACCTTCTCGTGAAAAGAGAAGCTCCACAGATTTCATGAATAAGTCTGTCGTTCAGTAGTATGAATTAGATTCATTCATCCATCCTTCTCGGAGAAGGCAATGGCACCCCACTCCAGTACTCTTGCCTGGAAAATCCCATGGACAGAGGAGCCTGGAAGGCTGCAGTCCATGGAGTCACTGAGGGTCGGACACGACTGAGCGACTTCACTTTCACTTTTCACTTTCCTGCATTGGAGAAGGAAATGGCAACCCACTCCAGTGTTCTTGCCTGGAGAATCCCAGGGACGGGGGAGCCTGGTGGGCTGCCGTCTATGGGGTCGCACAGAGTTGGACACGACTGAAGCGACTTAGCAGCAGCAGCAGCATCCATCCTTCTATCCATCCATTGAACAAGTATTTATTGATCATCTATTACATCCCAGGCAATGGTCTAGATTCTTCAGGTAATGATAGTGAGCTGCAACTTACATTCTAGTGGGGAGAGAGGCAATAAATAAATAATATAAAGTCAGGCAATGGTAAGTGCCATGAAGAAAAGAAAGGATATGGGAGTGCTGTTTTAGATGGGATGGTCAGGGAAGGCTTCTCTGAGGAGGTGACATTTGAGCAGATAGTTGAATGGAAGAGACTAGAGCATGATCAGAGGTATTCCTAGGGTTGAAATCTATTTTAAACAGTTATCTACTGTCTATTTCCAGAATTTGTTGAGACTTGGGGCAGCAAGTTTCCCCTGACTCCAGAATAAGAGATGATCAGGTTCAGGGAAGCAGTGGGAAGCATTCTACAGCCCATATGGGAATCCAAGAGTCCTAGCATTAATCAGGCCATAGTTCACAGAGAAGGACTCAGAATGCCCATCAGGATCGCCTGTATCAGGAACAAAAATCAGCTGTTGGAATGGTCAGCTCCTCAGGCTCTCAGGCTCTCTGTTTCCATGATGGATAAATCACTGGTCTCCGCTAACCTCCTCTACTCTTCCTCTGTACCCTCACCCCATCCATCCAGTAGGGTAACTGAAAGGTATGGATGAGCTCCTGGTTCCACAGAGCAAAGTTTTAAAACCGCTGGGATTGACATGTACACGCTGCTATATTTAAAATAGATAACCAATAAGGACCTCCTATATAGCACAGGGAACTCTGCTCAATACTCTGTAATAACTAAATGGGAAAAGAATTTGAAAAAGAATAGATACATGTATATGTATCACTGAATCACATTGCTGTCCACCTGAAACTAACACATTGTTAATCAACTATATTTCAATATAAAACTTTAAAAATAAGAACTTTGGAGCACCAAAAGAAAAAAAAAAAAATGTAAGTGTAGATGCTCTGAAAGCCTACCCCAGGAAGGAACGAAGCTGGTTGTCACAGCATCCAGGCAGCATTTAACTGACAGCATGAGAGGAGCAAACCAGAAAGCCATTTCTGTTCTTGGGGGCAGGATCACAAGCAACGGTGGGGAGAAAGGGAGAGAAAGCAGATAAACACAGATGAGCTTCAGGGAAGACAATGTACCAAGCCAATACCAAGGCAGTTAAGCAGTACTAACTGAGTGAACAAGGATGCCAGCAGTGGCTGTGACTGTAACCTTCTGTCTTTCCTTTTGATACCACCTCTCTGTTTCCAGTACCTCTGATTCGGCTCCCATCCAGATGCTGAGTTTGTTCTCAATTAACTGCCCACTAATCTCCCTAGAAAGAGTAACTTGGAACATCTCTAAGCACTGGGTTATAAACTAAGTATCCCAGAGCCCCAGGGTTCTGAGATGGTGCTTTGGGGGCTACTGTGGGAAATGAGCAGGAGTTGACTGAGCATGTAGGCTTTGGGGTCCCCAGTCCCCAAACAAATATTTGTATCTGTTATACACACAGGCTGGTATTAAAAGGTCTAAAATTTTTTTTTAAATCCCCCAAACAAAAGCTGTCACCTTAAGGCGTTACTTCTTCTGGGCGGCAAGTAGAGTTTAATAATTAAGAGTTAGGGTCCAGGTTAAGGCAACCTGCATTCGATCTGATTTCAGTCATTCTCAAATTACTGGAAGCTGTTAGTTTCATCATAAGGTTGTCAGGAGGATCAAAGAGAGTGTAAGGAGGGCATTGCACAATACCCCATCATAAGGACATGGTAAATGTTAACAATTCTTAGCTATATTTATTAAGGTGATCTGGGCCAACACTACCAGCATCTCCTGAGAGCATGTTAGGAATGCAGAATCTCAGGCCCCACTGCAGACCTACAGTACCAGAATCTGCAGCTTAACAATATCTGCTGGTGATTCATATGTGCATTACAGCTTGAGAAGCACTGGTTCAAATGACATTCAAGACCAAAAGACTGATCTTTAATGGTGGCATTCTAGGAGCTATTTGGGGGCCGTGAGAGGCCCTTCCTGGTGTCCTTCAAATCATACCATGTAGACTGTTACTTTCTCCACAAGCAAAGTTGATTTTTCAAGTGAAGTGTCTGATGGCGCATCTTTTAAGGCAAAGCTCAAGCGTTCTCTTCTCAGCATAACCTTTCCTGACCCACCTATCCCACCATGCACACCCTCAGGGAGCTAAACACTTCTTCCTTTGTCCTCTTCTCAACTCTGATTTCTATGTTATGTTGCCAAAACACATACAGGACAGTTGGAATGTATACCCAGCAACTCAGATGTGCAAAAATGTTCTCTAGAATTGAACTAAACTAACCCCCAGGAACTTCCCATCCTGCTGGGCAGTTGGGGGAGGAAATGCAGACACACAGTTCATGGTGCCAATGGAAAGAGATCTGCCTCTTTGGATAAATGCTGAGTCTTGCATGTTTTAACTTCGTTTCCCCTCCCCTTACATGGGAGGTGTCTAGGAGCTGTCAGGTTGTAGACAATAGAGCCTTGGATCTGTCTGTGCTAATTCTCCGAGTGCTCACTACTTTCTGCTAAGGAGTGGCTGGCCTGGAATAATCCCTCCACTTCTGTGTTGCTGGATGTTGAAGTGCAGTGGGTCCCTTCTGGTCTTTTAAGGACCTCATTGGTTGCACCTGTTGCTGGGAGCCATAGTCCTAGCTTTTTTTTTTTTTTTCTGGTTGCAAAGCCCGCCCCCCCCCCCACCCCCGATTTTGTATCCTCGTCAATCTAAACAACAGGTCTCTGGTGGTCCACTGGTCCTCTCTACCCCTTCATTTTAGATTTTCTGCATGCCAGGCCAGTTGTGAAGAAACAGAAGTGCTACATTAGATTCATAAGCTTTGAGATCTCCCTCCCCTATCACCTGGATGTCAGATTGTTCCAGCAACAAGGTGAATGCAGGTTTTCTCCTAGGGGGCTTCATATCTTCCCATTCTGTTCTGGGCGAGGAAGAGCCCTCACTGTTTTGGTAGTGTCTACCAGGCTCCTATGTTATCTGTCCACTTGCTCCTCTCCTTGATGGGAACATTCTTTATATCCTAGACTGAGTTCGTTTTACTCATGGCCCATGGTAAAACCGCATGTTTTGCTTTGAATATATAAAAGGAGCTTCTGGTGTTTGAAAATGCTTTCTTCTCTGATAAAGCCTCATTTCTATGAATTTTAATTTTTTAATTGAATTTTTATTTTATATTGGAGTATAGTTGATTTAGGGCTTCCCTCATAGCTCAGTCAATAAAGAATTGAGACCCAGGTTCAATTCCTAGGTTGGGAAGTTCCCCTGGAGAAGGAAATGGCAGCCCGTTCCAGTATTCTTGCCTGGAGAATCCCATGGACAAAGGAGCCTGGTGGGCTACAGTCCATGGGTTTGCAAGAGTCAGACATGACGTAGCAACTAAATAGTTGATTTACAATATTATGTTAATTTCAGATGTATGGGAAAGTAATTCAGTGATACATATACATATATCCATTATTTTTCAGATTCTTTTCCCATGTAGGTTATTATAGAATATTGAGTAGAGTTCTCTGTACTATACAGTAGGCCCTTATTGATTATCTATTTTGTATATCATAGCATATTTATATGTTAATCTTAAACACCTAATTTGCCTCTCTCCCACCTTCTCCTTTGATAACCCTAAATTTGTTTTTGAAATCTGTGAGTCTGCTTCTGTTTTGTAAATAAGTTCGTTTGTAACGTTTTTTAGATTCCACATAAAAATGGTATCTTATGATATTTGTCTTTCTCTCTCTGACTTCACTTAGTACGATGATCTCTAGGCTCATCCATTTTTCTGCAAATAACATTCTTTCATTTTTCAATGGCTGGTAATATTCCATTTTATATATGTACCACATCATTTTTTAATCCACTACTCTGTCAATGGACATTTAGGCTGTAAAGAGGACTGTTGTCTAACAAGGGTTCTTAATCATTTTCTCACATGGTGGCCTTCTGTAGCAATCTGATGGTGCCTATGTGTTCCCTTCTCAGAATAATATGTTTAAATAGGTTAAATAAATTACACAGGATTACCAAAGAAGCCAATTATATTGAAACGTGGTTATAAAAAATTAGAAAATCATGATAGAGTGATATTTGTGCTTCTTTATCAATGCATTAAACAATAAGATCTAATTACAGGTCTAGAAACCACCACAATTTTGAAGTCATGATGAGGGAAAATATATCTTTGAGATAGCTACAGCAATATTAATTTGACATGAAAATGTGATTTCTGTTGATGACAATGTCATAGATGTGGCTAAAATTACTGTGGTTTGTTGCCTACTGTCAAAATGGAAGTAAATGCTGATTTTTGGTGAGAGATGAATGAAAGTTAAGATGCATTTTGTCTTTTGTGTAGTTTTCTTAACTGTGAATCCCATGTTTTTTTTTTAAATACACATACACATACAACTCATATATAGACTAAAAAAATAAAATAAAAAAATAAAATGTAATCTGACAGCCAAAGCTCAGCAATGACTTCCAGTACTATTGTAGCTGCATACACTCTCCCATGAAGAGTGGAAACCTACAGATTATGTGAACCCCAGGGCATCAGGATTTACAGGGAAAGAAAGATCCATTCACATAATAGTTTAAAAGTGCTTATAGCCATTACATTATTTATTGGCACTGATTTGTTTTCTTATCTGTCTCTTTCATTAGACAGGACACTAGTCCTTGAGGACAGGGACTGTGTCATCTTTGTCTCTTAGGAGCTAGCCTGATACATGGCAGGAGGTCAATAACTATCTAATATATGAATGAACAAATCAACCAGCTTTGCCAGCAAATCAGCAGGACCTAGCAGCGTGTTGAGCCATTCATTATTTACCATTCAGCTCCTCTTCACAATCCAACTGTTGCAAGCTCACCATCAGTCTTTCTCCCTCATCTCAATTCCAATGCACTCCAACCTTCAGCTTTTAGTCCCCCTTCCCTTCAAGACACATACACAAGTGCACACACACACACACAACACAGGAGGATGAATCACTTAACCAACATCAACCACCACAAAACACTGGTACTTCCTATTCATTCAATACATGATTATGATGCTGTTACTGTGTGCCAAGCTCAGAATAAGAGCTGAGGATACAGAGGCAAGTAAGCCAGACATGGTCCACACTCCTCCATCTTGGAGTTTACAGTCAATGGCAATGACATTTGAATTGTGTTCTGTACCTCCTTGGCTTCATGGAGTGTCCTCAGAGGATGATACTGGGAGACAAAACTGTCAGAGGTCTAGGTCCCCTTCCCTACTTCATCCAGAGTAGTTACACATTTTGTCTATTTTATATAACGAGTTTCATTTTTTGAAAGAGTTTCATAGCTAAGAAATGTTTGAAAACCACTGCCCTAGTGGAAGACCTTGGCACTAGCAGAGATTTGAGGCTCAACCTCTGAAAAGCTACCTTATTGAAATGATAAAAGAAGAGCTTGTGGTTTACAGAATTTAACCCAAACAAAGAAAAGCTCCTCTCATCCTAAAAGTCTTCAGGGAAGGAGATTCTAGAAGACAACGTCCCTGTCCCCTTGGATACGTAGGCATCGGAACCTATCTGCCTTTGACAACGGTAGAGGAAGGGGCTGAAAGGAGAGCAACTATATGGCCTCTGTCCCTAGTTGTTGGCCCCAGCCACAGGACCTGCAGGCAGGAGATGTGGATTTTGCAGAGAATGGAATTTCCAGAGTGGTCATGCCACAGACGCCAAGCTGATGCCTTCTTCCTGGCACCCCTCTTCACTTCTCTGCCTTTACAAGTGAGATGGCAGAAAGAATCAGGAATGCAACCTCACTAAGGCCAAAATGTAGTTAATTCCATTGATGGCTGGAAGTCAAGACCAAAAATTTTAATGCAGGATAGTGTCCTTTTGAGATTGTGTTCTTTAGATGGGGAGTACAAATTGGCAGAAAAAAAGAAAAGGAGCCTGTGGAGACTGTTTGGAAACATGAGGCACGTGGTGGGAAAATTTTTTCTCCAAAAGCTGCCTTCTCAAAGCCTGCATTACTTCATTTGTTCTTAAGGGGAAATGTGGAAACAAAGAATCTGAATTTGATTGGTTAAGCAACTGCCTTCTTCCATGACCATCTCACCCTAAGCCTTGGAAAAAGTCAGACAGTGATGATGGCCCAGTCTGAATGGTGAGAGATAAATATGGGTAAGGATATAATAGGACTGAGGCACAATGGTTAGCACATAGTAGAAAAACAAGTGTCCGACTCTTTGCGACCCCATGGACCCTATCAGGACCCTATCAGGCTCCTCTGTCCATGGGATTTTCCAGGCAAGAGTCCTGGAGTGGATTGCCATTTCCTTTTCCAGGGGATCTTCCCGACCCAGGAATCAAACCCTGGTCTCCCGCATTGCAGGCAGACGCTTTACCATCTGAGCCACCAGGGAAGCCCAGAAAAAGAAGTAATTGCTTGATCATTCATTCAACTATTTCCTGAGAATCAATTATGTGTCAGGTACTGTGTAAGGTGCTGGAAATAAAAAGACATGGGAATAGTCTGCCTTATTGGAGCATGGAAGAGTTATCATATCTCTGTAAATTTTAGTTTGTTCATTTATAAAGTCAGGTTTATCTGAGTAGCTCCCTCATGGGGTTGTTAACAAGTTAACAACCTGAGATAAAGCCCAGGTATGCTTGACTGAAATATTTTACAGATTTTATATGAAGAAGAGATTTTTATCTACTCATTTATCAGCTTAAACATGGACAGTAGCTCACCGTGTGTTGGAAAAGACTCTTGAGAGCCCCTTGGACTGCAAGGAGATCAAACCAGCCAATCCAAAAGGAAATCAGCCCTGAATATCCATTGGAAGGACTGATGCTGAAGCTGAAGCTCCAATACTTTGGCCACCTGATGCTAAGAACTGACTCATTGGAAAAGACCCTGATGCTGGGAAAGATTGAAGGCAAAAGGAGAAGGGGATGAAAGAGGATGAGATGGTTGGATGGTGTCATCGACTCAGTGGACTTGAGTTTGAGCAAACTGGATATGACTGAATGACTGAACTGAACTCTAGCTCACCAGGCTTCTCTGTCCATGGGATTCTCCAGGCAATACTGGCATGGGTTGTCATTCTCTTCTCCAGAGGATCTTCCTGAGCCTGGGATCAAACCTGGGTCTCCTGCATTGCAGATGGATTCTTTACCATCTGAGCCACCAATAAATCATATGAATAAATATTCCAGGAAAAACATGAATATGAGGAAATGAGGCAGGAGATGTCCAGGGATTGTTACTATGGCTATAGAATCTCTCCATAAGGATTTGCCTCTAGATATCAACCTATGATTGTGGTCAGATTGTGGCCAGGGATTTACTACTCCAGTTTGTCAGTGGGCCTGAATTTCACAATTCCAGCTGCTTTCTGAACTGATGAAATTCCAGCACAGTTAGTTGTTTGTTTCCTAATTGATTTTGATGCTCATGACCATCGTGTCTATACAAATACTCAGATCCTGGCTCCATCCAGAAACTACAACATCAGTGGTATTTTTCTCAAGAATAGGGATCTTCTGTCCCTAAGGTTTGTGGGTCCTTCTTTAGTTGGAGTCTGCCCAACGAGTGTCTCTGTTTTAGTACTCTTACCTGCCCTGTTGAACTCAGGCATTGCCACGCAACTTGGTTTGACCAATGAAGTTTGAACGTGTCACATTCAGATGGAGGTTTTAACAACCAGTGTGAGGTTTGCCATATTCCCTTTTCCTTCTGCTACATCAGCTGCAGTGTTCCAGATAGTGGCTGATCTATTAGCCCAGACCCTGGAGTGAAGATAATATGGACTAGAGGTTCAACCAAGCCATGATGTACACATAGTATGAGTGGAAAATAGTCCTTTGTGGTTCACAAGTAGAGATTTTGGAATTATTTGTTACTGCAACATAACCTCACCTATTCTGACTGATATAACAAGGGCTGAGTAAATGTTAATTTTTCTTCTTAAGCAGAATCTCCCTCTCTCATTTACATGAAATCCCAATTCATCATGATAGCGAAGATTATCAACTGGTAATTCAACTGGTTGCTTTATCTCTACCAATAGTTTTCTGCTTATTAATGAAGCCCATTTTTCAATTAAAGTTCTATGTAGGACTTCAATATATAAAACAGATAAAAGCTATAGTTTATTAATATAAATT
Source organism: Bos indicus x Bos taurus (assembly GCF_003369695.1). Taxonomy (NCBI): domain Eukaryota; kingdom Metazoa; phylum Chordata; class Mammalia; order Artiodactyla; family Bovidae; genus Bos; species Bos indicus x Bos taurus. Next base: position 85,695,879 of record NC_040105.1, on the reverse strand, counting down.
TGATAACCCAAATGTGCTAAGTCACTCAGTCATGTCCGACTCTTTGTGACCCTATGGACCATAGTCTGCCAGGCTCCTGTGTCCATGAGATTCTCCAGACAAGAATACTGAAGTGCATTGCCATGCCCTCCTCCAGTGGATCTTCCCAACCCAAGCATCGAAACCACGTCTCTTACGTCTCCTGCATTGGCAGGTGGGTTCTTTACCACTAGCACCACCTGGGAAGCCTGATAACCCAAATACATATTCACTTATCATAAAGAAAAAGTAATAAATATGACTATTTTGATAAATACAAACATTTGAAATAGGAAATTATGATGCAGTTGTATCAATTCGTTCATACAAATGAATTTGTTTTGGTTGTACAGTAGTAAGAATAGTCTGACCCTTTAAGATGAATATTTGCAAATGGTAGTTTGTATTCCCTCATTCAAAATCATGCTATGAATTTATACTCTTTGATTAAATTAGATGGTAAATGAAGTCTGTTTTGAGCTCTGCACAAAAATGAATCTACCCAGCAGTTCAAGTTAAGGCATTATGGGTCTCAACATCTTAACATTTAGTATATATAACATTTTTAATGTGTGCATTGTTTTTAGTTAGTTTTTTAGATATAAATTTTAAGCTGTTTATAAATATCTTTAAATGATATTCAGATTGATTTTAGAATTCCTGGGTTATTTATTCAGAATCCTTGGAAGGAATCAAAAATATTTACTTGTTAATCAGTTCAGTTTAGTTCAGTCACTCAGTCATGTCTGACTCTTTGCGACCCCATGGACTGCAGCACACCAGGCTTCCCTGTCCATCACCAACTCCTGGAGTTTGCTCAAACTTATATCCATTGAGTCAGTGATGCCATCCAACCATCTCATCATCTGTCATCTCCTCTCCTCCTGCCTTCAATCTTTCCCAGCATCAGGGTCTTTTCCAGTGAGTCAGTTCTTTGCATCAGGTGGCCAAAGTATTGGAGCTTTAGCTTCAGCATCAGTCCTTCCAATGGATATTCAGGGCTGATTTCCTTTAGGATTAACTAATTTGATCGCCTTGCAGTCCAAGGGACTCTCAAGAATCTTCTCCAACACCACAGTTCAAAAGCATCAATTTTTTGGTGCTCAGCTTTCTTTATGGTCCAGCTCTCACATCCATACATAACTACTGGAAAAACTATAGCTTTGACTAGATGGACCTTTGTTGGCAAAGTAATGTCTCTGCTTTTTAATGTGCTGTCAAGGTTGGTAATAGCTTTTCTTACCTATTAATACATCAGTATTTTCCAAGGATCACTCATTTATTGGGTTGGACAAAAAGTTCGCTTGGATTTTTCCATACCATTTTACAGAAAAGCCCAAACGATCTTTTTGGCCAACCAATTATACACCACCTTCACTATTTTTGCTATATCCATAAACCACTTGTCCCATTATTTACTTAATATCTTTCATGAAATTGACTCACTTTTTAAAAAGCATGGCCTCGTCTGAAGCAATAATATTTCTGAAATAGAGAGTCTGATATAATGTTTTTATTTTTCAAACATATATAAGAAAATATACAAATTTGAAATAAGTGAGTCTGTTTACCCACTTTCATGTTGCATTAGCTATTGACAATAAATACTACACTTACAGAAATATTAACCACAATCTAAAGCAATTTATTTGACTGTGTTCTTTCCATATGATTTTGTGATAATTTTTAAAAATCAGATCAGATCAATTGCTCAGTCGTGTCCGACTCTTTGCGACCCCATGAATCGCAGCACACCAGGCCTCCCTGTCCATCACCAACTCCTGGAGTTCACTGAGACTCACGTCCATCGAGTCAGTGATGCCATCCAGCCATCTCATCCTCTGTCGTCCCCTTCTCCTCCTGCCCCCAATCCCTCCCAGCATCAGGGTCTTTTCCAATGAATCAACTCTTCGCATGAGGTGGCCAAAGTACTGGAGTTTCAGCTTTAGCATCATTCCTTCCAAAGAAATCCCAGGGCTGATCTCCTTCAGAATGGACTGGTTGGATCTCCTTGCAGTCCAAGGGACTCTCAAGAGTCTTCTCCAACACCACAGTTCAAAAGCATCAATTCTTCGATGCTCAGCCTTCTTCACAGTCCAACTCTCATATTTTTAAAATTAATTTTTTTTAAATTAAATTTAAAATTAATTTTTTAAAAAATTTAAAAATAATTCTGAATTATTCTGATTTACATTTTGATATATTATCACATACAAACAACCTATGTTATATTTCATTTGAAATTTTCCTGAAAAAAGAATTAGAGTGCAGAACCAGTTTTCACCAGAGTGTAAAAAGAACCAGGGAAACAGATTTTGTGTGTGGAATGGAGCATGATAATTGTTAGGGTAACAGAAGGATGCTTACTTATATTTAGGCTACACATCTAAAAGAAACTCACAGACAAAGTATGTAGTAGCAGTAAAGGACTTAATCTAAGAAAGTAAACATGTCTGTAAGAATTTTTACTATAGTTTTTTTTTTTTCAGACTAGCCACAATGCATGGATTCCGCATGTAGATAAAAGAGTTGCATTGGTTCCTTGGGTTTTTAAGGACAGTAGCATCAGATACTTTTGAAATAGAGGATGTAATGAATAGAGGCCAAAAGTAGAAAGTATCTCTGTTACAAATTGACTTCACTGATGATATGTAATGATGCTTCAAGACTTTTTTTGCCTGCTTCAAACCGTGACCATTAACAGTATTGAAGGGCAGCTCTATAAAGAGGGCAAATGTGAACACACTGAGAAACAGAAAATCTCTGGGAAATGTTCTGAGAGAAAATAAAAACAAACAAAATGGTCCACATTAATGTCCAAACTGGCAAGTTTCTCACTGAGTCCTCCACAGTAGAAACTCATAAACATCAGATGCTCTTGTGTCCAGCTCTGCAACAGAGCAACAGCAGGAAACACCTGGAAAACAACTTGGAAATCCATGGGTTGGTAGCTCTTTGATTACCTTCTTTTGCACTGCAAGACAGCCTGGCTTTGACTCCACCATCTGGAAGTCTCCTGCCGCATGTGATACTTAATGGAATGACACTGCAATCTTTTAGTGTTTTGGTCACTGGGTCTTCTAGGAAGGGACTTTGTTTTTCTACATGTGCCTTTCTTATATAGAGTGGAATTCCATGAACATTGGCCTAGGAGGTCAGCAAAATAGCAGTATTAAATCTCTCACACATAGCACCAGGAGAATGAAATAATACTGTTTGAAACAGTGTAAAATTGGAATCAGCCTAAGAAATTATTAATTGGTGAATGGATAAATAAAGTGTGGTATATTCTTACAATGAAGCAAAAGTGTTAGTTGCTCAACTGTGTCTGACTCTTTGCAACCCCATGGACTATAGCCCGACAGGCTCCTCTGTCCATGGAATTCTCTAGGGCAGAATACTGGAGAGGGTAGCCATTCCCTTCTTCAGGGGATCTTCCCAACCCAGGGATTGAATCCGGGTCTCCCGCATTGTGGGCAGATTCTTTACCCTCTGAGTCACCAGAGAAACCCAGTGGAAGAATATAAATAGAGCAAATGAATGAACTTGCAGTACATGTGTCAACTATGGATTCAACTTGAAAAAAATTATCATATTATATCTTTGATACAAAGGATATCAACATGCAAAGCAATGTTATATATTGTTTAGGAATATGTTCATAAAAATACATTCATATGTAGTGAAAGTACAAAGAACACATCATCTTCAAGATAAAGATTATTTGGGGGAAGAAAGGGAAGAAAATGAGATCCAGAAAGTGTATACAAAGGGCTTTGAATAGATCTATAATATTTTGTTTATTAAGCTAGGTGGTGAGTAAATAGGGTGTTCATTACATTTTCTATGCTTTAAAAAATATATCTAATGTTTTCATAAACAAAAACCACCTTTCATGTATGCTCATTGCAACAGCGTGTCTGAGAGGTCCACCAAGGTCTAAGGATCACTCATGTGAGCTGAACTGTTCTATGTACTTAGAGCTGGAAAACTATGCCAACAAACTTGTGCAGATCCCAGAAAAGACAGGCCATTTGGTGCTGCTTCCTTAAAAGTGGGCTTTGGACTGTAACTTTCTGGGAGGTGGAAGCCATCAAAATGGACTAAGCAGTCACCTGGCAGGGCCCCATGTGGGATAAGACCTGAGATATGCTGGTTGGCTTAGAGAAGACAGAGAGAGGTCTAGAGAAGTGACCAGTAGATTTTTTTTTTTTAATGAGAGTAAATTCAGGAAAATTTAAAATGTGATGGGCCACCACTGTTTCCCCTTATTTGAAACAAGAAGAACTTTATTGAGTTTGACTTGAATTATTCACTTTGTAGAGTAAAACAATGCCAATGAGAGCACTGGTTCTGCCACAAGAATATTAATATCCAGCCATGTTGAGGAAAAACTACCTACAGATCCCTTTCTAATATTTTACCTTGCGGTTAGATTGTGTGTTACAAGGTTGGGTGGCTGTGTGAGGCCTGTGTTTCTGTGGATAGTTCATCACAAGTCTGGAACAGGGGATGACAAACTGCAGCTCATGGGCCAAATCAGGTCAAAGTCCACTTTTCTGATTTATTTATTTTTTCTTTTTAATTTATTTTTTTATTGAAGGATAATTGCTTTATAGAATTTTGTTGTTTTCTGTCAAACCTCAACATGAATCAGCCATAGGTGTACATATATCCCCTCCCTCTTGAACCTCCCTCCCATCTCCCTCCCCATCCCACCCTTCTAGGTTGATACAGAGCCCCTGTTTGACTTTTCTGAGCCATACAGCAAATTCCCATTGGCTATCTATTTTACATATGGTAATGTAAGTTCCATGTTACTCTTTCCATGCATCTCACCCTCTCCTCCCCTCTCCCCATGTCCATATGTCTATTCTCTATGTCTGTTTCTCCATTGCTGCCCTGAAAATAAATTCTTCAGTACCATTTTACTAGATTCCATGTATGTGCATTAGAATATGAGATTTATCTTTCTCTTTCTGACTCACTTCACTCTGTATAATAGTTTCTAGGTTCATACACCTCATCAGAACTGACTCAACTCTATTCCTTTTTATGGCTGAGTAATATTCCATTGTGTATATGTACCACTACTTCTTTATCCATTCATCTGTCAATGGACATCTAGGTTGCTTCCATGTTCTAGCTATTGTAAATAGTGCTGCAGTGAACAATGGGAAACATGTGTCTCTTTTAATTTTGGTTTCCTCAGGGTATAATTTGGCCACCTGATTAGAAGAACTGACTCATTAGAAAAGACCCTGATGCTGGGAAAGATTGAAGGCGGGAGGAGAAGGGGACGCCAGAGGATGAGATGGTTGGATGGCATCACTGACTCAATGGACATGAGTTTGAGTAAGCTCCGGGAGTTGGTGATGGACAGGGAGGCTTGGCGTGCTGCAGTCCACGGGGTCTCAAAGAGTCATACATGACTGAGTGACTGAACTGAACTGAACTGAACTGAACAGGGTATATGCCTAGGAGTGGGATTTCTGGGTCATATGGTAGTTTTATTCCTGTTTTTTTAAGGAATCTCCATACTGTCTTCCATAGTGGCTGTATCAATTTACATTCTCACCAACAGTGCAAGAATGTTCCCTTTTCTCCCCACTCTCTCCAACATTTATTGTTTGTAGACTTTTTGATGATGGCCATTCTGACTGGTGTGACGTGACATCTCATTGTGGTTTTGATTTGCATTTCTCTAATAATGAGCAATGTTGAGCATCTTTTCATGTGTTTCTTAGCCATCTGTATGTCTTCTTTGGAGAGATGTCTGTTTAGGTCTTTTCCCCACTTTTTGATTGGGTTGTTTGTTTTTCTGGCATTGAGTTGTATAAGCTGCTTGTATATTTTGGAAATGAATCCTTTGTATGTTATTTCATTTGCTATTATTTTCTCCCAGTCTGAGGGTTGTCTTTTCACCTTGCTTATAGTTTCCCTTGCTGTACAAAAGCTTTTAAGTTTAATCAGGTCCCACTTGTTTACTTTTGTTTTTATTTCCATTACTCTAGGAGGTCATAGAGGATCTTGCTTTGATTTATGTCATCAAGTATCCTGCCTAATGTTTTCCTTTAAGAGTTTTATAGTTTCTGGTCTTATATTTAGGTCTTTAATCTGTTTTGAGTTCAACTTTGTGTATGGTGTTAGGAAGTGTTCTCATTTCATTCTTTTACATGTAGCTGTCCAGTTTTCCCAGCACCATTTATTGAAGAGGCTATCTTTGCCCCATTGTATATTCTTGCCTCTTTTGTCAAAAATAAGGTACCTATAGATTCATGGGCTTATTTCTGGGCTTTCTATCTTGTACCATGTGTCTATATTTCTATTTTTGTGCCAGTACCATACTGTCTTGATGACTGTAGCTTTGCAGTATAATCTGAAGTCAGGAAGGTTGATTGCTCCAGCTCCATTCTTCTTTCTCAAGACTGCTTTGGCTATTCGGGGCCTTTTGTGTTTCCTTATGAATTGTGAAAATTTTTTTCTAGTTCTGTGAAAAATGCCACTGGTAATTTGATAGGGATTGCATTGAATCTGTAGATTGTGTTTGGTGGTATAGTCATTTTCACAATATTGATTCTTCCTACCCAGGAACATGGAATATCTCTCCATCTGTTTATGTTGTCTTTCATTTCTTTCATTAGTATCTTATAATTTTCTGTGTACAGTTCTTTTGTCTCCTTAGGTAAGTTTATTCCTAGATATTTAATTATTTTTGTTGCAATGGTGAATGGCATTGATTCCTTAATTTCTCTTTCTGATTTTTCATTGTTTGTATATAGAAATGCAAGTGATCTCTGTGTATTGATTTTGTATCCTGAAACTTTGCTAAATTCACTGATTAGCTCTAGTACTTTTCTGATACTATCTTTAGGGTTTTCTATGAATAGTATCATATCATCTGCAAACAGTGAGAGCTTTACTTCTTTTCCGATCTGAATTCCTTTATTTCTTTTTCTTCTCTGATTGCTGTAGCTAGGACTTCCAAAGCAATGTTGAGTAATAGTGGTGAAAGTGATACACTTGTCTTGTTTCTGATCTTAGGGGGAATGCTTTCATTTTTTCACCATTGAGAATAATGTTTGCTGTAGTCTTATCATATATAGCCTTTACTATGTTGAGTTAGATTCCTTCTATACCAATTTTTTGAAGAGTTTTAATCATAAATGGGTGCTGAATTTTGTCAAAGACTTTTTCTGCATCTATTGAGATGATCATATGGTTTTTATCTTTCAATTTGTTAATATGGTGTATCACATTGATTGACTTGCCTATATTGAAGAATCCTTGCATTCCTGGAATAAACCCAACTTGATAATGTATGAGGTTTCTCATGTATTGCTGAATTCTGTTTGCTAAAATTTTCTTGAGGATTTTTGCATCTATGTTCATTAGTGATATTGGCCTGTAGTTTTCTTTTTTTGTGTTGCCTTTGTCTGGTTTTGGTACCAGGATGATGGTGGCTTCGTGGAATGAGTTTGGAAGTGTTCCTTCCTCTGCAATTTTTTGAAAGAGTTTTAGAAGGATAGGCATTAGCTCTTTTCTAAATGTTTGATAGAATTCTCCTGTGAAGCCATCTGGTCCTGGGCTTTTGTTTTTTGGGAGATTTTTGAGCACAGCTTTAATTTCAGTGCTTGTAATTGGGTTGTTCATAATTTCTATTTCTTCCTGGTCCAGTCTTGGAAGATTGAACTTTTCTAAGAATCTGTCCATTTCTTCCAGGTTATCCATTTTATTGCCATATAGATGCTCATTATAGTCTCTTATAATCCTTTGTATTTCTGTATTGTCTGCTGTAACCTCTCCTTTTTCATTTCTAATTTTGTTGATTTGATTCTTCTCTCTTTTTTTCTTGATGAGTCTGGCTAAAGGTGTCTCCATTTTGTTTATCTTCTCAAAGAACCAGCTTTTAGTTTTATTAATCTTTACTATTGTTTCTTTCATTTCTTTTTCATTTATTTCTGTTCAGATCTTTATGATTTCTTTCCTTCTACTAGTTTTGGGTTTTTTTGTTCTTCTTTTTCCAGTTGTTTTATGTGTAAAGTTAGGTTGTCCATTTGATATTTTTCTTTTTTCTTGAGGTAGGATTGTATTGCTATAAACTTCCCTCTTAGAACTGCTTTTGCTGCATCCCATAGCCTTTGAGTTGTCGTGTTTCCATTGCCATTTGTTTCTAGAAATGTTTTTATTTCCCTTTTGATTGCTTTAGTAACTTGTTGGTTATTTAGAAATGTGTTGCTTAATCTCCATATGTTTGTGTTTTTTACAGTTCTTTTCTTGTAATTGATATCTAGTCTCACATCATTGTGGTCAGAGAAGATACTTGATATGATTTCAATTTTCTTAAATTTACTGAGGTTTGATTTGTGACTCAAGATGTGGTCTATCCTGGAGAATGTTCCATGTGCACTTGAGAAGGTGTATTCTTCTGTATTTGGATGGAATGTCCTGAAGATATCAATGAGATCCATCTCATCTAATGCATTAAGACTTGTGTTTCCTTATTAACTTTCTGTTTTTATGATCTGTCCATTGGTTTGAGTCGGGTGTTAAAGTCTCCTACTATTATTGTGTTACTGTCAATTTCTCCTTACATGTCTGTTAGTGTTTGTCTTATGTATTGTGGTGCTCCTATGTTGGATGCAGTTGTTACATCTTCCTCTTGGATTGATTCCTTGATCATTATGTTGTGTTTTTCCTTATCTCTTGTAATCTTTTGTATTTTAAAATCGATTTTGTCTGATATGAGGATTGCTACTCCAGCTTTCTTTTGCTTCCCATTTGCATAAAATATATTTTTCCATCCTCTCACTTTCAGTCTATATGTGTCTTTAGGTCCGAAGTGGGTTTCTTCTAGACAGCATATATATGTTTTTGTATCCATTCAACCAGTCTGTGTCTTTTGATTGGAGCATTTAATCCATTTACATTTAAAGTAATTATTGATATATATGTTCGTACTGCCATTTTTAAAAATGTTTGGAGTTGACTTTGTAGATCTTTTTTCTTCTCTTGTATTTCTTTACTATGTAAGTCCCTTTAACATTTGTTGTAAAGCTGGTTTGGTGGTACTGAATTATCTTAACTTTTGCTTGTCTGAAAAACTTTCTATTTCTCCATCAATTTTGAATGAGGTCCTTGCCAGGTATAGTAATCTTGATTGTAGATTTTTCCCTTTCAGTACTTTAAATTCCCTTATGGCCTGTAGAGTTTCTGCTCAAAGATCAGCTGTTAAGCACATGGAGTTTCTCTTGTATGTTGCTTGTCTCCTCTCCCTTGCTGCTCTTAATATTCTTTCCTTGTGTTTAGTCTTTGTTAGTTTGATTAGTATGTGTCTTGGCGTGTTTCTCCTTGGGTTTATCCTGTATGGGACTCTTTGTGCCTCTTGGACTTAATTGACTATTTCCTTTTCCATGTTGTGAAAATTTTCAATTATAATCTCTTCAAAAAATTTCTCATGTCCTTTCTTTTTCTCTTCTTCTTCTGGAACCCCTATAATTCAAATGTTGGTGTGTTTGATATTGTCCCAGAGATCTCTGAGACTATCCTCAGTCTTTTCATTCTTTTTTACTTTATTCTGCTCTTCAGAAGTTATTTCCACCATTTTATCTTCCAGCTCACTGATACATTCTTCTGCTTCAGATACTCTGCTATTGATTCCTTCCAGAGTATTTTTAATTTCACTAATTGTGTTGTTTGTTTCTGTATGTTTATTGTTTAATTCTTCTAGGCCTTTGTTAATTGATTCTTGCATTTTCTCCATTTTGTTTTCAAGGTTTTTGATCATCTTTACTCTCATTATTCTAAATTCTTTTCCAGGTACTTTGGCTATTTCCTCTTCATTTATTTGAATTCTGTGTTTCTAGTCTGTTCCTTCATTTCTGTAGGAATTCTCTGCCTTTTCATTATTTTTTTTAACTTATGTTTGAGGTCTCCTTTTCCCAAGCTTCAAGGTTGAATTCTTTCTTCTTTTTGGTTTCTGCCCTATTAAGGTTGGTCCAGTGGTTTGTGTAAGCTTGTATAGGGTGAGATTTGTGCTGAGTTTTTGTTTGTTTGTTTTTCATCTGAAGGGCAAGGCTGAGTGAGATGGTAATCCTGTCTGCTTTTGACTTGTTTGTATTTTTGTTTTGTTTGTTGTTTAGATGAGGCATCCTGCACAGTTGGGTGATGCTGGGTCTTGTATTCAAGTGGTTTCTTTCGTATGAGTTCTCACTATTTGATACTCCCTAGGGTTAGTTCTCTGGTAGTCTAGGGTCTTGGAATCAGTACTTTCACTCCAAAGGCTCAGGGCTTGATCTCTGATCAGAAACAAAGATCCCAGAAGTGGTTTGTTATGGCATTAAGTGAGATTAAAACAAATACCCAAAAACAAGAAACCAAAGAAAAACCCCAGACAAGTGGCAGTTACAAAATCAGGCTAATAATAATTAAAATAATGGAATGTACACATATACATATATACCCATGACCAAAATCAAAACAGTCCAGCAAAAATAAAATAGTTGATCGACCTGGTGAACAAAGGAAATCAAAAATCATATTTACCAGTTAAGAACAAAACTAACAAAAAGACAAACTGGAAAACAGAACTAAAGCAAGGTGCCAAGTGTGGAATAAAGCAATGAAGACAAAATTAGCAAATATGTTGAGAAGAAAGGAGAGAAAGAAAAGAGAGAAAGAATAGATACGCAAAGATAAGTAGAGGTAGATGAAGAAGATTTTTATACATTAAAGATATACTGCATAGGGAAAAGAACAGTAGAAAAATCAAACAAAGGAATAAATGTAGAAAAATATAATATGTTTAAAAAATTAAAAATTAAAATGATGAAGAGAAAATAAGCAAAACAGAAGAAAGAAAAAAAGAAAAAATAAGGAAAACTGTACAGAACTGTAAAAGCCCAACATAGAGGCAAGGTTTATAACAACAATAAAAAGTGTGACTGAATATAAACATATACATATACACCCATAAACAAAATCAAAACAGTCCAACAAAAATAAGTACAATAGCCTGACCTGGCGAACAATGGAAACCAAAAATTATATCTACCAGAACGAAACTAACTAAAGCACAAAGTGGAAAACAAAACTAAAGCAAGGTGTCAATTGGGGAATAAAGCAATGAAAATAAAACTAACAAATATGTTGAGAGGAAAGGAGAGAAAGAAAAGAAAGAATAAATATGCAAAGTTAAATAGAGGTAGATAAAGAAGATTTATATACATTAAAGACTAACTGCAAGGGGGAAAGAACAGTAGGAAAAGAAAACAAGGGGATAAATGAAGAAAAAATAATAATAAGTTTAAAAAATTAAAATTAAAAAAAAGAAAAGAAAAAAAAAAAAAAAAAGGAAAACTCCACAGAACTGCAAAAGCCCAACGTAGAGGCAGAGGTTTATAACAACAATAAAAAATGTGACTCAGAAAAAAGAAAAAGCTCAAAAGCTTAATTGGATTTCTTAGTGCCAATAAAGTCAACAACTAAAACAGAGGGGGGAAAAAGAAAAGAAAACCCCAAAGAATCTACAGACCAAGTCAAAAAATAAGAATAATAAATGTTTTTCTTGAGTCACAGCTGTCAGAGTCTTTTCTCTCACTGGGAGTCAGTCCATCTTACCTTCCTAGGATGCCCTCTAACACTGTGTTATCTCTGGACCTGCTGTGGGGGCAGCTCAGATTCTAATTTGGTCCTACTCCTATGTGTTCTTGCCTCCAATGTCCACAGCTATCAGATCTAGTGCGTCTTCTTTTGTGGGAACTCTCAATGGCCTTTTATATATTCCTTAGATACAGAGTCTGCCTAGTTGATCATGTGGATTTAATCTGAAGCTTGTACAGCTGGTGGGAAGGTTTTGGGTCCTCTTCCTTAGACACACTTCCCCTGGGTTTCAATTGTGGTTTTATTTCCACCTCTGCATGTGGGTTGTCCACCGGGATTTGCTCCTGAGGCTGCCCTGGAGGACTTGGGTTTGCCTCCACACCTCCAGGTGTGGAGGTGGTGCAGCTACTTGGGTCGCAGGGGTTCTGGCAGCACCAGGTATTCAGGGGAGTTCACGGTTAGGGAAGCAGGAAATATAGTGATCTAGCAGAGTATGGCAACAAGTATTGACCAATATGCCCCAGTATTCTTGCTTGGAGAATCCCCCTCCCTGACAGAGAAGCCAGGCAGGCCACAGTCTACAGGGTCACAAAAAGTTGTACACGATGGAAGTGACCCCATACGCATAGACACAAGACTTTTTTTGCCTGTGGCAGCTCTGCCCCAGTGAGAATTGAGTGTAAAGGTGGCGCAGCTGCTTTGCTTGCAGGGACCCTGGTGACACCAAGTGTGCAGGGACACGGGTTGTCTCTGCCACAAGAGTTATGGCCCTATCAGAGTCTTTTTTAGAGCTTGTTGTAGCTGGCAATCAGAAGGCCTCTTTGGCCAGTCTTTCTCCATACCTCTGCCTGTTCAGGCACTTAGAGGGCTCCCTTGCTTGGGGTCCTTCTCTGTTGTTCCAGTGCATCAGGCACATAGAGGGGCCCCCCCCTGGCTGGGGTCCTACTCTGTATATCAGGGCATCAGGCACTTAAAGGGGCACCATGGGTGGGGTCCTACTCTGTAGTTCAGTGCATCAGGCATTTGATGGGCCAGCCTCTACTGTTCAGCTGCTGATGCTGGCATGTGGGGAGAGAGAAGCTATGATGATGGCTCCACACTCTACGTGTGACTCAGCAGTATTGCCTTGCTTCCGTGTCTGCCTGGCTTTCCTCCACTGGCATTTCCCACCATGATCTCCTCCCTTACATCCCCTCAATCCCTCTCTTTGCAGTCAACAGCAGCCCTCATCCTGGAGTTGCTTCACAATCCCTAAACTCCAGCTTCCAGCTGCTGTGCCTTCCAGGGGACCAGTGTTCCTGTCTGGGATATGTATGGCTGTGGCAAGGACTGTCTGATTCTCATTCCATTTAGGCTGCCACAGATCAGTTGTTTCACTCTTAGCCTTAAATGTTTTTCCTCTGACTCAGACAATTGCCCTGTTGTGGGGATCGGACCCCTGCAGGTCCAGTCCTACTAACACTCCGCTTTCCCCTGTAGTTCCTTTGCCCTACTGAGTTTTGCGTGGGTTTGTATATTCTTTTCCTCTGGTCAGGTACTCCTGTCTGCTCTCAGCTGGTGTTCTGCATGCACTTCTGTGTCTGAAGGTGTATTCCTGATGTATCCATGGAGAGAAATGTACTCCATGTCCACCTACTCCTCCGCCACCTTCGTATGCTCTCCCCTCATTTGACTTTTAAAGGAATGTCTTGGTTCCTGTTAACCGGTCTGATCCAGGGTTAGCAGATCTGACCTTTGTGTTAATAGCCATTTTAACAGGTCTGAGATGATATCTCATTGTCATTATGACTTGCTTTGCGATGATTAGTGATGTTGAGCTCATTTGCATGTACTTGTTGGCCATTGAATATCCTCTTTGGAAAAATGTCTATTCAAGTCCTTTGCCCACTTTTAATTGGATTTTTTGGCTTTTTGCTATTGAACTGTATCTGGTCTTTATATATTTTGTGTATTAACACCTTATCATATATGTGATTTGCAATCAAAACCACAATTAAGTATCATCTCACACCAGTCAGAATGGCCATCATCAAAAAGTCTACAAACAATAAATGCTGGAGAGGGTGTGGAGAAAACCTTCTTCCACTGTTAGTGGGAATGCAAACTGGTACAGCCATTATGGAGAACGATGCAGAGATTCCTTAAAAAACTGGAAATAGAACTGCAATATGACCCAACAATCACACTGCTGGGCATACACACCAAGGAAACCAGAATTGAAAGAGGCACATGTACCCCCATGTTCATTGTAGCACTATTTACAATAGCTAGGACATGGAAGCAACCTAGATGTCCATCAGCAGACGAATGGATAAGGAAGTTGTGGTACATACAAACAATGGAATATTACTCAGCTATAAAAAGGAACACATTTGAGTCAGTTCTAATGAGGTGGATGAAACTGGAACCTATTATACAGAGTGAAGTAAGTCAGAAAGAGAAACACCAGTATAGTACATTAATGCATATATATGGAATTTAGAAAGACAGTAATGATGATCTTATATGCAAAGCAGCAAAAGAGACACAGATGTAAAGAACAGATTTTTGGACTATATAGGAGAAGGCAAGGGTGTGATGATTTGAGAGAATAGCATTGAAACATGTATATTACCATATGTAAAATAGGTGACCAGTGCAAGTTTGATGAAGCAGGGCACTCAAAACCGGTGCTCTGGGACAACCCAGAGGGATGGGATGGGGAGGGAGGTTGGAGGGGGGTTCAGGATAGGGGGACACATGTGCACCTGTGGCTGATTCATGTCGATGTATGGCAAAAACCACCACAATTTTGTAAAGTAATTATCCTCCAATTAAAATAAATAAATTAATTTTAAAAATATGTGATTTATAAATATTTTCTCCCACTCCTTGGGTTGACTTTTCATTTTGTTGATCGTTTCTTTTGCTATGCAGCTTTTTAGTTCGATGTAATTCCACTTGTTTAGTTTTGCTTTTGCTTTAATCATATTAAAAAATATCATTGCCAAGACCAATGTCAAGGAGCTTTTCTCCATGTTTTCTAGGAGTTTTATTGTTTCATGTCTTACACTTAAGTCTTTAATATATCTCAAGTTAATTTTTGTGAGTAGTGTAAGAGAAGGATCTAGTTTCAGTCTTTTGCATGTGAGTATCCAATTTTCCCAACACTACTTATTAAGAAGAGATTATCTTTATTCCATTGAGTATTCTTAACTCCCTTGTTAAATATTAGTTGACAGTATATTCATGAATTTATTTCTGGGCTCTTGATTCTGTTGCATCGGTCTAAGTGTAAATATCTTATCTAAAAGCCTGAACTCTGAACACTGTTGGATGATAATCAGAACCTTGAGATGACTGCAATTCCTACTAGCATCTTGATTGCAGCCTCAGGAGAGAACTTTAACCAGAACCACACAGATAAGATTCTCTCTTGGATTTCTAACCCCCAGGAGTTATAAGGTAATAAGTTTGTTGTTTACAGCCATAAAGCTTTGAGGTAATTTGTTATCTAGCAATGAATTACTAATTCAGGAGTTGAACAAGTAAGGCATTATAGGTAACAATAAGGACAAATTTTCTAGATGTGAGGTTATAGATACTGCCTCTTGTTCAGTAGGAAAGATACAAACTTGGCTGATAGTAGGATGGGGGTATCATCAGCCTTCTGACTCCACTTGACTGTAGGTTGATGTTATAAATGTTCATAGTACCACTAGGAAGTAATATGGTCAAGAGGAGATCACTTCAGGCTCTGGAAGTTTGGAATTAGTGTGTTGGGTTTTGGGGGGCAGCAGCATCACCAACTCAATGGATATGAATTCAAACAAACTCCAGGAGATAGTGAAGAGTAGGGAAGCCTGATGTGCTGCAGTCCATGGGGTCACAAAGAGTCAGACATAACTGAGCAACTGAACAACAAAACATATTTTTTCTAAGTTCTTCTCAGTCTTCTAAACTATTAATATTCCTTCTGGATAGTCCTCAAGACTTTGTAGATTACTTCATCAGATAAGGCAGACATAGCATCATGTCAATAAATATATGATCATTTTATTTCCTTTGGTTTCAGTTAAACAGAATGATTGATTTAACAAAAATTATGAGCCATTAATAAAGCTTTTTTATGAAGTCTCTTCTTATAGCTGTATAAATCTATATCTAATATCAAAATTGCTGATTTTCAGGCCATTTTGAGGTAATTCAAGTCTTTTGGTCACAGAGCAGATGGAAACCAAGTCACAGTACATGTAAATAACTACAAAAGGACACAGGCTGCAACCATAACTATACAGCAGGGGCCAAGATCTCTGACTCCCTGACCAGAGCATTGTTCTTTAGATTTTTATCATTATTATCTTTGCTTCTTCTAAATTCTTTACTCAAGAGTTTATCTTTTATCAAAAGCACATATAACACAAGCTTGTTTAACAATACAAAATTACCTATTAAAATGATTTTTTAAAAATGCTTTCTCTCAAAGCAATCTATGGCTTCAATGCAATCCCAAAAATGGTGTTTTTTTTTTTTTTGCAGAAATAGAGAAATTCATCCTAAAGGTTCATTTGGAGTCTCAAGAGACTCCAGTCAAAATAATATTGAAAAAGATCACAGTTGGATGTCCTATACTTCCTTATTTCAAAGTTTGTTACAAAATAGTGTGGTACTGGTACAAAAAAAGATGTATAAACCAATGGCATATTATAGAGAACCCCAAAATAAACCCTAGTATTTATGATTAAATAATATTTGAAAAAGGTGCTGAGACCATTTAATGGAGAAAGGACAATCTCTTTAACTAGTGGTGCTAGGAAAACTGGATACTCACATGCAAAAGAATGAAGATGGAGTCTTACCACATAAAATATACAAAAATTAACTTAAAAAAGATAAAAGACCTAACATACAAGCTAAAAATATAAAGCTCTTGGAAGAAAACATAAGAGAAGCTTCATGACATTGGATTTGGCAATATTTTCTTAAATATAGCAGCAAAAGCACAGGAAACAAATTAAAAAATGAATTTGACTTCATCAAAATCAAAATTTTTTTTACTACATAGAAAAAGTGAAAGGGCAGCCCACGAAGTAGAAAATATTTGCAAATCATATATCTGATAAAGGGCTCAGAATATATAAAGATCTTCTACAACTTAACAATAAAAACAACCTATTTCAAAAATGAGCAAAGAATTACAATGGATATTTCTCTAAAGAAGTTATAAAGATGGCCAATGAACACATGAAAAGTTGCACAATGTCCCTAATTATTAGAGTAATGGAAACTAAATCATGACTTTACACTTCACACTGATTAGAGTGGTTCTTTAAAAAGAAAGAAAAATAGAAAAAAAAAAAAACAAACAAACAGGTGTTTTCAAGTATGTGAAGAAATTGGAACCACTGTGCCTTGCTGATAGGGATACAAAATGGTACAGCCATTGTGGAAAATAGTATAGTGGCTCCTCAAAAACTTAAATCTAGAATTACCATATGATTACACTTCTAAGTATATACCTAAAATAATTGAAAGCAAGGACTCGGACAGATATTTGTACGTTAATGTTCTTAGCAGCATTATGCACAATAGCCAAAATGTAGAAACTGCCTAAATGTCCATCAGTAGGTGAATGGCTAAACAAAATGTAGTATATACATACAATGAAGTATTATTCAACCTTAAAAAGGAATGAAAGCCTGATAATGCTACAACATGGATGAACCTTGAACACATTTTGTAAGTGAAATAAACCAAGCACCAGAGAACAAATGTGTGATTTCACTTTTATAGGATTCCTAGAATAGTCAAATTCATAGAGACAGAAAGTAGAATACTGGGTGCCAGGGGCTAGGGGGAGGGATAATGAGGAGTTATTGTTTAATGGATACAGAGTTTCAGTTTAGGATGAAGTCGTTCTGGAGATGGCTATTGGTGATGGTTCCATAGCAATGTGAGTGTACTTAATGCCACTCAACTGTGCATTTAAAATGCTTAAAATGGTAAATTTTATGTTATATATCTTTCTACCACAATAAAAAAAAAAACAATTTAAAAATGCTTTCTGTCTACAAAAATGTTTCCCAGCCTGCTACATTTACATTGGCTTCATCCCAATTTCCCACTGCCTAGGATTAAGCAGTCTTCCTCCAAATCCCCCACCCCTGGCCCAAATCAGCTAAATTGCCATGACACCAACACACTGGAAATAATTTCTTTGTTGGGCTAAGTTTCCCAGAGATTGGAATGTCCCTAGTGATGCCACCGTGAATCAGACAGAGCTCTGTAGTTGTTCTGCAGGCCAAATAAATCCTCAGTGTCCCTGGACAAATCTCCCCTTGTCCCTACATACATTTTGTTCCCCATGAAAATATTCATTATTACTATTTATGTGGCATTTTAAAATTTATATTCTCCCTTCTCACATAAACTTACATTTGATAAATCCATCTTGACTTGTTCAAATTCTCATAGCTACTAAGTGGTAGAACTGGGTTCTACCAGTTCTTGAACCCACACCTCTCTCATGAGACTCCTCTCTCTTTGACTGTCTTACAGGCATGTGGCAACATGGTCAAAACCGAGTTCATCAGCTCTTCCTCCAGCCTGCTTCTCCTCTTGTGCTTCCCATCTTAGTGAATGGCACCACCACTCTGTCCAAGTCATCATTGATATCTTCCTTTACCTTACCCCACAGTCAATCTGCCCCAAGTCTGTGAGTTCTATCTCCTAAACAATTTTTAAAAATGTATTTACTCTCCCCCCACCCCACTGTCACCTCCCTAGTTCATTTCACCATCTTTCATCTGGACTCCTGCAATAGCTTCCTAAATGAACTCCTTGCCTTCAGCCTTGCCTCTTTACAATGAGAGTATCCAGAGCAATCTTTCTCAAATCAAGTTTGATTGTGATTCATCTGGACTTTTTGTTATTGCTGGCAGCTAAGCCTTTTAAAAAAGAAATATTTAAATAAACCTATATGTTTGTGTGTGTGTGTATCTTATTAAAATGAAGGTCAAAGGTCTGGATCCCAGAATATTTTATGTCTCTTACCTTCCCTGAGGCACCAAGAATTCTGCTGAGAAGGAGATAACAACAACAAAGCTGCTAATTCTATGGAATAAAGAAGTTCATCAGATGAAGTCATTGTTTACCTAGTCAATGACAACTAGTCATTGTCTAGTTTCATTCCTCATTCCTGCTACTCTTTCCTTATGTATTAGTTAGGATAAGTTAGGTTATGTGGCAGTAACAAACCCCAAATGTTAATGGTATAAAATAACAAAAGTTTCTCTTCTCACTCATGCTACTTATCTGTTGCAAGTCATCAGGGCCTCTGTTCCACTTCATCTTTTATTCTGGGACAAAGGCTGATGAAGACTCCACTACCTCTTCTTTCCTGAAGAGGGAAGATAGATTACTCTGGCAATGAAATGCTCAGCCTGGAAATGGCAGGCATCACTTCTGCTCACAATTCATTGGCTATCCCTGGACACAAGGAGGGCTAGGATGGCAATAGGGTAGGATACAACTGTATTATTTGGCAAAAAGCACCAATGTCTATCACACCTTCATACTCTTACTTTAAGTCACAGTGGGATAATTTGTTTTTAGAATGTGCACATGTTGTTCTTTTTGACCTCCTCCCTCAATACTTCTGGGAAGATTCAACTTGATTTGTAGTTTCAGTTGAAGCAATATGCCTCTGGAGAGTCATCTTTCTGTCTTATCTGCTTCTGTTTCTCCCTTCCCAGTCCAGGTCAAGTGCCCTTTTGTTGTGCTCTCCAACTCTCCTTGTTTCCTTCCAGCATAAATTTTATCATATCCTCTGAATGTGATTGCTTATGTAATGTTTCTCTTTTACCCACAAGACTGTATTCCCTGGTGTCAAGGACTGTATTCCCAGTGCCTAGAGTGCTTTCTGGCACATTGTAGGTTCACAATAAAGGTGGAATGAATTAATGTTTAGAGCTTTATCTCCTTGATCCTAAGCTTTTGCCCTTTTGTCACATCAAGCTGCGTGGGTCAGAGGAGGAGATGAAGCCGAAATCTGCTTTCCACTCTTGAGCTGAGAGAATCTGGAACAGGCTTAGAAAGTAAGAGTACGTCATTTGAAATTTGAGCTTCATTGATGAGCTAATCCTGGGACACATACTTTCTTGGGTGTGTTAACTGGGGTTAATGAGGAAAAAATGGCTATTCAGACAATTTTATGTTCACTAAGTGAAGAGTACCATGGAATTTAGACTTCTTCCACAACAGGCTCTGTTAAGGAGTTTCTAATAGCATGATTTGGGGGATAGAGTTGAAGCTCATGTGCTGAACTCTTGTTGTGTGGGTTTTAATGTTTTCTTTGCAAATTAAACATTAGACATCCTGACTGTGCTTGCTCTTAGCTAGGGATATGGGTGTGTAGCTCAGGTCATTTGTTTGACAATCTTTACTAGAACTTGATTGGTCTCTTTAGTAACAAAGAGATCATCTCCAAGGGCAGCACTTAGATAAAATAAAATCCTTGAAGAAGTGCTCAAGCTCATTTGTAATTACAGAAAAACAAGTTTAACTAAGCAGCTCTCAGACTGGCAAAAATTTAAAAGGTGATAATGTGCTGATGAAGATATGGGGATATAAGAATCTTTACATCCTACATAATGTAGATTGGTTTGGCTATTCCGGAGAACAATTTGGCACTACTCCACTTGCTCCATGAATTATTTATTGAGCACCATCCTTGTGTCAAGTACTGTTCCAGGTGCTTGGGATATTAGCAGTGAACAAAACTGACAAAATCTATTAAAATTTTATGATATCATTTATTATAATAAGATAATACATTAATACATACATTTAATTTATTAGATAGTTGCAAGTGCTAAGTAGAGAAGGTAAAGCAGGAAAGAGGGATACGAAATGCTATATGGGGTTGAAATCAAAGAAAAAGTGGCCAATAAAGGCCTCATTGATTTGGGGGATTATATAGCTAACTTAGTCATATTAGATATACATGTATAGTATTACCCAGAAATTCTGCTTCTGAATATATATATATATCTAGGAATATCCCCACACAAAGCCATAGCGGGATATATATGAAGATATTTGTGGAAGTGTTATTTGTGGTGGTGGAAGTTTAGCAGAATCCTAATGGAAGACTCTTGAGAGTCCCTTGGACTGCAAGGAGATCCAACCAGTCAATTCTGAAGGAGATCAGCCCTGGGATTTCTTTGGAAGGAGTGATGCTAAAGCTGAAACTCCAGTACTTTGGCCACCTCATGCGAAGAGTTGACTCATTGGAAAAGACTCTGATGCTGGGAGGGATTGGGGGCAAGAGGAGAAGGGGACGACAGAGGATGAGATGGCTGGATGGCATCACTGACTTGATGGACGTGAGTCTGAGTGAACTCCAGGAGTTGGTGATGGACAGGGAGGCCTGGCGTGCTGCGATTCATGGGGTCGCAAAGAGTCGGACATGACTGAGCGACTGAACTGACTGAACTGAATGGAAGCCTTTGACTGAGAGAGCGGCTAGGTTAGAATATGGTGGGGGCATGCCATGGAGTATTATGCAGCAGTTTAAGTAACAAGATGAATACACATGGCAATGTGCATTCATGCATGCTAAGTCACTTCGGTTGTGTGACCCTATGGATGGGGACCCTCCAGGCTCCTCTGTCCATGGGATTCTCTAGGCAAGAATGCTGGAGTGGGTTGCCGGGCATGCCCTCCTCCAAGGACACAAAGATTGATCTAAAACATGATACTGAATGAAAAACAGTAAGAAACAGGATGAGATATGTAACATAGAACCACTTATGTATATTAAGATCCATGCACACAATACACAGTTTGAAAGAACACATTCAAACAAAAAAAGTTACATGTTAAACACCTTAGAATGGCCATGGGGATGAGGAAAAAAAGGAAATGGAAAAGGGAATGGATTATAGGGTTTAAAATAAGATAAAATGGACATAACAACACATTGATTTGGTGTTTAGAAAACCTAGGTTTCTGCAACCTGAGAGTCAAGTGTCTAATTCACTTGCCTCATCTGAGCTTTCATTTCCTCAGCTATATGGGAATACTATTACCAGTCTAAGTTAACTTTCAGGGTTGTCACAAGATTAGTTTGTTAATGGACAGGAAGGGACTTAAAGAAGTTTAAAGTGAACAAACACACTTAGCTAACACAAACAATAATCATTGTTGCACAGAACGAGCATTTGCTGTTTGCTTTCCTACCAGGCATTTCTACTTTGTTCCTTCCCACCAATTCTGATTCCTATTTGGGGATACATGTAGTTTTGAGGCAGCTGACTCTATTCTCAGGTGGAACACATGGCTGTTATAAGCAGTGGCTCATTCCATCCCCTGGTCTCAGTGATTGATTTGGGATGGGCATTTGACCCAAGCTATTGAAATCCAATAGAATCTGAAGACTTTGGGAATACTGGGTGTCTTCCTTGTTTGACATGAATGGGGTAGTATGTGGCTCTGGAAGTAGCAGCTTGGGGATGAAACTTCTTAAAATACTGCAAAGCACAAAGTAAAATGGGTGGTTCCTGAGATTGGATTGATACATATCTCTACACCAGATGGAAATGTTCTCCAGAAAGTGCCCTGAAATGGATTGTTCAAGGTTTTCAGCAGTTCCACACTGCAAATGATGTCAGCTGCTCCTACTTTGAATGAGGAAAAAAGATATCCGCTTTCCTACATTTGTTTGCTGATCTGTTGTTGACAAGAGAAAGAATCCTGGAAATAAAATTGTTGCAGGTGCCTGATGATTCCAATCCTTTCACCACATGTGATGAAATGGAGATCTTGGTTTGTAAAGGATGTCCCTCTAGAGGATCGTGGACTTCAGAATTGAACTTCACAAGGGAGCACGAGGAGCCTCAGTCCAGAGTGTCCTCTGCTCAGCACAGCTCTTTAGATTCTCAAGGCTGAGTCTGCAGAGCAAATGCTGTTGAAATGATACAGCAGCCAAAATGCTAACAAAGAGTGTTACATTCATCATTCAAACTGCTTCTTCCCTTCAGTAGCCTTGCCTTCTAGATAGAGGACTTTAACACCCCCTAAGCATTCTTTGTACAGTTGGTTTCTCAGATTTGGGGTAGCCAGGCAGGAAAAGGGAAGAATGAGCCTCCAGAATGGTAGCTCTTGCTTGTCACACATATCATCAGACTTGTCCAGGAGGCCTATCGTGCTTACTGGGCATGATGGAGAATATGGAAGTTTGATACCCGGATCATACCCTTATTCAACAGAGTGCTTAGTTAGCAAGACAGGAAATACAGAGTCACTCACTAATCATCGGAGAAGGCAATGGCACCTCACTCCAGTACTCTTGCCTGGAAAATCCCATGGACAGACGAGCCTGGTAGGCTGCAGTCCATGGGGTCGCTAAGAGTCCAGGACACGACTGAGCGACTTCACTTTCACTTTTCACTTTCATGCATTGGAGAAGGAAATGGCAACCCACTCCAGTGTTCTTGCCTGGAGAATCCCAGGGATGGGGGAGCCTGGTGGGCTGCCGTCTATGGGGTCACACAGAGTTGGACACGACTGAAGTGACTTAGCATAGCACTAATCATGCTCCTTCTAAAAACACAGTTTTTTTTTTTTTGCCTAATTTACTCCTAACTTATCCTCAGCTCAAATATCACTTCCTCAGAGATGTTTTCTCTGGTCAAATCCCTATAATACAAACTCTCATGAAAGTGAAAAGTGAAAGTTGCTCAGTTGTATCCAACTCTTTGTGATTCCATGTACTATACAGTCCATAGAATTCTCCAGGCCAGAATACTAGAGTGGGTAATCTTTCCCTTCTCCAGGGGATTCTCCCAACCCAGGGATCGAACCCAGGTCTCCCACATTGCAGGTGGATTCTTTACTAGCTGAGCCACAAGGGAAGCCCACTAACTCTCAGAGCTGGATATAAATCTCATTTGTCACACCACTTACACTCACATTTTACAATTACTGGTTTTTACATTTGCTTTTTTTAGATTAAATTCAGTCTCTCTCACTAGACTTTAAGTTCCTTGAGGGCAGAGATGGTCTAAGTCTTGGTTGCTTAACAAGCACATATGAAACTTCTACAATATGTCAGGCAATTCTCTCGATAATTTACAAATATTAATTTACTTAATTCTCATATTAACTCCATGAATCATTATTATTGTTATACATACAGAGGAAACTGAGATCCAGAGAGGCAGCAGAGCTTGTCAAAGCTCAGAAAACTAAGAAATGCACAGAGCCAGGATTCAAACCTAGGGAGGCAGGTTCTTCTGGAGTCAGTGTTGTTAACCATTATGCTATAGCTATTTTGCTCATTTCCAGTACTTAGTGCACTGCTTGACTCATATAGCTCGATGAACATTTGTTGGATGAATCAATGGATCTTGTCCTTTGTAGTCCTAAGTCAGACATCCCCCAAAATTGGCCTAATAATCACATGTTGATCTACAACTCATATATATTAAACTTACATTTCACTTATGACAAGATGATATAGCCCTCTTTGTGACTTTTGATGTTCTTTTAAGTTTTAATTTTTTTTTATTCTATAACTTTTATTAATTTAAAGGCCTGGTTCTCAGGCCTTCAAGATCAGATTGAATTATATCACCAGCTTTCCTGGATCTTCAGTTTGCAGATGCAGACTGTGGGAATTCTTAGTCTCCATAATTTTTTGTTGCAATCTTTTAAAATTAATTTGAGTCTCCATAATTTCATGAGCTAATTTCTCATGAGCCAATTCCATAATTTTATGAGCCAATAATTCCATATGCCTCATAATTTCATGAGCCAATTCCAGGGGATCAGGTATCCAATTCCAGGACTCAGGTATCCAACCTGGGTCTCCTGCATTGCAGGCAAATTCTTTACCATCTGAGACACCAGGGAAGCTCAGTTCTTCCAAATAAATATATATTATTTTATATAATAAAGGCCTATCTATCATCTCTATATCCATTTGGTTCGACTTCTCTAGAGAAGCCTGACGAATACATCAATTATATGCTATCTATATGAAACCCACTTTAAGTATAAAGACACACATAGGTTAAAGAGTTAAAGGATGGGAAATGGTATGCCATGAAAACACTAAATAAAAGAAAGCTGGAATAGCTATATTAATATCAGATAAAGTAGACTTCAGAGCAAGGAAATTACCAGAGATACTGAAAGACGTTCCATAATTATAAAGGAGTCAGTTCTCCCTAAATATATTAAATTTTAAAATATGTTTGCATCTAACAACAGAGCTTCAAATATCTGAGTAAAAATTGATAGAAGTAATGAGAAAAAGATGAACCAACAATTATTGTTGGAGACTGCAATGCTTTTCTGTCAGCAACAGATAGAACAAGTTTATAGACAACCATTAAGGACACAGAAGACCAGAATAATGTTGTCAACAACTTGACCTAATTTCCATTTATAAAACACTTAACCCAACAACAGGGGAATAAACATTATTTTCAAATGCAGAAAGAACATACACCTAAAGAGAGCATATTCTGGGCTGCAACACACACCTTAAGACTTTTAAAAGAATAGAAATAATGCAATGATCCTAACAGGACCAATCTAAAATTCAATACAAAGATATCTGGAAAATCTCCAAATATTTGGCTCAGACAGTAAAGCGGATGCCTGCAATGAGGAAGACCTGGGTTCGATCCCTGGGTTGGGAAGATACCCTGGAGAAGGAAATGGCAACACACTCCAGTACTCTTGCCTGGAAAATTCCATGGACTGAGGAGCCTGGTAGGCTACAGTCCATGGGGTCACAAAGAGTTGGACACGACTGAGCAACTTCACTTCACTTCTACATAACCCATGGGTCAAAAAGATAGTTTCTAGGGAAAATTTTTAAAATATTCTGAATTGAATGAAAGAAAATAAAACACATCATGGCACAGTTGTGGGATGAAATTAGAGCAACACTTAGAAGGAAATCTATAGCAATTAATGCTTATATTAGAAATAGATCGATCTAAAATCAGTAATCTAAATTTCTTTGTGAAACCAGAGAAAGAAGAGCAAATTAAACCAAAACAAGCAGAAGGAAAAAATGAAAACAAGAGCATAAATCAGTGAAATTAAAACTAGAAAAGCAAGAAAAAGTCAGTGAAGCCAAAAGTTGGTTCTTTTAAAAGATCAATAAAATTGACAAAACTTTGTACAGGCTGACCAATACCAAAGAAGATATAAAGTACCAATATCAGTAATGAGAGAGTGGATATCACTACAGAACCCACAGACATGAAACAGAAATAAAAGAATACCACAAAGAACTCTGCCCATAATTCTGTGATATAGAGATAATGGATCCTGAAGGGTTCTATTTGCATTAAATAATTGTCAGACACAACTTGGCGACTGAACAACAACAACATACAGTTAAGAGTGGATAGACCAGGGTGGCCATAGATAATTTATTAGAAAGAATTACACTACAGAGGTGGCAGCTCTAAATCCTTCTGCTATTGATAGATATATCACTCAAGAACTGACATTTTCCTAACTAGCAGGGCATGTGTGCTTGCTAGGTCACTTCAGTCATGTCCGACTCTGTGGTCCTATGGACTGTAGCCACCAGGCTCCTCTGTCCATGGGATTCTCCAGGCAAGAACACTGGAGTGGGTTGCTGTGCCCTCCTCCAGAGTATCTTCCCTCTTAACTAGCAGATTGCATGAAACGAATGTCCTAGTACAATGAATGTTAGAAATGGGCTCTTCTTTGTAGAATGAAAGGTATTCAATATATCTGGATTAGCTATAGTAAATTGAAGACACTCCTTATCTTTGCACAAACAGAATATAAGAACCCACCAGGGCTTTTACCCTATCAAAACCTCTATAGGCTGACATGAATGACTTGATCTCAAATGGGTCCTGTGCTCAGCCATTAATCGAGGAGGATTTCTAACTGCATGATGTCAGCTAGAGGATATGCGCTGTGTCTTTCAAAAGGATGTTCTTAGAGCACTTAAAAGGACAGAGATCTGGGGCTTCATCAAGTTTATGGAACAGGTTTCATGATGTGTTGGTCATAGTGTGCTAATAAATAATGTCTTTATTAGTGTGCTAATAAATAATGTCTTTATGAGGAGGAGATTTATCTAAGCCTTTGTTTTATTATAATCCTTTATGGAGAGCAAAGAGGAGTAATTAGACTTCCCTGCATCAAACTTCTTTGCTGGCCATTATTATTTACCATATAATAGTTGTGCATTACCAAGTGATGTAGGTCACTCTGCATCAGCTAGGTAGTATGCTAACCATTTTGTGTTCATGAACTCATTTATTTCTCAAAGCAATGTTAGGAGACAGAAGCAAATGATATGATAAAACAGTAAGATGAGATTCAGAAAGATGAAATTATTTACCTAAGCAACTCTAGGGACCAGGTTCTCTGATTTTAGTGCTAGTGTTTTAAGCTCTTCATTCCCTTTAACCACCTGATTTTTTTTATCATCATCTTTTAAGAATATACAGAATCAGATAAATGATATCAGTAGAAGTCAGCCTTCTATAGAGCTGAGGACAGTTTAAATTCATAGGTTCTGGGTATTAGAGATACAAGGGGCTCAGATATGAGAAGGTTAGTATGGCAACTATATTGACCTCAATTTTCCTGATGACACTTGTGGTTGAGTTTTTTCCAAGATAACACCTTTACTGAAACATAATTCACATACCATAAAATTCACCCTCTTAAAGTATACAATTAAATAGTTTCTAGTATATCCTGAGTTGTGTGGCTCTTGTCTATTAGCTCTGTTTGGGGAATTTAATATTTTGGTGTTTGTGACAATAGTCAAACTTTGACTGGTAGCCTATTGTTGGGCCATCTTTGCTCCCAAAAGACAAACCTTGAGTGTTCCACCAGGTTCCTCAAGCTTTAGTTTTTGCAGAAATCATCCAAATGAGCATTTAGGGTGACTCCCTGAAATATGAGCATTTAAAAATTTTTTCTTTTGTAAGCAATTAACTAGACCTACCCAGACCTCCAACGGAAAATACATCTGTGAGGTAGATGGGAGAAGCACCACCCTACCCTACTGGCACTTGGGATGAAACTTTCAAAGCAAATAAACTTACTGTTTCAACCATTTCTTCTGGTTCAGACACTGGTTCTTAATCTGAGGCCACAACTGTTAACTGAACCAGGGAGTTATGAAGGACCTGCAAATCTACCTGTGGATGAGGCATTGTTTTTATTTTGGATGAATATGTCTTACATATATATTTACTACTTCTTTATAAACCATACAGGTTTGCTGTTGTGATTAATCAAGTATGTGCATGCGTGTATGCTCAGCGGCTTCAGTTGTGCCCCACTCTGTGTGATGCTATGGACTGTAGCCTGTGAGGCTCCTCTGTCCATGGCATTCTCCAGGCAAGAATACTGGAGTGAGTTGCCATGCCCTTCTCCAGGGGATCTTCCCAACCCAGGGATTGAAACTGCATCGCCCACATTGCAGGTGAACTCTTTACCACTAAGCCACCGGGGAAGCACAAAAACCTTCTAAACATGTAGCTGAATTCCCAGTAACTTTTCATTATATAGTTTCTCAATCAGCAGATATGAAAGCACAACTTCCATCATGGGATAATCAGAGACTTTTGAGTCACAAAAGAAGTCATGTGAACTCGAAAGAGTTGAGGAATAGCCAAGTTAAATAATGACCCTACTTCATTGGGTACAAAATTTTCATTTAGTAGGGCATCAACTTGTCTGCAGTCATTAATACAGTAGTGTGAATTCATTGGCTTGCTTCAGAGTAGGCAACTGAACATTTCTACCCTGGAAGCAGGGAGGGGATCAAAAATGGCCCCAAGCAATTCTAGTGTGCTAACAAGGTCAGCTTTTCAGGAGCCATGTGTGCTTGAGGAAATTTATTCTTTTTGTATTTATGACAGTAACTTTGATGGATTATTGTTTAGCTGGTATAACTCCAAATGTTCTCCAGCTTCTTCCAGTGTTGGAAGACACACAGATGTAAACAAGAGAATGCTGAGCACCAAGGGTGTATGCTAAAAGGGAGGAGGGAGCCGTGACCAAGACCAAATCTGCCCACTTAGTTTGTTGGAAGGGCAAGGAGAGAATTGTGTCTACCCTGAAACTTTTGCAGGCTACCTGAGACTTCTTTTGAGCTTCTTTCCATTTTCTTTCAGAATCTCCTTCCCCTATACTTGCTTGCAAATCTTTCCCACCCCATCCAACCCAGAGTCCCACTTTCTATCCAAAGCTATTTAATCAGCTCAAATTGTCTTGTGTTTTTCTGGAGGGGTTCCCTCTTCAGCATTGCCAGAATGTCTCAATATTCTTGGAGTGTGTCCTCAGTTTTCCAAAACTTCGGGGCGTCCCATAGCCACAGCTCTGACTTCAAATACCCACTGACCTTTTCCTTTCAAGCAAACATCCTCCTCCTTCCCCATCACATTGCATCAGAGCTTCCTCAAGCCTGTTGTCCTGCTTCAGGCATCCCTCTGCCTGTGCCTTGGGGTTAATATCTGGTCCTTTCCAATCCCATCCCATGTGACTGTGTCTTTGTTTCAGATCCAGGAGAGTAATCACACTCAGGCTGGATCTCCACTAGTCAAAGCAAAAGAGACATTTGGGGGAAACAGTTGGCCAGTCCCTGCAGGAGGGTTTTTTGGGTTGCCTGACAACCAACTGATTGCCTCAATTCTCCTTTCACATCAATAACCTCGGAGCCATAAGTGGTACTTTCATTGGCATTAGCAAAGCAAGTGTACGATGATGTTAGTTGCTTGAGAGGAGACCATATCCCAAGAGGTACTCCAGAGAATTTATTTTCTTAGAATTGCAGAGTAAAAGGCTCCTGAGAACTGGGTTGAAAACTTTGTGTTTGCCTTACTCCAACCTCTGTCTGACTGCCACCTAGTGGCATGGGAAGGCGGGGTGGGGTTGGGAGTGGGAGTGGTCCATGGGGTGCAGTCAATAAGTGGGTGTGTTGTCTGGAGAATTGGAAAATAAAAATAGAATTGACTAAAAATTAGACCTGTTATCACTGTGCACCAGCAATCCTAAATAATGTCAGGGATAAAATACTTCTCACTTTGTTATGTCACTTTCCCTACTCCAGAACCTAAGCAGTCCCCTCCTCCCCCGTGGAGAGGCATACTTAATGCTGACTTTTCAGGTAATACTTCGGATTTACATCTATTCCTTTCAAAATTTCCCTGTCTTGTGTTCCATCCCTCTAGGGCTCTGCTATTTTCCTTGGTGGAATTTCTTTATAGGGGAGGACTTGCAGTGGCTACCCCACTCACCCTACTGTAAGGAGCACCTACTTGTAACAGGAGTCACCACAAGAATCAATGCTGAAGTCCAATGCTTGTTGAAATTCTTTGAAAGCAGTGAAACCTTGTCTGCAAATGAAAACGGTGTGTAACTCCAACTCCTAAGTCTTCATTAAGCTTGTCCTTTAATGTCATTTCTTCTTTGCTCCTCCATGATGAGGGCAAACCACCATGACCTGCACTCTCATAGCATGCCTTGGACTGATTCTTTCATCCCACCCATCACACTTGGAATTACGTGTTCAGTGCCTGTATTCTCTGGTAGACCGCAACCTTGGTGTGTACAAATGCCAGGTTTCTCTTGTTCACTGTTGAGAGCTCAGAAACAAGCATACTACCTGGTCTTCTGCAGAGTCTTTGATATGAGGTGACTATCTTGATCGCTGGACTGAAAATGGCCAAAGGCCCTTCTGCAGTGTTTCATCAGGCAGACATTCAGACTGGAAAGGTAGGAATGGCTTGCTTACTTGGTGCTGTCTACTTCCTCCAGCCCCCCAAATATCAGCCTCCACACCCAACACACACAACCCCTTGTTCCTATGGCCTCTATTGCTAAAAAGTTTTCAGCCACCCCGACCCTCTGCCTGTCATTTTGTAATGGAAAAAATTCATTTCGAGGGTAATAAAGGGTAATAAAATCTTTAAAACTGAAAAG
Source organism: Bos indicus x Bos taurus (assembly GCF_003369695.1). NCBI lineage: Eukaryota > Metazoa > Chordata > Mammalia > Artiodactyla > Bovidae > Bos > Bos indicus x Bos taurus. Next base: position 85,665,276 of record NC_040105.1, on the reverse strand, counting down.
GTATCTGAGGATTGAGCAGTTCTCCTTCACTTCACCGAACCTGCTTCCTTCTGAAGGCCTAGGCAGCTGTGCTGAAGGAACTTCTGCCCTGAAGGAACTCAGGTTCTGCTTTTTGAGTGAGGTCATTAATGGTGGAACCCAAAGTGTCTTTGAGGAGCAAAGTAGGTCTGGTATGGGACAGTGGAATGTGAAGAGGGGATGACAGCACGGGGACCCAGAAAGAGAGAGGAGGCTGGCAAGCACAACCTTCGCCTTCTTTGAGATTTTGCCTGGAGCCTACTCTTCACCCCTTTCTCACGGGCCCCACCCTGAAAAGTGAAAGGAAACCCCCCACTTGCTCCTCTCTCATACCCCCTGCCCTTGCCCCTAGGACTGAGTTTAAGCAGGTACTAATTAGTGCTCTATATAATTTGGCTCCATTCAAGGTTCAAGAGGCTTGTGTTGACTGGCCTGGAGATATGAGCATCAAACAGAATAATGTTTCTAAAAGAAAATGCATGCTGGAGTCTAATTTTGGGGCCAATATTTCATTCTTAGTTTTGGGACTGCTTGTAATCGGAGCTGACTTGGAACTCCTATTGTCTATGTTAACTTTAAGCAAGAGCTTAGGTCTGTTGTACTCTCCATTTTGTGAAGGCTTCATATATACCATGTGGGAGTCTATTCACAGAGAGTTTTGTTCAGTTCAGTTCAGTTGCTCAGTCATGTCCAACTCTTTGCGACCCCATGAATTGCAGCACGCCAGGCCTCCCTGTCCATCATCAACTCCCAGAGTTCACCCAAACTCACGTCCATCGAGTCGGTGATGCCATCCAGCCATCTCATCCTCTGTCGTCCCCTTCTCCTCCTCCTCCTAATCCCTCCCAGCATCAGAGTTTTTTCCAATGAGTCAACTCTTCACATGAGGTGGCCAAAGTACTGGAGTTTCAGCTTTAGCATCAGTCCTTCCAATGAACACCCAGGACTGATCTCCTTTAGGATGGACTGGTTGGATCTCCTTGCAGTCCAAAGGACTCTTAAGAGTCTTCTCCAACACCACAGTTCAAAAGCATCAATTCTTCAGGGCTCAGCTTTCTTCATAGTCCAACTCTCACATCCATACATGACCACTGGAAAAACCATAGCCTTGACTAGATGGACCTTTGTTGGCAAAGTAATGTCTCTGCTTTTCAATACGCTATCTAGGTTAGTCATAACTTTCCTTCCAAGGAGTAAGTGTCTTTTAATTTCATGGCTGCAGTCACCATCTGCAGTGATTTTGGAGCCCCCAAAAATAAAGTCTGACACTGTTTCCACTGTTTCCCCATCTATTTCCCATGAAGTGATGGGACCAGATGCCATGATCTTAGTTTTCTGAATGTTGAGCTTCAAGCCAACTTTTTCACTCTCCTCTTTCACTTTCATCAAGAGGCTTTTTAGTTCCTCTTCACTTTCTGCCATAAGGGTGGTGTCATCTGCATATCTGAGCTGATTGATATTTCTCCTGGCAATCTTGATTCCAGCTTGTGCTTCTTCCAGCCCAGCATTTCTCATGATGTACTCTGCATATAAGTTAAATAAGCAGGGTGACAATATACAGCCTTGACGTACTCCTATTCCTATTTGCCTATAGTTTGTCTAAATCTTATATTACTCTATAGATAGTATATATAGAAATATACCACTTATCATCTACAATATTGAAGTCTAAGAATCCTTCACAGCTGTGAGGCTGATACCAAAAATGCAAGGACATCTTGCTTTAAGCACTAAAAAAAAATTATGTGTAAATCTAATATATATCAGTGATTTTAAAAGATACCTTATACCATAATGGAAGAGAATATTAAAACTAATGTGTGTGTGTGCATGTGTGTGTATAACTAGATCACTTTGCTGTACTACAGAAACTGGCACAACATTGTAAATCAACTTAACAAAAATATACATATTGATAAAATAAATAAAAGAAAAGGTACCTATGGCAAATCATTTTGCAAGGCAAACACTTTTTCATTTGTATTTGTTAACCCAGATTTTATTCATTTTCTTTCAGTTCAGTTCAGTCCCTCAGACCCATCCAACTCTTTGCGATCCCATGGATTGCAGCACAACAGGGCTCCCTGTCCATCGCTAACTCCCAGAGTCTACTCAAACTAATGTCCATTGAGTTGGTGATGCCACCCAACTGTCTCATCCCATGTTGCCCCTTCTCCTCTTGCCTTCAACCTTTCCCAGCATCAGGGTCTTTTCTAATGAGTCAGTTCTTTGCATCAAGTGGCCAAAGTATTGGAGTTTCAGCTTCAGCATCAGTCCTTGCAATGAATATTCAGGACTGATCTCCTTTAGGATGGACTGGTTGGATCTTCTTGCAGTCCAAGGGACTCTCAAGAGTCTTTTCCAACACCACAGTTCAAAAGCATCATTTCTTCGGTGCTCAGCTTTCTTTATAGTCCAACTCTCACATCCATACATGTCTCCTGGGAAAACCATAGTTTTGACTAGATGGACCTTTGTTGGCAAAGTAATGTCTCTGCTTTTTAATATGTTGTCTAGGTTCGTCATAGCTTTTCTTCCAAGGAGCAAGAATCTTTTAATTTCATGACTCCAGTCACCATCTGCAGTGATTTTGGAGCCCCCCAAAATAGAGTCTATCACTGTTTCCACTGTTCCCCCATTTATTTGCCATGAAGTGATGGGATGGGATGCCATGATCTTAGTTTTCTGAATGTTGAGTTTTTAGGCCAATTTTTTCACTCTCCTCTTTCACTTTCATCAAGAGGCTCTTTAGTTCTTTGCTTTCTGCCATAAGGGTGGTGTCATCTGCATATCTGAGGTTATTGATATTTCTCCTGGCAATCTTGATTCTAGTTTGTGCTTCATCCAGTCCAGCATTTCTCACGATGTACTCTGCATATAAATTAAATAAGCAGGGTGACAATACACAGCCTTGACGTACTCCTTTCGAGATTTGGAACCAGTCTGTTGTTCCATGTCCAGTTCTAACTGTTGCCTCCTAACCTGTATACATATTTCTCAAGAGGCAGGTCAGCTGGTCTGGTATTCCCATCTCTTTCAGAATTTTCCACAGTTTGTTGTGATTCACACTGTCAAAGGCTTTGGCATAGTCAATAAGCAGAAGTAGATATTTTTCTGAAACTCTCTTGCTTTTTCTATGATCCAGCAGATGTTGGCAATTTGATCTCTGGTTCCTCTGCCTTTTCTAAATACAACTTGAACATCTGGAAGTTCACGGTTCATGTACTGTTGAAGCCTGGCTTGGAGAATTTTGAGCATTACTTTACTAGTGTGTGAGATGAGTGGAATTGTGCGATAGTTTGAGCATTCTTTGGCATTGCTTTTCTTTGGGATTGGAATGAAAACTGACCTTTTACAGTCCTATGGCCACTGCTGCCTTTTTCAAATTTGCTGGCATATTGAGTGCAGCACTTTATCAGCATCATCTTTCAGGATTTGAAATAGCTCAACTGGAATTCCATCACCTCCACTAGCTTTGTTTGTAGTGATGCTTCCTAAGGCCCACTTGATTTTTGCATTCCAGGATGTCTGGCTCTATGTTGGTGATCACACTATCGTATTTATCTGGGTCATGAACATCTTTTTTTGTATAGTTCTTCTGTGTATTCTTGCCACCTCTTCTTAATATCTTCTGCTTTTGTTAGGTCCACACCATTTCTGCCCTTTATTGTGCCCATCTTTGCATGAAATGTTCCCTTGGTGTCTCTAATTTTCTTGAAGAGATCTCTAGACTTTTCCATTCTATTGTTTTCCTCTATTTTTTTGCACTGATCACTGAGGAAGGCTTTCTTATCTCTCCTTGCTATTCTTTGGAACTCTGCATTCAAATGGGTATATTTTTCCTTTTATCCTTTGCCTTTTGCTTCTCTTCTATTCACAGCTATTTGTAAGGCCTCCTCAGACAACCATTTTACCTTTTTGCATTTCTTTTTCGTGGGGATGGTCTTGATTCCTGTCTCCTGTACAATGTCACAAACCTCTATCCATAGTTCTTCAGGTACTCTATCAGATCTAGTTCCTTAAATCTATTTCTCACTTCCACTGTATAATTGTAAGGGATTTGATTTAGGTCTTACCTGAATGGTCTAGTGGTTTTCCCTACTTTCTTCAATTTAAGTCTGAGTTTGTCAATATGGAGTTCATCGTCTGTGCCACAGTCAGCTCCTGCTGGTCTTGTTTTCACTGACTGTATAGAACTTCTCCATCTTTGGCTGCACAAAATATAATCAATTTGATTTCAGTATTGATCATCTGGTGATGTCCATGTGTAGAGTCTTTTCTTGTGTTGTTGGAAGAGGGTGTTTGCTCTGACCGGGGCATTCTCTTGGCAAAACTCTATTAGCCTTTGTCCTGCTTCCTTCTGTACTCTAAGGCCAAATTTGCCTGTTACTCCAGGTGTTTCTTGACTTCCTACATTTGCATTCCAGTCCCCTATAATGAAAAGGACATCTTTTTTGGGGTATCAGTTCTAGAAGGTGTTGTAGGTCTTCTTAGAACCATTCAGCTTCTTTGAATTAGTGGTTGGGGGATAGACTTGGATTACTGTTATATTCAATGGTTTGCCTGTAGAAGAATACAGATCACTCTGTCATTTTTGAGATTATACCCAAGTAGTGCATTTTGGACTCTTTTGTTGACTATGATGGCTACTCCATTTCTTCTAAGGGATTCTTGCCCACAGTAGTAGATATAATGGTCATCTGAGTTAAATTCACCCATTCCAGTCCATTTTAGTTCGCTGATTCCTAAAATGTTGATGTTCACTCTTGCCATCTTCTGTTTGACCACTTCCAATTTTCCTTGATTCATGGACCTAACATTCCATGTTCCTATGTAATGTTGTTCTTCACAACATTGGACTTTACTTCCATCATTTTCCCTAGGTACAGAGAAAATGTCCTGAAGGCTGGCCTTGCCCCTGGATATTTAATCTCCAGACTGCTTTCTTTCCCAACTGGAGAAAGTATCTCATCACATTGACTATTCACTTGGCAAATATTTATTGAATGTTTTGAAGTGCTGGGCACTGGGTCCCTACCCTCTTGGAGTTCTCCAGACTCATCAGGGAGACTGCAGCTGGGCAAATGCTTCACATTTTAACACATGAAGGCATGCAAAAGGTGAAGGCACTCATTGTCCTTATCTCTAAAATAAGGTCAGTAATAGTAACTATTACATAAGGCTGTGCTGAGGATTAACTGGGAAAACATGCATGTCAGTTGATGACTACAGTGGCTGGTAAGTGTTTTGGTTGTTATTTCCTGGGGCAACAATTATCTGTGCCTGAAAGAGGTGGACAAGATCAGAGATGAGCAATAGGAGTTTTAAAAAATGAGTAGGTGTTTGTGAAGTAGAAGTATCAGAGGATGAATGTTCCAGGAAAATGGAGCTGTGTGTGAAGACACAGAAGTAGTAAGGACCCAGTAAGTATCTGGAAAATGGATCTGGCATGTTGGAGGATAGAGTGCATAGGGAGAAATGGAAAATGGTGGTAAACTACTGGGGGGCAAGCAAGACTCCAGGGAGGAGGTGACATTTGGACTGGGTCTTGAAGGATGAGTAGGATGCCAGGCAAAGAAGAAGAAAGAATATACTAGTGGTGGGAACACATATACAAAGGCACAAAGTTGTAAATGCGTATGAACTATTTGGGAGACTGCATGCTATGGCCAGGGCTCTGCATTCAAGGACTTCTCTCCTCTGCTTAGAGGATTCAGAGATATCAGACCTTGTTTGGCAGATTGGTGGGATGGGCCCCCTGAAGTCAGTTTGCATGAGGGATTCATTGGGGAATAAAAGCAGTGCATGTGCACCAAAGGAAAGAGGGATGAAGGGAACAGATTCACATCTGTCTTACATGCTTACACAGGCAGACCTCAGAGACATTGCAGGTTCGGTTCCAGACTACCACAATAAAGCAAATATGCAAATAAAGCAAAGCACATAAATTGTTTTGGTTCCAGAGTACACATAAAAGTTTTGTTTACACTGTAGAGTATTCTCTTAAGTGTACAACAGCATTATGTCTAAAAAAACAATGTGCATACCTTAATTTAAAAAAAAAGGCCTTATTGGTAAAAACGTCTAACGACCATCTGAGCCTTTGGTGAGTTGTAACCATTTTACAATGGGCTTCCCTGGTGGCACACTGGTAAAGAATCCACCTGCCTGTGCAGGTGATACAGGAGATGTGGGTTCCATGCCTGGGTCAGGAAGATACCCTAGAGAAAGAAATGGCAACCCACTCCAGTATTCTTGCTTGGGAAATCCCATGGACAGAAAAGCCTGACAGGCTACAGTGCACAGGGTCGCAAAAGATTCGGACATGACTGAGCGCACACACATGCAATCTTTTTACAATGGTAACATCAAAGATCACTGACCACAGATCACCATCACAAATGTAAGAATAATGAAACGGCTTGAAATATCATGACAATTACCAAAATGTGACTCAAAGACAAGGCATGAACAAATGCTGTTGGAAAAATGGCACTGAGAGACATGCTGGAGGCAGGGTGGCCACAAACCCTTAATTTATAAAGTATGCCATAGCCTTGCAGCCTGATAGAATGAGGGTGTCTGTATTCAGCAGAACCTCTCCATATTGGCAACTGAGCCCTGAGGAAAGCTGAAAGTAGAAACTAGAGGGCTTATTAAAGGCTTGTTTCCTTAAAAACTCCAGGAGACTCGAGCACAAGCAGACTGTGCTTTGGTCTACACAAGACATACTCACCAACTCGGTGTAAACTGTTTTAGCATAAGGTGACAAGGTATAACAGAGCGGGGGGAGGGAGGAGAGTCTTCTCCCCACTTGTGCACAGGATACTGTGGCACTGCAGAACACTGAGGGCTCCAGAACACCACCAATATGGTGGCACCTCCAGGCCAGCAGAAGGCACACCCACCTGTAATGTTACAGCTGGTGGCCATGGTGACTGTCAGGACAGATGTGCTGATGGAGGCAGTAGACAGCCATCTTTTTTCCAGTAGTGCCCCTCGCAGAGGAGTGCCAAAGCAAGAAAAAACTAAAAGGGTGGGTAATGTGGTGGCAGGCAGGACTTGTCCTTGAACCCATATGAGAGGATCTTAGGAGATTCCTGGGACTCCCTTGGAGGAGGGGAGTAAAAACTATAGGAAGGAAAAGACCCTGCAAGAGGAAGATAAGGGCAAAAGGTAACAAACATGGGCTATATTTAGGGGATCAAATGGGTAGGACTTGGTGAAATTTGGATGTGGGTGATCAGGGAAATGATAGTGTGCCAGGTGAAACCAAGGTGTCTGGTTTATGTGGTTCCCCCAATGGAGGCGTTTATTGGGATTTACAGCCCATCATTCCAGAAGAAAGTATGTCAGGTATAAAGTGGGACCAAGCTAAGAGAGATGATGGGAACTAGGTGTAGCTAATTCACAGTAAGGGATTGGAAACCAAAGGCCAAAAATTTGTCTGGGTTGTGGGCAAGGGCTCTGTGTGGGGTTGTGGCTTCTCATCTCATGCAACCCAAACAGCAAGTTAACCTGACTTTCCCATCACTTTCCATCTTTTCTTCTCTATAGGATCCCTCCCTTCAATATTCAGACATGGCCAAGCATCTCCCATGTTTAAGACAAAAATTTCCCCTTGACCTCATATCCTTCTTCTGCTACTTCTTTTACCTTCTGATGGCTCAGTGAGTAAAAAAAAAAAAAAAAAAAATCTGCCTGCAATGCAGAAGACACAGGTTTAATCCCTGTGTCAGGAAGATCCTCTGGAGGAGGGCATGGCAACCCACTCCAGTATTCTTGCCTGGAAAATCCAATGGACTGAGGAGCCTGGCCGGCTACTGCCCATAGGGTTGGAAAGAGTCAGACACGATTGAGTGACTAAACACAGCATACCAAGGGTTGCCTCAAGCTGCTGCTTCCAATTGCTTATCTCCCTACTCACTTCTGGCCTCTACTCCTATCACTTCCCCAGTATTTCACCACCACTGACCTCTGTGTTGCTAACACCAGTGTGTCCTTTACTGTTGCTGCTGTTCAGTCACTAAGTCATGTCCAACTCTTTTTGACCCCATGGACTGCAGCACACCAGGCTCCTCTGTCCTCCACTATCTCCTGGAGTTTACTCAAATTCATGTCCATTGATGCTATCTAACCATGTCACACATACCCTTTTTAAGGGGCTTCCCCAATAGATCAGAGGGTAAAGAATCTGCCTGCAATGCAGGAGACACAGGAGATGGGGGTTTGATCCCTGGGTTGGGAAGATCCTCTGGAGAAGGAAATGGCAACCTACTCAAGTGTTCTTGCCTGGAAAATTTCAAGGACAGAAGAACCTGTTAGGCTACAGCCCAAAGACTTGCAAAGAGTCAGACAGGACTGAGCAACTAAACACAGTCTCCTTTTCTGACCTTACATAATTTTACATTGCAGATCTCTTGTATGTTGACTTCTGTGATAGCATTAATTTAGCTGGTATTAAGAGTTTGAGGGAATTTAGTCTGGATGGAGTCTTCCCTGGTGGCTCAGATGGTAAAAGCGTCTGCCTACAATGCGGGAGACCCGGGTTCAATCCCTGTGTTGGGAAGATCCCCTGGAGAAGGAAATGGCAACCCGCTCCAGTACTCTTGCCTGGAAAATCCCATGGACAGAGGAGCCTGGTAGGTACAGTCCATGGGGTTGCAAAGAGTCAGACAGGACTGAGTGACTTCACTAGTCTGGATGGAAATATGTGACAATACTTTTACTTTGTTCCCTATGCAAATTTGCCACTGAGCAGCAGATCAAAATTGAGGCCCTCTTGAAACCCATGTCAATGGCCTTCTATCCCCAGGCTCTTAAATGTCTTGGCCTAAATAGAAGCCATATATCAATGGCCATTTTCAGTGCCATGCCATTTTTGAACATTCATGGCCATGAGTAAATGCTCACTATGTACCAGACACTAGTTTAATCACCTAACATGAACTGACGGAATTAAATTTCACTGCAAGATTGCAGGCAAAGGTCGATGGTACCACTATCATCCCCATTTTATAGCTGGGGTGACTGACACAGCTGCTAAGTGTGGAACTGGGATTAAAAACCCAGGTCATCTGACTGCAAAGTTCTCACTCCTAACCATGAGGCTGTAGTGTGAGAGGGGTGTCAGGCTGAGTGTGCAAAAGCCAGGCCCTTCCATCACCAGTTACCCAGCCCAAGGTCTGTGCTGCCCAGAGTCATTCAGTCACATGACATTCCTGCACAGGATTTTTCCAAATGAACTTTTTATTAATTTAAAAATCCAGAAATACAGTGACTACATAAATAAGTACCCTATTTAGGTACATGTCCTGTGAGAAGAGTGAAAGGGTAATACTGTTATGTTATTCTTACTTGTTTACATGAGTTAACTAGAAAATGGCTACAGCTGCTAAGTGGTACTTATGGGCTTTGCTTGTTCCAAGTGTTTATGGTACAAATAAATACACAAGAAGAACCACATCCATTCCTCTCTACTAAGTACAGGCGGCTCGGCCTCTTCTCTCTCTCTGCAACACTCAACATTGGAGGGTTTCTACATTGGCCTCGCCCAGCACCCCAGCTCCTGCTTCACACGGTGCCTGGCCAAGGTGTGTCCCGGCGCCTGCAGGCAACAGTCTATCTAGGGAAGCTCCCTGGGTGTTCCCTTCAGGTTGAGCTTTCAGAGAACACCTGGGTGGGAAGGTTTTGGGGCTGAGTCATCAGAAGGGGAATCACCACTGACTTAGGATCCAATGACTTGTTTCCATGCTATGGAAATACTGCCACCTCTGGGTGGGAGACAGCAGCTGCTTAATGTTCAACCCCCCCACCCCCACCACTAATACTCTGAATGTCCTCCTTCCTTCCCCTCCCCTCCTCGAGAACAATGTGTCTGAGAGGCTGGTCCCCTGAAGGCCTGGCCACCAGGCCTCTGTGTCTCTTTGATGAGAACAGACTCCTTTATGCCAGGTTGCCATAAAGACTGGACCTTTTACATTTTTCCCTATTGGTGTCAAATAACAAAAAAATGTTCATCTTACCTATGGTCACAGAGTAGGAAAAATGGGATTTCTTGGTCCTTAATATTTAAGTATTCACTAGAGTTCATCCAGGCCCCCCTGAGGAGATAAACCTAGAGAGCAGGTTTGAGATTCCTACTGTGGAGAATTTATAGTTTTCCCTCAGAATGGATCACTTGGGCTCTGGTATTAGGCTGCAAAGAGACATTTTTGGAGCAGCCCTCACTGGGATCCATGATTCAGGTTCATGCTTGGTGCATGAGAGGAGAATGGTAGGAGGGCTTAGGATAAGGATTGGTATCAGAATCCCCATTTCCCCCAGTGAGCGATAATTCTCCTAACTGAAGCTTGGGAGGACGGAGTCCCTTTGCCAAGTAAAAACCAACTCCTGTAATTGGAGAAGAGAAACTGCCCTTTTAAGAAGCTTCTAGAATTTCATCATTTAACCAAAATTTTTGGACTAGAGAACTATGACTTCAGGACAGTAAATGAGGATTGAGCTGTTAATTGGTGAGTTTTGTCAACTTGAAAACACATGGCTGACCTTGCTGACTTCTAGCAACTCTTTCCTTAAATAATTATTTTCTTTTATGTAGACTCAGTTTCTAAAAGTTTTACTCAATTCTAACTTCTTTATGGAGGTTTAGGGTGAAAAGAGAAGTGGTGCCATAAGGTAAAAGTTCTTTTCCACCTCAGAGTGAAGGCAGCCATGAAATGGTGTTCTTATTCTTTCCCAGAATCGGTGCCATCAACAACCACATCATAGACCCAGGGCACAGCCTTCTGCTCACAACTGCTTATTTATCCTCCTGGGTGCCAACTGCCTCCAAGTTACTTAGGAGTCAGGCAAGGGAAAGAAGGGGAGAGTCTACACTAGTCGTGCCTCAGAATGAAGGCTGTAGTTCAGTATGTGTGCACGCATGCACATGTGTATGTGTACCTGTGTGTGTGTGAATATGGGAAGTCATTCTAAATTTTAAAGAGAAGAATTTCATACTAATATTTTCTCTGTACTAAAGAACTCCTACTAAGAAATTCCCTTCTCTTTCTTTCACTGGAATAGCTTTCTAGAGGTTTTGTTTACTCTTTAACCTGTAAAGAAATGTGATTCTCCCAGACACTAGAGCAGTGTTGTGGCGTCCTAGCCCTCTTCCTCCCACAGAGAATTCAAAACTCTTCTAGTCTCTTTGGAGGAGATGTTTAAGGGCTGACATACCACTCCAATAAAGGAGCAAGTTATACTGTGCACGGCGTGAATAATTGACTGCATTTGAGTTTGGGGTTTTAGGACACTGTTGACTTAAGCAAAGTAAGCCTGCAGTCCAGCTGCAGCTTAAGTTTTCTTGCTTTCCTCTATCCAATACTGTTTGTCTTGTCTAACAGTGGCCCTTTTCAGACCTTTCCAGGTACAAAACTTTGACCAAATCTTCAAGCTCCGTTCGGCACACACGACTGGAACACATCTGGCTGATCTGGGCTTCTCCTTCAGTGAAGATCTTCCACTGGCCTAAAAGGCAAACACAAAGTGGCCCAGAGACGTGAGAGGAGGGCAGAGCCAACGAGGAACAGAGCTGACGCCCCCATGCCTTCCCTGAATGCTCACGGATCCGCCAGGGGAGCTCGAAGACAGGCCTCACGAACTTTCAGCAAAGCAGACCCTGAAACACTTTCCTGGGGACAGATATGGAACATGGGTCACAGGGTCTTCATTTCAACACACAGCATTTGTCAGAGTCCCAAGAGTAAAACTTAAGTGTTATTCTTGGGATTTTTACAGTCTATTTAGTTAGCATTTAGGACTTGCTTCACCATCAGGTCATTAGCTCTTAGGTGGCAGTAGGTCAAATAAGGCACTTTGGGGACCTGTACCTGGTGCATTCCTGGGGCTTGGCTTACTCTCTGAGGCCTGAATATTAGTTTGGGTTACTTGATTGTTTACTGCTCGTTTCTTTATTCCTGCCACCCTTTGTCAAAAACTCTCCCCTCTCAGTTCCAGTGAAGTGGATGAACCTAGAGCCTGTTATACAAAGTGATGTAAGTCAGAAAGAGAAAAACCAAGAGCGTATATTAACGTGTATATACATATATATATATATATATATATATATATATATATATATAATCTAGAAAGATGGTACTGATGAACCCATTTGCAATGAAGGAATGAAGATGCAGACGGAACAGACTTATGGACACAGTGACAGAAGGAGAGAGTGGGACAAATGGAGAAGGTAGCATCGACATACATACACTACGATGTGTAAAATGCATAGCTGGTGAGAAGCTGCTGTATAACACAGGGAGCCCATCCTGGCGCTCGTGATGACCTAGGGGGGTGAGAGTGGGGGAAGGGAGGGAGGCTCAAGAGGGAGGAGACATATGTATAATTATGACTGATTTGCATTGTTATATGGCAGAAACCATCACAACATTGTAAAGCAATTTTCCTCCAAGTAAAAAATACATTAAATTACAATAAAAGCACTCTAGATATATTTAAATGGATACTAAATGCTAAGAATGAGAACATAAAAACTTGAAGGCCCTTCGCAAAGAACTGGTAAAATAGTGCTTGCTTTGTCTACTGATATATTTTAGACTGAGTCAATCTTTTTTTTTAATTGACTTGTCATTAAACTTGATTAGTATATACAAAACAAACAAACAAACAACTCTCCCCTCTGCTTTGTCTTATGCCCACATGCTGGCCTCATCCCGCCCTTAGCAAGCCTCCCCTGCTCCTATGGCTCTGCAGAGAGTTCCAGTATCACATCCACCAGGGGACCCCTCTCTGCTCTGGGTGAACACAACTGCATCCTTAACCCCTTCCAGTCCCTGTTTTCTCCCCCCTCCCCCAGAACTGTCCACATTTCCAATGTGTCCCTACCAACTTCTCCATCCTCCCTCCAGTCATGCTAACCGAGCAAGCGGTTTTGAGCGTGTACCATGTGCTGAGCGCTGGAAACCACTGGATGTCTCTGAACCATCCCTTTTCTAACTTTCCCGGTCCCTCCGGGGCATGATTTTCCTTCCCCTGCTATTATCCTGCTCTGGCAAATAGGCTTCCTAACAAAATGCCCACCTGCATACCCTCATCAGTCTTCCTTTCATCCCCATAATGTTGCCACTTGGAGAACCTCTTGTCCAAGGTCAGCAAGCTCGTCTTAATCCAGAACTGACATTGAACCTCTTTTCTTTCTCTCACCACAGGAGATCATGTCCCCCCTTCCTTATAGTCTCCCATCTTGCTGCTCCTCTCTCACTTGGATTCTTCACTTCTCCCTAGTCTCTCAGATTTGATGGGAAAGGGGAGATGGGTCATGTAAGAAAGCAGCTTCCATCGAAGCCCTGCAGTGCACCAGAATCTGACAGGCACATTATACACAGGGTCAGGCTTGCACTTCTCTGTCCCCAGGTGACCCTGCAGGATCATCTCATCACTCACTGCCTTCAGTTGCACACAGAGGAACACATCATCTACCTCCATTATACACCCGCTGTGTGTAATTATACACCCAACTGTGATGGGAAGAGTTTGCTTAAATCATCTTCCAAGTGCCCCAGTGCCTAGCACAATGCCTGGCTCACAGTATGAACAAAAATATGTTCTCTGAAATTAATTGATAATTTCAAAAGTCACATTATTGATCATGGGATCCTAGACTCTGCCTCCTTTATTCCCGACTCACAGGAACTTCCAACTCCATTTGAATTCTCCTACCGTCCAGTTAGTTGTCTACTCATCTCCCGCAGAATAAACACTTGACCTTACCAATCCTATGTCCAGCTGCCTCCTGGAAAACTCTCCTCAGATGGACTTCAAACATGTTCCAAATAAAACTCATTTTTTTTTTTTTTTACCAATTTTCATTCTCCAGTTTCCTACTGGTGAATGGTATTACTCTACATTCAATCTATAAAGTTGCTAATATTGGAGTCATTCTAAACTCATTTCTCTCTTTGCTCCTGATCTTGATGGTGTAACTTCCACCCCTCACAGGGACACCTCCTCCTCTGTCTAACTGACTTAATACAGTCTAACAGCTTCCTACAGACAATCACCAGCTCTCTCGCTAGAAACCCACTTTCCACCCTATATAGCAAGTACCACTTTCTGAAATCCAGATATGAATGCATCATTCACTTGCTTAAAAACCCCTACTGGGGTTCTCTGGTCTGGAGATCAAGTACAACTTCTTAGTGTGGCATATATATCAATTTGCCAACAAAGATCCATCTAGTCAAAGCTATGGTTTTTCCAGTAGTCATGTATGGATGTGAGAGTTGGACCATAAAGAAGGCTGAGCACCAAAGAATTAACGCTTTTGAACTGTGGTGCTGGAAAAGACTCTTGACAGTCCCTTGGACTCTAAGGAGATAAACCCAGTCAATCCTAAAGGAAATCAATCCTGAATATTTATTGAAAGGACTGATGCTGAAGCTGAAGCTCCAGTCCTTTGGCCACCTGCTGTGAAGAGCTGACTCATTGGAAAAGACCCTGATGCTGGGAAAGACTGAGGGCAGGAGAAGGGGGCGACAGAGGATGAGATGGTTGGGTGGCATCACTGACTCAACGGCCATGAATCTAAGCAAGCAAAGACAGGGAAGCCTGGTGTCCTGCAGTCAATGGGTTCATGAAGAGTCGGATGTGACTGAGCAATGGAACAACAACAACTGGCTTCTTTAGAATATGGCTTCTCAAAGTCATACATGCTTAATAAATGCATCTGAGAGCCAAGAAACATCTTTCTAAGGCACCATCTTCATACACTTGATACACTGTGTATAAGTTTGCAGCAAGTACCCATGCTCCTTGCCTGCCATCTCAACTCACTGGCTTCTTCCAGGCCCTCTACTTCCTGCCTCCAGCTTGTCTCACCTTTCTGTGCAACCCATGTGGCCTTTGTGATTCTTCATCACCCACACCCACATTTCTTGTTTGCTCCTGTCTGAATCTTCTCTTAGGATGTACCCTCTCCTTGGACTGATTTCCTGACCTGTTGCCCAGTCACACCCTTCTCTTTCAAAACCCACCTCTTCCCTGAATAAGCACACCTGGCTCTCATCTCATTGTTTTTCACAGTTTCCCCTGAACACTTAGGTATTTAACTCTTCAGAAGTATACTAATTCATAATGAACGCACTTGCATGTTCTGTCTCACCCATTAGAATTCCCAATGGATAGAAATTCTGTGCCTTTTATTCCTTTAGAAGGCCTCTCACCCCTCCCCGCACCTCCCACCCTCCCCGGTGCCTAGCAGGATCTAGTTCCAGGCTCCACCTAGCCTAGAAAGCCTAGGGAGAATCGCTAGTAGGCTTGAGTGCTTTTAAAGACACATGACCACCCAGGGCAGTTCCAAGGAGTCAAACAGAACTTTGAGACAACCCAAGAATCGATATGCAGTCATCTTCTCTCTCTCTCTCAGCCCCACCAGTGAGGTCATAGCTTTCCAGATGTGAGGTCTCCACATCTGGATAGGCCAGACCTCGGAACCTCTCAAGACGCTGGGTTTCATAACCCAGAGGAGAGAGAGAGAATAGTCTCTCTAAAGTTGATGTGGAGCATTGCTCCTGTTCAGTGAGAACACAGCCGGTACTTCAGCTGGGGAGACAAGACGTGGAACACTAGATGTGTTTTCCAAGGAGGTGAAGACAGTTGTCACTTACTCAGCGTTGTCCTGGTCACCAGCTTGAAGTGATGGAGTTCCTCAAACATCCTCTTGGAGATCTTCTCAATATGGAAGTGCTGGAGGATGCCTGAGGCCAAGCGAAAAATCAGGCAAGTGGTCAGGTGCTATCTGGAATTAGCAATGCTGTTTTCTGCTTGAGCTAAGCATATCATCTCATTACTGGGGCTTAGGAGTCTCGAGCTGGGCTGTGTAATGTGCTTAACCAGGAACTTGGTTGACTCGAGGGTTATCATTGACTGCTTTTGTTTTCTTGGCTCACTGACCTTCCCCCTGGTTCTCCAGAGGATGGAGATAAGGGAGACAGAGCTGCTGACCGTGGGACCCTTTCCTGGGGAAAGCCACGGGGAATCAAGCATGGGTGCTGGTTGGAGTTTCTGTAGCCCAAGGCAGTATTAGACATTCTGCCCTTGACCCCAGTCTGAGTTGGCTATGTCCCTGCCAAGCCACTGGGCGGTCCCCCTGGCTCAGCAGTGAGAACTTGAAGCAGGCTTTGCACATGGGTCATTTGTGTAAATGGAGAAGCCATCCCACTTCCTAAACTCCCCAGAAGGCATATTTTCCTTTGGGAAACAATCATAGCTCCTTTTGCTTTCCCTTATAAAAATGGGCAGAGTGAAAATAACCGGGCTTCCACAGTCTCAACCTTGCCCAAATAGCTTTCATCAGAATAACATGTGAACAATAGAAAACTGCCTTGCAGTTAAGAAGCAATGTTACCAGTCCACTTAAATAATCCTCCAGAGGTCTACAGGGAGCAGCGGACATGGAACCTGGGTTTTCCTCTGTCCAGCATGCACAGATCTTTGATGACCCAGTGTTGTGTACAACAGGCTCTTTAGAGGTGATAGTAACCAGTTGAAAAGCATCCACACCTCTCTGTAGGGCAATGCCAGTAGGGGAGCCAACAGAACAGTGCTTAGTCCTGGTGACTAAGGAGCTAAAGAGTTAAGAGATGGCAAACCAACATTCCTAGGTCAAAAGCAAAAATAAACAGTGCTGAGCCTTATATGTGTGTTCTAGCATATTTTTAAAGGGGTACAGAGAAGTTCCTGTTCTTTTGAGAAAGAAGGGAGACAAAAAAAGGTCCACAAATACTAGAGCAGTTGTTCCTTAAAAGATGGGTCTAAGTACTGCCTGTAGCAGCATCATCCGACTATTTGTTAGAAACACAAGTGTTTAGATACTCCCCTTGGCTGACTGCACTCAAATTTCTTGGATGGGGCAAGGTAGCTGTGTCTCACTCTAGCACCCTGCGTGATGCTGAAACATACTCGAGTTTGAGCACTCTCGAGCCTTAGGTGGGATCCAGTTGCAAAAGGATGTGCATTATTTCCAAATTGAAATGTCACCTCTACACTTGGATTCCTTGAAAACTTGACCAGACTAGATCAGCCTTAGTCTTGTAGCTATGGGATGATTTGAATAGATGTAGGTTCACAATGAACAGAACGTAGCTTTCTTGGGTAGTCAATGGGAGTAATCAGGAAAGGAATGGGACCTCATGCCTGGGATTGCCACTCCAGTGAGACTATAATTTTCTTGAGGCAAGAGGTCTCAGTATGATTCGAGACTCTGCTTGGCACTGAATGAATGCATTTTCATGTTTGTTGAGCTTCATCTTGGAAACAATAGTAGATTACATTTGGGAAGTTTACAATCCCGGCTGTACACCAGAATCACCTGTGGAGCTTTCTGAACAAACCCTTAAGCCCATCCCTACTCCTGGACAATTAGTCAGACTCTCTGTGGGTAGGATCAGGCATTTGGTATATAAAAACCTTCCCAGATGAGTCTGATGTGCAGCCAGGGTTAAGAACCACTCCTCCAGCCTTGGTTGTGTGAGAAAGACAACAAACCCCTATGGTCAATACTTACTTTTTAGCCCAGGACACAGTTAAAGGGCACAATAGCAACTGTGTGAGTCATGTGTTCATTTCTAAGCAAATGGGAAATCTTCTGACTGAAACAGGGGAACAGGTTGAAGAAATCGAAGATGAAAAACGAAGATGACCCTTCCTCTCCTTCCCTGTGTCCCCCTTACAAAAAAAAAATAATAAAAATAATAACAAGAGATTAATGTCATCTGGCTCACCTTTTCGAATGGTCCAAACGTGGACCTCTACCTGAGGTGGTCTCTCTGTCTCCAGTGCTATTTTTCTGGTGGTCTCCCCGTCCTCCATGAACACAGACTCATATACAGGCATTGTTTCTTCTCCACAAAAGTAGCCTTTGCTGTCAAAGCTTTGGCCCGGAAGTTCTTCTGGAATCAGGAAGTGAGTAGAGATTTGTCATGGTTTTCCAAAAGTCAGAGCAAACCTCTGCATTTATGTAGTCTCAGCATTCACGGCGCTGCACAAGCATCAAAAGTGGACAATCTATAAGGACATTCCTACAGGGATAGAAATCCCACCAACATTTCACTGCCCCTGTAACAGTCACTAGATCACAAAAGAGCACATGACCTTTAAGTCCACGTGATGACAGAACACTGGCCCCAAACCCACAATGGATCCACCATCACTTGAAAAGTGGAGCTTCATGAAGAGCAAGAATGTGACCAGATACAAAAGTGCTGGGCACTTAAGGGAACAGAGGATTTTCCATGCTTGGTCAGGATCATGGTTGGCTTTGCTCAGTGTTGCCAACAGAGACCCAAGGAATGGGCTGATGGAAGGCCTCAGTTAACTTCCCTAACATCATTTAGGTATACTTGGAAAACATTTATGACACTCATTTATGAGCATATACTTGCCCAAAGGATCTATCCAAATAGGGCTGACATTTCTGAATGCTCTTTGATTTGTTTTCAAGGGGAATGCTAATACCGGCTCAACACCGGTGCCAAAACCTAGATGTCAGATTAGTCATATGTGCACTATGCCAAATGAACGGTTGGAAGACACAAAAAAGTTGGTCAAATCCCTCAACTGTGGATCATTTAAAGTATAAACTAAATTGTTGGATTTCAACTTCCAGGCATAGGGATACCAGCCCCCTCACTCCTCCTGCTCTATGCTCCCCTTTCCTCAGCCCCCTACCAAAAGAAGTTGCCCTTGGTTGGTTATCAGTGAGTTAAGTTCTTACTGGCCTTGTAATGAACACCCTCCTTGGCTCTGTATTTAAAGTGTAACGCTCAAATCAGGAACAACAAAGAAAAGCTGAGGACACCCTGACAGATTTTGAATATGTGCAGAAGCCATCTGTAAGAATATCTGATGAAATCATTGGGTGTTGAGTGCTTTGGACCCGTGACTCTAATTAGGGGGATTCACTCTTACCCAATCAGACGCATCTGGACTAGAGTTTGTATTCAAATTGCTATTGCATGTCTCTTGCTGACTTGATTACCTCTCCCATTCCCACCACCATTTGGGCACTATAAGGACAAAATCCTAGTCTTCTCTGGGTGATCCCAGGTTGTACTACACAATTTGCAGATTATCCTAGAGTCAAGCTTACTTTCCCCTTTTGTCTTTCTTTTCAGTAATTTAATTACTTGGTGGGCTGGTCTTTTTTGGTGAAATGCTAGGTAATTAAGGGATGTGTGCTAGCACTTTCCAAATGAGTGGAGGGGGGAAGAGGTCACAGAGTATACAGGAACCTCTGTATATCAATTACCAGCTTTAGAATGAGAGCCTGGTTCATGTGTTAAATCCTGCTCACCAGCTATAGCTATAACTGCCCTAAGAAATCCATGAAGGGACTGCAAGTACCTACAATATGCTAAAAATTTCTCCCAGTGTCCTGAAAAGTCAGCCTGTCCCACAACCCCTCCCCTCCAAGAGCTTAATTTACTCACTACAAGGGATTGACAAACAAAAAAATCCATTAGTGATTCATCCAGGCTGGCACATGAAAATATTAAGAGTAAATAAACAGACTGTATCTTTTGAACTACCTGCTTGGCAACCTCTTCATTCCACACCCTTCACTTCAAGGTGCTTCCTGATCACTGCGTGTTCACCTACTTTCATTTCTTTCCAGGGAAGCATGACATGCCTGAATTCATTTCTGGCCATTACCACTTTCCACGAGAATGTTCATGTCCTGAGCTCTCCAGAACTAAGAAACCATTCCTTATGGAAGTGGGGATGACTGACACAGGAGATGTATCAGTATTATCCCAGCCCAAGAAACATGCTTGAAGTTTTAAGCTTTTCCTGCTATAACCCAAAAGGAATGTGTCATTATGGGAATTTTGGGTACTGGGGTGGTATGGCGGAGTTGAGAGTGAGTTGGGGAAACTTCAGGCAGTAGAAGTCCAATACAACTCCGAAGATGGCCACTGATACATAAAGCAAGGCCAGCCTCCACCAGAGCAAAGAGAGAGAGAGGTGAAACTCACATCCTACATTTTGGCCTTGCTTTGTTACTGGAGGGCCCTGCAATTGTTTGTTCTAAGAACATTTTTGACTGAATCATTTGCAAATTTTCTCTCTTTTCTGTTCTCAGCATGAATAACTGAATTTACTCTTCTTTCTTCTGTCAATCTCTTCCCTGCTCACTCCTTTATTCCTTTTCTTCTGTGTTCTGTGTCATTGTCTAAGAGGCTGAGGATGTCATGACCTTGCCTTTTTCACCCCTTCACATCATTCAGGACTCTACTCAACATCATTCTTCATAGAAGCTGACCATTACCAGTCTTTTGAAAATGCTCCACCCTGCCAGTCCCATTCACCCGATCTTTGTGTTTTTTTTCTTCCCAGTACTCAGCACCACAGAAAATTACCTTATTGTTTTGTGTTCATTCTTTCGTCTCCTGCCAGGATGTAAGGAGCATTGCTGGCAAGTAGCCTGCATCTGTCTGCTTTATCTCCCTATTCTCAGTGCCTGGAACCATGTCTTGCACACAGTAGGCACTGAATATGTGTTTCCAGATTGCATGCTGCATGACCAAGTGCATGCCCCTTGAGGCTCTGAAGTCACCTCTGTGGCTAGAGACTCTTGGAGGGATACATGACTATCAGAGGAAACTTAAAATTCACAGACACCTGTGTGTGGCCCACTGAGGGCAGGTGGCAGAATGGGACAAGACACTCTCTCCTCCATGTTGCCCAGTAAGTCTGCCATCTCTACACGTCTGAGCAGTGCAGGAAAGTGGGAAAAGCCACTCTTCCAGAGAAACAGGTTTAGTCAATAAGACTCTTTAAGATATTGTCAATTGGGATTCTGAGAGCAGTTTTAAAAAATAAAAGCCTTTATTTCTTTTTCTAGTTATAAAAGTCATACACATTTACTGTTGAAAATTTAGAAAATGCAGATAAACAAAAAGAAGAAAATAAGAATTGCCCATCATCCAGTCACCCTAAGATGGCCACTGCTACATTCTGCCATATGTCCTTCCAGTTTTTTTTTTTTTTTTGGTCTAAGAATATTATCAATGCTATTCATTAACACAAGTAGTGGGATCATAACTACATATTCTTTTGTAGCTTGTTCTTTGTACTTAATAGATGTATTGTAAGGATATTTCTGTGCCATTAAATCTTGTTCTATGGTAATTTTTAATGGCTGTATAATACACCACAGTGCAGATGTACCGCAATTTATTTAACCATTTCCATACTGGTGGACTTTCAGGTTGTTTCTAATATTTCACTATGGTAAACAGCACTGCAGTAAAAATCCTTGTTTGTATATATCTGTATGTCTCTGATCACTTTCTTTGAATTTCTAGTAGAACTGCTTAGCCAGAGAGTGTAAGGTGGGACACATGTACACCCATGGCTGATTCATGTTGATGTATGGCAAAAACCACCACAATATTGTAAAGTAATTAGCCTCCAATTAAAATAAATAATTTTTTTTTAGAAAAAGATAAGCATAAAGATTTGAATAAATGCCACTAATCTGAAACGCAACACTTGTTCTGTGTCCTGTGCTCACATCCTTTTGACTCCTTCCCTCTTATTTGAATCACCTACAACCATCCAATCCTAACCATACAAAGAAATGGGATTTGGTTTGAAGGTGTGAGATTCAAATTGGAATATTATATAGCGGGAGGGTTTAACTTACCTGGGTAGTCTAGGTAACTATTAATTTGTGTCTGAAATTATCTTGTTCTATTACTTTTACAATTCTAGGTGTTAGACCCTTGACAGGAGAGAACACTGTATTGGTGGACCTACTTCTAAGTGACACTAAAAGGCTTGGGGTTCCAGTTAGATGGTAAACTTGGAAGTTATAAGGTCATAGTGGCTGGGTGGCCGCCACGTTCCTATCCGCAGAATGTGCTCTCTCCCTGTCCCTACTAAGTATCTCTCATCATCAACCTTAATGCTCCAATCCTCCACTTCATATCAGATAGCTCCTGGCCTTCCTATCCACACATTGCCCCCTGTTCACTTTGGAAGATGAAGGTTGTTACATTAAGAAAGATTTTGTTTGTGCTATAAATCAGTGCTCCTCAAACTTTAATGAGCATTGGAATCACCTGGGCAACCTTGTTAAAATGCAGTTGGTCTGGGGTGGGACTTGAGAACTTGCCTTTCTAACTAGCTCCCAGGCACTGCTGGTCCAGAAATCATACTTTGATTAGCAAGACCATAAACCAACCGGAGCCTCCAGCAGTGGTTCCCAAAGTTGTCTGCAAATTACAGACAAGAAGGCCTGGGGGTCTTCTAAAATTCCAAACCCCAAGCTACACCTCAAATGACTTAAATCATAATCACTGGGGATGAGACATAGGTATTTTTAGAAGCTCTCTGGGGGATTCCAAGGTGCAGAGAAGTTTGGGAACCATTGGCCTACATGAAGATGCTCAAAATACATATATACATTGACTAAGTTCGTGTTTACCTGCTACTCATGAGGAATTGCCTAAATTGAATAAATGATTTAACTCTTTGCCTACATTTTAAAACATTTGTTCTTTTTTTTTTTTTTTTGAATCTATGTTTACAATAATGCTTTGCAGGTAAACATAAGAAATGACAAATTCATGTGCCTGGAAGTGACTAATTCACTCAGTCCTAGAATGTTAGAGCTGGGAAAGCCATAAGAAATCTTTTCTAACTCTCTCACTTTATAGAGAAAGAAACTGAGGCTCAGAGAGGTGAAGTGACTCATTCTAGGTACACAGGAAACCAGTGGCAGAGCCAGGGCCAGAATGCTTGATTACCAATCCAGTACTCTGTCAACCCCAATACTATGGACTGTGTTTTCCTCTAGCTCATGTGTCAAAACCACCATTTAACTAATCGATTGCCTTTATTAAAACAAACAAACAAACACTTCACATCTTCTACTGGCCTGGAAAGAACAATGGGCTGGAAGCGACCTGGGTTCCAACCTTGGTTTTATTTTCTATTTCTGTGACTGTGGGCAAGTCACTTCACTTTATACACCTTAATTTTCTTTTCTTTAATAGAGAAATGATAATATCATAGGATTTTAGTACTGGTAGGAAGCTTGGATATCAACTGATCTGGCACATTTCCAAAGTCACACAGCAGCTTAGGACCAGAACCCACTCTCCTTCCACTGTACCTCATCCATTTCTAGTCCTGTCTGCAAAAGAAAATGGAGGTAATTGTGCTTTGACAAGTTAAATGGTGATATTAACGGAGGCGGCTATTGTCCTTCCTAATAATTACAACAACCTAACTTCTCTAGGATTTAGAAAAGCAAGGTTTAAGTTCAGTCCTTATGGCTACATGGGTTCAGAGGTGTGGTAGACACAAGCAAATCCCCAGCCAATTTCTGGTAAGTCAGTGTCTTCCAAGCACCCACCTTATCAGCTCTTCAAAAGGGGAGCGAATGTAGCTCCTTATTAGCAATTAGTAGCACTATTACTGTTACAATTACATGGCAGGTTTCTGATGCTCAAAGAACATTGAGGATGACTATGTGGGGAATCTTGGTCAACCAAAGGCAGGGCTTCCAACCAACGCACCTTTTGCCTTTTTACCTGGACACACCTTGCAGCACTTTCCGTCTATTTTTTGAGGATACTTGCAGGGGTATCGATTGGGGCAGTGGATTTTCTTGCACTCTTGCTTGGTGACATTACAAGTGCACAGCACACACTCCACAATGCCAAATGCCCGGAGGTTTGGGTGCCAGGACTCGCCATGGGAATAGGTCTTTCCATTGGAAACACACACTGGAAGAGAACGCAGGATTGGAAATTAAAGGCTAGGGAGCTGAAATGGGCCCCTGTACTCAGAACCCAAGCCCTGAACCCCTTAAGACATCAAGCATCCTTCATTCTTGTTGTGGCCATAGAGATAGGTTCACAGAGCAGCTTCTGTAACCAAAAAGAGCGTGGGCCTTGTTCCACTGTCAGCAATTATTCCAGATCTTCAACAGGTCTCTGGATGCCCACAAGTGCCTGACACACAGTAGGCCATCAATAAATATCTTCTAAATGGAGGAATGAATGGATGCATGAAAGCAGAGTTCTGTGTGTCCTGGGTGTCTGATAAGGAACCTCCTAGAATGCTGCATTCAGACCTGCAGTTCCATAGAGGACTGGGATGGCCCAAGTGGATGTGCTTCTAGGGATGAAAATCTCCCAGGAAGGTTTGTTGCCCGGGGAGGCTAGAAGCAAACACTACTGCTCTTCTCAAAGTGCCGAGTTTTTCCAGATCCTGAAGCAAATCCCTTCAGGTCAAATGCTATGAGAATCTGATCTAGTAACACAGGTGGGTATGGAGAGTAATAGTGCTAGCTTACTCTCTGACATGGGAAAGAAAGTGCTGAGACAAGATTGAGAGGGAAAGGACCCACCCCTCCTGGGTAAATGGTGGAAGGTAGCTTTTTTTGCCTCTAATCTTCTGGTAACATCCCATCTCTTCATAGTGGCTGTAGAGATTTGGCTACAGTGAATCACTGCCTGCCCTCCAGCTACCTTTTGGTGATCTCACATTTATTGAGTGGAAGAGAAGTCACCAGCTCCATGTTATTTTTTTTGGGGGTGGGGCTTGTAAGAACAAGCATTTGGGCTGCAGGCCGTGGGGCCTATGAAGGGAAAGCGTCAGAGAACAACCTTCAGTGCAAACCAACCAAAACATATCTGACTCCTAAGGTAAGGCACAGAGCTAGGCTCTGATGTAAGACCTGCCCATGCTGCAAACAGAGAGGTCTGAGAATGAGTTCTCTCCTTTTGGAAAGTGCTGAGACATTCTGGAGATTTCCAGCCATGACGGGGACTGGGTGTGTTTCTCATTATTCCCATCACCTCATCATACCCGGGGAGACCTGTAGGCACTGAAATCAACAACATCTCTAGGGTGGGTCCTATCACTTAAGGCGGGGCAAGGGTGGGAGAAGGAGCCCCACTTGGGGCGTTTCTAGGAACTGACTGATTTGGCTGCAAGACAATGGCCTCAGAAGGATGACTCACTGGGCTATTTCTTTCTCTTCAAGTCCACTGGGTCACATTAGGAAATATGGATGATGTTGGCTGCCTTTTCCTATCCTCTGTAAGAGCTGTTCTAGTACTAGGCACTCTAACAGGTCAATCTATGTAAAGATTTCAAAGACCCTAAACCAGAGAGGAACCGAATTACAGAAAGATAAAGTGAGGATGGAATCACAGGACAAGATGGACCAGATGTGTTGTTCTCTCTCCTGTCCATCCCTCTTCTCTCTCCTCTCCAGAGAGTGGCATTCCCTTCTGGACAATGTGATCACGTGGGTGCAGACTCTGCTTCAGGAAAACTTAGGCTGGACCCAAGAATGATGGGGTCTTATTGTTTCTCCTCTTGGGGTCTAGCAAGGGACAGAGGAGATGTATCTCAGAGGAGTATGCTGTCAGCAGGAAGGACAGAAGCACGGCAGGCAGGACCCACAGTGATGGAGAGCCAGGTTACCTCTCCCTTAAACATTTGGACTAGGGGAATCATCCAGACCAGGTGAGAGCCTACACACTGAAAGTAATACAGTGAGATCGATTCTCTAGGGTAAAACACAGCCTTCTCCTCACCAACAAATTCTCAAGATGATTTTGAGTCATCCAGCTGGGGTGTTGGGAGTTGGAGGTGGGCACAAGTGACTCTCCAATGAACTATAATAGAAAAAGGTCAGGAGAGAACGGCTGAGTCCAAATTAATGGCGGTAACGAATAAATGTAAACCAGCTGGGGCTTTTGTAGGACATGGAGAAATGAAGGGATGAGCCTCTGCCCTGAAAATGAAGAGGTCTGTGGAAATTATGGGATTTAGGATTTTTCAAAGTCCATTTCCTCTCCTGTTTTTTAAGACTTTGAAATTCTTTCAGAGCAAATGGAATCTATTCAAGGCAATTTAAGATTGAAAATCAAACTGCATCTTTACCTAAACTCCTCCTTTAGTAAATTCATATCAGAATGCCTTGGAATTTCAAAATAATAAATTTCAAATCAAACCCAGATCAATAGTAAATATTTCCAATTCTGCTAATAGATCACCATTTTTTATTAAGAGTTTTATTTTGAATGTTCTTCTTTTAAGCCTCTTAGTTTCAAAAGCAATTAATTTTTTAAAAAATCTGTAATCTGAAATTTACATCTAACTAGTAACAGATGTGATCAACTAGCTTTGGCCTGACTAGCTTTGTTGAAATTTATAGTAGGGGTTCTTTTAACGGATTGTTTTTCACCCATGTTATTCAATCATTCGGTTTAATAATTTATTACTTTTAACCCATTCAGAGAACTGTCTTTGATTTTTCTTTTAAAGGAAACAAAACATGTTTGTGGTTTCATAATAAGGAACCAGCTGAGCTTGTGCTCTGATGAACTGGTTGACAGGATGCCTAGAAAAGTAAGAAGCAGTCAATTATTTGATTGAATTTCTCTCCCCACCCCACCACTGGTGGGGTAGGGAGGTGCGGTGCAGGGTCTCAGTGGAGAACTATGTGCAGGAGGGAATGGGGCTGTGGATTCGTGTGGGTGCCTGCTGTAGTCAGCTGGTCATCTGAGTGGGCTACACAGTGGTACTAACCTAATCAGTCTGCCTGTGGCTCAGCCAGGAGGTTTCTGGATTTCTCAATGGATTACTCATTTCTAAGCATAATCTCCTCCTATGAATTAGAATCCCTGCATGTGGAGCCTGGAATAAGTACCTTCAACAAGAGTCCCAGGAGAAGCTGGGGCAACGAGGGGTAAGAATTGCTATTTCTAAGGTTCGGATGAGAAATTTAGAAGCGTTTAGAGCTGAGTACCTTTGAAGATTGGGTGTTCGGGTGGAAAACCAACCACCTTTCATCTTGTTAAAGCCCCAGTGAACTTTCCCAAATGACTTTCAACCCCCAGGGGCATGGGATAAAATGCTGGATGGTGCATTAGATTCACAGCTTTCTCACCTTTTGTCCTTAAGGACAGATATGCCTGAAATATAAACTATGGCCTTTGGACTGACAGTCCCCTGGAGCTGCTTGTCCACGCTGGCATGGTAGACTGGATGGTAAGTGATCCATGTGGGAATGTCTGATATGCACAGGATAAAGGGTCCTTTCCTAGCTCCAGCCCTCCAAAGACTGGGGCCGCTGAGGCCCCGACTGGGTGTGGTACCAAAGAAGCCTGTCCCTTACCTTGTCCATGCTTGTGTTTGTTATTGATGACGATCTGCACGATGGTCCCCGAGGCTTGCTGCGAATCCATGAGTGCTCCCCGGTGACTTCTGGCCCCGGGAAAGCGGGGCAGACCTCCAGCCTGTCGGCTCGGTGGAGGATCATAGTGTGAGCGGTGGTAAGAATGCCTCTGTGAAATGACAAAAGGACAAACTCAGCCCCCTCCGATTCTGCCCATGAGGAGACCAAGACGAATCTAGTTACCTTAGAGGTTGTTTGATGAGTTTTGGTGATGAGCTCTAATCTTAACTCCATGTCCACCCAAACCCAATAGAGACATTGGGATGTGTAGGATGAACAACACGGGTAGCTGAGATGTCTCTCTCCTTGTAGGAGACTGGACTAGATTCACAGACTAGCCTCAAGGGAGAACATAATCCCCCAGGGTAAAGTATCTTTCCTGTTCCCAAGAATCTCACCTTTGGGTTTAAGAAGTTAGATTGTTGCCTGCAATACAAGGCAGAGTGTGATAGAGGCCAAAGGCCAAAAGATAAGGATAAAATGCTGTGTAAATTAAGACCAAGACAGAGAACTTGTAGTCGTGGAGAGTTTGTGACCTGGGCCATGAAGGGTAAGCAGACTTTTTACAGGCAGACTTGGTGAGGAATATTTCAGGCAGAGATTTCCAAGTTGAGAAGGTGTAGCAGAGAACATAGAATCCATAAAAGGGAACAGTTGGAGGATAACGTTCCAAAAGTGGGTTAGAGCCAGATCATGGAGGACTTGAAATGACAGGCTAAGGGGCGAGGACTTTATTTGGTAGGCAATAGAGGTGAGAGTATAGAAGTCTTTCAGGGATTTTCTTTTTAAGTATGGGGGGGTGGGGGAAAGCTGTGTTTCAAAACACTGAGTCCTGATAATGTGTAGGGTGAACTGGATAGGAGGAAGAGGCAGGAGGCAAGTCTCATCTGGATAAGAGGTACTGACATGCAGGCAGATGCAGGCAATGAGATGAGGTCACACAGCAGGGCACAGATACCCCAGACGTTTTATGGACAGAAGCATTGATTGTGTAGGATGATACTAGAATGTCAGCTCCAGAGGTGAAGACTTTGCTGTATCCACCGCTGTATCTCCAGTGCCTTAAAATAGTCTCCAGCCTCTAGAAGGTGCTCATCAAAGCCTTGTTGAATGGATCAAGGAAAGCTGCAGTCCCTCATGAAAGCTTAGAGTCTTGTAGTACAGATGACTCCATCACTGCTCTTTCAGCAAGGGTTCAAGACACACGATGAGTCCATATTCTGCTATGCATCCCTCATCCAGGAGATGAAGTAGAATAGGGGTAGAGGAGAATGGAATGGACATAGGCTACAACCTTAAGGCTTAAAACCAAATAATAGTGTGTTTTAGGGGTAATTGTCAGGGGTAAGAGAAGGGGGATCCCCTGAAAGAACCAGGCAATTAAAAAGGAAGATCCTTATATTCAATGACAGAAATATCAGGGAACATTGAGATGGTAGTTATGGGGTCCCCTGACCCCACCATCCCATAAAACATTTATTATAGTTATGCTCTATAGATACATATGTAGCAAATTTAGCTTTGGGAATTATTATTACTCTTCTGGTTAGGGGGTGGGAAGGCCTTGGTGGGAGAAGGAGAGAGTGAATAGGAGCTGGAGTAAGAGAAAGAGAACATTAATTTTATATCCAAGAAAAGCCCATGCTGGTACATTGCTATAAAAACTTACACAATAAGAATTTACATCAATTTATTATCATGCACACAGACAGTATTCTCAGTGCAAATATTTTTCATTCCCACAATGGCTCATATGTCTTTTTCTGCCACAATCAACTCACATTCCACAAAGGCCATTACAGACTGTTCTGTCCTTTCTAGAGTTTGGTAAAGTTTTGCCAAAGGAATACAGTTGCCAAAGAGAGGACAGTTTAGCTGGTGGGTGTCCTACTGATGCCGAAACGAGGGGGTTCAATGGGGCTAGAATTTGAGAGAGAAGATTGCTGACCCAGGATAAGCTGCAAGTACAAGGAGTTCTTTGATTCATGTGGGCAAACACAAAATGAAAAGCTCGGTACCAGGGACTCAGAGCCTGGACATATGATAAGGGTAGAAAAATGATTCATGACACACACACACAAAAACCTCAGGAGTTTTGATCAGAGGCCAGCCCAGCTCTCTCCAAACCTCATCTCTTTTAAGACTTGTTTTACAGACAGAGAAACTGAGGCCAAGAAGAAGAGGGACTTAATCTGGGGCAAGAGTGAAGACCGAGTTTTGGGAGATGGCAGAAGAGTGGGAGAGCAGGGCAGGAGAGAGGAAGGCTAACAGGAGGGGGACGTGAGAGAGATCATATCTGGTTAAGCTCAGGAGTCCACAAATATTTGCTTAAAAGCTGCTGCAAAGAAAAATTCTCTCCTATATAGAAGTCTGCTACAGCATTCACAACCACACACACCACTGGTCTCTACCTTGGCTGCACAGAGAATCACCTGGGGGAGCCGTAAAAATACTGATCCCACCCCCAGGGATTCTGATTGAATTGGTCTGGGGTAAGGCCTGGGCAATGAGATTTTTAGACACTCCTCAGGGAACCATAATGTGAAGCCCAGGTTGAGAATCACTGACATAAAGGATCTTCTGTTTTGGCCCCAGGGTAGGGGTAGTGATGTGTGATTTTGATTTAGGAGTAATGGTTCTTTAAGAGTCCTTCCCTTGAACAAAGGAAAGAGGCTTACCTGAGGCCTGTCTGACCTGGGAACTTAACAGGAAGGAGAAAGAGGCATTAACACCTTGGAGTTGTAAGTGAAATTGGAGCTTATCTTTAAAACCAGTCTTGAATAATAGGCTGCTTGAGGAAGCAGGTCAAAACCAGTTAGGTAGAAACAATCACAGAGCGAGGCTTTGTTTTCTTCTGCTCAATATTTTGGTATTATTTGATTTACTGACTTGCAGGATTGACAAATATCTTGGGCTTCTGAGCTGGCTGTTACACAGTTCTTTCCGGGTGTTGGAAAATCCCCCGCCATGGTAGAAGCTACCCGGGAATTTCTTCTTGGCTTGTTCCAGTATCTAAGATATATGGGCTTTTTTTGGCAGAGACAGGAAACATGAAAGTGTAGAAATGGCCTTGGAAATGCCTTCATGTTTCTGTGTCTGTGCTACAGTTTTGCAAGTGCACTCACTGTGTGTGCTAAAGAATCTGCCTGCAGGTTCGATTCCTGGGTCGGGAAGATCCCCTGGAGGAGGACACAGCAACCCACTCCAGTATTTTTGCCTAGAGAATCCCATGGACAGAGGAGCCTAGCAGGCTCCAGTCCATGGGGTTGTAAAGAATTGGGCACGACTGAAGCAACGTAGCATGAAAATGCAGGAAATGGCAACCCACTCTTGGGGTATTCTTGCCTGGGAAATTCCATGGACAGAGGAGCCTGGCAGGCTACAGTCCATGGGACCAAAAAGAATCAGACACGACTGAGGATGCGTGCACACGCATCACTGGGGAAACTGGGTAAAGTGTACACACCATCTCTCTGCGTTATCTCTTACAGTCGCAAGTGAGCCTACACAGAAAAAAAGTTTAATGTGAAAAATGTTTCTGAATGTATTCTAATCCACATAGCCACAAGCACATGACATCTTAGTCACGAGTAACCTAGTACTATCCCCGTCTGGGAGACACTCAGGCCAGTTTCCTATCCACAGCACTGTTCTGACAATGTGAATGGGACACGGATTTTTATGTGCTTCACATTGTTTGTATGCCAAATTCTTTCAGTTTTGCTAAGAATTGGTGATGGTAAATCTCTGAGTAATCTATTGGGGGCAAAATCAGAGTTTGGCTGTTGTCCAAAACAAAATTATGCTTGCTTTCATGTTTTGGCTTTCCACACTATGGCTACTTCTTTCTACTCACATACCACACACACACACACACACACACACACACACACTTCCCCTGATGGAACAAGGACCAGTTTATATAAAGTTAAGAGCTGGAAATCAAATGGAAACCATTTTAAGTTTTTACAAAGGAGTCATCACTGAATTGCAGGTTCTCCTACTTGTGCATTTTGTAAAACTTGGTAAACTGAGGGTTTTCAGCCCACTTGGCAAAATAAACCAATCAGCTCTGTTTCTGTTGACCCAAGGTTGTGATGGTTCCCTGGGAATAGGAACAGTCTACTAAAGAGCACCGTCTACTGAATCAGAAATGTGTTGTTGGGACTTCCCTGACAGTCCAGTGGTTAGGACTCCAAGCTTCCAATGCAAGGGGCATGGGTTCCATGCCTTGTCAGAGAACTAAGATCCTAAAAGCCACATAGTGCAATGCCAAAAAAAAAAAAAAATCCCACAAAGAAGGAAATGTGTTGTTAGGGTTGCCCTTCTTTCCCTCCCATGGGCCTGCAAAGGGTATTCAGAAGGGATTCTCTTACCTTCTAATAAGTTTGAAGAATTTCTCTCTGATTTGGGAGAAATTTCTATAAATCAACATTAAGGAATGGTCTGCCCTCCATCTTTACAACATACACACATACATTTCACTCCACCTTCCATGCCCATTCATTCAACACATATTTATTGGGTGCCTACTATGTGCCAGGTACATACTTTTCTGTTACTACAGATGCTATTTATTATTTAAATCATATCCCACAGTATCTATCCCTTGTAGAACAAAGGAAAATATTTATTTATAATAAAGTGGAACCATCTGGACATGCTGGCCTACCAGGCCCAAATATTTGTTTCTAAAGATAGGTCTTGACCTCCTTTGAAAATTTATAACTCTTTCAAGGTCCTGCCTTCTACATTTGACCTTTTAGCTATGGGAAGTATCGGATTAAGTCCAGTTCTGTGACTAGCAGTTTAAGAAGAACAATAAAATGAGGCTGAAATACAACGATGGAGGCAGGGCTAGCCTGTGATGAAGTCAAGAAGAAATGAAAATTAATGGCATTACTAGCAAAACCACCGAGTGGGCCACAGTGCTTAGTGTTGGGGGCTAAGGCACCCAGCTTAAGGTGACTGAGACCTAAATTTGGCTTAGAATGGCATCTGGTTGGCAGTGACTAACTTAGCTACTCTCAATATCATACCATGATAAAAAAAAAAAAAAATTGGGGCTGAGAAAAAAGTGAAGTTCACAACACAGAACAGGGAGACTGATATCCTCTCCTATCAGGATCTGGAAGGAATCTCACTTAGTATAAAGCTGGTATATTGCTGGATGGAGAAAATCCTTCCTTGGGGTCTATAGGAACCCGCAAACTGAAAAGCCCACTCTCTCTTGCAGGAATGCTGTTTTTTCAAGACATCCAGAGTATTCTCCACTCCACCCACAAATCCTTCTTCACTCATTTGGAAACAGGAATGTCTTGAAAAGAATATGACCTCGCAATAAAACAAATGCAAATCCTTTAATCTCACTGCTGAGGGCGTTGGCAAGCTGGGGACATGAAGTCAGAAGTGGCACATGTGATGACCTTTGCCACACTGAGATGTTGTGTTGGTACTCATTATTTTATTAGGTCCTGGATCAACACCTTCTCCACACCCTCATGATTCTTGGGCCTGACCTATAATTCCTTACCGTATATACAATGTCTGTTGAGAACTAATTCCTAAAATTTTCAAAATCATTTAAATTTATTACAAAACTAATTCATGCTCATTGAAATATATCAAATAATACAGAAGATACAACACAAAGGTGGCGCTAGTGTTAAAGAACCCACCCACCAATGAAGGAGACCTAAGAGGCACTGGTTCCATCCCTGCGTTGGGAAGAGCCCTGGAGGAGGGCATAGCAACCCACTCCAGTATCCTTGCCTCAAGAATCCCAAGGGCAGAAAAGCCTGGTGGGCTATAGTCCATGGGGTCTCAAAGAGTTGGACACAACTGAAATAACTGAGCATAGAGCATGCACGCAGCTTTCTTCCTGCCCACTTGCACCCCTTTGAGAGTATCACTCTTAATACCTTGGTATATAATCTTCTAGATCTTTTAATATGCATTTACATATGTGCACAGACAATTTTTACAGAAGTAAATGACAGTATACATTGTATCCTGTTTGTTTGTTGTTGTTGTATGTTGTATTGTATATTGTTTGTTTACAGACTGTATCTTGGCGCTCCCTCCACTTTACTGCCTTTTGATGTTCAGTACCACATTCTTTTTAACAACTGTATGATGTCCCATAGGCTGGGTTTATTTAACCAAGCCCCTAGAGATAGCCTTTAGGCTGTCTCCTTTTGTCTTGCTTTTATGAAAATAATTCTACATTGACTGCTCTGTTTACTTCTATTGTGGGCTTCCCATGTGGTGCTAGCAGTAAAGAATCCGTCTGCCAATGCAGGAGACACAGGAGATGTGGGTTTGATCCCTGGGTCAGGAAGATCCCCTGGAGGAGGAAATCGCAACCCACTCCAGTATTCTTTCCTGGGAAATCCCATGAACAGAGGAGCCTGGTGGGCTACAGTCCATGGGGCTGCAAAGAGTCAGACACGACTGAAGTGACTGAGCACACATACTTCTATTGTAGAAGGGTATGATGAATAGGTGAGCCCATCCTTTGGGCATAGGTACCTTGGACATGTTCACATAAACCCTTCCCTAAGTCGTAGGCTCCCAGTCATACAGCTGGAAGAGAGGAAGGGTAGCAGCCAGATTCCCTTCCTCTACCTGCAGCATCTTCTCGTTTTCCCTCTTGGTGCTAATCTCAAAATAACTCTTAGGAGTGGTCATCTCTCTCTATGTATAGTCATAGCATCTCTTATTCCTTTTTATTTTCAAATAATTAACAAGAAAGAAACCCTCCAATAAATATATGTTTAAATACAGTGACACTCCAATTCTCTAAAAATCAGCAAGGGAGATGGTCCAGTTCAAATGATCTATCATATTTTGATAATAAGATTCTTATTTTGTACTTTTTGTGCATTTTTTATGAAATTAAAGATTCTTTAAATTCTACAATGCTTTACCATTTTCAAAAGTTGCACACTCATGATTTCATACAATCACATATGGACTCTATATATAAAGTCCCAAAATATGATAGATCATTTGAACTGGACTATCTGCCTTGCTGATTTTTAGAGAATTGGAGTGTCACTGTACTTAAACATATATTTATTGGAGGGTTTCTTTCTTGTTAATTATTTCAAAATAAAAAGGAATAAGAGATGCTATGACTATACATAGAGAGAGATGACCGCTCCTAAGAGTTATTTTGAGATTAGCACCAAGAGGGAAAACGAGAAGATGCTGCAGGTAGAGGAAGGGAATCTGGCTGCTACCCTTCCTCTCTTCCAGCTGTATGACTGGGAGCCTACGACTTAGGGAAGGGTTTATGTGAACATGTCCAAGGTACCTATGCCCAAAGGATGGGCTCACCTACCTTGCAATCCCACAGAAGGTCCTCACTGTTGAGCTAGGGGTAGTGATTTGCCTTCCTTACAGAAGACAAATATTTGGCAAGTCATCCTGAAAGGATGACTTCTAATTTAGACGAAGGGTGCCTAAAGGCTGGGCTATGATTTTTTGTATTCATGTCCTGGCCTCGGTTACCAATTACACAACACACTTAAATGGTTCCAGGTTGGTGATGATGGCATTCAAATTTCTGAGGACAGGGATGAAAAATGGTGTTAGAGATAGGTCCTTTTATGGAATTGCTGGGACAGTAGCCATGGAGGGAGGGCAGTCTGGCCTGATGCTGTGAAGTCTTGAATTATTTGAGCTATTCACACTTACTGCTTCTCTGTTGGCAGGTTGCCTGAAGATATCACCATCAGAATGTTCCCACGACAATTCTCCATCCCCTGTTTATGAAAAAGAAATAATCATATATACATAAAAGGGAAAAATATCACCCTTGTGACCCAGTAACCCTTTGGGTTCTATGATCCCAAAGTTCTTTAGACATTGTAGCCATTGTGGCTTTCTTTGAACAGCAATGCTGAAAGACTTCTGCCTGGGTGTGCCTCATTTTTCAAGACAACTTCAAAGAAAGTTGCCACTTTCTAAAATAGACCATCCAGCAATATTACACAGAATTTGGAAAATGAAAGGGAAAATCATCACTTTCCACTGTAATATAGCCATCATCGTCACTTCTGCTTATTTTATTCTGAAGACAGTTAAGTATTTTACAGGTCATATTCAACTTGTGTTTAAACTACGCTTAAAGAATGAGAGTTTTGTGAATTTGGTCTGTCATGATTTGTTAAATTCACCATTA
This sequence comes from Bos indicus x Bos taurus, assembly GCF_003369695.1. Lineage (NCBI taxonomy): Eukaryota > Metazoa > Chordata > Mammalia > Artiodactyla > Bovidae > Bos > Bos indicus x Bos taurus. The sequence goes on along the minus strand of NC_040105.1, from coordinate 85,629,799 downwards.
TGTCTCTAAGAAGGTACAACTTGATCTGAAAGTTAACGTAAAACTTGCTGTGGTTGGAGTGTTTACACAACCCATATCTTCTATTTTTGCCTGAAACACCTTTCTCTGGGTCTCCACGACCCAAGTTTTGAACAGTGAACCCCTATCATTTTAGTTGCTTCTAGACTAATTGCTTTTAGGGTAAAGATTCTACTTTCAGCCTTGAGAAAGGCAAATGCACAACAGATATGGATATTCCTCAGCTAATTAAATATAAAAAAAATAAGAGAATAATCTCCAAAAATATTGCCTTGTGTTATCTATGTCCAAGTAAGCAGATGGGAAGAGCTTAGTCTTAGAGATATTTGCATCACTCTAAATGAGTACTATTTGTGTGTGTGTGTGTGTGTGTGTGAGAGAGAGAGAGAGAGAGAGAGAGAGAGAGAGAGAGTGTGTGTGTGTGTGTGTGTACCTGGTTGAAAATAAACCCAATATCTATTCAATCATATATCTCATGGGATAACAAGGAATACAAAAATATATAAACATTAAGAATTTTCTACCCTAATTAATCTCCCAAAATTTTGAAACCTAACTCTAATGAGTAACATGTTACTGGTTCAAGTACTTTTACTGGTTTAGGGCTGGTAAAAGACCTCAAAATTCATTTGATACCAATATTATCACTGAGCAGTGACATAAAACAAAGCATGGCTTTAACCCTCCATGATTCAAAGATCATCTCTTGGAAAAAAATTATGAATGTTGAAGACTTAACTGTGATTTCTAGGTTTATCTTCCTAAAACACTACTTTGACTATATAATGGTATCGTTTTCTGATCAAAAAAATATCCTCAGTAGGTTCCCATGTAGGACTGTCTATAATCAGCCCCCACCTCATCTTTACTGAACATCTACCTCCTATCCAACTATCTTAGCTACTCTACAATGAAATCCCTTTGACCTCCTTACTCTTCAGTGAACCTGTGGCTCCCATTCTTGCTTCCATGGTTCTGCTCATATTATTCTTCTGAAATTACCTTCCCATCTCCCACACCTCAGAACTCCTGTATGACTATGAAAAACATTCAGGTTTTCCTCTTCTACAAAGCTTTCTTCAAGTACTCTTACATATTTCTTATTGCCTAAAGGACTTAGGTCCTTATAGTCAAAACTGTGGTTTTCCTAGTAGTTATGTACAGATGTGAGAGTTGGACAATAAAGACGGCTGAGTGCCAAAGAATTGGTATTTTTGAATTGTGATGCCAGAGAAGCCTCTTGAGAGTCCCGTGGACTGCAAGGAGATCCAAATCAGTCAATCCTAAAGGAGATCAGTCCTGAATATTCATTGGAAGGACTGATGCTGAAGCTGAAGCTCCAGTACTTTGGCTACCTGATGTGAAGTGCCGACTAATTGGAAAAGACCTTGATCCTGGGAAAGATTGAAGGCAAAAGGAGTAGAGGGTGGCACAGAATGAGATGGTTAGATAGCATTACCAACTCAATGGACATGAACTTGAGCAAACTCCAGGAGATAGTGGAGGACAGGGAAGTCTGGCATGCTGTAGTCCATGGGGTCACAAAGAGTCAGACATGACTTAATGACTGCACAATTAAAGGACTTAGCATCCTGTAGCTTTAGAGATGTATAGGACTTCATCTATTTTGAAAATTTGTCCAACAGTTCCATTTAACAGGTGGAGAAACCAAGGCTCAGAGAGGGCAAGGAGCCATTCACTCATATAATCAGTTGACGACAGCTAACACCCCGAATTCCAGATTTCCCTGCTCCCAAATAAGTGTATTCATTCTATAAGGACCTGTCCTTTTTATTATTTGTGTTATTCATGGATGTATCACCATGATCTATAACAGTACCTGATACATAATAGTCACTCAATAAATACTCATCAAATGATGGAATTAGGAAATCTTCTTTGACCACCTATTTAAAATTTCAAATACCCTCTGATACTTCTTACCACCATCTTTGATTTTCCATTCTAAGACTCAAGAGTATCTTGTGGTATATGTATTTTATTTCTTGTCTGCTTTCTCCTACTAAAATTCTCCTATGAGAACAAGGGTTTTTGTCTATCATGTTCCCTGATGTAACCAACCCCAGCACCTAGACCAGGGCTGGGCATGTAGTTAGTACATACTCAATTTCTTGAATGAATGAATACTAAAATACTTTACAATATTTTCTGCTGTTAAATGTTTCCTGAGCCTGCCTTGTTTCCCTAAAGAGAATGCAAATCCCTAAAGAGACCATGTCTCAGACCTCCCTCTGTGTTGCCTACATCACTGGTTCTCAAAGTGTGGTCTCCAGATCAGCAACATCAGCATAAATTGGGAACTTGTGAGAAATGCAATATTTTGGATCCCACCCTGTACCTAGTAAGTCAGAAGTTCTGGGGTGGGGGTCAGTGATCTGGTACACATCAGATGCTCAGTTTATTCACTGAATTGAACTTCAAACATACAGAATTAAGTGCTTAGCCAATAGCAGACTTACCTCTTCCTGGTTATTCCATGTCTGAGTAAAGATAGCAGACAAAGACCACATGCAGACTCTTTGGAAACCATAACTAACCTTGTAAAAGTGAAGATGCTTGCACCTTTGTTTATATAAAAAAATAATGCCTAAGTCACAATGGCCATCATTAAAAAGTCTACAAATATTAAATGTTGGAGAGGATGTGGAGAAAAGGGAACCCTCTTATACAGTTGATGGGAATGTAAATTGGTGTAGCCACTATAAAAACCAGTATGGAGGTTCCTCAAAAAACTAAAAATATAGTCACCATATGATCTAGCAATCTCACTCCTGGGCATTTACCTGGATAAAGCTATAATTTGAGAAGATACATGAAACCCTATGTTCATAGCAGCACTATTTACAATAGTCAAGACATGGAAACAACCTAAATGTCCATCAACAGATGAATGGATAAAGAAGATGAGGTACACATATACAATGGAATATGAGTCATAAAATAAGAATAAAATCATACCATTTGTGGCAACATGGATGGACCTAGAGATTATCAGACTAAGCAAAATAAGTCAGAAAGAGGAAGACAGATACCATACGGTATCACTGTTATGTGAAATATAAAATGCAACACAAACGAACATATTTATGAAACAGAAATAGATTCACAGACGGGGAACAGACTTGTGGTTGCCAAGGTGGAGGGAGCTAGGGGACAGAAAGATTGGGATTTTGAGATTAGCAGATACAAACAGTATATATAGGGTAGATAAACAACAAAGTTCTACTGTATATCATGGGGTACTATATCCAATATCTTAAGATAAACCATGAAAAGAATGTGAAAAGGAATATATGCTGTGCTGTGCTTAGTTGCTCAGTCATGTCCCACTCTGTGACCCTATGGACTGTAGCCTGCCAGACTCCTCTGTCCACGAGATTCTCCAGGCAAGAATACTGGAATGGGTTCCTCTTCCAGTGGATCTTCCACACCCAGGGATTGAATCCAGGTCTCCTGCATTGCAGGTGGATTCTTTACCATCTGAGCCATGACTATAACTGAATCACTTTGCTGTATAGCAGAAATTAGCGCAACATGGTAAATCAACTGTAAATCACCTTCAATAACATTTTTTAAAAAGAAAAAAGTAACTCCCCAAAGTCAGTTAACATATATTGAATGCTTCTTGGGTAGAGAACTTGATACTAAGTCAGAAGGAGAAGGCAAATCAGGGCTGGACCCTTCCCTCAAGACATTTACAACCTGTTTGGAGGTGACAGGTAACCAATATGGAAATCAGATGAACCTAAACACACAAACAGAGTAACAACTGGAAAGGCAAATGGAATATATATGCTTAGGAGATATCAATTGTGTGGAGTGAACAGTCAGATGTAATCATGGAAACCATCCCCAAAGAATTGTTAAGTCATGTTTTTAGAAGTAGATATTGCAGAGTATAAGGGCTTCCCTGGTGCCTTAGAAGTAAAGAATCCACCTGCAATGCAGGGTTCGATCCCTGGGTCAGGAAGATCCCCTGGAGAAGGAAAGGGCAACTCACTCCAGTATTCTTAGCTGGGAATCCCATGGACAGAGGAGCCTGGCAGGCTACAGTCCATGGGGTCACAAAAGAGTCGGACATGACTGAGCAACTAAACACAACAACTGCAGGTTATAAACAGACAGTCACATGGGCAGAAGGGATTGCCAACTGGAGGAAATGGCATTTGTAAAGGATTGGAGTTTTGGAAATAGAAAGTCACATAGTGGACACAGCAAGCAAGGTGTGGCTTTAGTGGAAGCTTCAGAAGTGAAACAAGAGAAATGGGGCTGGTGGAGAGAGAAAAAAGGAGGGGGGGGGATGGGTTGTTGAGATAACTGGGTTGTAAATATTTCTCGTGAAACTTCAAAGAGAGACTAAAGCATTCACATTTGATTGTGTTACCATTTTTTATGTAGAGGTGCCTATGGTAAAAGTAATATTTGTGGAAGCTTATCCTGGCAAGGGGGTGTTGACTGGTTGGGGAGCAATTAGAATCTGGGAGGCCAACCAGGAGGCTGTTGTAGTAATATGTAATAGGCCATGAGAATTGAGAAAACAGCAAAGAAGGGGTGAATCATACTACTGCAGATAACATGTAAATTATAAGACCCCGAGGGAAGATTTGATAATGGAAGAGGAAGGCAAAGGAGAAAGTATAAAATGACATTAGGGTTGCAAGTCAGGAGAGCTGGGGTATGACACTGCTCTTGACAGTGACTGAGTGGGAATGCACTTGGATTTACTTGTTACATTTTGGCTGGCAGTGCTGGGTCAAAGTCATGTCCTGAGCCAAATGAAAATATGGGACCAGAGAGAAGATTTGAAACCAGGAAAGATTTGCCAGCAAAATGGCAAAACAAAATGTAAATGCTATAGTATGTGGTTTCAAGCCGAATTGAAGCAGCCAAAAGAGAACAAATTATAAAAGAAAAATGAGAGAGTAGCTCTCCTCATCATGTGCCCTTTTTAAATGTAGATTTAATGATTGGTATTGACATGAAATGTTTATTCAGTATGACCTTCTAAGAAGTTCAAGTTATTATACTTAGACCCTAGAGTCTTAAAAAGGCTTTTAAAGAGGGTCTTTAAATACTTCATAGTCCAGACAGAATCTTAAAGCAATATAGAAGCATACAGTCCCTGTTAAATAAGCAGAGAGGCAAGATGGCAAAGCAATGAGACAAGTCAATTATCATGCAGACTATTAAATATGCTGTAATACAAGTTCAGATAAATGTGGCATAACCACCTAAGCATTTGCAGACAGTTATATGTACCTAAATTTGAATGATTTCACTTCATTTAAAACTACTGGAGCCATTACTTGTGTGTGTGTGTGTGTGTGTGTGTGTGTTCATGTCTGTATTCTCAAGTAGGAACTACAAACTACTGGTATTTTTGTTGCCTTTGAGCTTTCAAAATCTTCAAAATGGCATTCTCTATGCTAGAATGCTCTATTGTTGTTGCTGTTTAGTCGCTCAGTCATGTCTGACTCTTTTACAACCCCATGGACTGAAGCCCACCAGGCTTCTCTATCCATGGGATTCTCCAGGTCAAGAATACTGGAGTGGGTTGCCATTCCTTTCTCCAAGTGATCTTCCTAACTGAGGAATCAACCCTTGTCTCCTACTTGGCAGGCGGATTCTTTACCACTGAGCTACTTGGGAAGCCCAGAATGTTCTATAAGTAGCCCCTAAAGGTTTCAACATTTTAATTATTCTATATATGAAACAAAGCTAAATAGTTAAATTTGAATTATCTTCTTAGATGTTCACATCAGTGGTGTTTTAGACTGGGGTGGGGTCTATCTAGAGAGCTGAAAATAGGTTTGTCCATTTAAATCTTAAATATTTCACCTTAGATGTATCTAAGAGACAAGGACATAAAAGAAAAAAGTAGGCACCAAAGCCCCCAAAACCTATTTCGTTGCCTTTTTCCTTAATTCACTGGACAAATTGAGTAAGAGGAAGCTTCTTTTTTCAGCCAAGGCTTTAAAAAAAAAAACAACAAAAAAAAAACAGTGATTCTAATGGAGACAGATGGATCCTAGTTAATTCCGAGAAGCACCAAGATGTAATTTTAACCAATTTTTAAAACCAAAATGAAAAACAACTCTAGTGTACTGTATGTCAAACAATATTCATTTAACCTTAAAAGCCACATGTGTTGTTTATTCAAACCTCAATTATACTCTGAGTGGTACCCTATGGAGATGGAATGGCTTGGCTTTCTGGTAATGAGAGAAATGGAGAACAAGCATTTGAAAAATGGTCAAGAGCTAGGCTAAAATTCAGACTGTTTATAACTCCCATTGCTCCTATTAATCTCTGATTGGTCAGAGCAGGTCACAGAAGTAAACCTTGTCTTCTCAAAAGGACCAAGTATACAATGAGATTATGAGATACCCATGAAGATAAACCTCAGACAGCAAAACTACGCCAGCATGTGGCCACTTCTGAACCACACTCATCACAAATAGGGTGCCCATAGATTCTCATTTATCTGGGACAGCTCAGTTTTATGTCTGTTTTGCTGGCAGGCATAATTGTTAAGACTGCTTCTTTCACTTTCAAAAGTGTCTTGGTTGGGATGATAAATTCCATGGTTACTCTAATCATAAGGCAAATAGAAATTGTAAATGAATTTCCAAGACAAGGGGAAATGATCTCCATGACAAGGAAAACTGATCTCTGTATTTTCCGAAGAACACGTTGAAATCAGCAGAATCAAGGCAATAACTAAGGGTTTTTGAGGAAAAGTGGGAGTAAGTAGAGGAAAAAAACTGATCGTGAAATCTCCAGGTAACTATGTACCAGGTTCCCTGGTGGGCCACTTTATAACCAGTGCTCAACACCCAAACTGGAGATTAAAAAGAGAATGGAAGCAGATGACTTGGTTGGGGGGGGTGGGGAGCTACTACCAAATATCTAATTCTACAAATTTGTTGGTGAGGGAGCAAGTGTGCTCTAGTGTCTCATAAGTGGACAGTCATTTTTTAAAATCTTCTTATTTTGTATTGGGGTATAGCCCATTAACAAACAATGGTGTGACAGTTTCAGATGCACAGTGAAGGGACTTAGCCATACATATACATATATCCATTCTCCCCCAAACCCCACTCCCATCCAGGCTGAGACATAACATTGAGCAGAGTCCCCTGTACTATACAGTAGGTCCTTGTTGGTTACCCATTTTAAATATAGCAGTGGCCACATGCCCATCCTAAACTCCCTAACCATCCCTTCCCCCCACCCTTCCCCCCTGGGAAGCATAAGCTCATTCTCTAAGTCTGAGTCTGTTTCTGTTTTGTAAATGAGTTCATTTGTATCATTTCTTTTTAGATACCACATATGAGGGATGTCATATATCTTTCTTTGACTTATTTCACTCAGTATGACAATCTCTAAATCCATCAATGTTGCATGAAATGGCATTATTTCATTCTTTGTAATGGCTGAGTAATATTCCACTGTATATGTACCACATCTTCTTTATCCATTACTCTTGGACAGTCCTTTTTTTTTTTTTTTTTAGAAAATACCTTGCTGTCAAATAAAGCACTTAATTGTTTGGGCTGTCAATTTTAAGCTCTTAGCACTTTAAACAAAATACCTGCTCGAGAAATACTAAGACACAGACAAGGAGGGAACTCCTGGCACCAGTGGCAAGCCAAATCAGAAGGGGAGTACAAAAGTATTATCCAGAAAAATCAGAAATGTCTGTTTTTTTAAAAAACTGTATTGTGAGAATGTGCATGTGTTTGCAGGAAGGCATCATAAAAGAGGGAATAATGAAACTTAGACATGGCCCATGACCCACATTCTGCTCTTTCAATGGAGATGTGATTAAACAGATCAATGTTTATGGTTAGAAATGGGGTCTTTACATCCCAGGGTAGTCCCAATGACTCTTCTGGAAGTGTTAGTATATCTAGCCGTTGGGAGCAGAGAAATCACAAAGTCTGCTCCTCCCAGTAGCCTCAGACTTAAGAGTCCCTGAAGTTGCTTCACACCCTCAACCTGAGAGGCAGCATAGTAATAATGGCAAAGAAAACAGCCTGGAGTCAGACCACCTGGGTCCAAATCCTGACTCTGCCCCTTCTCACCTGTGTGACTTTGAGCACATGAATGAACCCATCTGTGCTTCAGTTTCCTTCTTTATAAAATGGAGACAATAATACCTACCTATATGGTTGTAAGGATGAAATGAATTAGTATATGCAAAGAGCTTAGGACAGTGCCTAGCACACTGTGTTATATGTGTTAGCTATTATCCACCCTCCCTCTTCTTCCTATCCTTTCCCTCTATTTCTTCTTTCTTCTTCTCAAGAGTAGCCCACACATGGGGAAAACCCAACTTAAGGAACCTTCACACGTGTGCTTCCCAATGGCTCAGAGGGTAAAGAATCCGCCTGCGATGCAGGAGACACAGGAGACATGGGTTTGATCCTTGGGTCAGGAAGATTCCCTGGAGGAAAGCATGGCTACTCACTCTAGTATTCTTGCCTGGAGAATCCCATGGACAGAGGAGCCTGGCGGGCTACAGTCTATGGGGTTGCAAAGAGTCAGACATGACTGAGTGACTAAGGACACACGCACAAGTGTGCAATGTATTTAACAAAAGAAAGCACCTGTATTTTTTAAAAAATGAAGCCTAACAGAAAATTTATGTCCACACATAGAAAGGGAACAATTTCATTTCTAAAGCCAGGGTCCTGGAGACACCAAAAAATAAAAATGGCTGCACACAGCCATTTTTCATTCCTTCAGCTCGTTCCTTCTAAACTAATGATTAGATTCTCTCATCATTATGCTAGTACCTTCTCCCTTTTCATTTTTATTTAGAAAAGGAGTCTGCATTTTAATTAAACCTCTTTTTCTCTCTTTGCTTAAAGTAATGTATGAGAGGACAGATAACTGCTCCTATGAGAGGCAGTGCAAATTACATAGTCATAAAGTTGAGTGGTAAAAATTCAAGTACCCAAATAGAGTCCTGTGCTACCACCTTCAAAAATGGAAAATAACGAGCAGGATGGAAGAAGGAAACTTAGTGATCTACCATTGTTTACTGCCTGGTTAACCTGGAAATGAAAAGCAATCAGTTTAGGGTCCTTCTTCTTTCCATGAATACCACTTTGGCTTCCTGGCCCCATCCAAAGAGGACTGGACTACCTGGTGGGAGCAGAAGATGTGGGTCCGACTTTAATGGCCAAAAACAAGGAAAAAGTGGATGGAGTCATTTCAACAATTAGCTTATACCAACTGGATAATTATATCAAATGTTCACTTTGCCTGGGCCACGGAGACCTGGACTTTATAAATTCTTACAGTTACAGTGTAGTGTTCGAATATGATTCCTCTGCCTAACATCACTCTTCTTTCTGATGTTTCTTTTTCCTCTGTTTATACTGTCAGTTAACAAATCAGATTAACTTCCACAATCGTTGAAGTCTAAGTGTTCACGAAGTCTATTCTAATGAGAGTAATGGGTATACCTAGTAATGTGTTTCTGAGCAGTCATGGTATATCCTTTGAAGCAGTCAGAAGGACAAGGCTGAAAGAAGAGTGGCTTTAACCACCCATGAAGAAATAATTGCTCTGAAATGCTTCACTGGGAATTTCTTATTTTTATTGTAGAACCAGACTCATAATACACATGAAAAACCCTCCAGCCCAGCAATGGGATGGGGCATTATTGACCTTGACAGGATACCCCAGATGGCCAATTAGGAATCATCACTATTAATTTGTTAAACTCAGTATGAAAGTCAATGCTGTCCCATCCACTGTCTGAGGGCTTTCTGTCTAAAAGAAACATTCTAGACATAAAAGACATGCCAAGAAGGAACATCACGACTTCAGAGCACTGGGAGTCCTGGGATTGTCAGCAAGGATGTGAAGATGAATTCTGACCACAGGGGATGGAAAGAGAACAAAAACCACCTGAAAGTTTCCATGGAAGAAGAGAGCTTCCAGTTGGTGTTTAGAAGAGGAGCAGTAGACAAGGATAGAAAATCTCTAAGATAGTCCCATGTTCATGAACATGAATGATTCACTTTTGAAAAGGAATTGCTAGTGGTGGTCAAACTCTTCTACAGCTATGAAAAGATCGAGTGTTTCAATACATTTTGAAGTTTAGGCAAGAACATACAATCACAAAAATTATTGAGTTATTTTTAATTTTTTTAAAGCAGTGTTTTGCATTAGCAATGCTTCCTTCCTACCATTATGACCAGGAGATGGGAGTGTTTCTGCAGAAAATGTGGGCAAAAAGAAAATGAGATCCTGACTGATATGTAAGGATCTATATTTAGAGTTGTTATTTTCTCTCATTTCCTTTGATTTCGAAAACTTTGAAAATTTTGGTAGATTTTTATGATGTTAAAAAATGAAATAGCTCATTTACCACTTCCCTCAAGATCTCTGGGCTCAGCGAAGATGGCATCTGAGGTGTAATTTTGCTGCTTTTTGGAAATAGAAATCAAGAGTCTTTTAGGTAAAATGGCAGATGTCTTGAACACTGACAAATTGCTTTTAAACAATTGCTTCCAGTTTCAGTTACCATGAAGGAGTTAGTAAAAATATCTCAATTTCATAAAAAGAGATTCAATTTTCACCTGGGCTAACTGGAGATGTATTAGATAAATGAGCTTGGGTTGAGTAAGTTGTAAGATCAGTCATTTCTCCTGCCTCCCTAGGCAGGACTACACTTTAAGTGCTTGCCAAAAGCTTTACATAATTGTGGCTCTCTTTCCTGTTAGCAAATCCATCACAAGTTATATGCTTAGTACTATGCTAGGGGCAAAAGAGGAAGAAGATGGTCCTTTCCTCATAGAACTTCCCAGTTGAGGAGCCAAGACCCATTAAACAGTGAATAATAATGTGAAAATGTCAAAGTGTTAGTCACTCAGTCATGTCCAACTCTTTGTGACTCCATAGACTATAACCCACCAGGCTCCTCTGTCCACGGAATTCTCCAGGCACGAATACTGGAGTGGGTTTCCATTTCCTTCTCCAGGGGATTTTCCTGACCCAGGGATCAAACCTGGGTCTCCTGCTGCTGTTCCTACAACCTGACCAAGCCCTGGAAGTGGTCAAAGAAGGAGACCAATGAGGACTAGAATGATCAGGTAAGGCTATTTAAATGAGATGCATGCAGCACTATTTACTATAGCCAGAACACAGAAGCAACCTAGATGTCTATTGACAGGTGAATGAATAAAGAAGATGTAGTATAGATATACAATGGAATATTACTCAGCCATAAAAAGAAATGAATTTCAGTGAGTTCTAGTGAGATGGATGAACCTAGACCCTGTTATACAGAGTGAAATAAGTTAGAAAGAGAAAAATAAATATCATATATTAATGCATATATACGGAATCTAGAAAAATAGTATTGATGCAGGGAAGGAATGGAGACACAGATGTACAGAACAGACTTGTGGACACAAGTCCCCCACACAAGACGGGGAGGGAGAGAGTGGGACGAATGGACAAAATAGAATCAACATATATACACTATCATATCATGTGTAAAATGCATAGCTGGTGAGAAGTTGCTGTATAACACAGGGAGCCCATCCTGGTGCTCTGTGATGACGTAGAGGGGTGCGGGGGGAGGGGAGGGAAGCTCAAGAGAGAGGAGATATATGTATAATTATGGCCCATTCACATTGTTGTATGGCAGAAACTAACACAACATTGTAAAAATTAAAATAATAATAATAAAAGAGCTGCAACTTCAGCTGGGGTCTTGAAAGATGGGCAGGATCCTAATTGATAAAAGAGGAGTAGGAAACTCTTCCAAGCTTGTGGGGATTAAGAGTTAAGAGAGGCACATAACAGGAGGTAGGATCAAGATGGCAGCAGAGGAAGATCCTGAACTCACCTCCCATGGGCATACCAAAACTTCACCTACTTACAGAGCAACCACCTCTGAGAGTGACCTGAAGACTAGCAGAAGATATTTTCCACAACTGAAGATATAAACAAGGAACCACGATGAGACAGGTAAGGGGGTGGAGACTGCCATCTAGTCAGGACCCACACTCTGGCAAGGTGAGAGGGATATAAACACGAATGTCCTGCCCAAGGAGCAAGAGGTCCAAGCTCCACATTGGACCCCTCAGCCCAGGAGTTGTGCACCAGGAAGAAGAGCAAAAGAGCTGGTTTTGAAAACCAGTGGGGTTTACATTCAGGAGAGCTGGAGGGCTGAAGGTGTGTTCAAAAACTCATTCACTCTGAGTAGTAGCAGAGAGGCAGGAGGCAACTGGGACTCCACTGGGAACACAGATGCTGGTGGCAGCCATTTCTGTAAACTCACTCTACTGTGCTGACACTGGCACTGGTAGGCACCATTCTGGAATCCTCCCTCTAGCCTATTACCACTGGGGACTGCCCAATCTACCAGTGTACCCATAGCAGTCATGAGCCACCAGGTCCCACAACCAGGCGTGCCTGGGGCCTGCCCTACCCACCAGTGTACCCACAGCATTAAACTCAAAATGTGTTAAATACTTAAATGTAAGACCTGATATCATAAAACTTGTAGAAGAAAACATAGGCAGCATGCTGTTTGACATTAGTCTTAGCAATATTTTTCAGATCAATCTCATTAGGCAAGGGGCTTCCTGGTGGGATATGAGTGAAATAGGCAAAGGGAATGAAGGGGTACAAACTTTCAGTTACAGAATAAGTCACAGAGATATAATGTACCACATAGGGAATATAGTCAATAATATTGTAATAACTTTGCATGGTGATAGATGGTTACTATTTTGGTGATCAATGCATAATGTATATGAATGTTGAACACTTAGAAACAAATATAATATTGCATGTAAAAAAGAAGGGCATATGACAGGGCTGAAGGTGGGGAGGACATGGCATATTATAAAAAGAGAAGTGCCAGTCTAGAGGAGAAAGTGTGTGTGTTGGTGTTGAAGAAATGAGGATGGGTAGTGAATTAAGGAAGAGTCCGACTGTTTGACAGAGGACCTTTAAAGATAAGCTACAGAACTCAGATTAGATAATATGGTAAGAAATGGTAAACATGGAACAACACGATCAAGTAGTTCCTTAATATGTGAAGTCTGAACTTGAGTATATGCAGCAGGTACAATGCAAGAAGGACAGTATAGATACTTCTATAAAATAGGGTAAATAGGGTGGCTGGTTTCATAGTGGGATCAGAAGTCACAGATTCTAGGAGGATAGGACTGCTGCCACTTATACCCAGAACTTTTGAGTCAATTCTCCCAAATCCTGGGGGTACAGAGAGCGAAGAGGAATATGGTGTGATTTGAGGCCAGAGAGATGGTCTTGAGCCTCGGTCAGTTATTGGCTTTTATAACACCTTTCCTTCATAGCATGTGGCATGATTATGATTTCATATTTACTTGTCTCAATATTTGATACATGTCTATCTTCCTCATTAAATTCTATGATGGCTGGTTCCATGCCTGTTTTGTTCACCATGGTATCTCCAGTACTCACACAGTGCCAGGTACTTAGTGGTTGCAAAACAAATGTTTGTTGAATGAAAGAATGTAGATATTTATACTTGGGCTACTCTAAACCTAGAAATGGGCTTCCCAAGCGGTGCTAGTGGTAAAGAGCCCACCTGCCAGTGCAGGAGACATGAGACGTGGGTTTGATCCCTGGGTCTGGAAGATCCCCTTGGAGGAGGGCACAGCAATCCACTCTGGTATTCTTGCCTGGAGAATCCCATGGACAGAGAAGCCTGGTGGGCTATAGTCCATAGGGTCACACAGAGTCAGACATGACTGAAGCGACTTAGCATGCACCCACACAAGTGCTATGTATGTACACCATCTACCAAATGCAGGCTTGGCTCTCAAAATGCCGATAGCTTACCCCATATATGTCTCCCTTGCTTAACGTCTAAGAACATAGCCTTCCCCTTTGCTTTGGCAAGATAGGCAGAATACAGGAAGCAGAAATGATAAATGGTGGAAGAAGCTGGGACTGGGTTTGGGTTTAAGGCCTGCCTGCCCAGAATGTGGCCATAGTACAATCTCTGAAGAGTTATTTTTTTTTTCCTGCTGATAAAGTTTCCCTTAAGGTTCCAGTGGCTGTGTGCACTATGCTTCCAGTCTAGATGAGGTTTGCTGAAGTGCCAGCAATGACACACCCTGCCAACACTCTCCTGACTGTCCTAGCCTCAAAGACAAGTCTAAACAATTGAGACTGGGGTTGAGATTCAATCCATGGCTAAGATTGCTGTCTGACCCAGGAAGAAAGGCACCCATTAGTGTTTGGTGACAGTGCAGAGACTATTTCAATGGGGTCTTTTATATTAAGGTTTGTAAGTTCAGTGCTCAAAAGGTTATTTCTTCTGCAGTATTTTGCCTGCAATTAGGGCGGCCAACATAGAAGAGAAATGTGTCTGGGTTCCCTGCTGAATGAGTAATATGCTTACACAAGGTATACCTTTGTAAAAACATCATTTCAACAGAAAAAAAAATAACTAGGTGCTTCAAAAATTAACTTCAAAGGAGATTCAATCACATTATATACAACTGAAAGATGTAAAGACATTAAAGACAGAGAAAAAAGCATCAATTTTATGAAAGTGTAAGATTTAGTCTTGAGAGGGGAAGATGAAAGAGAATGGTTTATTTAGGCTGGAGAAGAGATGGCAAAGAGAGAACTTCATGAATTGTCAAGTGTGTGAAGGGGCAGTACATGATCAGTAACAACTAGCTTTTATCTGTTGCTTCTGAGGACATAACAAAAAGAAAAGAAAATTAAATCATGACAAGAAAACCATTGAGAAGATAGTTAGTCCCAGGATCTGTTGCCATGAGAAGGACTAGAAATAAACTTCTGTATATGTACATTAAGGAAATAAAAAGGCAAGACTATTGGAGATAGCTAAGGTGCAATTCTACTTAACCCCAGGGTAATAAATATAGTCATAATGCACTCACACGTCACTTATTAAGCAATAACTCTTTGCTGGACTTTCTCTTAGCCTTCTGTCATCTCAGTTAATTTTTACAACCTTTCTGTTGGTTGTAGATATCATAATTAGCATTTACACAGCTGAGAGATTCGAGGTCCTGAATGGTTGTGTCTTGCCCAAGATAAAATTACTAGTTGACTGTAGCTCTGCCAGGTCAAAACTATGTCCTCTGGCTTCAGAGCCTATCTGCATTGCACTCTATTGCCTCTTGGATGCAATAATACATCTTTTTGCACTTTCCTTTATCAATTGTTCTTCAGTTTAGATTTCACATTATTTTCCCCAAACAAAATCACCTTAACCTAACAACTGGATTATAGCAATTAGCTGGTTATATTAGTAACCACGTGTACACCTCTGCTAAAAATGGACTCTCTTGGGTGTGCGGAAAAGGGAACCCTTGTATACTATGGATGGAAATGCAAATTGGTACAGCCACTATGGAAAACAGTAGGGAGGTTCCTTAAAAAATCTAAAAGTACAGCTGCCATATGATCCAGAAATTCCATTCCAAGGCATATATCCAGAAAAGAGAAAAACTCTAATTGGAAAAGATGCATACACCCCAATGTACATAGCAGCACTATTTATAATAGCTAAGACATGGAAGCAACCCAAGTGCCCATTGACAGATGATTGGTTTAAGAATATGTGATATAAATACACATATATACATGTATATATACATATATATACATATATAATAGAATATTACTCAGCCATAAGAAAGAATAAAATATTGCCACTTGCAGCAATGTGGATGGACCTAGAGATTATCATACTAAGTAAAGTAAGTCCAACAAAGACAAATATTTTGTGGTATTACTTATACATGGAACCTAAAAATACAAATGAATCTATATACAAAACAGAAACAGACTCAAAAACATAGAAAACAAACTTATAGTTGCCAAAGGGGAAAGGGGTGGGAAGGGACAAATTAAGAGTATGGGATTAAAAGATACAAACTAGTATACATAGAGTAGATAAGAAACAAGAGTTTACTACATAGCATAGGAAACTATATTCAGTATCTTTAATAACAACCTATGATGGAAAATAATCTGAAAATTACATATATATATATATAATTAACTGGATTACTTTATTGTACATCTGAAACTAACACAATACTGTAAATAAACTATACTTCAATTTTTAAAAACGGACTCTCTTCTCTTTGGAGTGGACTCAAGCTGGGACAAAGATGGGAAAGGAGATAAGGAACAAAAGAGTCTTTCCTGGCTGAAAGTTCATAGTTGTACTGAGGGACAGTACACACACTGTGAGAAACAGGTATGGAAAGATCCAGTGCCTTATTGAAGCATACATTAAATTAGGCTGCAACTAAATTCATGCTGACCTGTAAAGGCTGGTGCAAAAAGCATAGTAAAAAAGATGAGCCTGTATGGATACTAAGAATAAGGTCATTTCTTTCTAAAAGAAATATTAGTTATAGTGTGCTAAAGTAAGGTAGGGAATAAAAAGCAATATGAGGGATCACCTAATTTCCTATTGACCATGAATGAATGTAAAGCCAGTACCATCACCATAGTCAGTAATTCAGAGGAAGAAAAAACAAAAACAATATCTTATTTTTGTTGTTGTTGTTTAGTTGCTAAGTCATGTCTGACTCTTTGTGACCCCATGGACTGTAGCCCACCAGGCTCCTCTGTCTAGGGGATTTCCCAGGCAAGAATACTGGAGTGGGTTGCCATTTCCTTTTCCAGGGAATCTTCCCAACCCAGGGATTGAACCTGCATCTCCTTCATCAACAGACAAGATTCTTTATCACTGAGTCCCCAGGGAAGACCAATATCTTATTTTAGTAGCATCTAATTCCAACCATGATAAACTTTCTGGCAATATTTACAAGCTAGTGTGTGTTCATTCAAACAATACCTACTCTGTGCCTAGCACAGTGGGGGAAAAAAGATGAGCCCAAAATAGTTACTGCCTTGAGGAACACATATTGGTAGGGATGATAAGACATGGGCACATATAATAAAAGACAAAAGGTGCTAAGGTTATAAATGCCACTGGAAAAGCACAGGTGAGGTCCTGAAAAGTCTTAGAGAGGAGGGAATTTAGTCCTAATTCATAGGATTAAAAAAAAATCATGGAGGAGGTAGCGTTTGAGCCAGCCTCTGAAGGAGAAGCAGGATTTAGGGGTGGAGAAACTGGAATGAAGGTGGGAAGGCAAAGAAGAGAGAAAGACCCTCCCACTAGTATTTATCCAAATCAAAACCACAGTGAAGTATCACCTCACATGGGTCAAAATGGCCATCATCAAAAAGGTCTAATAAATGTTGGAGAGCGTGCCAAGAAAAGGAAATGCCCCTACACTGTTGGTGGGAATGTAAATTGGTACAGCCACTGGAGAGAACAGTACAAAGGTTCCTTAAAAAAACAGAAATAGAGTTATATGATCTAGCAATCCCACTCCTGGGCATATATCCAGAAAAGAGAAAAACTCTATTTCCAAAAGATATATGCACCCCAACGTTCATAGCAGCACTGTTTATAAGAGCCAAGACATGGAAGCAATCCAAATATCCATCAATTGAGGAATGGATAAAGAAGATGTGGGACATATATACAATGGAATATTAGTCATAAAAAAGAATGAAATAATGCCGTTGCCAGCAACATGGATGGACCTAGAGATTATCATCTATGAGTGAAGTAAGTCAGACAGAGAAAGACACATATGATGTCACTTATATGCATAATCTAAAAAAATGATACAAATGGACTATTTACAAAACAGAAACAAACTCAGAGAACAAACTTATGGTTACTGGGGTGGAGGGGGAGGATGGGGGAATGAATAGATTAGAAGTTTTCGACTGACATGTACACACTGCTATATTTAAAATGGATAACTGAAAGGACTACTGCATAGCACAGGGAACTCTGCTCAACACTCCATAATGACCTGAACGGGAAAATAATTTGAAAAAGAATAGATACATGTATAACTTAATGTCTTTGCTGTATACCTGAAACTAACACAACACTGTTAATCAATTCTACCCCAATATAAAATAAAAAATTAAACAAAACAAAATAACAAAAAAGACAAAATGTGACCTGAGGACTACCTATGTTAGCATCTGAGGAGGCTGCATTTGAGCTAGGGCTTCAGGAGTAGGCAGGATTTTCACAAATGAAATCCGAGGGAAAGGATATTCTAGAGACAGGCAATATCCTCTCCTTTCAAGTCTTACTGTACATGTTGTATAGATATAACTAAGGAAGCCATTTTGTCACTTTTTCTTCCCAGCCTTATTGTGAAATGGTTGCTTCTCATTCACCCCAAACTGGCTTACCATATGAATGGGATTAGATGCTCTGACCAATCAGAGACTGACATTGGTCACTCCTCTATTGGTTTACTAAGGTTTCAAACTTTTAAGATGCTCAATTTAAGTGCACCAAATTCAGATGTAAAACCACCATTTCAGGCCACCCCCAGTCATCTACATTGTTGTAGGGATGGTTTCTCAAAGCGAAAGTCTATGGACCACCTGCATCAGAATGGATGATGAGGCCAGTTTAAAAGCACATCCCAGGGCCCCTCCCCAAGGCCACCAAAACAGAATCTCTGTGGTTGTGGTCCAGGGAGGTGAAATTCAATAATTTCTCCGGTAATTCTAAGCACACTGAAGTTTGAAAGATATTGAGGGGCTGAGGAGAGAGCAAAGGTACAAAAGTGAGACCACACAAGAACAATATGGGAAGAACCCAAGGTGCAAGAATGCAAGCATGTGGACCTATAAAGGTAACTCAGGAGACCTTCACTGTCAGAGTCAGGGGTGGACACATTCTGCAGGCACCAGGGAGCCATTCCTTTCAGTGGCAGAGTGGGGTGGTTAGAAGCCTAGAGTCCGGAGCCAGACTTCCATGGTTCAGATCTCAGCTCTTTGACTCACTAGCTGCTGCTGCTGCTGCTAAGTCGCTTCAGTCATGTCCGACTCTGTGTGACCCCATAGATGGCAGCCCACCAGGCTTCCCCATCCCTGGGATTCTCCAGGCAAGAATACTGGAGTGGGCTGCCATTTCCTTCTCCAATGCATGAAAGTGGAAAGTGAAAGTGAAGTCACTCAGTTGTGTCCGACTCTAGCGACCCCATGGACTGCAGCCTACCAGGCTCCTCCGTCCATGGGATTTTCCAGGCAAGAGTACTGGAGTGGGGTGCCATTGCCTTTTCTGGACTCACTAGCTACATAACCTTGAACAAGGATCTTAACCTCTTTCTGCCTCAGTTTCATCATCTGTAAAATGAAGTTAATAATCATAACCTCCCCCACCCCCAACGGGGTTGTCATGAAATTAAATGAGTTCATATCTGTAAAATGCATAGAACTGCGACTGGCATTGAGTAAGTACAATGTGTGTCAGCATAAAGACTTCTGAGTAGGGGTGTAGCACAGTTAAGGCTATCTCTTTGGAAGATTAAGCTGGCAGTAATGTATGGGAAGGCTTACTGATAGCTCAGCTGGTAAAGAATCCTCCTGCAATGCAGGAGACCCCGGTTCAGTTCCTGGGTCGGGAAGACCCACTGGAGAAGGGATAGGCTACCCACTCCAGTATTCTTGGGCTACCCTGGTGGCTCAGCTGGTAAAGAATCCACCTGCAATACAGGAGACCTGGGTTCGATTCCTGGTTTGGGAAGATCCTATGGAGAAGGGAAAGGTTACTCAATCCAGTATTCTGGGCTGGAGAATTCCATGGACTGTATAGTCCATGGGGTTGCAAAGAGTCAGACAGGACTGAGTGACTTTCACTTTCAATGTATGGGAGTCAATCACCCATTTGCTACTAGCAAATCCCATCATATTTTCCCTCTATTTCAGTGGCTCTCAACCTTGGCTGCACATTGGAATCACCTCCTTCATTCCCCTTTCCCCTTACCAAGGTAATTCCAATATGTACCCATAGCCAAGAACCAGTGTTCTAAATATACAGTCATCCCTTGGTATCTTCAGGGCATTGGTTCCAAAGGACCCTTGCAGATACCAAAATGCAAGGATGCTCAAGTCCCTTATATAAAGTGGCATAGTATTTGCATATAGCCTATATACATACTCCCATACACTTTAAATCATCTCTAGATTACTCATAATACCTAAGTATTAGAAGTTGGGAATACAATGTAAATGCCATGTAAATGGTTGGCAGCCCACAGCAAATTCAAGTTTTGCTTTTTGGAACTTTCTGGATTTATTTTTTCTCCAATATGTTCAGACCATGGTTAGTTAAATCTGAGGATTCAGCACTTGCTGTATTTCAAATTTGTTCAGTATTTGTTATTGAATCCTCACTTTATGGAAGACAGTGTCCTAGGTCCTTTTCCTGCATTATCTCATTTAAACTTAACAACAGTTTGGAGGTTGGTGCTAACATAATCCTTAATGTAAAGACTGCTAGAAAGGTGAGTACATACATGGCTCATGATCACCCAGCTTGAAAGTAGCAGGACTGGGATTAGAATCAAGGCAGCCTGGCTCCAGAAGACCTCAGTCTGAACCACTACTCTATACTGTGTGCCCCGCCCTGAATCTTGGCCTCTCATACCAGAGAGACTGACTGCTACATCCATCCTCTTGGTCTCTCTACTTGTCTTCTTTCCTCCCTCCAATCTAGTGTGGACACAATAACCAGTGAGATCTTGGAAGACATCAACTGGATCACATCACATCTCCTGCACAACTTTCTGCTGGCTTCCCAATGCACTTCACAATGGAAATCCAAACTTGTTACCATGGCCTTGAAGGTCCTGCATCATCTGACTCCTGTTCACCTCTTAAGTCTCACCAAATGTCAGTTACGACCACAATCACTATATTCCTACCACACTGGTCCAAAGCTCCTTGAATGCTCTAAGCTCTTCCTTGCCTGGTCCTTTGAACTTTTTTTTTTTCTTTCTGCTTGGTATACTCTTCCCCCAGGACCTTTGCATGGATTACTCCTTTTCATCTTTCAAGTCTGAGCTTAAATGTCATCTCAGAGAAGCCTTTCCAACAACTCAACTAAATGCCTTCACCTCTTTTTCTATCTCAATCCCTTGTTTATTTACTTTACAGTACATACATCGTTTATATTTAGATATGTGTTTGCTTGTTTGTTTATTGTCTTCTCTGGTAAACTGTGGGTTCCACAAGGGCAAAGAACATACCCTGGCTGCTATGTATGCCACATATGGTTATATAGGTTGTGTCCTGCATAAGGGTGCCTCAGCTAAGGAGGTACATTCACAAGGATTTTCCAGCAAATGGCAAGTCAAGTATCTTAAGTAAGGTAATCCTTTCTGTAATTCACATGAAGATGCCATACAGTCTAGCAGCGCCCTGTGTGACTACTATGTTTACCATTATGTATCCAGCTTCTAGCACAGTGCCGAGCATATAGTAGATGTTCAATGAGCATGTTAACTGGATGGAAGGGAAGAAGACAAAATTAGGAGGGAAAGTGGGAAAAGGGGGGATATAAAGGACTGCTGATAGATTTGGTAATCTGAGAAGAGGTAATAAAGGAGAAATTAAAGGTAATGCTGTTTGATCTTGGAAACCTAAAGAATAAAAAGAGTGCCGTCATCAAAGAAATGAAACTCAAAGAAGAAAAAAACTGGCTTTGAGAAGATGACAATTCCATTTTGAATATAATTTGAGAAGATGATGCCTTCCATTTTGCTGTTATTGAGTCTGTCAGCATTTTACTGTGGGATTTGAGAAATACCCCTACCTTTGCCCA
This sequence comes from Bos indicus x Bos taurus, assembly GCF_003369695.1. Taxonomy (NCBI): domain Eukaryota; kingdom Metazoa; phylum Chordata; class Mammalia; order Artiodactyla; family Bovidae; genus Bos; species Bos indicus x Bos taurus. The sequence goes on along the minus strand of NC_040105.1, from coordinate 85,608,033 downwards.
GCATAATCTTCAAAATGTTCACATCAGTGCTTTGGGAGGCCAAGTCTTCCTGTCAAGGCTGTGTATGGAAAAGCCCTATGTTTTACAATACAATAATGGAGGGGCCAAGCTAGATGAATCTCACCCCTCTCCCCCTGCTGTGCTGCAGTGCAGTTTCTTTAGGGCAGTGACCTTTAAAAACAATGCTTTTATTTTTTTTCCTTTTGTGATTGAAAGCACCCTTAAAATTTAAGGCTAGCATAGAAAATTCCCTTTTGCTAAAACACTGGACAGGTATTTCCCTCTTCTAAATCCTGCTACTCAAGATGGTAGCACCTGGGGTCTTGGAATACAGGATACCTACCTCTGCACACCCGGCAGCAGGAATCTGGAACAGAGACTGGGAAAGCACAGGTTAACTTGGGGCAAGTCTTGAGACCACAGTACACATTGCCCTCCTGCTGGGGAGAAACGAAATGAAGGTCAGAAGGAGCTGAAGTTCATGTAAAGGCTTTAGCTCAGTACCTGGGATGAGTAGGGGTTCAAACATAATACATCCTTTCCCCCTGCTCTTCTGCAGTCAGTCCTAGGCACTTCTTAAATTTTATGATGCGTTTATTTTTTTTTTTCCACTTATTATTTCTCCATGCCAGAGACTGAGTCACAGAAGAGATGGTAATCCTCATCAGGCACCCTGGTCTAAGATAGAACAAAGTATCGGGTTCTATCTATTACATTCTCTGGGCCGCACAATTAGATGGTGATGTAATCAGTATACCTTATTCATGAAGTATACAATTCTTTTGACAAGTAATGTCACAGGAATCATTATGATCAAGCATTTTTCGAGATGTTTTTCTTTGCAGGGCAAAGAACTATCTCGTTAACAGAATATGTCAGAGATGGGAACCAAGAGACACCACATTTTCTTGTGAATTGGACTGATACTGCTAGATGGTGCCAGTGGTTTTTCCACCCATAGCATTTCCAAGGCATCAAATAACTGAGTTCTTCAGATGAAAGCACTTGTGGTATAATGATTGTGAAGAGAAGTACAGATCAAGATCATCAGCTCATCTTTGTCCTAAAGTTTTAAGACAAGGATATGGCTGGGTCCAACCTTTTCAACAGAGATTATCAGGGTTGATGAAGATCAGGGAGGCTTACGATTTAGATGCGCTTCATCCTCTTTCAATCAAGTACCCTACAGTGTAGGCTCAAACTAAAGGTACGTGTATGGAAGAGCTCTTATGTGGGTAGAGGACATTGAAATACAGGGTCTTACCGAGCAGCTGCACTGGGTGCACTGGTTGGGCTGCCGGTTCTGAAAGAGCCCTTCAGCCATGAACAGCTCACCGTGTTGGTAAGTGGTCCCGTTGTATTCACATGACTTGCTGGTCATTTTATTGTTCGCTGGGGGTAAGGAGTCTTCTGGGACAGGGTGGAAAAAAACCACACCAAGTATTGGCATCATTGCAAAGAATTTCACAAATTCCCAAACAAACAGCAGGTGGGGCTGTACAACACAGAGGGAGTTAAAAATAGCCCCTGATTCAGGGGCTAATGACTTCGATAATATTAAAGCAGCCAGACAGGAATAACAACTAACATGACCAACCATCCAACCCTTCACTTGTTGGGCATTTATTGAGCACCTACTATGTGGGCTTCCCTGGTGGCTCAGAGGTTAAAGCGTCTGCCTCCAATGCAGGAGACCCGGGTTCAATCCTTGGGTTGGGAAGATCCCCTGGAGAAGGAAATGGTAACCCACTCCAGTATTCTTGCCTGGAGAATCCCATGGATGAAGAAGCCTGGTGGGCTACAGTCCATGGGGTTGCAAAAGAGTCGGACACGACTGAGCAACTTCACTATATACCAGGCACTGTGATAGGTACTAGGCAGAGATTAGTGAAGAAAGACAAGGCTCCTGCCATGATAGAGCTACCAGTCTTAGACAAAGAAGGTATTAACTTGTCTCGAGGGAGGGAGTCTTTTCAGATGAGGAACCACCTATTATAACTACCCTAGTAACTTTACCGTCTCCCATGTTTTATTACACTTGGCGTGTGCTTGTTCCAGCCTCTGGAGTCTGCTTGTTTTCAATCCCTCCACTAAGATGGTCCCCTTCCTTCTCCTCTTTTCCATCTACTGAAGTCCTGTCTGATTTTCAAGGACCAGCAAAAGTTACCTATTATTGAACAAGTGCCCAGATTAAACTAATCATCAGTGTACAGATTAACAATAGATACAAGCAGAGCTGTGGGATAGTGGGGGAAGAGAAATAAGGAGAGTGGTGTGTTTCCTGACAAGGAAGCTTAGAGAGTTAGACCATTCTGGGACCCTCCTACACTGTTGGTGGGAATGTAAATTGGTACGCCCACTATGGAGAACAGTATGGAGGTTCCTTAAACACTAAAAATAGAGTTGTCATATGATCCAGCAATCCCACTCCTGGGCATATATCCAGAGAAAACTATAATTCAAAAAGAACACTGTACTCCAATATTCATAGCAGCACTATTTACAATAGCCAAGACATGCAGGTAACATAAATGTCCATCAACATAAATAAGATAAATAAGATGTGGAACTGAGTAAGCCAAAAAGTTCATTTGGGTTAAAGTAAAAATAAAAGACACATTTTTCATTTTTACTAAGAACTTCATTGAACAAAGTATTCACTAACCTAAAGAACTTTTTGGCCAATGCAATATGCAATGGAATACTACTAATCTATAATAAAAGAAAGAAATATTGCCATTTGCAGCAACATAGGTGGGCCTAGAAATTATACTAAGTGAAGTAAGTCAGGAAGAGAAAAGCAAACACTGTATGCTATCACTTATATGTGAAATCTAAAAAAATAATACAAATGAATTTATATTAAAACAGAAACAGACTCACAGAAATAGAAAATGAACTTATAGTTATCAAAGAGAAATGGGAGAGGCAGAAAGGGATAAATTAGGAGTATGGGATTACTAGATACCAACTAATATACATCAAGGCTGTATATCGTCACCCTACTTATTTAACTTATATGCAGAGTACATCATGAGAAATGCTGGGCTGGAAGAAGCACAAACTGGAATCAAGATTGCCAGGAGAAATATCAATAACCTCAGATATGCAGATGATACCACCCTTATGGCAGAAAGTGAAGAGGAACTAAAAAGCCTCTTGATGAAAGTGAAACTGGAGAGTGAAAAAGGGCTTAAAGCTCAACATTCAGAAAACTAAGATCATGGCATCTGGTCCCATCACTTCATGGGAAATAGATGGGGAAACAGTGGAAACAGTGTCAGACTTTATTTTGGGGGGCTCCAAAATCACTGCAGATGGTGACTAAAAGACGCTTACTCCTTGGAAGAAAAGTTATGACCAACCTAGATAGCATATTCAAAAGCAGAGACATTACTTTGCCAACAAAGGTCCGTCTAGTCAAGGCTATGGTTTTTCCAGTGGTCATGTATGGATGTGAGAGTTGGACTATGAAGAAAGCTGAGCGCCGAAGAATTGATGCTTTTGAACTGTGGTGTTGGAGAAGACTCTTGAGAGTCCCTTGGACTGCAAGGAGATCCAACCAGTCCATTCTGAAGATCAGCCCTGGGATTTCTTTGGAAGGAATGATGCTAAAGCTGAAACTCCGGTACTTTGGCTACCTCATGTGAACAGTTGATTCATTGGAAAAGACTCTGATGCTGGGAGGGATTGGGGGCAGGAGGAGAAGGGGATGACAGAGGATGAGACGGCTGGATGGCATCACTGACTCGATGGACGTGAGTCTGAGTGAACTCCAGGAGTTGGTGATGGACAGGGAGGCCTGGTGTGCTGTGATTCATGGGGTCGCAAAGAGTCAGACACAACTGAGTGACTGAACTGAACTGAACTGAATATACATAAAGTAAATAAGCAACAAGGATTTACTATATAATACAAGGAACTGTGTTCAATGTCTTATAATAACCTATAGTGGAAAATAACCTGAAAAATGTATGTATAACTGAATCAATTTTCTGTATACCTGAAAAAAAACACAATACGGTAAATTATAATTCCATAAAAATGTTTTTTTAAGAGACCATCCTTTCTTTCCCATTACTCAAAACTATAATGAAAATGAGTCCATTTTATGGGGGGGGTGGTAAATGATACTCAATATAAAAAAAAAATTGTTCTCAGAATGTAGTTAAAAATTATAAGGACTAATAATAATATCCATCATCATAAGAGTTAACATTTATTGAGCCCCAAATAATATGCTAGGCTTTACATCATTGGTTATTACTAAGAACATTCTGATGTAGATATTAAAGTATGCCCATTTTGCTGATGAGGAAACTAAGGCTTAAGAAATTAATTGACTCCCAAGGTCACACAACTTGTTAATGGTAGCACCAGGACCTGACTGATTCAAGAATCTTACCTCCTAGGATGCCAATCACTTCAAACCTGTCACAAGGAAAGGACCATTTAATTTAAAACTCAAACCACAGAACATGAAAGCTGTGTTGTCCCTGTAGAATGTATGGCCTCAAATACCCAGAAAATATCACACTTTCTTTGGCTTCAGTGATTAGATTAACTAACTCAATTCTATACTTTGCTATATAAGTTGATCTAACTTCAATTTCTGAGTAAATCTCTCCTTTGTTGTTAAGTACTGATTAAAGACCCCTTACAGGATACAAAGAAAGTTCCTTCATTTTGTTTTATAAAAGAAAAAGTTTTAAATCTGAGCGAGAGTCTAACTCATACCTTTTGGCCTGGGCTGACTCCCTATTCCTGCCCAAAGTACACACATAACCAGACAGCTGCAGCTGGCATACATGAGTGAAACCCAATGGAGAGAGTACAGAAGCAGGCCATTTGCCCCCTGGGCCCTAATAATAGCAAATCTCTGTATTTTGTGGTGAAGGAAAACTAGGGTGACCTATAAAATAATATTCGCCATGACTTACAGAAGCTGGTGAGTATTTGGAATATTGAATGGAAAAAAAAAAAGTTTGGGATTTTTTTTTGCCTCAAAAGAATGTGGGCTGAGTTCTGAACTGTGTCTTCCACCGAGGGATCAATGAGGAGGCAACTGTGTAGGGTGAGGTTTTCCAGCGAGCCTTGACCTTGAGAGTCTTTCTTGTAACCGTCTTCAGAGAAATCCCGCATGGAGTCTATTAATCTACTCAACAGGAGATGGGGAGAAAGCAAAAATGAGGAGGACAAAATAGAATCAAAGAAAAAGAAACCAATTGTGGTGATGCTTAATGCTAGTTTTACACACAATAAATTTATCTTAACAACTTCTCGTTTATTATGATTTCATTCTTCTAATATCCCTAACAGAATGGGGGAGTGAGAATTATGAAAATGAGGCTACTGATACTTCAAAAGATTTGGTCCATGTCACACTGCTATTAATAGAAGAGTCAACAAGGAAATATAGTTTTCGTGCCTTGATTTGTGCTCTTTTCACACCATGTGTTTTAAAACTGGGGAGCAGAAAGGAAATGAAATCAGTCCCTGGAAGAGATATCTGCACTTTCAGGTTTATTGCCACATTATCCATAATAGCCAAGATAGGGAGACAGCCTAAGTGGTGTCCATCCTATACCCCATATCCTTGGATGAAAGGATAATGAAATTGTAGTGCATATATATGTGTCTGTGTGTGCTAAGTCACTTCAGTCATGTCCAACTCTGTACGACCCTATGGATTGTAGCTCACTAGGCTCTTCTGTCCATGGGATTCTCCAGGCAAGAATACTGGAGTACGTTGCCATTTCCTATATACATACATTTATTTCCTATATATATATATATATATCTTGTATATATACACACATACATATATTTCTTATATATATATACACATTTCCTATACATGTATATATATATAGATATACATACACACACAACACAATATTATTCAGCCTTAAAAAGGAGATCCTGCCATTTGCAACAACATGGTTGAACCTGGAGGACATCCTACTAAGTAAGCCAGTTACAGAAAGAAAAAAATGACATAATCTCACTTATATGTGAAATCTTAGAAATAAATAGAAGTAGAGATTAGAATGGTGGTTACCAGGGGCAGGGAGGTGTGAGAAATGGGGAGATACTGGTCACAGGGTACAAAATTGCAGGTATGTAGGATGAGTAAGTCCAGACATCTAAAGTTCAGCATGTTGGCTATAATTAATAATACTGTATTGTATACTGAAAATTTGCTAAGAAAGTAGATTTCAGATGCTCTCATCAAAAAATAAATGAGATGATGTTCATTAGCTTAACTGTGGTAACCATTTCAACATGTCTATCAGATCAGCATGCTGTAACCTTAAAATACATTTGATTTTCACTAAAGGAATTTTTTAAAATCTAGGGGGTGGCAGGATCACTGAGTCATAACCCAGTCTTGGGCACCCACTTCCCATAACCTTGCACAAGTCACATTACCTCTTTGGGCCTCAGCTTTTCTATCTAAGAATATGGAACTCAGATCTCTCCTGGCATCTCTGAAGGCCAACACAGCATGCAAGGAACTGCAGAGGCAAGAACAACCACCTTGGACTGTACATTCTACCTTTTTAGATTTTCCAAGGTGGTTGGGCTTCTACCCAGCTATCCTTAGAAGGCATCCTGTGTTCCTGGCCAAAAACTGGCAGAAAATTAGTCTGAAGAAAGACTGGCTTCAGGGCCCCTCAGGGGAATGCTCCAACAGAAGTGACCAGGCTCCACGGCTTCTAGCTTCCCATTTCCAGTTAAATTGCACACAGCACTCTGGGGAGGAGTGGAAGGATACTGCCAGGTATACAGACAAGCATTCAGCCATCAGATTACAGTTGTGTTGCAAAAAGAAACTTCCTTCTCCCCTGGTGAGGGATGATCTATGTAAGTAGAACTCTGACTTCTGGGGTGCTCTGAAAACATCCCCTTATACTCAATGTTTCTAACCACCTTTTCTTTCACTGATGCCTAAAATGCCATCATTAGAAGTCCATCCTTTTGGATTAAGTGACTGTCTATTGCCATGTGTGCATGCTAAGTCACTTCAGTCACATCCAACTCTTTGCAACCCCAAGGACTGTAGCTAGCGAGGCTCCTATTTCCATGGTATTTTCCAGTCAAGAATACTGGATTGGGTTGCCATGACCTCATCCAGGGGATCTTCCTGACTCAGGAATCGAACTCACATCTTTTATGTCTCCTGCACTGGCAGACAGGTTCTTTACCACTAGCGCCACCTGGGAAGCCCTGTCTATTGACAATCAGGTATTATAATCCCAAAACTTCTCTGTGAGGATACACATTGTCAGTAATATCTTAGTGTGAATAACCTGATGACATGTTTTTTCCCCCTTCAGAGTGACTGGTAATTTTTACCAAGAAGTCTGTGGTCCTTTCCCATGTCCTCTGGTACACCATTCTCTCCCCTCCTGGCACTGCCCCTCTTCCTATCCTCTGAAACCCAAAGTCTTCATGCTGGTGGCTCTCTTCTCCACTCTCCCCACCATCAAATTTCTACTTCCTTAGCAGGCCAGTTCTTGGCTAGTCAGAAAGGCCTCTTGTAAGTCAGGAGATAAATCAGCTCTCAGTGTTTATGAAATAAATGCAAACCTCTTCAGAGCTCCCAGCCGTGATCACTAATCTCCTCGACTCTGAGCCCTCCCCTTTTTGTCATTGCTATTGTTACTCTGGTTCCTATTTTATTTTTGATGGCTGATCCTGAAGACAGTGTTTCTAATCTGGTTCTGTCTCATTCTAGTGGTGTAGTTCCAGCACATCCACAGGCCATTTTGGAGGTGGTGGTGGAGCAGGGAATATGGAGATGAAGGTAAAGGGCTTGAAATGTTATGTTCCCTTTAATTCCCTTGAGACACAGGCACACATACACATAAACATACATACACAATGGAATTCTATTCAGCCATAAAAAAGAATGAAATCTTGCCATTTGCAATGGACCTTGAGGACATTATGCTAAATGAAATAAACCAGACAGAGAAAGACAAATACCATATGATCTCATTTATACATGGAATCTAAAAAATAAACCCCAAGCCTGTAGATACAGAGAACAGATTGGTGGTTGCCAAAGGCAGGGGGTTAGGGGAGTGGGTGAAATGGGTAAAGGAGGTTCAGAGGACTTATAAAATAAAAAATTTATGGGGATGGGATGTACATCATGGTGACTATAGTTAATAAGAGTGTATTACTTTGTCAACAAAGGTCTGTCTAGTCAAGGCTATGGTTTTCCAGTGGTCATGTATGGATATGAGAGTTGGACTATAAAGAAAGCTGAGCACCGAAGAATTGATGCTTTTGAACTGTGGTGTTGGAGAAGACTCTTGAGAGTCCCTTGGACTGCAAGGAGAGCCAACCAGTCCATCCTAAAGGATATCAGTCCTGGGTATTCATTGGAAGGACTGATGTTGAAGCTGAAACTCCAGTACTTTGGCCACCTGATGTGAAGAACTGACTCATTTGAAAAGACCCTGATGCTGGGAAAGATTGAGGGCAGGAGGAGAAGGGGATGACAGAGGATGAGATGGTTGGATGGCATCACTGACTCAATGGACATGGGTTTGTGTGGACTCCCGGAGTTGGTGATGGACAGGGAGGCCTGGCATGCTGTGGTTCATGAGGTCACAAAGAGTCGGACACGACTGAGCAACTGAACTGAACTGAACTGTATATTTTAAGGTTGCTAAGAGAATAAATCTTAAAAGTCCTCAACATAAAAAAATTTGTATATATAAATTTTTAAATATATAGATGTTAACTAAACTTACTGAGTTGGTCATTTTTGAAATATAAACAGATGTTGAATCATTATGTTGCACACCTGAAACAAATATGTCACACATTAACTGAAAGAAAACTACACTAAATTATCAGATTTGCAAAAATTCAAAAGTTTGATTAATAAACTCTCTCAGTAAAGCTGTGGAAAATTTATACAAATACTATGGAGGCTATTTAGCAATATCATTCAGTTTTAAAATATACGTATTTTTCACCAAGCAATCCTACTTTTAAGAATTCACACTACAGATATACTCCATGTGTGAAAAATCTAAGTTATTCATTGTACCATCATTTGTGATGGCAAAAGATTGGAAACAACTTCTGTGTCCATCAGTAGACATCTGGTTAAATACATGATGGCTGATTAATGCAATGAAAAAGTATGCAGCTGTATAAAAGAATGAGTAAGCTTTCTATGTACTAATACAAAAAATAGATTATTTAATGAAAAAAACTGCAAAGTGAAAAATGATTCAGATAATGCACTGTGTTTTTTGTAAAAAGAATATATTTTTGGAAGAGTTTATACTCACATTCATAAAGAAAATCAGGAAGGATACATAGGAAAATACTAAAAGTTATAAGGGGGTGCTACGTTTTGAGGGGAAGGGTAAGAATTGGATGGATTGTGGGACAGGAGTGAATTAGACATCTTACTGCATACTTTTACACATACCTCTATGAACATAAGGACCTCCCTGGTAGCTCAGCTGGTAAAGAATCTGCCTGCAATGCAGGAGATCCTGGTTCGAATCCTGGGTTGGGAAGGTCCCCTGGAGAAGGGATAGGCTACCCACTTCAGTAGTTGGCTTGGGCTTCCCTGGTGGCTCAGACGGTAAAGAACCTGCCTGCAATGGGGGAGACTTGGGTTTGATCCCTGGGTTGGGAAGATCCCCTGGAGGAGGGCATGGCAGCCCATTCCAGTATTCCTGGTTGGAAAATCCCCATGGACAGAGGAGCCTGGTAGGCTATAGTCCATGGGGTTACAAAGAGTCAGACACAACTGAGCAACTAAGCACAGCACAGCTATGAACATAAATACATATGATCATATATACACATATACACATATATATATACATATATACACACACACATATATATACATCATATATACATATATACACATAAGCATTTACATTCTTAAATGATACAAATGTATTTTGCATTAAAAAACTAAATTTGAAGAGTTTATACTTAAAAAAATTATAATTCAAGGCCAGGGGCTAGACTTGATGACTATTTTGGGTCCCTTCCAATATAGAGAACAAATGGATGGATATCAGGAGTGTAAGTAAGAAGGGAGGTGGGATGAATTGGGAGATTGGGATTGACATATATATGTCACGATGTACAAAACAGGTAACTGATGAGAACCTGCTGTACAGCACAGGGAACTCTACTCAATGCCCTGTGGCGACCTAAATGGGAAAGAAATTAAAAAAAGAGGGGATATATGCATACACAGACTTCTTCCATGGCTCAGTGTGAAAGAATTTGCCTGAAATGCAGGAGACGCAGGAGACGCAGGTTCGATTCCTGGGTCGAGAAAATCCCCTGGAGGAGGGCATGGTATTCCACTTCAGTATTCTTGCTGGAGGATCCAAGGACAGAGGAGACTGGCAGTCTACAGTCTTTTGGGTCGAAAAGAGTCAGACACAACTGAAGCAACTTAGTCCTCACGCACTAATGCATATGCACACATGTGGCTGATTCACTTTGCTGTACAGTACAAACTAGCTGTAAAGCAACTATACTCCAGTAAAAATTTTTTTAAAAAATAAATAAAAGCAAGAGATCATATGGAAAAAATTAAAAAAAAGAAGCAACCATAGAAAATCAGTCCTACAGACCTGGTCATAGAAACCCAACTCAATTCCTACTACTGGGACAGACCTTAGCTAGAACTCCATGTTCCCAGTGTGACTACAATGAGATGGCTGTCTCCTACGGACACTATTTATCCCCTTTGGGGAGAGTGGGGGGCTATTACATTGCTTTCTGAAACAGATAGTTTTAAATAAGGGTGCTGATGGGAAATCTCCTGTGCTCCTCCATGGAGCACCACTGTAGTGGAAGGAAGAACAGCCGGGCCCTCATCCTGATTAGGCTAGGTCAGAGCCTACAGCAGGGATGTGACTCATCTTGCACAAGTAATACATCCCAAACAGTGGGTGTCTATAGCTCCCTTCTAAAAAGGAACTTGCTCACCCTCTGAGGCCATGGGCATGCAGGTGAGTTTTTCCTTGGGAGGCTCACTGAAATCAAAGGTATTGCTTCAAACAGGTCCATCAGCTAAAGCCTACCATTTAGATTTCTTCCTTTCAGCGCTCCAAACATTATGACTTCTTTTGCCCTGGGCTGCTCAAAGTGTTGACTTATCTAGACCTGTTTTCCTTAGGCAGAGGACTATGATTTTAAGATCTTTCCCAAAATCTCCTCCTCCATAAAAACTTAACTGTTCTGTGTCCTATCACATTGAGGCCTTGCTGGGGGTGGGAGAAGTTTAGCACTTATTGACTAATTCATACCACAGTGCCCATGGAAGACAACATTGGAAAATAGGAAGTAGGTTCTTTTTTTTTTTTGGCCCTGTGGCATACGAGATGTTAGTTGCCCCACCAGGGATAGAACCCATACTCGCTGCAGTGGAAGCAGAGAGTCTTAACTGGACTGCCAGGGAAATCCTGAAAATAGGTTCTTTTTCTAGATAATTAAATTATACCTTGGGCCTTTGCTGCTTTATTTATAATGAGGCTATAGAGGACAGGGCAAGTAGTGTGAAACATTCCAGAATTTAAGGCTCAATGTGGGGGCAATCACTGAAAACACAGCCTCTGAGAGCTGTCCAGTGTCCAAACTGCTCAAATTCCACCTCCACCACTGCTGCTGCTGCTGCGTCGCTTCAGCCGTGTCCAACTCTGTGCGACCCCATAGAGGGCAGCCCGCCAGGCTCCCCGGTCCCTGGGATTCTCCAGGCAAGAACACTGGAGTGGGTTGCCATTTCCTTCTCCAATGCAGGAAAGTCAAAAGTGAAAGTGAAGTTGCTCAGTCGTGTCCGACTCTTAGCAACCCCATGGACTGCAGCCCACCAGGCTCCTCCATCCATGGGATTTTCCAGGTAAGAGTACTGGAGTGGGGTGCCATTGCCTTCTCCACCTCCACTACTAGTTACCACTTAATAGCTGAGCAAATAATTTAACATTCCTGAGCCTCAGTTCACCCATCTATAAAATGGGGCTGATAATACCCATCTCATAGGTTGTTGTAAAGATGAAATGAGGTAAGACACACAATGTGCTCAGCATAGTACCAGGTGCATACAGGTGCTCATTGAATGCTGTTATTGTTATATTACTATTATCTGTAATGATAGGGTTTCTGGAAGGCAGAAAGCAGGTCGGTAATGGAAACAATCTGGGGCTGCCTAGTCGGGCTGCCTAGTCCTTACAGTGCCTGTTATAGACTGAATGTTTGTGTCCTTTTCACCAAATCCCTATGTTGGAAACCTAATCCCCAATGTGAGGTGAGGTCTGTGGGAGTTGGGGCCTTCATGAATGGGATTGTGCCCTTATAAGAGACAATGGGAAGATGATCTCTGCTTTCAGCTATGAGAACACAGGATGAAGATGACTATCTCTGAACCACGAAGTGATCTCTCAACAGGTTTGCTGGCACCTTGACTTTCCAGCCCCTTGAACTGTGAGAAATAAATGTTTGTTGTTTAAGCCATTAGTCTTTGATATTTTTATTACAGCAGCCCAAACTAAGATGACTGTCTTTCACTGCCCTGTAGGACTTCTCAAATATTGCCAGATTCTGAGTGGTGACTACAGTCACTTCTGTCATCATGTTCACTAAGAATCCTTCTATGCCTCAGCTTCCAACCAACCCGTCTGCCCTCCCCGCCCCTCTCCCTCATTTCAGTGGGAAGCCCACCAGGAGAGACTTCTTTAGCTGAGTACCTGAATTCTGGTCAAAGCCATCTATCAAACTCATAGTCTCTGTGTTGGATTTTCTGAGGGTTTCAGGGAGGTGGGTTTATGGGTCAGAAGTGTCACCAGTGTGTCTGTGATTGAGCGGTCCCGAAGGGAAAAGAAACCGATTCTCCCCCTGCATTCGGGCCATCATTTCCAGTCTCCTCTCCTGCTGCACACTAAACAAAAGCCACTGTTGATTGGTTTGATTTTCATCTTTGTTTTGGTTCAGTAACTGAGCTGTTCCTTGGAAAAGTAGTTCATATTTTTCAGTTCAGAATGCCTCTCCCCTTTCAACCTTCATCCAATTTTGCTTCTGTCCACTCTCCATGGCCCAGCTCTAGTCTCATCTCTTCAGGGAAGCCTTGTCTAAGTATTACTAATACTTTTGCACTCAAAGGTCTCTTTGGAGGAAAGAAAAAGGACTGGTAGAGCAGACTGCTCCTGCTACAGTAGAGCTTCCAAAGGTGGCAAGTTCACTGTGTCCCTAACCTCTCTTCTTTTCTGCTTTGCCAGAGTGCTCGATATGGCCCAACTTCAAGCACTGGTTAGGGTAGGGCCCTGACTTTCCCAAAGGCTTAATAAGTTCATGGTAATGAATACTGAAGATTGGAACAACCAATAAAGAGCAAGGTAGTAGTGGTGGGGAGAACAAAGACCACAGTGAGACACCACTTTGTACCCTCCAGGATGGTTATAACAAAAAAGATAATAATAAATTGTTGGCAATGGTGTGGAAAAAATGGAAATTTTGTGCTACTGGTGGGAATGCAAAAATGTCATGTGGTACAGCTGCTGTGCCAAAAAGCTGGGCAGTTCCTCCAAAGTTAAACCTAGAGTCACTATATGAACCAGTAATCCCACTTCTAGGTATAAACTGAAGAGAACTGAAAGGAGGGATTCAAACAGATCCCTGTACATGAATGTTTAGAGCAGCATTATTCACAATAGTCAAAAGGTGGAAACCACCCAGTACCCATTAATGGACGAATTGATAAACAAAATGTGGTGTATCATACAATGACATATATTTCAGTTAGAATGGATGAACCTTGAAAACATTATGCTTAGTAAAAGAAGCCAGACACAAAAGGTCACATACTGTATGATTTCATATTTATGAAGTATCCACAATAGGCAAATCCACAGAGACAGAAAGAAGCTCAGTGCATGCCAGGACCAGAGGGGAGGGGAAAATGGACAGCTAACTGTCAGCGGGTATGGGACTTCCTTTTGGGGATGATGAAAATATTCTGGAATTAGAGAGTGGCGGTGGTTGCAATATCTTGTAAATACACTAAAACCAACTTAACTGTACTCTTTAAAAGGATAAATAGTATGGGAATTATACCTCAGATAAAGCTGTTTCCCAAAACCATAAAAGATGAAACTTCCTACAATGCAGACACAAAGGCTGAGTATCAACACCGGGCAAGCCTGGACAAAATGAAGGTGCTGTATATCCTGGTGACAGGGAGGCAGGTCAAGAATAGCAAAGTAAATGAAAAAGCCAAAGGAGAAGCTCAAAGGGGTTGTGGGGGTGGATCCCCAGTTATCATCTTGTCCACGGGGTATCTGCCTTGGGAGATGCAGTAGGTCTGCCAGACAGCTGAGCTAAAGCAGGGGGCCAATGCGGGGAGGGCTTTCCCATTTGGAATCTTCAAGGAGACTCTTTAGCACAACTAGTGGCCTCCCTACTCCGACCCCCAGGCCAATCCTCATGGGGTCCTGGGCCAGGAAATTCCTGAAGCAGATTCAGTAGATCACTCTGCAGCTATACAGACAGACACAACACTGTCCCAACCAAGAAGGTGCTGAGTGAGAAGAAACAGTCATCTGCCCGTCCCCCTTTTCATCCAGAACCCATCTGCGGGCTGTTTTTCATCCCACTTCCATTCACGTTTCAGCTGCTGTCAGTCAGTAGCTGACCCTGCCTGAAAATGCTGTCTTGTCAGACAGATGCAGAGAAGGAGGGCCGGAGGAAAGGTTTTGTGCAAGAGGTGAGCCTGTCTCTGGGAGGCAAGCAGGGTGCCGGCAGGCCGGGCACTCCATCTGGGAGAGAAGAAGAGCACATGTATTCTTGGCTGGGTTGGGCCACTGACAGGCTGTGTGATGGAACCACTGTCACTTTGCATCTCTAGGCCTCAGTTCCTAAGGAACTTTCTGCATTCATGAGTATGTATATGTTGGTTGGGGTTAGTCATTTCACTTGCTTCTACTTCACAGGAACAGAGGAGAAGCAAACCACATTCTACTTTTTGAAAAGGCTTAGGGAGAAAAGAAGCTACATGCAACACGGACAGTTAATTCTGATTATCTCCAGGTTACCAAGGGCAGTCCATCTGAAGGCAAAAAAAGATGAATAACTGAGTCCGCTCCAGCAGTCTGATGTCCAGAGCTTAAACACCCTGTGAGAGTTCTGCCAACCCAGGAGAGACCCCTCAGCTTGTGATTTGCTGCCCTTCAGGTAGGAGTTCTAGCTTCACTGTGTCAGCCACCTGGGTAAGCACTCGGAGCTAAAGCTGGATATGGAGCAGCATTACAGCAAGGCCTAGCCAGGGTGATAAAGCACACCTTGGAGATGCCTCCCCTTGGCTAAAGAACACTCTGCCTCAGACCAGCCAGTCCTGACCCCCACTGTGTTCCTTGCCAGCTCTGCCCTGACTCATGCTAGACCCAACCACTGCCACCAACGGTCCTCTGCCTCTTCAAATCCTACCAGCCCTCACCATCTGTCAAACAGACTCTGATTTCTGGCAGCAACTCTACTGGTCTGCCTGTCTGTACCCTACAGTCTAGCACTTGCTAACAGGTGGACTGCTTGCTGAGTGATGACCAAGTGCAAAGGAGGCAGGGTTTCTGTCTTGACCTGTCTATCTCTAGCACTGGAACAAAGGGACAAACATCCAAATAGTGACATGTGTTCGAATGTTGAGGGTATATTACTAATTTTGTTAAGTGGTAAGTGTATACCTCCAGGGGTGAGGTGGTTTTTAAGTCTTAAGAGACTTGGAGATAAATATATAGGACTATAGAGAATGATTCTGAAGTGAGTTTTGAGCATCTGAGGGTACATGCTGTCTTCAGGAAGAATGGTCTGTAGGTACCATTAGATACTTGAAGCATTCCTTGACCCAAAAGAGCTGACCCCCCCTATTTTTATACAAAGCAAGGAGCCTGTGGGTTTTACCTCAGGGCTAGGCATGCTCATTTTCAGCTTTCTGTTTGCTGAGGGCTGTTACTGGTGAAATTGTCCCATAATCGAATTTTCAGAGGGAACCTCTACGCTCTTTCCTGTCAAAATGTCTTCTTCCACTTTACTGCACACCTTTATCGTCAGCTCCATTATTCAGCCCATGGACCATTCCAATCTCATTACCCTTCTAGGGTTTCCCATGTACATCTCCAAGTGGAAACTGGAAATGGCCTTCTCTCTTCAGAGATGGAAATGAGACCTAGAGCCTTCAAGGGGACACCATTATTTAGTGCCAAAGCCGGGATTCAAACTTAGGTTTCCTAATTTTACACAGAGCCACAAAACCTGAGAGCAAGAGAAGCCTGCTAAGATAGAGTCAAACAACTGAGGAAGAAGATAAAACACAAATCCCTTTGTTTTCTGGGACTAATTATCGAATGTTTATCTGAGCTTGGGTGTGTAGCCCAACACAAAGAACCCCTTCTGCAGTGGATCTGATAGGTTCCTCTTTTTCTTTTGCTATGATATGATGTTTTTTTTTAATTTTTAAATTATCCAATGCTGTAATAAGTGGACTTGCAGTTGAGATGAAAATGGTAAATCAACTCTTCTGCATGACACCTAATTGTTAATGACAGGTTTTGTGGTAACATGTGTGTCACTCACTGCCTTCCTCTTCTCCCTAAATAAGTTAAGAATGAGTTTTACTGTTACTTGGTTAGTTCTAAACCTTTGGGAACCAGGCTTTTTTTTTTTTTTGAAGGTCAATGACCCTTTGAAATGGACAAATTAGTCACTACCCTCAAGCAGCATTTACAGAAACAATGTGAGGCATCTGGTTGAGACAGTGGGGAGTGCGGTCAAGCATTCCTTTGTATTGCCTACACCAGCATTTCCCAAGTCTGCTGTGCAGAGCACTACTAGTCCACAAGATGCTCTGTGAAAACAACATTCTGTGCTTCAGATACAGTTGGGAAAAGATCCATAGTTTGCTCACAATATCCTTCTTGGAGTGTTAAAGAAATCCCATAGTAAAGAAACCCGTTTAACTAGAACCCAGCATTTTCTCCAATTGACTTTCCTGAGCCACCAGACCTCTTTTTTCTCATCTGTTGTTTTTGAGTCACTAAGTCGTGTCTGACTCTTTCTGACCCCATGGGTTGTAGCCCACCAGGCTCCTCTGTCCATGGGATTCCCCAGGCAAGAATACTGGAACGGGTTGCCATGCCCTCCTCCAGGGGATCTTCCTGACCCAGGGATTAAATCCGTGTCTCCTGCATCATCTGTTTAACAGCTATGAACATCCCAGGAACACCCTTTGGGAAGTCCTGTCCTACACAACATCGAGTAGCTAGATATTTTGAGGATGCAGATGTTTGCCATCTCATGGACACTCTAAAGTACTGAATTGAGACCCGGCTGCCACTTCTAGTCATTCAACCTTCAGCTGAGACCTAGCTGAATGTTTCTCCAACACAGCTACATAGCATCTCCTGAATCTTTTCTTTCTTTCTTTCATGTGCAACCTCTGCAAAGCAAGAGAAAATACCCCCCGTGAAATACTCTAGAGCGCTATTAATGAAACATACGTCTGGCCCTTGCAACTACAGCCCAGTGACATTAGGCACTGGACAAAGAAGTCCAGCCGTGGAGTTTGGATTGTTCCTGTACACGATGAGAAGCCAGTAAAATGATCTGAGCAATGCAGTTATTTGATGGAGATTTACATTTCTGGAAGACTGTGCTGGGGTGACTGGAGGAGAGGCCGTGGGCTTGGAGGGAGGACTTGTCAGGAGGCTAGTGAAAGAGCCTATTGCTATCACATTACAGACTAAAGGAAGAAAAGAGGCATTCAGTACTTGAGGATTAATTGAGAAAACTTATCCCCAAACACGCTTTTTGTTGTGTTTGGAAAAGTGTTAGCAGCAGGCTTCAGAAACTGGTCCCTGGAGGCCACTGGCAGAGGCTGCAGGGGAGGCGGTGGCAGATGAAGCCTCAGGGCTGCTGGAACAGTCCAGCGCTGTTGGGAAGACGCAGTCCACCTCCTCCAGAGACCCAAGGAGGCAGCACATCTGCCATGTCACCAAACTACTAGAGGAAAGTAGAAAGTATCCTGTTTCTCCTCCTAGGAAATCCTTTAAGAACTGAAGCCAAAGTTCCTGCCAGGCAAAGAGGAACAAGGTGAGCGAGCGTACACAATACAGAGAACAAAGGGACATGTTAAGATTTAAAGGACTCCATCGCTGATTGCCATGGGGTGGTGACTGTCCCGTAAAGTAAAAAAAGAAAAAAAGAAAAATAGAAATAGATTTACTGTCCCCACCCAAAAAAAGAAAATGGAAGCATGAATACTAAAGACATGTCACCGATGCACGCAAATTTCCAGTTTGAAAGTGGGATTCTTCTTCTGGCAGCCAGGCATTCATACGATGGCCCCTCTCCTCATTATAAAGTTATTAGAGGAGAAGGTGGTTGAAGAGGTCAAAGATTAAGTAAGTACACAAGGTTTGTTACCATCTTTGGATTTGCCAAGGCTAGAAAAGCAGTATGAGGCTCAATCACAGCTTTGGACCAGTAATTCTCAAAACAGGACCTCAGTTCTCAAGTGGACCATGATCTCCAGTGGAAGCAGTTTTCAAGCTCCCCTCATCGGCCCATCCTAGATTGGGAATCACTGAGCAGAGTGAGAAATGTCAGTGATGGGAGTGAGGCACAGGCAGACAATCCAGAGGCAGAAAAGAATTGAGAGCCACAGTTACAGTAACTGCAGTAGTAGCATCAATAACACTAGCAACTGATCATTACTGACTCATGTTTATGCTGTATATTCATGTTCGTTAGTTCTTTTCTCCTCCCATAGCCACCTTTTGAGGTAGACATTGTTATTATCTCCCTTTACAGATGAGGAAACTAAGGTTAGGAAGTGATCAAACCAGAACTGGAGACAAGGTCTCAGGCCCAAGACGTGGAGCTCCAGGGCACTGCTCCCAAAATCTAGGTTGCCTTATCTGAATCTACAGCTGGGATAAAATAGCCCCCAACACTAAATCTTTTTTTGTCACTCTAATTGCTTTTCCTAAGTTCTTCTCACTATTGCCTCTGAAAAGGAAACCACTCTCTGTCCATCACACATACAGGCACAGAGAAGATCTAAAAAAAGAAGGTAGTGGATCAAAAGGAAGTACCTGACTACCTCAACTCATGTTGCCCTCAAATGGTTGGGGAGAATGAGAGAAAGGGTGGGGGACAAAGCTATAACACTGGGTTGTACCTTCTTGAGAATGGGAGAGGGAAGGGATGTTTTAAACACTGCAGATTACCTTATTAGTTACTCAGCCAAATAAATCATCTTGGAACAGAACAATTCCCTGTACAGAACTACAAATGGTGTTGGATGGTCTTCTCACAGATCACCAACACTCTACTCAGATGTTGTGTGGGAACCAGCGGCATTAGTGTCACCTGAGAACTAGTTAGAAATGCAGAATTTCAGACCACCTCCCCCATCCAGATCTCCTGAATCAGCATCTGCAAATTCCCAGGGCTTTGTGTGTACATTCAAGTTTGAGAAGCACCACCGCTTTAGGGCTTCTGGTTGTAGAGGTCATTTCTTCAGAACCTTCCATAGCCCTAGAACTGTGTTGGCTTCTCAAAGGTTAATGGGTCTTGAAAAGGCTTTTTACTCCAGTTCTGGCTGTATGTGAACAGTGTTGGTTCCACATTGCCTCAATTTATGTCCCATGGGGGTACAAATGCAAACGATCTTATAACTGTGTTCCCTACCAACCATAATCTTTGTCTCCAACACCCATGTCTACAAGAAATGTTGAAATACATATAACTCAAGACGAGGATCCTGGGAAGTGAAGGTATGTATGCAAATACTTTGGGACAACGGCAGTGGTTCTCAACTGAGGTTGATATTCCTCCCAAGGGACGTTTGGCAATGTTGGGAGACAATTTTCGTTGTCATGAGTTGGGGAGGGTGGTCTTACATGGAGCAGACCCTTCCCTCACCACAGCATTGCCCTTGTTGTGTTTAGCTACTGAGATGTTGGGACTGTCAGAGCAATTAGCTTATTCTAATTATTTCATCTTTACTCCCTCCCCTGAAATCATTCGCTGTAAGTTTCAAGGTAGCCCATAATAATGCATTAATATCCCCTAATACCACTTTCTACCATTCATTCTCCCTCTTCCATCTTGACAACTGCTCTCCATAGCCTGAAGGGCAGGAAATGCCCAGAGTCAATATGCAGAGATCTTCCCCTTGGATTCAAATTCCCATTGTGTGTGTGTGTTAGTTGCTTAGTCATGTCTGACTCTTTGAGACCCCTAGACCCCATAGCCCACCAGGTTCCTCTGTCTATGGAATTCTCCAGGCAAGAATACAGGAGTGGGTTTCCATTTCCTTCTCCAGGGGATTCTTCCTGACCCAGGGATTGAACCCAGGTCTCCTGCATTGGAGAGAGATTCCTTACCATCTGAGCTATAAGGAAATTCCTATATTCCCTATATTTAGGGAATCCTATAATTCCCATTAAATAAAGTAAAATCAAACCCAGAGGAATGAGAAGCCCAATTGTTCTCAAGCTTGTTGCCCAAGGATAATCAATCCTTGGATCCAATGGCCTGAAGAAATTGGTTGGGAGGTCTGACTTCATGTTCACGGCTGGTCGCCACAACATTTTAAGGAATGATTACTATCCCAGTCCTTTAGTTCCTAAGCTGTCTCCTCACGTGTCAATGCCAATGACCAGCAAGACTGAGGGGAAACCAGACAGGCTTGGGAAAATAGACCTTAGGCCAGATCACCTAAGGGCTAGGCAAGGAAGGACATGAAGAAGAAACCTGGGAAGCAGTTCCTGGAGTGTATGGTAGACATTAGGGATGGTTATCAATATTCCACCTCTATTCCTGCTAGGAATAGAGCACACGGCAGCACTATACTTCCCAGTCCCCAGAAGTCACAGTGTGGCCATGTGACTTGCTCTAGGCAATGACACACAAACAGAAGTAATCTGTGTCACTTCTGAGCAGAAGTACATAAGAGGCAGGACACAACTTGCTCTGTTCCTGTCCCATGCCACTGGAACTAATCTCCATATGGCAAGGCTCTGTCAGTCAGGGTCCCTGGATGAGAATGATATGTGCTGAGCTGAGACAGACATGCAGTGTGAGTAGGAATAAACCTTTGTTGGTTCAAGCCACTGAGATTTGTAAGTTGTGACTGTATCATAATTTAGCCTATTCTGATTGTTATAGGGTATCCAACATCTGACCAAGAACAGATTTTCATATTCAAATTGGGAAAGATGAAAAATACTCTTGATTTTTTTTTTTATCTCTTCCTCCAAGGAATTGAGGATGAAACAGTGGTCCCTTCCTTGTAGTCGCTTCAATAGCTGAAACCAGGTCTCCCTGACTAATTGGACTTAGTCCATCGTGTCTAGAGCAGGGGTCAAATCTGACCTGCAATTTGTCCTGTAAATAAAGTTTTAGTGGACCATGCCCATTCATTTACATAGTCTGTGCCTGCTTTCATACTGCAGAAGAGTTGTTGCAACAGAGACTGTAGGTCTGCAAAGCTAAAATATTTACTATCTGATTCTTTGCAGGAAAAAAAAAATCCTGACCCCTGGTCTGCTGCTGCTGCTAAGTTGCTTCAGTCGTGTCCGACTCTGTGCAACCCCATAGATGGCAGCCTACCAGGCTCTTCTGTCCCTGGGATTCTCCAGGCAAGAATACTGGAGTGGGTTGCCACTTCCTTCTCCAGACCCCTGGTCTAGAAGATGTCAAATGGAAACGGATCCATGGAGGGTCTGGAAAAGAAATCCAACATGCACTGCCACTGGGAGTAAAGAATATATACTCTTGGTAGCTATGTAGCTGAGAGCACACACAGATCAAGAGTTGGTACTGGCAGAATTTTACTGAGTGCTTCAGGCCTTTGTAGAGACAGAGAAGCAAAGGGAGCCCTGATACAAATGACTTCCAATAAGCACATCTTTACAGCTCTGTTGTTTAGCAGCCCCTCTCCCTCAGCATCGAGATGGGGACAGGATCAGAACAAAGGATATACACAGTATATGTCAGGATTAGTAAACCTGACAGTCCTCAGGATGACTCAGTGGAAAGTTGCTTAAGTGCTGGCTCAAAATGATTCACTGCCTGGAGATTCCATGGCAAGTGAGATTCTTAGGCTAAACTTGGCGGTACGGTTTGTCCACCTCCCTGAACCCAGCAGCAGCACAGGGCGAGGAGGCTGGCCCTAAATGAAGGAGCAGGCTCTTGGAGGGGCTGATGAGGGTCTCAGCCTGGTGGATGCAGCCTCCACTGTGGCCACTGGCTGCCCTCTGGGGGTGGGGGTGTATATGGTGTGGCTGGAATGCTAGGAATTCTGGGCTGGCTTAGCAAGCACTCCAACTGGCTTGGTGTTCTTTCTACATGCTCCAAAGACTTTCTCCAGTGTCCTTGGCATCCAATGACTATACTTGGGCTTAAGATTTTAGGGCTGGGCGGGTCCCTTGGATGCCTTCTATCTCAGCACTGGATCACTCCTTCTTTAGGTGGTACCAGCAAACATGCTGGCCATTTCACTGCAGATGGGACACAGGCCATTTGCTCCCTTCCTTGGCCTGGCTCTTGGAAATGTTGCCTGGAGGAGCCAGCTTCTTGGCTGAAGCTCAGCACTGGGTGGCTATGAACAGGTTTTGCCTCAGTTCAGCTAGTGCTGAGTTATTGTTGGTGGCTCTGGGTTGGGGGCAAAGGCCTGGGCTGGGAAACAGGGAGAGAAGAAGCAAGTTGAATGGATACTGTGCTTGGACCTATGAGTTGAATCGTCTTCCTTGTCAGCAGTTGATTTGGAAGTTAGTTTGGATGGGGTACCTTCTCTCCATTCTAATGTGACCAGTGAGCTACAGAGCCCAAGTCTTACTTGTGGAACCTTTCATTCTTAGGTGATTGGGTTTGGCCAGAAGAAAAGTGGAGAACTGGGGGAGTCATGCCTGAAGTTCCTGGTTACCATGAAGTCTACAGAATTCAGAATGCAGATGGGGCCTGGATCACAAGAGCTACAGTATTTCATCAGCCTGCCAGGCAACTTCAAGAAGGTTCTCTAGTCTATACCTGAACACCTGCACAGGCCAGGGCCACATCTGCAGAGCATAGGCCCCTTCTCCCTCAGCTGAGACATCATGAGCACTGGCTAACTCAAATACACTAACTGAGACCAACATATTTTCTTGGAAAATATAACATAAAAGACAGTACATAACAGGAAAGACTTAGAGGATTAATTCATTCCACAAACATTTGTTCAGAGCCTACACTGTGCCTTGGCACATGAGGAGATTAAGATACTCCAGTTGTTGTTATTGTTCAGTCGCTCAGGCATGTCCGACTCTTTGTGACCCCGTGGACTGCAGCATGCCAGACCTACCTGTCCATCACCATCTCCCAAAGTTTGGCCAAGGTCATGTCCATTGCACTGGTGATGCCATCCAGCCATCTCATCCTCTGATGCCATCTTCTTCTGCCCTCAATATTCCCTAACATCAGGGACTTTTCCAATGAGTCAGCTGTTCACATCAGATGACCAAAATACTGGAGCTTCAGCTTCAGCATCAGTCCTTCCAATGAGTATTCATGGTTGATTTCCCTCAATACTGAATAGTTTGATCTTCTTGCTATTCAAGGGACTCTCAGGAGCCTTCTCCAGTACAGTTCGAAAGGCATCAATTCTTTGGCCTCCTGTCTTCTTTATGGTCCAACTCTCACAACGATATGTGACCACTGGGAAGACCATAACCTTGACTATATAGACCTTTGTCAGCAGAGTAATGTCTCTGCTTTTCAACACATTGTCTAGGTTTGCCATTGCTTTCCTGCCAACAAATAAACGTCTCCTGATTTCATGGTTGCAGTCACCATCCACAGTGATTTTAGAGCCCAAGAAGAAGAAATCTGTCACTACGTACAACTTTTCCCCTTCTATTTGCCATGAAGTAATGGGGCCAGATGCCATGATCTTAGTTTTATTGATATTTAGTTTTAAGCCTGGTCTTTCACTCTCCTCCTTCACCCTCATCAAGAGGCTCTTTAGTTCCTCTTCACTTTCTGCCATTAGAGTAGTGAGTGGTATCATCTACATATCTGAGGTTGTTGATGTTTCTCCTGCCTATCTTAATTTCAGCTTGTAACTCATCCAGCCCAGCATTTCTCATGATGTACTCAGCATATAGATTAAATAAACAGGGTGACAGCAGACATCCCTGTCATACTCTTTTCTCAATCTTGAACCAATCAGTTGTTCCATACAGAGTTCTAACTGTTGTTTCTTGACCCACATACAGGTTTCTCAGGAGACAGGTAAGATGGTCTGGTATTCCTATTGCTTTAAGAGCTTTCTACAGTTTATTATGATCCACACAGTCAAAGGCTTTAGTGTAGTAGATGAAACAGAGGTAGATATTTTTCTGGAATTCCCTAGCTTTCTCTAAAATCTAGTGAATGTTGGCAATTTGATCTCTGGTGCCTCTGCCTTTTCTAAACCCAGCTTGGACATCTGGAAGCTCTTGGTTCATATAATGTTGAAGCCTAACATCCAAGATTTTAAACATGACCTTACTAACATGGGAGATGAGTACAACTGTCCAGTGGTTAACACAATCTTTAGTACTACTCTTCTTGGGAATTGGGATGATGATTGACCTTCTCCAGATACTCCAGATTATTTTCAAATATCAGCAGATTCATCTCAGTTACAAGCAGTGAAGAAAGTGGAAAGGAAGAGGACATTTGTTCTTTTGAAATTTCTCTGCAAGGGAGATGGGGCCGAAACACAGTCCATGAAGCAGGGTTCCAGGCAACCCTAATCATAAGGAGAGCTGTGGCTTCAGGTAAGTTTTACAGTCTTTCTTAGTGTTCCAATTTGTCAAATGTGAGGGGAGGGGGCTGGACATAAAAATTCTTCAAGATATGATTTTCTGTGGTCACAGAATATGATTCCTACTCTCCAGAGATTTAGGAAGGTACAAACTTAAATTCAGCGCAGCAGAAAAGTAACCCGTAAATGGTCCAGCGTCATGCCATCTACTACAGAAGCCACTAGTTACACGTGTCTACTGATATTTTAACTCACTGACATTAAATAAAATGTAAAAGGCAATTCCTCAGTCATAGCAGTCACATTTCAAGTGTCCAACAACCAAATGTGCCACTGGCTGCCTTATTGGACAGTGCAAATGTAGAGTATTTCCATCACCGCAACAAGTTCTGTTTAACAGCACTGATATAGACAACATGCCCCAAGGATGTCACAGAGAAGACAAAACTTCTCCTCTATGCCTCCTAGGCCTAGGCTCCTCACAGCTGTCCAGCTGTGACCAATGCTGACCTTCCCAGACAGCAGGCAACTCTGCTTTGGCCTTCTCAGGGAGCTCAGCCACTCCACACATACTCTTACTGACTGCTCCTTTGATCTTTCCCCAGGGCCTTTGTGAAAGTCAGAGCTTCCCGGTCCTTTCATGAAAAATTCCCTTTTAAACAGACCTATGAATAATCTAGATAATCCTGCAATGCATGCATCTTTTAGAGCTCCCTGGGCTCTTTGCCCAAGAGGTATGGTATGCAAAGTCTAACAGAGACCAGGGTGATTGATCAGTGAAAGTCAGTATTGTATGTATGAGTCGGGAGAAGCAAGCACGGCCAGCACAGAGGAGAAAGTCCTTACATGCTCCCTCCACAGCACTATTAATAACACGAAAAAATAATTATCCAATTTAATCCCAAAGACTGATTTCACATCAAAATACAGCAAATAAAGGAAAGCAAAACAAAAGAACAGCGAGACAGGCATATGGGCTCTCCAGGGTTGCTCCAGCTTGTGGGATGGGTATGGGTGTGACTGAGTGAGTGTGGTGGAGTGTGTGCGTGGGGGTCACGGGGGTGTGAGTGGGGAGTGTAGGGAGGCTTGGAGGCGGGGTGGGTTGAGAGCTAGGCGAACGTGCTCTGACTCAGAGGATTCTCTGCTTGCTTCTCTCAGCGGGGAGAGGAGAATTTCACTTGTGTCAAACAACCTCATGCCCAATTCCTCTGAAAGGGGGCAGGGAGGACAGTGTCATAACACAGAGAGTGTTAATGGTTGCTATTTTAACAATCTAAACTCACTACCCCCAGGGCGCCAGGAGAAACTAAACAGTCTTAACTGCAAAGGGTGCAATTTTAAAAAATCAAATAAATAGCTGAAGGCACACTCACACTGAACTTGTGCCCAACTCGGTGTCAATCAACAAGTTTCCACTGAACCCTGGACAAGCCACCCCTCCTCTTCCCAAAAGAACACAGAAAACAATGGAAGTTCAGTTTCGGGGCAGCTGGATGATTTTATGGATTTTGTGCTTCCCAGTGCCCCCCTCCCCTTTCTCCTTTCTTCTCCAGCAAAGTTTTTCTTCCCTCATCCAGCCCCCGCTCCCAAGATCATTTCTTTCAAATGCATCTCCCTGGCCCTGGCCCTCAGTGCTACACTGCTTCTATTTCGTGTTCCCACACAGGAGGCCAGACCTGCTGACCCGGGCCTCCAGAAAGGCCCGCCCCATCTGTACAACAAGAGCGTCCCACCTGCCATGTGCCCCCAAGTGGAGACCGAAAAAGCAAACCCAAATGGACACCAAATTATGGCTCCACTTGCCAAAATTCACATTTTGATAAGCCACATGCTGAAAAATTCTATTGTTCTAGGCTTAGGATGTGGTCTAGGCACATACTTGAAACTAGCCAAAGATGGTCACTGCTGCTGCTGCTAAGTCGCTTCAGTCATGTCCGACTCTGTGCGACCCCATAGATGGCAGCCCACCAGGCTCCCCATCCCTGGGATTCTCCAGGCAAGAACACTGGAGTGGGTTGCCATTTCCTTCTCCAATGCATAAGTCTTAGTATAAAATTCTCATCTCCATCCTGGCCAGCAGGTACCCACTTCCCCAGACTGGACCATGGCCCTGGATTCTAAAATAATGACGAAAGCATTAGTAGCTGAGTCATGTCTGACTCTTTGAAACCCCATGGACAGTAACCTGCCAG
Source organism: Bos indicus x Bos taurus (assembly GCF_003369695.1). NCBI lineage: Eukaryota > Metazoa > Chordata > Mammalia > Artiodactyla > Bovidae > Bos > Bos indicus x Bos taurus. The sequence goes on along the minus strand of NC_040105.1, from coordinate 85,580,997 downwards.
GCTCCTCTGTCCATTAAGTTCTCCAAGCAAGAATACTGGAGTGGGTAGTCATTTTCTTCTCCAGGGGATCCTGATCCAGGGGCCGAACCTGGGTCTCCTGCATTGCAGGTGGATTCTTTGCCATCTCATCCACCAGGGAAGCCCAAAATAATGACGAGAGCTTGCATTTACAGAGGGCTTACTAGGGGTTGGGTTCTGTGGTAAGCACCTTACCTGTACTAATTCATTTCATTCTCACAGCAGTCCTTGAGGCAGGAACTATTATTATTGCCTCACCTACCTGCTCATAGACAGAGACAATCTCACCTACTCAGACAGGCACCTCAAACACACTCACACTGGCATTGCAATCTATTTGCTTTACAACATTGTGCTGGTTTCTGCCATATATCAACATGAATCAGCCACAGGTATCCATATGTCTCCTCCTTGTTGAACCTCCCTCCCCTCTCCCCTACATCCCACCCCTCTAGGTTGTCACAGAGCACTGTCTCAACACAGGTTGAGCTCCCTGCATCATACAGCAAATTCCCACTGGCTATTTATTTTACATATGGTAATGTGTATGTTCCCATGCCACTCTCAATTAGTTCCATCCTCTTCCTCCCACACTGTGTCCAAGTGCATGTCCACTGAACAAAGCCTCCATGCTGTCTCTTTAGCATTGAGTTCTTCAAAGTCTCCCCCTCAAAGACTCTCCACTGATATCTAGAATGCCATTGGTTGTTAAGTGTTCACCTTATCTGTTGATAAAGAGAGAAGTCCCCTGGAAGGGCTAACTCAGTCTCCTTCCCATCAGGTGATAGTGACAATGGGAGAGCTGAGAGGCTGGGAAAGAGGGGAGGCTGTGAGATCTGAGAGAGAGGAAAGGGGGTGCACAAAGATGTCTAGGGGTGAACACAAGCATCACCTCCCCATGTTTGCAGTGGGCTGGATGTACAGAGTAATGTCAAACTCTCGGGCATATGAGATCCTTTGAGATTAGGCCTTCATCAACCTGACCTTTTCAACCTCTTCTCTCCTGCATGGTCCACATTCACTCCAGTCACACCAGCCCCTCATGGCCCTGGGTGTACCCTCCCCTTTCCCCTTCTCCAACTGGCAAAGTCCCACTCATCTCTGAGTACCCACCCTGATGTCAGATGTGGACTCCTCTCTGAGGCGCCTAGCTTCTGTAGAGTGTCTCTCTCTCTCTCATCTCTGCCTGCTGGGCCTCTGTCCACATCTCTACCAGGGTACTCATCACATTATGATGTCATGATCTCATTATGCCTGTCCTGCTAGACTGTGAGCTCTCTGAGGCAGAGACTCTGAAACCTCAGGATGATACATGGGACCTGGCTGCAAGCTTGTACTCAGTGAACACTTGTGAAATGAATGAATGAGTACATGAATGAATGAATGAGTGGACGTGCACCATCAATTCTGGTTGGGAGACTCCCTTTCCTGGGTTTCTCTGGGTGAGGCTGTGCAATGTTTCTCAAAAGGGTCACCACTGGAATCTGGAGTAGGACACATCTTCACTGCATTGTGTTTCTTTGTTTTTGTTTAGGCAGTAAGTCACGTCCAACTCTTTTGTGACCCCATGGATTGTAGCCTGCCAGGCTCCCCTGTCCATGGGATTTCCCAGGCAGGAATACTGGAGTGGGTTGCCATTTTCTTCTCCAGGGGATTTTCCTGACCCAGAGATCAAACCTACGTCTCCTGCATTAGCAGGCAGAGTCTTTACCACTGAGCCACCTGGGAAGCCACCAAGGAAGCATTGTGTTCCTACCCAATGTGAAACATTGCACATTTCTGGTTCCCACCCACTAAGTGCCAAGGACATTCCCCAGTCAGTGCGATGACCAAAACATTTCCCCAACATTTCCAAAGCCCTAGGAGACATGGTGGGGAGGAGGTGGTGGTGATCTTCTCTGGTTGGGAAACAGCACTATAGCCATCATTTCTTCCCCTGATCCCAGTGGTCTGAGAGGCCCCCTGCAGGAGGGTCAGGCTTTTTGCCTGCATGAGGTACTGGATGACAGGTTCCAATCAGAATGTTAGTAAGAATGTCAGGCGTGAAGCAGTCCTGGCCTGCTAACAGGAATCATGGCAGGCTAACTAGCACACAACAATACAAAGAATCCCACTCAACATTTTTATGACTGGGGGCAGTGGGAGGGGTAAGGCCTCGCCTCCAAAAATCCCTATGAAGCTTTCAAGGCAGCCCAGAGATTATGACCTTGTCTCTGAGTGCATTCGCAGCATCACCCCCATGTTTCTGCCAAGAGATCGCTCTCTGCTTTGAAAACATCAGCATCACTGGGCATCGTCCTCACTCAGGGCACCTCTGAAAATCTAATCAGAAAGAAAATAGAAAAGAAAGGCACAGGTGGTGCCATTTATTTTATCCTTCTGCCTGACACGCACTGAACTTGTCACCTGTTTCCTTTAGACCCCTCTTTTCCTTGAGGCTGGAGACATATGGTCTATGCCTGAGCACCCAGGTGCTGTCACTGGGTTCTATGGGGACAAGTACTGAGTTTCAGGCTTTACCCTCATTTTCTCTTGGTGATATAATCTGGGGACTGGGGATTTATGTTCTTTCTCTCCCCTGCTATACACTGCCTTGCATATATATATATATATATATATATATATATATATATATATATATCTTTAGACTTTTCAAAGCAATTTCTTTAGACTTTTCAAAGTAATTTCCCACATCAACTTGGTCTTCACAGTTAATGCCAGCCTTCAGAGAAGGTAGAAATCATCACACTCGTTTTACAAGTTGAGAAAAAAGGCACAAAGATGTTAGCCGGCTCTGTGAAAGTCCCATGGGGAACTGGGGAAACAGCAGGGTTAGATCCCATGTCTTTTCTGGCTCTGTGCCTTCCTCGTCACCACCCTGTCTTAACAGTACAACACACCCTCACCTGGGGGGAGGGAATGCATACCCACAGGACTGGAGCTCTCTCTCCATCTCAGATGTGGTCCTGATTCTGGATGCCAAATGGGCTGGTCAGTAATACAGACCTGAAGCCAGATGGCTTCATTCAGATGCAAACACACTCTGCAGCCTGGAAGTCAAAGCTCCACAAATGCCCCCAAATGCCTTCTTACTAGTTCCAAGGGCATACCTGGAGAACAGAGAGCATATCCTTCTCCAGGCTTTGGTACTGCTCTGAAAGTGAAAGTCGCTTAGTCGTGTCTGACTCTTTGTGACTCCATGGACTATACAGTTCATGGAATTCTCCAGGTCAGAGTACTGGAGTGGGTAGCCTTTCCCTTCTCAAGAGGATCTTCCCAACCCAGAGATCGAACCCACATCTCCCTCATTGCAAGCGGATTCTTTACCAGCTGAGCCACAAGGGAAGCCCTTGGTATTGCTCTGCCTTGTGTAAAAACAAACAAACAAAACCCAGACCAGATGAAACCAAACACCCAGAAGGCTAAAATAATGTCATGCATGCATGCATGCTAAGTTGCTTCAGTCGTGTACTCTTGTGCAACCCCATAAAGCTCCTCTGTCCATGGGATTTTCCAGGCAAGAATACTGGAGCGGGTTGCGATTTCCTTCTCCACAGGATATTCCTGACCTAAGGATTGAACCCCCATCTCTTACATCTCCTGCACTGGCAGGCGGATTCTTTACCACTAGTGCCACCTCGGAAGCCCCAAATAATATCAACAAGTAAACAAAAATAATCCAACTCTTTGTGACCCCATGGTCTGCAGCCCGCCACGCTCCTCTGTCCATGGTGGCTCAGCAGCAAAGCAATTTGCCTGCAATGAAGGAGACGTGAGTTCAGTCCGTGGGTAGGGAAGATCCCCCGAAGGAGGGCATGGCAACCCACTCTAGTATTTCTGCCAGGAAAATCCCAGGGACAGAGGAGCCTGGTGGGCTACAGTTAGCAGCATCTCAAAAGAGTAGGACATGACTGAAGCAACATGGGGTTTGAGCACCCCATCAAACAAAAATAGTAGTCTCAAAACAGCCGTATGCATATACACAATCTTATGCTTGATTGTAACATTTAACAGAGAGGGCAATGGCACCCCACTCCAGTACTCTTGCCTGGAAAATCACTTAAAGGTCTTCTGGTCACCTTTTGCCTCCAATCATAACTACCCAAAACAAATGAAAATGTAGTGTCATTTAAATATATGCCACGCTGGGAAATACAACTGACACACCTAAAACATAAATGTACAGTTGAACTGATGATTAGAAAGCAAACATCCCTGTAACTACCACACAGGTCAAGAAAGACAGCAATGCCAACACCCCAGAAGGCTCCATCCTTCCCCACTGGACGTAACCACCATCCTGACTTTTGGGACAATTGTTGCCTCAGTTTTCATTATAGTTGTATTACTTTTATGCACCTCCCTCTACAATATAGTTTTGTCTATTTCGACCCTCATGTTAATTGAATTGCATTATGTTTATTTGTGCACATAGGTGCATCTTCCTCTTACTCAGCAGTAGGCTTGAGGTATAATATATTGACTTTCAAAAAACTTCTGCTCCCCTCAACCTAGTCCTCTGTGACAACCTTGAAAGGTGGGAGGGAGGTTCAGGAGGGAGGCAACATGTGTATACCTACGGCTGATTCATGTCGATGTATGGCAAAAAGCAACACAAAATTGTAAAGCAATTATCCTTCAATTAAAAATAAATATTAAAAAGACTTCTGCTCACCTTATTTGCGCCTGGAAGTACTTCCTTGTACCTAACTTTTTTTGCTGAGGCTCACTTTTGCCCACTGTTACCCTTTGGAGATGGAAGGAGAAAGCTGATCAGCATGCTCTAAAATACATTTATCCTTCTGAAGTTTGTTGAAGTCCCTTTGATCTTTCTTTCACCAGGCTCAGTAATTTCACTTTCCCTTCAACATTGCCTCATAGGTTTGATACTCTAGTTAACCCCTTTGTAATCTTTCTAATAAAACCATACCAAATAGCTCCAGACATGATTGCCCTCAAAAAGCAATCTGAGAGGAGGCCAGGTAAAGGGAAACAGGGAAACAGTTGTACCCCTAAGGACTTCTCCAAAAGATAACAAAACCTGCTGGAAATCAGCTCCTACTACATGATGCTCTCTGAAATTCCCTGGGGAACATTAATAAGGAATATGTCTGTCTTTCAAAACCCAGCATTTCACACAGTTATCACTGGGACTTATTGTTGTCATGTCTGTCACTGTCAAAGATGATGTGGTCTCCCTCATCCTATGAAAAATATGCTCAGAAAACCAACATTTGCTAGATTCTTCACCAGCCCCTTCTCACATTTCTTTTCCATTGTCATTTCCATTTAAAAAAGAGACATGGTACAACATGCATGAACTTGGAAAACATTCTGCTAAGTGAAATGAGCTAGGCACAAAAGAAATATACTGCATGATACACAGAAATACACACATACACATGATACACAGAAATATACTGCATGATTCCACTTCTATGAGGTGCCTAGAGGAGTCAAATCACAGAGACAGAGAGTGGAATGGTGGTGGCCAGGAGCTGGGGGAGGGGAAATGGGGAGTGGTTTATAGGAATAGAATTTCAGTTTGGGAAGATGAAAAAATTCCCGATATGGATGGTGGTGAGGGTTACACAATATAAGTGCATTTAATGGCACAGAACTGTACAATTGAAAGTGATTAAAATTGGAAATTTTGTTACAATATATGTATACTTTATTCCATAAAAATTTTCACAAATAAAAAGATTTTTAAAGAGAGGGAAGGAAGAGGGAGCCAGGGAAATAGAGAAACAAAGTGAGGAAGAAAGCAAGCCACATTTCCCTGCTCCTTCTGCTCCCTAACCTTAATCCCTCATTTTTCGCCTATTAAAATAATGAAGGAATACAGTTTATAAAAGGTAGGGTGGTGAGTGTGGTCTTTGATTTGACCTTAGATCCCTGAGGGCATGATCTCATAAATGTGAAGACATCAAAGCTGCATGAATTTGCTAAAGGAGATAAAAACTAAACTTGCACGGACACTTACCTTATCTCTCTGTTTTAAAAATAATCTCTACTCCCAAGTTTGATGTCTTTCCCTTTCTACTCAATTAAAAAAATATCCAAACAACCTTCTTCATCCCCCTCCTGCAGACAACTTTGATTTATCCATTTTTTTTAAAAGATATAGTATATATACTTCATAGCCTCTCTCCAATTCAGGGAGTGCAGCCCTAAAAAAATATAACCCTGTTTCAGCAGCCACATACCTATTGCTGGATCACTTCCCACTCTCTGGGTCTTAGCATGTATGTGGCAAAGACAAGAGACAACACATTAGGATATTTCTAAAATAGACTACATTTATGGCCAAAAAAATGGAGTCCTGTGAGGAGGTGGATTTTGGAACAGGTTTCAATAATTAATACCCTCAGTCCACCAGTTTCTAAAATCACTTTGAGGGAATAGCTGACAGTGTAAAAATCTAGATACAAAAAATCAAGAGGAAAATCACTCTAATAAAGACCGCTATTTATCTTAGTGGCTGCAAATAATCTGGTAAAATTTTGGGTTATAGTCATTTTTGCATCCAAAACCCTGAAGTGAAACCCTTTGGCTTTAGGCGACAGATAGCAAGGATATTCGGTTACTTCTGTACCATATTGGTTTTAAGTTAACACCACCAAAGTGAAAAACTTGAGAGCTGGCAACTCATTCTAGAAATCACTGTGCCTTCTGCTACGAATAAAGAACTTATCCCTGACAATACAGAGAGGCTTGTTCTCCGCAGGACTATACAAAAGGTAAAGCCTGATGGGAAGAACTAACTCATTTGAAAAGACCCTGATGCTGGGAAAGATTGAAGGTGGGAGGAGAAGGGGACGACAGAGGATAAGATGGTTGGATGGCATCACTGACTCAATGGACATGAGTTTGAGTAAACTCCGGGAGTTGGTGATGGACAGGGAGGCCTGGCGTGCTGCAGTCCATGGGGTCGCAAAGAGTCCAAAATGACTGAGCGACTGAACTGAACTGAAAGCCTGATTTCCTTGGCTTATTCCTTCATATCTCCCCCACCCTACCCCACCCCCCGCCACACCTGCCCAGCTCTTGCCCCTGTGGTTAGTGGCCTCAGGATCTCCCCCAGCTCACCACCACCACTCACTACCATCAGATTCTGTTTTCTAAATCTTGTGTGCTGGTCAAATGAAAAATGATTAATAAGATTCACAGACTTAGGGAATGAACTTACGGTTGCCAAAGGGAAAAGATAGTTCAGGAGTTTGGGATGGACATGTACACACTGCTATATTTAAAATGGATAACCAACAAGGACCTACTGTATAGCACAGGGATCTCTGCTCAATGTTATGTGGCAACCTGGATAGGAGGGGAGTTTGGGGAAGAATGGATACATGTATATGTATAGCTGAGTCCTTTCACTGTTCACCTGAAACTATTACAATATTGTTAATTGGCTATACCCCAATATAAAAATAAAAAGTTTAAAAAAAATGATTAATAAGAGTTATCACCTCCAAAGAGAGATGAATTTATCAGGAATCAAAGTCTGAAATAAACAGATGAAGCTTTAAGAATAACAGCATTTCAGGTACCAGGTAACTTAGCAGGGAAGGAGGGTGGAAGAGGAGGAGTCTGACACATTGCTGGCTGGACAGGCCATAGGAAATGCAGGTAATCATCTCCTGTTCTGCTTACTCAGAAAGCAGGCCCTAATCTCTGGATCAGCCCTGCAACCAGGAAGAAATCTCCCTAAAGGACATTTTACTAATCCTTTCCTTAAAATACCCTAGATGTGACTCTTATTTCAAACTAAGTTGAAAACAGACTAAGCTGAAAACACTGATTTTATTTCAAACTATGTTGATTGCTTTTCCCTTTGAGAGTTTCATTTGTTTATCAGCAGAAATTCCTGGGCTAATTCCGAGAAATGCCATTCATTTCTCGCCAACAAGTCATGGACAGTGGGTGGGGTAAAGGGGTGAGCTCCCCACGGAGGGTCCTTCTTTCTGGACCTGAGAGCCAGGGGCTCTGAATGTGGACGATGGCAAAAGAGAAAAGTGTTGGGTGGGAACTCTGGGAGAGTAGGGAGGCCAGCCAGAGGAACAGTGAGTACATGTCACTGCAGGGTTGATCCGAGAGGAGTGTCACATAGGCAAAGTATGTTTCTGGTGTGCTTGTGCTCCCCATGACCAGAGAAACAATGCTGCCAAGTTGCCCACGGCCCTCTGCAGATGTGCAGGGGCCTCTACTCCAAGATCTTGCCCAGGACTGCTCTCTGAAGGCTGTGCTCCTGACCTCCTTTATCAAGCTTTCCCCTGGGCCCTATTACCCTATGTCATCCACCATTCAAGTACAATGGAATTACTTGAGGTACTTGTTTAAAATGCAGAATACCCTCAGCAGTCCAAACAAATCAGAAATTTTAGTGTAGGGCAGTCTGCATTTTATCAAATCCCTTTAAGCATGCTAAAGTTTGGGTAACATGAATTTGAGGTCCTGTTCTAAAACAGCTTGCTACTCAAATGAACTTCTCCAAACTAAGATACTATATTTACCAATAAGTGTTAGTTGCTCAGTCGTGTCCAATTCTTTTGTGACCCCATGGACCATAACCCACCAGGCTCCTCTGTCCATGGAATTCTCAATAGCTTGTTGCTACAAATAGCTTCTAGAAATGGAATGGCACAATCCAAAGACTTCCTAAAACATATACTAAAGAACACTAATCTTTCAAAATGCTCTACAAAAAAAAGGTCCCAGGAATTCTGTGGAGGTCCACTGGTTAGGACTCCATAGTTTTACTGTGGAGTTCAATCCCTGGTTGGGGAACTAAGATCCCACAAGCCATGTGGCACACACAGCCAAAAATAAGTTCTATGGCTGAATAAGTTTGGAAAATACTGCATCCCATACTCTCACTTATAGATTCATAATGCATATTAATATATTTAAGGCTCTGAGAAGTCTGGTATTAAAAGAAACCTATCTTTAAAAAAAGAAACCTATTTATCTTTCTCTAATCCAGAAACTCTCGAGTCTATTTGACCATATAAATGTTTTCTCTAGTTAACCCTATCATTATCCCATAAAATTATGTTCCCTGCAGCAAACTTTGGGAAACAGTGTCTTAACCCAGAAGAGTGATTGTAATGGTAGAGGTTTTTAAAAATATAACAAGCACATGGAAGATTTTATTTCAGACAAATGGGGCTTTTCAGTATTCCTCAATAATGCGCCACCTTCTTCACCTCTGCGTGGGGCCAATTTTGATTAACATCCATAGAAAGAAATAGAAGAGCTGTGGTCTACCACGACAGAAAGCTATATCTGTCCTAAATGTCTTGTTCTTATATGGCATATTTTGTGAAGTCGCTCAGTCATGTCCGACTCTTTGCGACCCTATGGACTGTAGCCTACCAGGCTCCTCTGTCCATGGGATTTTCCAGGCCACAGTACTGGAGTGGGTTGCCATTTCCTTCTCCAGGGGCATAAGGGCTCCTCAAATACAAATAGGAAATCGTATTCTTTTTAAAAAAGCAACTAAAATCCCCAGGGTTTACCAGATACAAAGATCACCTCACCTGGCACAAGGCAAGCTAAGTGCCACTTTCCTGGAGAAGTTTTAACCCTTTATACTCTGCAGTGTTCAGGGAACAAGTGTATGAGGAAAATAATGGAAATAAAGCATGGAAGACAGTGAAAGAGGTCTGAGAGGTAACAGGGCAGTCAGTATAGACATGGAGGGCCTACTGATTAACAGCGAATATCTCTGTGGCCACTTCTCAACAATCAGTATAAGAATGCTAACAATGATGATAATAATAACAACAATAAAGTATAACCTCGCTATCCCAGAGACCAACATTCCAGAATCCTCAAGCTTTTGGATAGCTCTGGACTCAGAAAGTTTTGTTAAAAATATGCCAATCTTTTGAGAATTCTCTGGCAGTCCAGTGGTTAGGACTTGGTGCTTTCACTGCCAAGGGCCTGAGTTCAATCCCTGGTCAGGGAATGAAGATCCCTCAAAGCCATAAAATACAAATCTTTTGTATGAAAAGAAATGACCCTTGATTGATCATCTTGTATACTATGACTTTCGTAGTTCCCTTACTGAAGGAAAATAATATGCTAATTAGCTGTTACTATGTAAAAGGAGTTGATCTTTTTCAATCAAACCCAGGAGGCAAGTGAATACAGAATTCAGAAAAGAGCAAAAGGAGCAAGAAGAGCACAATGGCGATCAAACATGGATGATGGCAACAGCAGCAATCAGCAGCAAACATGAAGTGGCAGCAGAGATGAATCAAAAAAAAATGAGATAGCTTTAAATTTTGGAAGTGATTCCTCAATAAGTTAAACACAGAATTACTCTGTGACTCAGAAATTCCACTTCTAGGTATATACTCAAAATAATAGAAAACATATGCCACACAAAAACTTACACCTGAATGTTCATAGTACTATTAACAATAGCCAGAAGGTAAAAACAACTCAAATGTCCATCAACTGATGAATGCATAAGCAAAATGTGGTATATCCATATAATGAAATATTATTCAATCACTAAAAGGAATAAATTACTGATAAATGCTACAACATGGATAAATCTTAAAACATTATGCTAAGTGAAAGAAGCCAGATGCAAAAGGTCACATATTTTATGGTTTCATTTATATGAAATGTCCAGAATAATAAAATGCATGGAAACAGAAAGCAAATCAGTGGTTGCCAGGGGCTAAGGCAGGAGGGTAATGGGGAGTGACTATTTAATGGGTACAAAGTTTCCTTTCTTGAGGTGGTAAAAAATTTCAGGAACTAGGTTAGTGGTGATGTTGCACAACATTGTGAATGTTCTTAATGCCACGGATTATACACTGCAAAGTCATAAATTTTATGTTACATGTACTTTACCACAACAACACAAAAATAGCTACATCTCCCCCTTGAACTTTTGCCCTTAAAAAAAAAAAACAAATGGAGGGAGCTAAAAAGACTTGTCTACTTGATTCCTGAAACACTGGAAGTCACAGACATGGAAACTGACATAGTCCTACAATTAGACTCCTCTTTTTATACAAATGTATAGGAATACACAGTGCAGACAGGGCAGCGATTACAGACCAAAAGAAAAGATTCAGAGTGGCTGAGTGATTTGCAACCCTCACTCTAAACTGTCCAAGGCCAAATGCCACATAGCTACCTCCTATATTACATAGTCTGTTTCTGCTAGGGTATAGACTTGTGTAATTCAAACATGTTCATATGTAAGTGGTAGATAAGAAAATGATATTGATGTAAAATAGAAATTGCATTGGTTCAGACATGATTTTTCTTAGCAAATTCCTATTTTGCACCATCAAGAGACAGTAACTAGATGCCAAGTATACACTAACACAACTGAAATTCTGCAAACCATGAAAGGACACAGTACTCTATCCTATTGCTATTCACCACACATTCTTCCTTGGTTCTGGCTTAGTTTGGCCATATGCTTGGTCTTCCAAATGCTTATTACATGATTCTGATCTTGGGCATTTTTCTCTTGTCTCTATAACTCAATGGCCTCAACTCTTTCTTATACCTCCTTCCTTCAAGCTAAAGTCACCATTTTAAAGGATGAAGTCTCTACTTATTGTAATATTTTTTTAATTAGAAATCTAAGATGCCTTTTAAACCACACTAGTATTTTATTAGTATAGTTGTTTTATTAGTACTCTAGTTACAAAGTTGCACAAGTTCAGAGTTGTCTGCTCCAATTTTGTTTTTTCCTTAAGCCCTGTTATTTTTCAGTGTACAGTTCTGCAGAATGGGAGGATTTTCAGAAAAGCACATATTGCATTATAGCAGAAATGCCTATATTAGCTAGCTAGCTCTCCTGTTGAGAGAGAAATGGCATAGGACTTCCAGCATCTCCTTATGGGAGCACAGGGCATTTGTGGAAAGGGTGCTTCCTTAACCTAACTGGAATGTAAAAGACTGGGGTGAGGAGTGCCTCTCTTGGCAAAATCACACTGTCACTCTCTCTACTAAAACCATATCATAGAACTAAACCTCTTCACATCTAGCCTAAAGGAAACACTAGATTAAGTCTCTGATAACAGATCAAGTCAGATATTTTGGCAAATTTATAACAGCTCTTTAATGACCCAGGAATGTTGGACTATTTCTAATGGAACCAATATTTATCCATTCTGAATAACAAATTCTTAATGGAATGACTAATTAAGAAAACTGTTACATAATTACATGATTTAGGCTCCTAATCACTACAAAAGTCATCTCTTGGTGATAAAATTATACATGAAGAACAGAAGGAAACAAGTCATATTCTTTCTCTCCCCTTTTCCCCTTTACCATTCAACTCCCTCCAAAAAAGAAGATATGAAATTCCATTCCAACAAATCTCTCATTAGGGGTAATAGATTGACTCCTGTTTAGAGACTGGGATGAATTTAATGACCTTTCTGACTCCAGTACAGTCTTGACTTTCTTATTAAGAATGCTCTACCCTTCCTGTACTACCACCCACTTTGGCCCCAGTAGAGCCCTGTAGTTCGTGATCAAGACTTAACCTCTACCATGGAGACCAAGGGAAGGGCTGGAGAAAAAGTTTTCACTTGCTCTTCATGAGAATTGATTTAGATTTCTCTTTGGTAATTCTGGAAAAGCAGTCTGCATACTCTGATTTCCACGGTTCAGCAGGAGCTACATGAGACAAGCTCAAATTCAGGTGAGAACCTTGGGAATTTCAAGGGGTAAGAAGTTTAGAAAGCAAGAGCCATGGGATACACAGAAACAGACAGGGGTTGAAGTCTCCTCTGTCTACTACAGTGGAAGATGGGCTCTAGGCATGGCAGGTAGGACCTTCCCACCAAGTCCATCACTACCAAGTAAACACTCCCTGAAGTTGATATGGCTGTAAGATTGTATATAAAACCTTGGATGTATGGCTCCCTTATTTGATTTCCCTTTTTGATATAGAACTTGCTCATTACCTTGGCTTTAAATATTCTATTTTTCAGTGAAGATGTTTTCATCACAGTGCTTTCCATTGGGTTAAGACACAAAACTAGAGCCCCTTCCTTTGACCAAACATTCCTGTGGCCCTGAAGGCATGAGTTTCCTCATGCCTAATAATAATTGGGGTGGAAGGAATACAGAGAAGTCATCACATCCACTGCCCTGTCTCAAAGCAAAACTATGCCAACTCTATCTCAGATGGATGGATATCTTTTTATTTCCAGAAACAGGCAGTAAAGAGACTAAAATTCTCCTTAGTCATTTATTCTAGGATTTAACAATCACTGTGTCCCAAAGTTCTTTCTTTTATCAAACTCCATTCTTCTCTGCTATAGTTTAAACCTGTTTATTTTTGTTTTATCTTCAACAGAAAGAAAGAATTGCTGATTTGCATTCCAGGTCAATATGGCAGAGAGAACACATGAGAAAATGCTGTGCTATTTTCCAAACAAAGAAAAATAAGAGATGAAATATAAAAGTAAAAATAAATAAATAAAACTTTAAAACTGCAAAATCATCCTTAGAAACAAAAGGAAACTCTATTAAATAAAACACAGGCAAAAGGAAAGTACAGCAATAAATGAGGGCCAACATGATATGCTCCACTGGCAGTTTGGGCCAGATATAGATAGCTATATCCAGGCAGCTGAGCAAGAACTATGGCCTATAAATGGCTTTCTGTGTAAGTCTGAGAACTTATAGTCCCACTCTTCACATGTAAACAGGGGCTGACATAGTTTGCCCACCCAAGTTCATTCTCTCGCATGGACTGACTGCCCAAGAAAGGCAGCTGCAGCTGAGGTCCCATTCCAAGGAGTAGCCCTGCACAAGAAAACAGAGGTAGAAGCAGACTATCCAGACATGATGGAGTCCAAGGTGGGACACCAACATACGACCTGGTTTAATGCTAAGTAAGCTACAAGGCCTGAAAAGGAAGGACTTATGCAAGAGAAAACCCATGGATGATGAGCTTTTAGACAAAAATTTTAGAAAACAAGGGGAACTTTGGAACTAAGGAAAGCTATCAAGAAATCTAACAAAAGTGAGAATTCACACCTGAAAATATGCATATTTAAACAATCAGAAATAGACTTTAAATAAATATTTAAATACCTTAAAGCCATAAATAAGAGAACAAGACCTCAAGAAACAGTAACAGGGGTTTACAAAATGGCAATATGTAGATATTTTTTACATATAATTAAAAAATGGGTGGAAATACAGTTTTTAAAAAATAAAACTAGACCCAACAGACAGCCTAAATAGTAGGCATGAAAAAACTGGAGAAACAATTCATGAATTGGAAGGCCAAGTTGAAGTTATATATCATTACAGGGAGTATACCAATATATCATTAGGGAGAAAAATAAAGGAGACATTAAGAGACACAGAGCTTAAATTAAATGAAATGCAATGACATACACCGAAGACAAGGCTAAGAATGATAAAAAATAGAAGAAAATATGCTTTTCACAAAAATAATGACTTGAAATTGAAGAAAAATGTGAGTCCATTGGCTGGAAAAAGTCATATGCTAAGCAGGCTAAATAAAAATAAATCATATATCAAAACACCTCCTTGTTTGCATCAAAGGAAAAAGAGAAAATCTTAAAAGCTAGAAGACAGATTATGTATAAAAGAATTATAATCAAAGCAGACTTCTTATCCACAAACAAAGGAAGTCATGAAACTATTTATTAATATCTTCAAAGGGCTGAGGGAAAATAAACACGAATCTATAATTTTATACCCAGCCAAATTATCACTTAAGAATGAGGGCAAAATAAAGACAGTTTTGCATATAAGAATTAGGGAACTTTAGGACCACTACCTACAGAAAGAACTGTTAAAGGTTACAGTTAGAAAGAAAAATGAACTCACAAGGAAATGACCTATAAGAACAAGAAGGCAAAGAAAATGAACAGCTGTTTCTATCTTTTAAGTCTTAAAGATGATGATGTTTATTTCTCTCCATTTTCTCATTTCTGGGACTTATGATCTTAATTCTTTTAATACTTTCTTTTTCTCTGAAAAGAACTGCTAACTTGTACTTTCCCTTTTTCTTAGGACTTGCTTCCGTTTATGCAGTTGGGGTAGATGACAGCCATCTTCCACTCTGTGAACTTCCACTCTATGCTCTGTGTCTGGGCCCTGCCCCAATTTCCTTCCTAGGGAAGAATAATTTCTCCACAGCCATTTAGATCAATTCCTATGACATTAGACCACTTTTAGATACTTCTGGGATAAGATTTTATAAGGCTATTTGACAGGCAACCTGGCAGATGAAAAAAAAAAAAAAAAAAGAATCCTCCCGTGCTACACCCTTGTAATACAGTTTAAACAGAAGAAGCAAATGTTGTTGTTGTTATTCAGTTGTAAGTCATGCCTAACTCTTTTTACAACCCCATGGACTGTAGCCCGCCAGGTTCCTTGGTCCGTGGGATTTCCCAGGCAAGAATACTGGTGTGGGTTGCCATTTCCTTCTCCAGGGGATCTTCCCGACCCAGGGATTGAACCCACATCTCTTGTGGTTCCTGCACTGCAGGTGGATTCTTTACCACTGAGCCACTGTGGAAGCCCATTTATCAAGGTAAGAAAGCATAAGTTATAAAAGTGGTGACAAAAAGGCTTTGGGTCTCCATTGGACAAAAAGGGTCTCCATTCAACAAAATCTCTGTTCCTGTAACATTTCAGTTAACTGAGTTGTCACTGAACCTCATTCCTGGCCTCAGTCCTACCATTTCTGCCCTGACACTTTTAGTTTCTCTCTTGTAAGTTCTGGAAGTTCCTCACTACTTGAAAAAAAACACCATGGATGACGGAGATTAATGGTTCTTCATGTTTTTATGGTTATGTACATCCCTTTAGGAATACCAATAAAGCTATGTATCTTCTCTAAAGGAATTTACACATATACATTGTTACACCAAAAACTGCCAACAATTTTAAAAGATTTACTAATCCCTCAAAGTCCACCCATAGACCCCAACTCTGTCCTTGAGGGAAACAGTCAACTTATAGGACTACAAAGCTTCTACCGCCCAGGTGCTAAGACGATCACTTAGCTTTTCTTAGGATTGCTGGTGGGCCCACAGGCATTTTCTGAATCATTCCATGCTTGCACTCCTCTGGTGTGGGAGCCTGGCATCAGTCAGATATGAACAAAGTATCACTGAGGGAGCCCCTGCCTCAGACAAACACCCTAGCTGCCAACCAGGAAGGTAGATATCCTAATAGCCTTGTGAAAAAGTATCTGCCTGCTGTCCCCTTAGCACTACTCTGAACAATGTATACATAACTGTACAGTCTGGAGGAGGTGACCATTCAGCCAGCAAGCAGCTTTATACTGACATAAACCTCACTGGTTCAGCTCCTTTGATTTATGAACAGCCCATCATCAATTAGAAGCTATGTTCAAATGCAATTCCAGCTCTAATTGCGTAGGACACATGCCTCCATGCTACAACTCTCCTTGTGTCTGCTGCCCATGGCAGGAAGAGGCTGTTGATCACAGAAAAATCTCTGGGCCAAAATTCCTTTCCCTCAATTGATAGGCACCTTCAAATGATTAAAAGCCCAATGAAGACCTGTTACTGTGTACCAAATAACTTATTAGAGCCTAGAATGTGCCCCAATTGGGATATAAACAGTATTTAGGGGCTGGTGCAAGATGCCTGAAAGCGTCCTATTGTTATTCCTGTCTGGAAGTTTCTGCTTCTGGGGAATTAGGGAGAAGGGGTGGGTTGGGTGGAAGAAAGAGGAAGGAAAACCACAGCTGGGAAAGAAAGAGGCGAACTGGTTTACCTGGGCAGCGAGGGCAGCAAAGATGAGGAACGTGCACAGGAGACAGGCAATGAAGGCTTGGACATCTGACTCTGCTGCAAAGCACATTCCCATTCTGAAAGAAAGAGGCAAAAATGACAACAAAATAAATGTCTTTCAGAGGTCACTGGGATCATGCCAATTTGGGAAACAGTCATTCAGGGACTCACTCAGACAGTGAATAACGCATTGCCGAGAAACTGAATGAAATCAGCATTTTCTTTCTTTTTTCTGATAAATTTATTGGAGTATTTTTCTAAGGATCACTACTACCCTAGTTTACAAAGCCTCTCGCAATTACTGGGAAGCTTCTTCTGACTTGGCTCTGTGATGTTTCTACCATTCCCTAGCTCTGCACGTCTCTTCCCAGAGCCTAGCCAGATTTCATAATCACCTGTCCAATGCCATGGAAGGAAGGGATAATGAGCGATGGGTCCCTTGAGCTGTTACCCACCCCTAGGCAAGGAGAGAGCCCTAGCACATGGATTCTGGAGTCCATATAACTCTGCCTTGATCCAGTAAGCTGAGTGCTTCTTCTGCTCACTTCTTTTGCAAGTCAAAATTTTTCTGAGACCAAGCTAGAGTTTGGAATTGAGCTGATTAGCTAGTACGACTAGAGGAGGGGGCAACTGGGTCCTTGTCTGATTTACACTGACAAGATCCCTAGCTCTGACAGCTTTCAGCCATGGCTAGAACAAAGGAAGACCTTGGAAACCAATTTTGCATTAACATTTTCCATCCATAACTCATTTGAAGCAAGGGTTATATCTGTCAGGCTCTGGTGAGGGAAGAGGGTGATGAAGATGATGGAGGGAGAAGATGCCTAGCACTTGAGCCATTGGCACTGGGATTATATTAACATTTTCACTGCCCTGAAGAGAGCAAAGCCTCAGTCCCCAAGGTTTAGCTGTCCATTTCCAATGCATTGGGTCAAGAATCTGACATAATCACACCATACCAGGCATTTACTCAGTCTCTAGATACTCTGTTTAATAACTGCCCTAGCCATTTAAATTCAAATAACCTTAGCACAACTTTTTTTCTTTTCTTGCGTACTTCCTAGAATACATTCTTGGAGCACTACATTTGGAAACACCACGGAGCCTCCTTATATGGCACACTCCTCAGAGCCAGGTGGTATCATCTTGAAGATCACCAGAGCACATCAGAAACTACTCCACCTGGCTGAGGTCAAACTGATTCCTTCTTAATGCTTTACATTGGTTTCTGTTCTAGAGCTAATACAAATTAATAAAAATAATAACCATAATGATGGTAATGTTACAGCAGTTAGCATTTCTCAAATATTGACTATGACCAAGCATTGTTTTAATGCACTGAGACAGATTAGTAAATTTAACCCTTGTCATAATCCTATGAAATAGGTAATACCACTATACCATTTTAAAGAAGAAGAAGCTGAAGGAATCTAAGAGGGGTTAAATAACTTGCTTAACATAACACAGCTCAGAAGTCGCAGAGCCAGGGTTGGAAACTTGGTCTGTCTTGATTCTAGAGCCCTGCAGTTTCTTAAAACTACCTGATGTTGCCTAAAGGTTAGGTTTCCACATGCTCAAAATTCTGAAAGCCAAATTTTCTGTTCAAATGGCAAAAGAATCAGGCTTGCAAGTTAGGACTCCTGGGCACTAGTGAGGGGTTTCAGTTGTTCCATGAGGACTCAAGTGAGAGGCAGGTCTTGAAAATTCTTTCTACATGTTCAGAATTCTCAATTCTCAAGGCTGAGTATAAGGTCTCTTTTCCCAATTGGCCTAGTGCATTGGTTATCCACCAGGAACCACTTTGCTCTCCAAGTAACCTTGGGCATGTCCTGAGATATTTTTGGTTGCCACAACTGAGGTGGATGCTACTGGCTTCTAGTGGATAGAGGCCAGGGGTGCTGTTAAATATCTCACAATAGACAGGACAGCTCCCCACAACAAGAAATTATCTGTCCCCAAATATCAAGAGTGTAGAGGCTGAGAAACCCTGGCTTAGCGTATGACAGAAGAGGCTTGTTCAGAAAGATGGACCGTAGCTGTGATCCTGGGTCACGGCCATGGGACTACCTGCTTTGTCTACTGCAGAGCTATCCAAATGCCTCTTTGAGTGACTGGACAGGAGCCAACGCCAAGCCAAGAGGACTCTAATCCTCACTAGGTACAGGCCAAGGTTTCAACACCTCAATCCTATTAGTAATTATAGTCATTCACTGAAACCACATAAAATACACTCTTTCAGTGAACCAGTTTATAATCTGTCCTAATCTCCTAGCTAACGACCAGTCTTGAAAATGATATTAAAAAACAATGTTGTCTTATGATCCAGGCATTATATTGAGCCTTTTCCTGCACTCTACTTTTTCCATGTCCTACATCATTCGGCTAAGAGACCGCTTAAGTATCTACAGCAAATACTCAGTGAGATCCCATGAAAATCAAGCCAAAAAGCAATAGAAGAAAAAGACAGGAGATGTGTATTTTTCCTTGCAATCTGTCTCCTAACTTCTTTTAGGTTTTTAATCACCCATGCTCCCAGGCCATCTAGGCACTTGAGTGCATGTCTGCCTGCTGAAGAGCAAAGCGGAAATCACATGCCATTGGGAACTGTACCTCAGAGCAGATACAGTTGACGCAGTAAACCAACCCATAAGGTTCCAGGTAAGGATGCCATCTCTCACCGACTCTATACTTCTTGTCTTGAAACACACAATATGTCTCTGAATCTGTGAGGAAGGAGATGGAGAATATGCTGGTTAGAAAACATGGCCCAATCACAAAATCGAGAGCAATCACAGGTTCCATCCATTTTAGTGTACATCAAGGAAAGAGGCATAGACGATATTTACAGAACCCCTACAATGGCCTCAGTGTTTTATATGCTTTCCTTATTTGATTTTCGGAGAAGGCAGTGGCACCCCACTCCAGTACTCTTGCCTGGAAAATCCCATGGATGGAGGAGCCTGGTAGGCTGCAGTCCATGGGGTCGCTAAGAGTCAGACATGACTGAGCGACTTCACTTTCACTTTTCACTTTCATGCATTGGAGAAGGAAATGGCAACCCACTCCAGTGTTCTTGCCTGGAGAATCCCAGGGATGGGGGAACCTGGTGGGCTGCCATCTATGGGGTCACACAGAGTCAGACACGACTGAAGTGACTTAGCAGTAGCAGTAGCAGTATTTGACTTTACAATGACCCAGTAAGGTTGGCACTGATGATCAAAATTGAAATGAAAAGACAGATAAGCAAGAAACAGGGAAAAGATATTTCCAACAAATAAAGTATTAATATAAATACAGTATTAATATCTGGAATATTTTCTTTTTTAATATAAATTTATTTATTTTAATTGGAGGCTAACTACTTTACAATATTGTATTGGTTTTGCCACACATTGACATGAATCCACCACGTGTGTACATGTGTTCCCCATCCTGAAACCCCCTCCCACCTCCCTCCCCATACCATCCCTCTGGGTAATCCCAGTGCACCAGCCCTGATCATCCTGTATCATGCATCAAACCTGGACTGGTGATTCGTTTCATATATGATAATATACATGTTTCAATGCCATTCTCCCAAATCATCCCACCCTCGCCCTCTCCCACAGAGTCCAGAAGACTGTTCTATACATCTGTGTCTCTTTTGCTGTCTTGCATACAGGGTTATTGTTACCATCTTTCTAAATTCCATATATGTGCATTAGTATACTGTATTGGTGTTTTTCTTTCTGCCTTACTTCACTCTGTATAATAGGCTCCAATTTCATCCACCTCATTAGAACTGATTCAAATGTGTTCTTTTTAATGGCCGAGTAATATTCCACTGTGTATATATACCACTGCTTTCTTATCCATTCATCTGCTGATGGATATCTAGGTCACTTCCATGTCCTGACTATTGTAAACAGTGCTGTGATGAACATTAGGGTACACATGTCTCTTTCAATTCTGGTTTCCTCAGTGTGTATGCCCAGCAGTGGGATTGCTGGGTCGTATGGCAGTTCTATTTCCAGTTTTTTAAGGAATCTCCACACTGTTCTCCATAGTGGCCTGTACTAGTTTGCATTCCCACCAACAGTGTAAGTGGGTCCCTTTTCTCTGAACCCTCTCCAGCATTTATTGCTTGTAGACTTTTGGGTCACAGCCATTCTGACTGGCGTGAAATGGTACCTCATTGTGGTTTTGATTTGCATTTCTCTGATAATGAGTGATGTTGAGCATCTTTTCATGTGTTTGTGAGCCATCTGTATGTCTTCTTTGGAGAAATGTCTGTTTAGTTCTTTGGCCCATTTTTTGATTGGGTCATTTATTTTTCTGGAATTGAGCTGAAGGAGTTGCTTGTATATTTTTGAGATTAATTCTTTGTCAGTTGCTTCATTTGCTATTACTTTCTCCCATTCTGAAGGCTGTCTTTTTACCTTGCTTATAGTTTCCTTTGTTGTGCAGAAGCTTTTAATTTTAATTAGGTCCCATTTGTTTATTTTTGCTTTTATTTCCAATATTCTGGGAGGTGCGTCATAGAGGATCCTGCTGTGATTTATGTCGGAGAGTGTTTTGCCTATGTTCTCCTATAGGAGTTGTATAGTTTCTGGTCTTACGTTTAGATCTTTAATCCATTTTGAGTTTATTTTTGTGTGTGGTGTTAGAAAGTGTTCTACTTTCATTCTTTTACAAGTGGTTGACCAGTTTTCCCAGCACCACTTGTTAAAGAGATCGTCTTTTCTCCATTGTATATTCTTGCCTCCTTTGTCAAAGATAAGGTGTCCATAGGTGCATGGGTTTATCTCTGGGCTTTCTATTTTGTTCCATTGATCTATATTTCTGTCTTTGTGCCAGTACCATACTGTCTTGAGAGCCTGAAGTCAGGCAGGTTGATTCCTCCAGTTTCATTCTTCTTTCTCAAGATTGCTTTGGCTATTCGAGGTTTTTGTATTTCCATACAAATTGTGAAATTATTTGTTCTAGCTCTGTGAAAAATACCATTGGTAGCTTGAAAGGGATTGTATTGAATCTATAGATTGCTTTGGGTAGTATACTCATTTTCACTATACTGATTCTTCCAATCCATGAACACGGTATATTTTTCCACCTATTAGTGTCCTCTTTGATTTCTTTCACCAGTGTTTTATAGTTTTCTACATATAGGTCTTTTGTTTCTTTAGGTAGATATACTCCTCAGTATTTTATTCTTTTCATTGCAATTGTGAATGGAATTCTTTCCTTAATTTCTCTATTTTCTCATTATTAGTGTATAGGAATGCAAGGGATTTCTATGTGTTGATTTATCCTGCCACTTTACATTGATTAGTAATTTTCTGATGGAGTCTTTAGGGTTTTCTATGTAGAGGATTATGTCATCTGCAGTGAGAGTTTTACTTCTTCTTTTCCAATTTGGATTCCTTTTATTTCTTTTTCTGCTCTGATTGCTGTGGCCAAAACTTCCAAAACTATTTTGAATAGTAGTGGTGAGAGTGGGCACTCTTGTCTTGTTCCTGACTTTAGGGGAAATGCTTTCAATTTTTCACCATTGAGGATAATGTTTGCTGTGGGTTTGTCATATATAACTTTTATTATGTTGAGGTATGTTCCTTCTATTCCTGCTTTCTGGAGGGTTTTTTTTTTTTAATCATAAATGGATGTTGAATTTTGTCAAAGGCTTTCTCTGCATCTATTGAGATAATCATATGGCTTTTATTTTTCAATTTGTTAATGTAGTGTATTACATTGATTGATTTGTGGATATTGAAGGATCCTTGCATCCCTGGGATAAAGCTCACTTGGTCATGATGTATGATCTTTTTAATGTTTTGCTGGATTCTGATTGTTAGAATTTTGTTAAGGATTTTTGCATCTATGTTGATCAGTGATATTGGCCTGTAGTTTTCTTTTTTTGTGGCATCTTTGTCAGGTTTTGGTATTAGGGTGATGGTGGCCTCATAGAATGAGTTTGGAAATTTACCTTCCTCTGCAATTTTCTGGAAGAGTTTGAGTAGGATAGGTGTTAGCTCTTCTCTAAAGTTTTGGTAGAATTCAGCTGTGAAGCCATCTGGACCTGGGTGTTTGTTTGCTGAAAGACTTCTGATTAATGTTTCAATTTCCTTGCTTGTGATAGGTCTGTTAAGATTTTCTATTTCTTCCTGGTTCAGTTTTGGAAAGTTGTATTTTTCTAAGAATTTGTCCATTTCTTCCAAGTTATCCATTTTATTGGCATATAATTGCTCATAGTAGTCTAGTATGATCCTTTGTATTTCTGTGTTGTCTGTTGTGATCTCTCCATTTTCATTTCTAATTTTATTGACTTGATTTTTCTCCCTTTGTTTCTTGATGAGTCTGGCTAATGGTTTGTCAATTTTATTTATCCTCTCAAAGAACCAGCTTTTGGCTTTGTTGATTTTTGCTATGGTCTCTTTTGTTTCTTTTGCATATATTTCTGCCCTAATTTTTAAGATTTCTTTCCTTCTACTAGCCCTGGGGTTCTTCATTTCTTCCTTTTCTAGTTGTTTTAGGTGTAGAGTTAGGTTATTTATTTGACTTTTTCCTTGTTTCTTGAGGTATGCTTGTATTGCTATGAACCTTCCCTTTAGCACTGCTTTTACAGTGTCCGACAGGTTTTGGGTTGTTGTGTTTTCATTTTCATTCGTTTCTATGCATATTTTGATTCCTTTTTTGATTTCTTCTGTGATTTGTTGGTTATTCAGCAGCGTGTTGGTCAGCCTCCATATGTTGGAATTTTTAAGTTTTTCTCCTGTAATTGAGATCTAATCTTACTGCACTGTGGTCAGAAAAGATTCTTGGAATGATTTCAATTTTTTTGAATTTACCACAGCTAGATTTATGGCCCAGGATGTGATCTATCCTGGAGAAGGTTCCATGTGCGCTTGAGAAAAAGATGAAATTCATTGTTTTGGGGTGAAATGTCCTATAGATATCAATTAGGTCTAACAGGTCTATTGTATCATTTAAAGTTTGTGTTTCCTTGTTAATTTTCTGTTTAGTATCCATATGTGTGAGTGGGGTATTAAAGTCTCCCACTATTATTGTGTAATTGTTAATTCCCCCTTTCATACTTGTTAGCATTTGCCTTACATATTGCAGTGCTCCTATGTTGGGTGCATACATATTTATAATTGCTATATCTTCTTGGATTGATCCTTTGATCATTATGTAGGGTCCTTCTTTGTCTCTTTTCACAGCCTTTGTTTTAAAGTCTATTTTATCTGCTTTGAGTATTGCTACTCCTGCTTTCTTTTGGTCTCTATTTGCATGGAATATTTTTTTCCAGCCCTTCACTTTCAGTCTGTATGTGTCCCTTGTTTCGAGGTGGGTTCTTGTAGACAACATATATAGAGGTCTTGTTTTTGTATCCATTCAGCCAGTCTTTGTCTTTTGGTTGGGGCATTCAACCGATTTACATTTAAGATAATTATTGATAAGTATGATCGTGTTGCCATTTACTTTATTGTTTTGGGTTCGAGTTTATACACCCTTGTGTTTCCTGTCTAGAGAAGATCCTTTAGCATTTGTTGGAAAGCTGGTTTGGTGGTGCTGAATTCTCTCAGCTTTTGCTTGTCTGTAATTTATTTCTCCTTCATATTTGAATGAGATCCTTGCTGGATACAGTAATCTGGGCTGTAGGTTATTTTCTTTCATCACTTTAAGTATGTCTTGCCATTCCCTCCTGGCCTGAAGAGTTTCTATTGAAAGATAAGCTGTTATCCTTATGGGAATCCCTTTGTGTGTTATTTGTTGTTTTTCCCTTGCTGCTTTTAATATTTGTTCTTTGTGTTTGATCTTTGTTAATTTGATTAATATGTGTCTTGGGGTGTTTCGCCTTGGGTTTATCCTGTTTGGGACTCTTGGGTTTCTTGGACTTGGGTGATTATTTCCTTCCCCATTTTAGGGAAGTTTTCAGCTATTATCTCCTCAAGTATTTTCTCATGGTCTTTCTTTTTGTCTTCTTC
Organism: Bos indicus x Bos taurus; assembly: GCF_003369695.1. Lineage (NCBI taxonomy): Eukaryota > Metazoa > Chordata > Mammalia > Artiodactyla > Bovidae > Bos > Bos indicus x Bos taurus. The sequence goes on along the minus strand of NC_040105.1, from coordinate 85,556,213 downwards.
TGGGACTCCTATGATTTGAATGTTGGGGCATTTAACATTGTCCCAGGGGTCTCTGAGATTGTCCTCATTTCTTTTAATTCGTTTTTCCTTTTTCCTCTCTGTTTCATTTATTTCTACCATTCTATCTTCTACCTCACTTATCCTATCTTCTGCCTGTTATTCTACTGTTGGTTCCCTCCAGAGTGTTTTTGATCTCATTTATTACATTATTCATTATATATTGACTCTTTTTTATTTCTTCTAGGTCCTTGTTATACCTTTCTTGCATTTTCTCAGTCCTGGTCTCCAGGCTGTTTATCTGTGATTCCATTTTGTTTCCAAGATTTTGGATCATTTTCACTATCACTATTTGGAATTTTTTATCGGGTAGATTACTTATCTCTTCCTCTTTGGTTTGGTGGGCATTTATCCTGTTCCTTTACCTGCTGAGTATTTCTCTGCCTTTTCATCTTGTTTATATTGCAGTGTTTGGGGTTTGGGGTGGCCTTTCCATATTATGGCAGTCTGTGGTTCCTCTTTATTGTGGAGGTTCCTCGCTGTGGGTGGGGTTGGACAGGTGGCTTGTCAAGGTTTCCTGGTTAGGGAAGCTTGTTTTGGTGTTCTTGTGGGTGGAGCTGGATTTCTTCTCTCTGGAGTGCAATGAAGTATCCAGTAGTAAGTTATGAGATATCAATGGGTTTGGAGTGACTTTGGGCAGCCTGTATATTGAACCTCAGGGCTATGTTCCTGCGCTGCTGGAGAATTTGCGTGGTATATCTTGCTCTGGAACTTGTTGGCCCTTGGGTGGTGCTTGGTTTCAGTGTAGGTATGGAGGCATTCGATGAGCTCCTATAGATTAATGTTCCCTGGAGTCAGGAGTTCTCTGGTGTTCTCAGGATTTGGACTTAAGCCTCCTGCCTCTGGTTTTCAGTCTTATTCTTACAGTATCCTCAAGACTTCTCCATCTCATTTTGAAGACAATGGGCTGCTTTTCTGGGTGCCTGATGTCTTCTGCTGGCATTCAGAAGTTGTTTTGTGGAAACAGCGTTCAAATGTTCTTTTGATGAATTTGTCGTGGAGAAAGTGGTCTCCCCATCCTATTCCTCTGCCATCTTAGGACCGCCTCCCTGGAATATTTTTTAATCATTCAAATCAGTAAATAAAGTACCAATCAATCCAATAGAAAAATCATCTAAGGCCATGAGTAGCAATTTAGAGAAGAAATGAGACCAGGCAATAAATCAGAAAAACTGTTCAACTTCATTAGTAATCAGAGATTCAAATTAAAACTACACTGAGATAAATGCCTCAAGTTGCTTACTGCCTCAAAGACCCTCTGTGATTCTTTCCAGCTTCTCACAAGATAAATTCCAATTTACTTTTCAAATCTTTATTTCCAACTTCTTCAGGATGATGAAGTGGGAGTCAGAAAACCTGGGTCTGAATCCTAATTAGCTTTAGTTGTGTAGCATTGAGCAAGTCATCTGACTCAGTCAATCTCAATTTTCAACATCCATGAAATATGGATTACATATTTATAAGCTAATGTGGAAACATTAGATAAAACTCTGTCAATTTTATGTGCTTAGGCACTCAGTTGTGTCCACCTCTTTGTGACCCCATGGACTGTAGGCTGCCAGGCTTCTCTGCCCATGGAATTCTCCAGGCAAGAATACTGGAGTGGGTTGCCATTTCGAAGGAAATTATAAAGTCAATTATAAAGTGCTAAAAAATGTAGAGTAATATTTTATAATAATTGATTATTTTCTCATCAGTGTAGAAAACTGGAAAACACACAAAAACATAGAAAAAAAAACATAAAAGTATATGGGAAAAAAAGAAACATTCCATACACACAATTCAAGCCCAAGAAGAAACCACTTTTAATATGCTGGTAATCCCATGGACAGGCTTCCCTGGTGGTTCAGCATTAAAGAATTTGACTGCCAATGCATGAGACATGGATTCTATCTCTGGGTCGGGAAGATGCCCTGGAGAAGGAAATTGCAACCCATGCCAATATTCTGCCTGGGAAATCCCACGGACAGAGAAGCCTGGCAGGCTACAGTCCATGGGTTGCAAAACAGTCAGACATGACGGAGTGATTAAACCGCAACAAAATTAATAAACAGCCTGTCACTGAAGGGAAATTAGAAAGCATTTTGTACTAAAAGAAAATGAAAGATAGCATATCAAAATTAGTGGGATTCAACTAATGAAGTACTTAAAGAGAAATTTATAAGTACCTATAGTCGAAATTGGTGGCTCAGACGGTAAAGCGTCTGCCTACAGTGCGGGAGACCTGGGTTTGATCCCTGGGTCAGGAAGATCCTCTGGAGAAGGAAATGGCAACCCACTCCAGTACTCTTGCCTGGAAAATCCCATGGACAGAGGAGCGTAGTAGGCTACAGTCCATGGGGTTGCAAAGAGTCAGACACAACTGAGCGACTTCACTTCACACTTCACTTCTTCACAGTAGAAAAGGGGAACAGTCTCAAATCAATGCCTTATGAAACTAGCAAAAGTGGGATAAAATAAACCAAGAGAAAATAGAAGGAATGAATAATAAAAAGCAGAAGTCAGTGAAATTGAACACAAAAATCAATAGAAAAAAATCAGTGAAACCAAAATCTGGCTTTCTATGACAATCAGTAAAATTGATAAACTTCTAGCAAGATTAACAAAAATAGAAGATGCAAATTACTAATATAGGGACAAAAGAGAAGTCTTCATTATAGATTCTACAGATACTAAAGAATAAAAAGGAGACATTATGAATAACTTTACACCAGTTAGCTTAATATCTTAGATGAAATGGATGAATTATTTGAAAGACACAATTACCAAAGCTTACTCAAGGAAAGATGAATAATCTGGAGAGTTCTACATCTTCTAAAGAATGGCAAAAAAAGCAGCATGACCAAAACGATTTTGAAAGAGAAATATGTTGGAAGGTACATGCTATGTGATTTCAAGGCAATGTAAAAATATAGTTTTAAAGTCAGTGTGGTTTTGGAAAAAGGTTAGACAAATATGCCAATGGAATAGAATGAAGAGTCAACAAACAGAGAAGGGACCCACATTTATGGCTCTATTGATTTTCAACAAAGATGCAAAGGCCATTCAATGGAGAAAAAATAGCCTTTCAACAAATGCTGCTGGACTACTTGGACAATCATAAGCAAAACATAAAATAATATGAACTTTATATCTCACTAATTTTGTAGTTGAAAGTGAAATTGCTCAGTCGTGTCCGACTCTTTGTGATCCCATGGACTGAAGTCTACCAGGCTTCTCTGTCCATGGGATTTTCCTGGCAAGAGTACTGGAGTGGGTTGCCATTTCCTTCCCCAGGGGATCTTCCTGACTCAGGGATCAAACCCAGGTCTCCTGCATCGCAGGCAGATGCTTTACCCTCTGAGCCACCAGGGAAGCCCTTATATCTCATACCATCTACAAAAATTAACTCAAGATGTATTATAGACACACTTTAATGTAAACCCCAATACTTTAAAACTTCTAAAAGAAAATACAGGAGACTATAGTTGTGATCTTAGGTTAGGTGAAGAGTTCTTAGATATGACACCAAAAGTACAATTCATAAAAGAAATTTTATAAAATAGGAATTCATCAAAATTAAGAACTTCTGCTTTTGAAAAACGTTAAGAGAATAAAAAGGAAAGCCACCAACTAGAAGAAATTATTTGCAAATCACATTACTGATAAAGGACTTTTATCCAGAATATACAGTTTCCCGGGTGGAGCAGTGGTAAAGAATCCACCTGCCAATGCAGGAGACGTAAGAGACGTGGGTTTGATCTCTGGGTTGGGAAGATCCCCTGGAGGAGGAAATGGCAACCCACTCCAATATTCTTGCCTGGGAAATCGCATCGACAGAGGAGCCTAGTGGGCTACAGTCCCTGGAGTCACAAAGAGTCAGACATGAGTGGGTGACTGAGCACAAGCACATTCAGAAAATATAAAGAAATCTCAAAACTTAAGAATAAGGAAACCAACAACCCAATTCAAAAATGGGATTAAAATTTGAATAGACACTTCACCAAGGAAGATTCACAAATGTCACACACATCATTAGTCATCAGGGAAATGAAAAATTGAGACCATGAGGACATATCATGAAAACTGAAACCATGAGGACTAACTTATTAGAATTGATAAATGCAAAAAATCTGAATATACTAAGTGCTGGTGAGGAAATGAAGCAACTGTAGCTCTCCTTATACAATATGGTTGTAAAACAACTTGGCAGTTTCTTCTAAAGTTAAATATACCCTTAACTATACCACTCAGCAATCTCACACCTAGGTATTTTTCCAACTAAAACAAAACATATATTCAAACCAAAATCTGTACTATATGTTTAAAATGGATTTAGTCAGTCTGAAAAACCTGAGAGCAACATAAACGTCCTTCAACTGATGAATTTTAAAACATGCAAACGAAAGAATATTATTCAGCAATATAAAGAAATGAAAGACTGATACAGACAAACATGGATGACCCTCAAAGGCATTATGCTAGATGAAAAAAGCCAGATTCAAAGTCTACATACTGTATTTGTGTTGGTTGCTCAGTCGTATCTGACTCTTTGCAACCCTGTAAATTGTAGCCCACCAGGCTCCTCTGTCCATGAGGATTCTCCAGGCAAGAATACTGGAGTGGGCTGCCATGCCTTCCTCCAGGGGATCTTCCCAATGCAGGGAATGATCCCAGGTCTCCCGAATTGCATGCAGATTCTTTGCCATCTAAGCCATCAGGGAAGCCCTACATACTGCATGATTACAATTAATTATTTTTAATCTGGACAAGGGACAGAAAAAAGATAAGTAGTTGCCAAGGACTAAGGTGGGGGAAGGATTTTACTATAAAGGGATACAGAGTAAATTTTGAGAGTGATGGAGCTTATATCTTGATTATGGTGGTACCATTAGTCAAAACTCACAAAACTGTACTCTCTGGGTTGGGAAGATCCCCTGGAGGAGGATGAAAAAAGGGTGAACTGTTAAATTTTATTTATTTTTTAACTTTTACAATTGAGATAAAATTAACATATAACATTGTACTAGTTTTAGGTGTATTTAAAAGGGTGATTTTGCTGCATGTGAATTATACTATAATAAGACAATTAAAAAGAAACATATATAGGAAAGAAAAATCATACATAATTCTACCACCAGAAGGAACACGTGTACACCCGTGGTGGATGCATGTTGATGTATGGAAAAACCAATACAATATTGTAAAGTAAAAAAAATAATAATAATAAAAAATTAAAAAAAATTTATTTACTTATTTATTCATTTTAATTTTTGGCTGTGCTGGGTCTTCATTTCTGTGCACAGGCTTTCTCCAGTTGCAGTGAGCACCGGCTACTCTCTTCTTTTGGAGCATGGGCTCTAGGTTGTGCTGGCTCAGTAGTTAAGGTATATGGACCTAATTGCCCCGCGGCATGTGGGATCTTCCTGGACCAAGGCTCGAACCCATGTTTCCTGAACTGCAAGGCAGATTCTTAACCACTGGACTACCAGGAAAGCCCATAACACAACCACTTTTGACATTCTGGTAATAGTCCTCTAATCTTTATTTTCCTGTTTTTAAGTTTTAAGTTTATCAAAAAACTAAGTAGAAAGTACACAAAGTGCTCATATTTCCCCTCTTCACATCACCCCCACTTTTTCCTGGCATTAACATCTTGCATTAGTGTCATACATTTGTTAAAATTAATGAACTGGTACTTGATATATTAATTACATAGTTTACATGAGAGTGTACTCTGATAGTTCTATGTGTTATGAAAAATGTATAAACGACATATATCCGCCATTACAGTATCATACAGAACAGTTTCACTGCCCTAAATATGCCCATACTCTGCCTATTCATCTTTCCCTGCCTCCATTCCCACAACTCCTAAAAACCACTGACTTTCTACTGTCTCTATAGTTTTGTCTTTTCCAAGATGTCATATAGTTGGAATCATAGGGTACGCAGACTTTTTAGACTGGCTTCTTTCACCTAGCAATATACATTTAAGATTCCTCTAAACTTTTTCAAGGCTTGACAGTTCATTTATCATTGAATAATATCCCACTGTATGGATGTATAGCTTGTTTATCAACTCATCTATTAAAGGACATTTTGCTGCTGTGCTTAGTCACTCAATCATGTCTGACGTTTTGTGACCCCGTGGATTATAGCCTGCCAGGCTCCTCTGTCTATGGGATTCTCCAGGCAAGAATATTGCAGTGGGTTGCCATGCCCTTCTCCAGGAGACCTTCCCAACCCAGGGATTGAACCCAGGTCTCCCACATTGCAGGCAGATTCTTTATCGTTTGAGCCACTAGGAAAGGACAACTTGGTTGCTTCCAATTTTTGAAAATGAAATGAATTAAAAATTCATTTGCATGATACCTGGGAGTATGATTGCTGGGTTTTAAAGTAAGACTATATCTAGCTCTTTAAGAAACTGCCAAACTGTCTTCCAAAGTGACTATACTATCCTGCATTCCCGTCAGCTATGAATGAAAGTTCCTGCTGCTACTAAGTCACTTCAGTCGTGTCTGACTCTGTGTGACCCCATAGACGGCAGCCCACCAGGCTCCCCCATCCCTGGGATTCTCAAAGCAAGAACACTGGGGTGGGCTGCCATTTCCCACTCCAGTGTTCTTCATCAGCAATGAATGAAAGTTCCTACTGCTCCACATTCTTATCAGTATTTTGTTGTTGTCTGTATTTTGGGTATTAGCCATTCTAACAGGTGTGTAGTGGTATCTCATTTGTTGTTTTAATTTCCAATTCCCTAATGATATTTAATATTGAGCATCTTTTCATATACTTATTTGCCACCCATGTATCTTCTTTGGTGCACTATCTGTTTAGTTCTTTTGCCCATTTATTAATGGGGTTGTTTATTTTCTTACTGTTGAGCTTTAACAGTTATTTGTATATTTCAATACAAGCCCTCAATCAGACATGCATTTTGCAAATATTTTCCTTCAGTCTGTGGCTTGTCTTTTCACTCTCTTAACAGTATCTTTTGTATAGCAGAATTTATTACTTGTAATGAAGTCCAATTCATCAACTTTTTTTCTTGCATGGAGCGTAATTTTGGTGTATCTGAAAACTCATTACTAAACCCAAGGTCACCTAGATTTTTCTCCTTTGTTATTTTCTGGAAGTTTTATAGTTTTGCATTTTATATTTAGATCTGTAATTCATTTTGTAAGTTTTTTTAATGGTCATTTTTTACATGGAGATGTCTAGTTGTTTCAGCACCATTTGTTGAAAAGATTATCCTTTTTCCAATGAATTGTCCTTGCTCCTTTCGTCAAAGAGCAGTTGACTATATTTGTGTGGGTATATTTCTGGGCATTCTATTATGCTGCACTGATCCATTTGTCTATTCTTTCAACAACATCATATTATGTTAAGTACTATAGCTTTATAGCAAGTCTTGAAGTTGGGTAGCATCAGTTCTCTAACTTTGTTGAGGTTCTTCACTATTGTGTTGGCAATTCTGATTCAGACCTTTCCATATAAACTTTAGAGTTAACTTTGTTAATTTCCACAAGGTAAGTTCAGTTCAGTTCAATTCAGTCACTCAGTCCTGTCCCACTCTTTGAGACCCCATGGAAGGCAGCATGTCAGGCCTCCCTGTCCATCACCAACTCCCAGAGTTTACTCAAACTCATGTCCATTGAGTCGGTGATGCCATCCAACCATCTCATCCTCTCTTGTACCTTTCTCTTCCAGCCTTCAATCTTTCCCAGCATCAGGGTCTTTTCTAATGAGTCAGTTCTTTGCATAAGGTGGCCAAAGTATTGGAGTTTCAGCTTCAGCATCAGTCCTTCCAATAAATATTCAGGACTGATTCCTTTAGGATGGATTGGTTGGATCTCCTTGCAGTCCAAGGGACTCTCAAGAGTCTTCTCCAATACCACAGTTTAATAACATCAATTCTTCGGTGCTCAGCTTTCTTTATAGTCCAACTCTCACATCCCTACATGACTACTAGAAAAACCACAGCTTTGACTAGACGGACCTTTGTTGGCAAAATAATGTCTCTGCTTTTTAATATGCTGTATAGGTTCATCATAACTTTTCTCCCAAGGAGCAAGTGTCTTTTAATTTCATGGCTGCAGTCACCATCTTCAGTGATTTTGAAGCCCCCCTCAAATAAAGTCTGTCACTGTTTCCACTGTTTCCCCATCAATTTGCCATGAAGCGATGGGACCAGATACCATGATCTTAGTTTTCTGAATGTTGAGTTTTAAGCCAACTTTTTCACTCTCCTCTTTCACTTTCATCAAGAGGCTTTTTAGTTCACTTTCTGCCATAAGGGTGGTATCATCTGCATATCTGAGGTTATTGATATTCTCCTGGCAATCTTGATTCCAACTTGTACTTCATCCATCCCAGCATTTCTCATGATGTACTCTGAATATAAGTTAAATAAGTAGGGTGACAATATACAGCCTTGATGTACTCCTTTCCTGATTTGGAACCAGTCTGTTGTTCCATGTCCAGTTCTAACTGTTGCTTCTTGACCCACATACAGATTTCTCAGGAGGCAGGTAGGTGGTCTGGTATTCCCATCTCTTTCAGAATTTTCCAGAGTTTGTTGTGATCCACACAGTCAAGGGCTTTGGCATAGTCAATAAAGCAGAAGTAGATGTTTTTCTGGAACTCTCTTGCTTTTTCGATGATCCAACAGATGTTGACAATTTGATCTCTGGTTCCTCTGCCTTTTCTAAATCCAGCTTGAACATCTGGAAGTTCACAGTTCACATATTGCTGAAGCCTGGCTTGAAGAATTTTGAGCATTACTTTGCTAGTGGGTGAGATGAGTGGAATTGTGCAGTAGTTTGAGCATTCTTTGGCATTGCCTTTCTTTGGGTTTGGAATGAAAACTCACCTTTTTCCAGTCCTGTGGCCACTGCTGAGTTTTCCAAATTTGCTGGCATATTGAGTGCAGCACTTTCACAGTATTATCTTTTAGGATTTGAAATAGCTCAACTGGAATTCCATTACCTCCACTAGCTTTGTTCATAATGATGCTTCCTAAGGCCTCTGATCTGATCTGAAGGCCCACTTGACTTCACATTCCTGGATGTCCACAAGTTAAACTGCTGGGATTCTGAATGGTATTGAATCTATAGATCAAGTCATGAACTACTAGTATCTTAACAATATTGAGTCTTTCTGTCCATGAACATGGAATCTCTTTCCAGTAATTTGATATCTTTCCTGAGAGTTTCATAGTTTTCCTCATATAGATTTTATATATATTTTGCTAAATTTATATCTAAGTATTTCATTTTCTGGTGCTAACATAAATGGTATTGTGTTTTTAATTATAGATTCCAATTGTTCATTAATGGTATATAGGAAAACAATTGACTTTCATATATTAACTTCATATTCTTAAACCTTACTCTAATGGCTCATTAATTTTAGAAGGGTTTTTTTTTTTTTTGGTTGATTTTTTGGAATTTTAAAATAATCATGCCATCTGCTAGCAAAGGTAGTTTTATGTCTTCCTTCCGAATATGTATGCACTTTATTTCCATTTCCCATCTTACTGCATTTGTTAGGACTTCCAATACAACACTGAGTAGGAATGGTGAGAAACAACACCATTGCCTTGTTCTTGATCTTAGGCTAAAACATTTAGCTTCTCTCCGTTAAGTATTGTATTCCTGGTAGATTTTTTTTTATAGATGTTCTTTATGAAGTTGAAGAAGTCTTCACTCTATTCTCATTCACTGTATATTGTTCACTTTTGTCAAGTGATTTTTCTGCATGTATTGATATAATCGAGTAGTTTTTCTTTTTTAGCCTATTGATGTGATGGATTATATTAATTGATTTTTGGATGATGAAACAGCCTGGAAAAAAATCCCACTTGACTGGATTTTTCCTACATTGCTAGATTCAATTTGCTAATATTTTGCTGAGGATTATTGCATGGGAGATATTAATCTGTAGTTCCTTTCTTACAATGTCTTTGTCTGGTTTTGGTATTAGGGTAATATTGGTCTCATAGAATGAATTAGGGAGTGCTCTCTCCCTCTGCTTTCATCTTCTGAAACTGATTGTAGAGTACTGGTATTATGTCCTTAAATGTTTGGGAGAATTCACCAGTTTATTATCTGGGCATGGTGCTTTCCATTTTGAAAGAGTATTAATTTCTTTAACAGACGTAAGCCTATTCAGATTGTCTATTTTATGTGAGTTTTAGTTGGTTGTATCTTCCCAGATATTGGTAAGGTTTTCCCTAAGTTATCATATTATTGGCATGGAATTGTGCATATTTTTATGACAGTTCTGGTGGTAGTGATGGCCTTTTTTTCATTTCTGAAATTAGTAATTTGTGCTTTCTTTTTTAGTTAATCTGACTAGAAGTTTATCTATTTTATTGATCTTTTCAAAGAACCAGACTTCGGTTTCATTGATTTTTCTCTTTTGTTTTCCTGGTATAACTTTCATTGATTTCTGCTTTAATTTTTTAATATTTCTTTTCTTCTGCTTACTTTGGGTTTGATTTGCTCTTCTTTTTCTAGTTTCCTAAGGTGGAAGCTGAGATTATTGATATCAGATCTTTTTTTCTAATATATTAATTCTATGCTATAAATTTCCCTCTAAGCAGTGCTTAGAATTTTTATAAATTATATTTTTATTTTCATATAATCCAAAATGTGTTTAAACTTCACTTGAGACTTCTTTGGCCTATGTGCTATTTGGAAGTATATTGTTTAATCTCTAAATATTTTTATATTTTTACAGGTATATTTCTGCTATTGATTTTTTAGTCTAATTCTACTATGTTCTGAGAGCATACTGATATAATTTATATTCTTATAAGTTTTGTTAAGATCTGTTTTATGATCCATGAATGTGGTCCATCTTGGTGAATGTTCCATTGACCTGGAGAAGAATGTGTATTCTGCTGTTGTTGGATGAAATACTCTGCAGATGACAATTAGATCCCGTTGAATGATGGTGCGGTTCAGTTCAACTATACCATTATTAACTTTCTGCCTGCTGGATCTGTTGATTACTAATAGAGAGGTTTTAAACTCTCTAAAATAGTGGACTTGTCTGTATCTTCTTGCAGTACTATCCATTTTTACATCATGTATTTTGATGCTCTGTTAGGTATACACATAATTTTCCTTGCTCTGAAGTCTGCTTTGTCTAAAACTAATATAGTTCCTCCTACTTTCATCTAATTAGTGTGTTAGCATGTTATATCTTTCTCCATCCCTTTACTTTTAAAAATTTGTTTATTTTTAATTGGAGGATATTTTGTAGCATCCTTTTACTTTTAATCTTTAATCTTATTAAAGATTAAAATAATCTTTAATCTTTAAACTTTTAATCTTATATGTATCTTTACATTTAAAGTGTGTAGGTAACATATAGTTGGGTCTTGTTTTTGTTATAATCCACTTGGATAGTCTGTCTTTTAATTGGTGTATATAGACCATTCACATTTAAAGTGATTATTGATACAGCTGGGTTAATACTGACAATATCTGTAATTATTTTCTATTCATTTTCCTTTTTTTTTATTTTTTTCTTTTGTGTGTGTATTCCACTCTTCCTCTGCTTTCTATGGCTTTATTTGAGCATTTCCTATTATTCTATTTTCTCTCTTTCTTGGTATATCAATTATACTCATCTTTTTAATTAGTAGTAGTCATAGAGTTCGGAGAAGGCAATGGCACCCCACTCCAGTACTCTTGCCTGGAAAATCCCATGGATGGAGGAGCTTGGGGCTGCAGTCCATGGGGTCACTAAGAGTCAGACATGACTGAGCGACTTCCCTTTCACTTTTCACTTTCATGCACTGGAGAAGGAAATGGCAACCTACTCCAGTGTTCTTGCCTGAAGAATCCCAGGGACAGGGGAGCCTAGTGGGCTTCCATCTATGGGGTCGCACAGAGTCGGACACGACTGAAGTGACTTAGCAGCAGTCATAGAGTTTACAATACATATTTACACAAATCTAAATCCACTTTCAAATAACACTATACTGCTTCACAGGCACTGCAGGCACTTTGTAGCAGAGTACATCCTTTATAAAATCACTGTCATTCATTTCACTTTTCCTTAAACTATAATTATTCAGTACACTGTTGCTATTATTATTTTGAACAAACTTTATTCTGTTAGGTTAAGAATAAGAAAAATAAAAGATTTCACTTTACCTTCATTTATTCCTTCTTTAACACTCTTCCCTTTTTTATATAGATCTGAGTTTCTGACATTATTTTCATCTTTCTTAAAGAATTTATTTTAACATTTCTTGTGAGGCAGGTCAATTGGTGAAAAATTCCTTCAATTTCTGTTTGAGAAAATATTCTCATTCACTTTTGAAGCATAGTTTTGCTGGATACAGAATTATAGGTTGATGGATTTTTTCTTTCAAGAATTTAAGTGCTTCATTTCACTCTCTTACTGCTTGCATGGTTTCTGAAGAGAAATCATGTGCAATTCTTATCCTAGTTCCTCTATATGTAATGTGTTTTTCCTCTTTCAAGATGTTTCTTTGTCTTTGATTTTCTGCAGTTTAAATATGATATGCCTAGGTGTAAGTTTTCTCACATGTACCTGCTTTGTGTTCTCTGGGCTTCTTGGATTTGTGCTTTGGTGTTTGTCATTGCTTTTGGAAAATTCTCAGCCATTATTACTTCATTCATTAATTCTTTTTCCTTTCTTTCATCTCCTTCTGTCATTCCTATTACATACGTGTTACACTTTTTGTAATTTTCCCACAGTTCTTCAATATTCTATTGAGTTTGATCACATTTTCAGTTTGGGACATTTCTCTTGGCATACTTTATTTATTTATTTATTTATGGCCGTGCTAGGTCTTTATTGCTGCATGCGCTTTTTTCTAGTTGTGACAAGCAGGGAGCTATTCTTTGCTGCAATACACGGGCTTCTCATTGCTGTGGCTTCTCTCACTGCAGAGCATGGGCCCTAGGGCATGTGGGCTTCAGTAGCTGTGGCATATGGGCTCAGTAGCTGCAGTTTCCAGGCTCTAGAACAGAGACTCAATAGTTGTGACACATGGGCTTAGTTGCTTGCTCTGCAGCATTTTCCCAGATGCTGGAAAAGAAATCTGTGGGATTTTCCCAGATCAGAGATTAAACCTGTGTCTCCTGGATTGGCAGGCAGATTCTTTGCCACTGAGCCACCAGGGAAGCCCCTTGCCATATCTTTAGATGACTTTTTCTTCAATCATGTCCAGTGTGCTGATGAGTTCATCAAAAGCATTCTTCATTTTTGTTACAGTGTTTTTGATTTCTCACATTTCCTTTTGATTCTTATTTTTCATCTCTCTTTACATTGCCCATATATGCTTACATTTTGCCTCCTTTTTTCATTAGAGTTCTCAACACATTAATCTTCTTTATTTTAAATTCCAAGTCTGATAATTTCAAAATATCTGCCATATCTGAGCCTGGTCTGATGCATGATTTGTCTCTTCAGATTGATTTTTCTTTGCCTTTTAGCATGCCCAGTACTTTTTTGTTGGAACTCAGACATGATGTACTTAGTAAAAGTAACTGAGGTAAATGGAGCGTTAGTGTGAGGTCTTATGTTAAGCTCTCTAGGAGTTAGGCTAGTTTTACTGTTTTTTTGTAGCCATGGTGTCAGAGGCTAAAATGTGCCTAGTGTCTTTGTCTATCCTCTCCATTGTTATCGGGTTTCCCTAGATTCTTCTTCTTAAACAGTGTCTAAGGCTTGCAGGTCTTTCAATCTCCTGTTATTATACAGGATCCCAATTGATGCGTAGCAAATTGTAGGGGAAGGAGAAATGTTCTATAATCATATAATTAGCTCTCAGTTTTTAGTGACCCATATCCCTGAGTTGTGACCTTCAAAAGCACTAATTAACTTTGCTCCTGCCTACCAGTGTAGGTGAGACAGGAAAGCTAGTGGAGTTGGGCATATATTCTTTCTTCCAGGGTGGTTCCATTCCACTGTAGCCCACCAGGCTCCTCTGTCCATGGAATTCTCCAGGAAAGAATACTGGAGTTGATTGCCATTTCCTTCTCCAGGGGATCTTCCTGACCCAAGGATCAAACCCACGTCTCTGGCATCGCAGGCAGACGCTTTACTGACTCAGCCATCAGTGAAGACGTTCCAGGGTGGGTTAGGCACTGATAAAACCCAAATTAGTTAGTCTAAGATAAAATCATTTCCCTCGGTTTTTCCAGTAGTCATGTATGGATGTGAGAGTTGGACTATAAAGAAAGCTGAGTGCTGAAGAATTGATGCTTTTGAACTGTGGTGTTGGAGAAGACTCTTGAGAGTCCCTTGGACTGCAAGGAGATCCAACCAGTCCATCCTAAAGGAGATCAGTCCTGGGTGTCCACTGGAAGGACTGATGTTGAAGCTGAAACTCCAATCCTTTGGCCACCTGATGTGAAGAGCCACCTGACTCATTTGAAAAGACCCTGATGCTGGGAAAGATTGAGGGCAGGAGGAGAAGGGGACCAGAGAGGATGAGATGGTTGGATGGCATCACCGACTCAATGGATATGACCTCGAGTAAACTCTGGGAGTTGGTGATGGACAGGGAGGCCTGGTGTGGTGCAGTTCATGGGGTTCGCAAAGAGTCGGACACGACTGAGCAACTAAACTGAAGTGAACTGAAGCCAGGCCTTAGTTAATGAGAATAAAGAACTCTAGGCTCATTTAAAATGGTTACTTTTCCCCCTCCTCTGCCTATAACAATTATAAATTTTTCACCAAACCTGAGAACCTGGTGGGGATCCTAGAGGTAAAAACTCACAAAAAGGAGTTTTTCTCTTTCAAGTTAGAACATGCTCCTTCTCCAGCAATTAGTCGATTATCTGATTACCCATTAAGTGCTCCAACCAGGATCCAGCAGTGGTGATTGTATTCGCCTGTCTTTCCAGTTTTCAAAGAAAAAAACCACAAGGCAGTTTGCCCTGTGACCTCAGTTTTCTGTGATTTTAAGAGGACTTGCTGATTTTCATTTCCTTAAGTCTTTGTTCTTGTGACAATAGGAGTGACAACTTCTAAGCTCTTTACATGTCAAGAAACTAGAAGCTCTTTCTAGTCTCTCTTCTGTGCATAAAGGTGTATAAAGTTTTCTATTTATATAATTAACATATACAATATACGTTTTATAAACTACTTTGAAAGTTAACACATTGTGTACATTTTTGTGTCATTAAATATTCCCCCTATACTACATGCCTAGTGACATGATTTTTCATTAACACAGTTGAAACATAATTTCTTAACCAATCCCCTATTTGAGGGTTCAAATTGTATCCTTTTCTTTGTTTTAAAAAAATTCCATGATAAATATCCCTGTATATAGGGGCTTCCCTGGCTGTCCAGTAGTTAAGACTCTGTGCTTCTACTGCAGGAGACAGTAGAAGATCCATGGTCGAGGAACTAAGATCCCATATGCCTCTGCTGCTGCTGCTGCTGCTGCTAAGTCACTTTAGTCGTGTCTGACTCTGTGCGACCCCATAGACGGCAGCCCACCAGGCTCCCCCGTCCCTGGGATTCTCCAGGCAAGAACACTGGAGTGGGTTACCATTTCCTTCTCCAATGCATACAAGTGAAAAGTGAAAGTGAATTCGCTCAGTCGTGACTGACTCTTAGTGACCCCATGGACTGCAGCCTATCAGGCTCCTCCATCCATGGGATTTTCCAGGCAAGAGTACTGGAGTGGGTTGCCATTGCCTTCTCCGCCATATGCCTCTAGGTGTGGCCAAAAAATAAACAAAAATAAATATCCTTGCATATATACTAATGTATGTAATACTGGTTATTTTCTAAATATAAATTCTTAGAGGTAGTTTTATTGAGTCAAAGGTAATGAATGCTTTTAAATTCCCAATCTATACTGTCAAGCTGCCTTCCAGAAAAGCTGCACTAATTTACTTCCCAATTGCAGTGTGTGAAAATGTCCAACACTGGATATTTTAATTGCTTAAAACTTCATAAATTTGGTGAGGGAAAATGGAAACAATTCTTTTTTTCTTTATCAGATCAGATCAGATCAGTCGCTCAGTCGTGTCCGACTCTTTGCGACCCCATGAAGCGCAGCACGCCAGGCCTCCCTATCCATCAGCAACTCTCGGAGTTCACTCAGACTCACGTCCATCGAGTCAGTGATGCCATCCAGCCATCTCATCCTCTGTCATCCCCTTCTCCTCCTGTCCCCAATCCCTCCTAGCATCAGAGTCTTTTCCAATGAGTCAACTCTTCGCATGAGGTGGCCAAAGTACTGGAGCTTCAGCTTTAGCATCATTCCTCCCAAAGAAATCCCAGGGCTGATCTCTTCAGAATGGACTGGTTGGATCTCCTTGCAGTCCAAGGGACCTTTTAATTTCTCCTTTTATGATATTACCATTATTACTGTTAATATTATTATATTAAGCTACATTCTGGACTAAATGTAAGTGCTCAAGACCGTTTATTGATTAAAAGAACTCAGAAAAATCAAAGTTACTTTGTAGGCAAAAGTTGTGTATTTTTCACCCAAGTCTCAGGAATACAATTTTATTGGTAAATACACAAATTAGACCTCTGCTCCACAGTGTTATAGAATCAAGTAAGAAATATTTTTAACAATCCCTGCATGTTTAATTGAGGAGAGACAAATCATGAATTTCCCAAAATAAACATAAATGAGGCACCTTTGGCAAACTTCCACATACTGGTGAGAAGAGAATGACTGTTTCTCTAAAATAAATTCGATAAATTCAAAGTCTTTAAAACACCTAAGTTATTTGCATTTCATATAAACAACTTACCTAGACATTTCAGAAAAATCTGAGTATACACTTAGAAGCAAATCCATGCAGGAGGCTATTTAGGTGGTATTATTAGGCTGGCATAAATTGCCTTACTTGATTGGTTCTTCAATTGTTAATACTTGGATGGAGGTAAGCTGGAAATTACTTTGTTGATTTAAATTCACATTGCAAAGTAAGATGGAACCTGTGTATTACGTATTTGATTCTGGATTATTTTGCTAGAAATAATCAGCTCACTCAGAGGCTGACATGAGATCTACCTACTTAAAATATGAAACTGGATGAGCTTTCATTATTAGCAATGTGATCTGCATGGTTGGGTGATTTATTCCTTTCTGGATGATAAAGAGATGGGATGATAAAAGATAAGGACCCACCCCTTAAAGACTAAGTAAGCACCAAAACAAGGCAAGCTATCAAAATGTGGGTTTCATGTGCATTTACATATTTTTAAAACTCATTTCCAAATTGCTAAGATTCTAACTTACAGGCAAGTCAATTTCCAAAGGAACAGTATACACCAATGCCACAAGGAGGGTATTCTTTATCTACAGCTGTTAAGCAAGTTGCTATCACCTCTCTAAAATATCTTTAAGATAGATTTCTTTACAGAAACTCTTAAATGGATCCTTTCAATATATCTGAGCTCACCACTATTCATGACAACCACAGATGATCCAAATAACTTGTTTCAGCCAACAGATTCTGTTTGCCCCAAATTCAGCCTCTAGATAGAGTACTGTTAGACAATGTGTGAAACTGGCCGATCTGAATTTGCCTTCTCCAAATTTGGCTCAAGGCTAAGGAGGTAGAAGATAAAGGTAAAAAGAGGCCAAGAAACCAGGTCCTGAAGAACACTGAGTCAGATGAGCATGATGATAACAGCAATAAGAAAAATAACAACAAAATTTGTTGAACATGTCTTATAAGTTAAGGGCTTTACATCCATGAATTCAATAAATTCTTGCCACAACCCTACAAGCTAGATCCCATTATTAGCCCCATTTTAGAGATGAGGCACAGGGAGGTTTGGTAACTTGCCTAAGTTGACATGAGTAGTCAAGGTATGGAGCTGGGATTCAAATCTAAGAAGGCTGTCCTCAGAACCAAGGACTGAAACCACAGTAGCATTTTGCCTGTCCTGCTACATGAGTGTAAAGTGCATGTCACCCACTTTTAGAACTTAAAAAATAAAGGGCTTTCACACATTCTTGCCTAACTTTTTCTCAAACCACCCTTCCCACCCTACCTGGAAACACAGCTTTGCTCACTTTTTAACGAATCAGGTGTTGTCTGTAGTGAAGACAAGTCATACTCAAATGACTATAGGAAATGATACAACTGGAAGACTTCATTTTGCATTTTTTGGTATTTATCTCAAGGACAAATTATAAAGTATGAAATAGTGCCTATGCTTCCAAGAGCTATGAAATAGAATTGGGAAGAGACGAGTAACCCTGCTGAAAGTTCTTTTTCATTCTCTTTATACCCATCAGCATTTTTCTCACAATACATGGCATTTATCTCACATTACAATACTAGGTCAAGGTCTAAGTTGCTTCAGTCGTGTCCGACTCTGTGCGACCCCGTGGACTATATCCCGCCAGGCTCCACTGTCCATGGGATTCTCCAGGCAAGAATACTGGAGTGGGTTGCCATGCTCTCCTCCAGGGGATCTTCCTGACCCAGGGATTGAACCTACGTCTCTTATGTCTCCTGCATTGGCAGGCGGGTTCTTTACCACTAGCGCCATACTAGTGTCTTCCCAACTATGCATCTTGAGGATGAAAACATCTTACTCAAAAACTAACTATGCATCAAAACCTGACCATAAATGCAAACACAGTGGTCTTCATCAAATACTCTGGTCCTACTACCTGAGCAACATGGGATTTGGCTAATTATGCTCCAAAGAGAAATCCACAAATTCCTGGAAGGAGCAAATTCAGGAACTGAAGGCAGAGACAAGGAGCTAAACAGTAATATCACTGGTGCTATAAAACAACACTGCTGCAATTACTGACACTGATTTCAACTACATAGCAAAAGTAAACACTATAATTTTTTTTAAAACTATAATCTTCAAGACATGTTTTACCATGGTTGTCCAAGATTGGGTGCTTAACTGAATTACAGCTGATTTCTCCGTGAGTACATGGAACAATGCTCAATTTTCAGAAACTATGATAAAGTCCATTTCAGCACATTATTATAAGTCTGAACTTTAAAAAACTTTCATGAGTTACACAGCAACATTGACCACACCTCTGCTGCTGCTGCTGCTAAGTCACCTCAGTCGTGTCCAACTCTGTGCAACCCCATAGACGGCAGCCTACCAGGCTCCCCTGTCCCTGGGATTCTCCAGGCAAGAACACTGGAGTGGGTTGCCATTTCCTTCTCCAATGCATGAAAGTGAAAAGTGAAAGTGAAGGTACTCAGTCGTGTCTGACTCCGTGCAACCCCATAGATAGCAGCCCACCAGGCTCCCCCATCTATGGGATTTTCCAGGCAAGAGTACTGGAGTGGGGTGCCATTGCCTTCTCCGACCACACCTCAAGTTTCAGTATATTATCTTGGACAAGAAGCACAGGTGAGTTGATTTTATTGAAACAGTGATACCTCACCAACTTGAAGGAGATTCAGGCAAGTAAACTTATCACTTGCCAGTACCTGAGTAATACCATCTGGAGACTTCAAGTGCTCAGTCTCTCAGTCATGTCCAACTCTTTGTGACTCCATGGACTGTAGCCTTCCGAGTTCCTTTGTCCATGGGATTTCCCAGGCAAGAATATTGGAGTGGGTTGCCATATTCCATCTCCAAGGGATCTTCCCAACCCAGGGATTGAACCCTTGTCTCCTATGGCTCCTGCACTGGCAGATTCTTTACCACTGAGCCACCTGGGAAGTCCAGAGACTTCATGACTTACCACTGACTCATGGTATCTGTAGAGTAGAACTTGGTCCCAAGAGAATTTCAATGAACATTTGAGATGGACCTTCAACCTGTATCATCACAGCTATTTTTCAAATGGGTTCATGTGGCCCTAATTGAAAGCGATAATCCCTGATACTTTAAGGGCCCCTGTTAACAGAAATGATGACAAAAAGTAAACAACAAAGATGTGCTTCTATGCCATCAATGTTTTCCCCAACCATTACTGTCTAGCACCGAGCACCAGGTCAAAAGTTCAATAACTTCATCACCAGTCTAAAGGCAAGAAACATTCCCATGAACAGTTTTCGATAAGAGCTATTACTGTAGACACATCATCATGTTAAGTACTACAATAATATTTATTTTATTATAACACATACAGTCAGTGGACAGGGAGAGATGAATCTTTGCTGTTCATTATATAAGAGGACAAATCAAGTAAACAAATTCCTTTTGGAGTATTTTTTTAAAGGCTACTATAATAGTGAAGAAAAAATTAAAAGCATAAGTACTTCTCTTCTGACATTTATCTAACTTGAAGCAGAACGAAGGGCATGATGTAGCAGTCACTACAGAAAAAAAATGTCCTATATCTCTGAAAATTGGGTTTCTAGAACTGAAATCTCAGTCAGAATTCCTCAGGGCTTTAAGACTTCATTTTCAGGCTACTGAAGCCAGTGAAAACGGAAAGCCAAGAAAAATCCAAGTCCTTCACTTTTGAGTATACAGCTTATTTCTCTTTATCTGGTAGTTAATTATCTTATTCCTACTTGTTGGATCATTTGTCCAAAATTAATTCAACTTAATATATATTGAGTGGCCTATGCACAGCCTGGGCTTCCACTACCTGCCTTTTCTACTAGCAGGTGGGCAAACTCAATGAGAAGAAAAGGTCCATATTTCAAAGAGGTTTGAGAGTTGAGCAAGGCGACATCATTGGCTAAGTTGAGAAACGAAGATTTTCCATGAAATTTCAATTCATTGTGCCCTTCTATCTCCCATTAACATGGATAACTGAGACTTGATGGTATTCTCAAGGCCATGGGAGATACTTTTACAGAAAGGCTGCTCAACTGGTGAAATCTGATCTGAATAATTTTTCTGGCTAAAATCATCTCTTACTTGTCATCTGGCATAGGACTTTGGGCAAAAAATCAAAGCTCTTGTCTGAAAAAAACAAATTGTTCTTTCTATCAGCACCTCAGCTGCACAAATCTCTGCTAAAGGAGGTTTACTTACTATTTGGTCAAGAATTTAAGTTGTGCTCTTGAACTCTTCACAACAGAATCAACTTTGTGTGCCCCACAACTGATACCTAACTTATCCAGTTTTCACTTCAGACAACATAGGCTAAGTCTCCACTACAGGTGCACTTTAGAGAATCCATGATGAATCAGTGCTTCATTTAAAAATTTTTTTTTAATAGGAGGATAATTGCTTTACAATGCTGTGTTGATTTCTGCCATTCACCAGTGTGAATCAGCCATAAATATACATACATCCCCTCCTCTTGACCCTCCCTCCCACCCCTCTAAGTTGTCACAGAGCACTTGGTTGAGCTCCCCATGTTATACAGCAACTTCCACCTAGCTGGCTTATTTATATATGGTAATGTATATATTTCAACAGTATTTTATCAATGCATTCCACCCTCTCCTTCCCCTGCTGTGTCCACAAGTATGTTCTCTAAGTCTGCATCTCTATTCCTGCCCTGCAAATAGGTTAATCAGTACTATTTTCTAGATTCTATACATATGCATTAATATATATTTCTTTTTCTCTTTCTGACTTACTTCACTCTGTGTAACAGGCTCTAGGTTCATCCACCTCACTAGAACTGACTCAAGCTTGCTCCTTTTTATGTCTGAGTAATATTCCATTGTACATATGTACCACAACTTCTTTATCCATTCATCTGTCAATGTACATCTAAGTTGATTCCATGTCCTGGCAATTGTAAATAGTGCTGCAATGAACACTGGGGTACATGTGTCTTTTTGAATTATGGCTCATGCAGCTCAATATCAGAAAAACAAACAACTCAATCAAAAAATGGGCAGAAGACCTAAACACATACTTCTCCAAAGAGGACACCCAGATAGCCAATAAACACATGGAAAAATGCTTAACACTGCTCATTATTAGAGAAATGCAAATCAAAACTACAGTGATGTATCATCTCACTCCAATAAGAATGACCATCATAAAAAAAAATCTATAAACAATAAATGCTGCAGAGGATGTGGAGGAAAGGGAGCCCTCCTGTACTGTTAGTGGTAATGTAAACTGGCACAGCCACTATGGAGAACAGTATAGAGATTCTTTTCAAAACACTAGGAATAAACTACCATATGACCCAGTAATCCCACTACTGGGCACATACCCTGCCTGAGTGCTTCATTTTTATAAAATAATATATATGTGTTGTTGTTGTCATTTAGCTGCTAAGTCATGTCCAACTCTTTTGTGACCCCCATAGACTGTAGCCCGCCAGGCTCCTCTATACGTGGGATTTCCCAGGCAAGAATACTGGAGTGCTGGAGTTGCCATTTCTTTTTCCAGGGGATCTTCCCAACCCAGGGATTGAACCTGGGTCTCTGGCATTGCAGGCAGATTCTTTACCATCTGAGCCACCATGGAAGCCCACACATGTGTGTGTGTGTGTGTGTGTGTGTGTGTGTGTGTGTGTAGTTACATAGAAAAAAAGACTCTAAGTCTATATACCAATTAACCATGATTAACATGCAGATGACACCACCCTTATGGCAGAAAGTGAAGAGGAACTAAAAAGCCTCTTGATGAAAGTGAAAGAGGAGAGTGAAAAAGTTGGCTTAAAGCTCAACATTCAGAAAACTAAGATCATGGCATCTGGTCCCATCACTTCATGGGAAATAGATGGGGCAACACTGGAAACAGTGTCAGACTTTATTTTTTTGGGCTCCAAAATCACTGCAGATGATGATTGCAGCCATGAAATTAAAAGACGCTTACTCCTTAGAAGGAAAGTTATGACCAACCTAGATAGCATATTCAAAAGCAGAGACGATACTTTGCCAACAAAGGTCCGTCTAGTCAAGGCTATGGTTTTTCCAGTGGTCATGTATGGATGTGAGAGTTGGACTGTGAAGAAAGCTGAGTGCCGAAGAATTGATGCTTCTGAACTGTGGTGTTGGAGAAGACTCTTGAGATTCCCTTGGACTGCAAGGAGATCCAACCAGTCCATTCTAAAGGAGATCAGTCCTGGGCATTCTTTGGAAGGAATGATGCTAAAGCTGAAACTCCAGTACTTTGGCCACCTCATGCGAAGAGTTGACTCATTGGAAAAGACTCTGATGCTGGGAGGGATTGTGGGCAGGAGGAAAAGGGGATGACAGAGGATGAGATGGCTGGATGGCATCACTGACTTGATGGATGTGAGTTTGAGTGAACTCCGGGAGTTGGTGATGGACAGGGAGGTCTGGCGTGCTGTGATTCATGGGGTTGCAAAGAGTCGGACATGACTGAGTGACTGAACTGAACTGAACATAAATGTTGAGATTACCAATGACTTTTGTTTCTCTAATACTTTTATTTTCTTCTGAATGTTGAAAAATGACATCTATTTTTAAATAGAAAAAAATCACATTGATGTAAACTTTGCTTAGGGCATCTGATAATTGACAATGCAGTCTACTAGACATATTAAACAACCATATGTATAACATTTCCATGTTCTAACCTTCGATTAGCTTATATCATTCAAAGTTAAACTATCTGGACTACATTAACTTAGCACTTAAAAAAATTTATATTAGATATAATTTAATGTTTGCCCTATTCCTTTACAGAGGGTTAATAGAGAAATGCCAAATATGATTCTTCTTTCTTCTATGAAACCAAGATTACAGTTGGTGTCTTTGTACCACCCAAAATGTACTTTCTGCAAACATCCCATCATTAATACCATTTGACTAAGTGGGAGGTAGATGAAATTGTACTTTTCTCTTGCCAACCAATGGAAAGCTTCTCTTTTTATCTTTTCAGGAAGCATATACCAACTTAGAAATGTGAATACTGTAATGTACCAACCTTTGTGCAT
Source organism: Bos indicus x Bos taurus (assembly GCF_003369695.1). Classification (NCBI taxonomy): domain Eukaryota; kingdom Metazoa; phylum Chordata; class Mammalia; order Artiodactyla; family Bovidae; genus Bos; species Bos indicus x Bos taurus. Next base: position 85,532,383 of record NC_040105.1, on the reverse strand, counting down.
GCTCAGTCACTCAACTGTATCTGACTCTCGGAGACCCCATGAACTATAGCCCACCAGGCCCCTCTGTCCATGGAATTTTCCAGGCAAGAATACTGGAGAGGGTTGCCATTTCCTTCTCCAGGGGATCTTCCTGACCCGGGGATGGAACCCGCATCTCTTGCATCTCCTGCATTGACAGGTGGATTCTTTACCACTGAGCCACCTGGGAAGCCCCATGATACCAAATCAGGTGTTAAAAATATCTACCCTTTCTACTTTGGTCAGATGGCCTCTATTTTTTGTTTCAGCTTTTAAAAAGTTATCTTGCAACTATTCTTTTGTATATGCTGTGATGTGCTGGGCTTAGTCACTCAGTGGTGTCCGACTCTTTGTGACCCCATGGACTGTAGCCTGCCAGGTGCCTTTGTCCATGGGGATTATCCAGGCAAGAATACTGGAGTAGGTTCCCATGCCCTCCTCCAGGGGATCTTCCCAACCCTGGGACTGATCCCAGGTCTCTCACACTGCAGGTGGATTCTTTACCATCTGAGTCACCAGGGAAGCCCAAGAATACTGTAGTGGGTAGCCTATCACTTCCCCAGGGGATCTTCCCAACCCAGGAATTGAACCAGGGTCTCCTGCATTGCAGGTGGATTCCTTACCAGCTGATCTACCAGGAAATCCCATTCTTTCATATAGAACCTATAACTACCCTTCTGGGAAGTAGCACGCTATAAATCTTAAATGAGTAAAACGCTTTTTGCAAAGACCTTGTGACAATGATAAAAGTCCAGGTGTGCTCCAAATACTAAAGACAGAGCCTTGGTTTCCCTGATGCCTCAGACAGTAACGAATGTGCCTGCAATTCAGGAGACAGGTTCAATCCCTGGGTCGGGAAGATCCCCTGGAGGAGGAAATGGCAACCCACTCCAGTATTCTTGCCTGGAGAATCCCATGGACAGAAGAGCCTTGCAGACTACAGTCTATGGGGTCCAAAGAGTTGGACGTGACTGAGGGACTAACACTTCCACTTTCATTTTTCTGGTTTCCCTTGCCCTCCCCGATGCACAACCCCTTATTCTCCCATCCTTTAGTTTGCTGTCCAGAAGGGAAGAATTCCTCTCAGAGAGTAGAGAATCTTTAGTTCAGAGAGAGCGTGAATGACTCAACCAACACCACACAGTGAGCAATAGAACTGACCAGAAGCCAGGTCTCCTGACTTAGAGCACAGTTCACTCTCCATTAGACTATGAGGGCATTCCAATCCTTCTGATAAGTCAGGGAAATCTAAGAAGCATGCACATAAAGGCACATATTTTTAGCCTTCCTCACACATTTCCTTTGGCTTAGCTTATTTAGGTTCCAGAATAATTTTAGTCCTAGACTCTATCTTTTAACTCCCAAATAGTATACTGCCTGTCTTTGGAATTCTGATTACAAAGTTCTTTATTCATCTACTCAGATCATCTCACATGTTACGTGGCTGCCATGTGCAAAGCTGTGCATGCCATGCTAAGTCACTTCAGTTGTGTCCGACTCTTTGGGACCCCATGGACTGTAGCCTGTCAGGATCCTCTGTCCATGGGATTCGCCAGGGAAGAATACAGGAGTAGGTTACTATTTCCTTCTCCACAGGTGCAAAGCACTGGGCTTCTATTCAAGAGAAGGCACTGGCTTCCTCAAAGAACTGCTAGACACAAACTGGTGTTGTGAACAGAACAGCGGATCTGGAGACCTGGGTTTTCATTCTGGTGCTGCCCTGGATTTGCTGTCTGGCTTTGTACAAAGTCACTTGGCCTCACTCAGTTTCAAGTTTCTCATTTGAAAATTAAGGTGATAATATCATTGGGCCTGTAAGAGAGTTACTCTAATTGCTGTGTGTGCGTATGTTAGTCACTCAGTTGTGTCTGACTCTGCAACCCCATGGACTGTAGCCTGCCAGGCTCCCGTGTCCATGGAATCTCCAAGCAAGAATACTGGAGTGGGTTGACATTCCCTTCTCCAGGGGATCCTTCTGACCCGAGGATCAAACCCGGGTCTCCTGCACTAGAGGCAGATTCTTTACTGTCTGAGCCATCAGGGAAGCTACCATTCATTAAAAACTGTGTGCCAGCCACTGACACACAGCCCTCTGTGTGCACAATATGATCGAGTCTTTAGATGACCATGTTTACAATCAATACACTATTATTTCCCCTACTGTACTGATAAGAGCACTAAAGCTGGAGAGATTAAGCAACATTCCCAAAGTAAGTAAGGAAGTCGTGGATCTGGGGTTTGGATCAAAGTGGACTCCAGAGTTTCCATAGCCAACACCACTGGTCCCTCCCAACATAAAAAATAATTAAGAATATACCTTGAAAGGCATTAAGCTAATTTTAAAGCATTCTCATTTACTCTACTTCTACCTATCTGAACTTCTAAGATGTGAATACATCTATTCTTCTGCTCATTTCTTTGTCTTGTCAAATAATCACCTTGAATGTCCAAGCAATAACCTGGAGGTGGGGGACTCAAGCCCTTCTGGTTGACTTTCACAATAAAGAGGCTCTGGGTAGGCTCCATAAGACCATGCTTCCTGTGTCTCAAAATTTCACTATCTTCTTCCTTCTCTGCAATCTTTTGGGGACTCATCCTTCCTGGGAAGTTCAGAGGCCCATTTTCAGCCAAATACAAATGTTAGAAGCTTTTCTCCAAAGGAGAAAAATGAGTGAGAATCTAGTCCCTTAGAAGATCCAGCTAACCCATCTTATAAAGAAGGCACAGAAGCCATGAAATACACCAACCATTTCTCTCCCAAGGACTTTTGCCAGCCTTGGCACAGGCTGGTTCATTTGAAATATATAATTAAATATTCTTAACAACTCAATTCTTCCACCTCACTTTGATCAATAGTTCATTACCTAAGTCAGATGTGCCAAAAGAGGCAAACTCTTCAGCTCATTTTGTCCTACATTTGCATGAATATTATGCACTGAATATTATGCTTCTTTGAACTTCAAAAGAACTTCCTGGCCTCTTTTGACTACAACTTTAACAATTGAGCATAATGGAGTTACAGAAAGACATTTTCCCAGCTAAAGATCTCCAACCTCGCTGCTTTTGGACAGGAACAAACTTTTATATAAGCCATAAATGGCTCATTCATCCACTGTGATGGCACTGTCCATATTTCCCGGGTTCCTGAGCGGGTTTTCCCTCCTGTGAGAGCAAGGTAACTCTGGCTAATTAGCTACTAGCAAGTGGCAGCACCCACTTCTACTTTTCCTTGTGCAAACAGCTTTCTGCTTTGAAAGCATTTCCTCCAGACCTCCTCAGATTCTACACCAGTTGAGTGAGTGTCTTTGACCATAATAGCATCGCCCCTCATTCCATCCTGATGCCTAAAATGGGAGAGCAAACAGGCTACCGAGCATCTGCCTTGACCAATATGCTTATACTCAAACCAGCCCATGAGTGAGAAAAAACCTTGGCTTCCTTGGGTAAAACAGTATCAGGCAGCAAGGAGCGACATGAAACTTTATGATCCTTACACATTTCTTGAAGTTTTTCTGTTATTTTTTCCCCTCATTTTGCTTCTTCCATTCCTATACCTACTCTTCTCTAGAACTCAACAGCACAATATGGGAATCCTGATTTCCTTTTACTTCAAAGGACTTTTTCCTGTTGTCAAAGTAATATTGCCAATTGTGAAATCTTTGGAATAAACAGAAGTATAAAGATGAACAAAAATAACAGTCATGAAACTACTACCCAGAGATAAAAAATTAGTTCCCTCTTGCACACCATGTGTGTGCGTGCATGCTCAGTCGTGTCTGACTCTTTGTGTCCCCATCGACTGTAGTCTGCCAGGCTGGCTCCTCTGTCCATGGGGTTTTCCAGGCAAGAATACTGGAGTGGGGCTGCCATGCCCTTCTCCAGGGGATATTCCTGACCCAGGGATTGGACCTTTTTCTCCTTCATTGGCAGGTGGATTCTCTACCACCGAGCCACCTGGGAAGCCTCACTGTGCACCAAGCATGAATATAAAGTTCAGGTAGAAGAGAGAACTATGGGTAAAACCCCAAATTATGGAAGCAGTAGAAAAAAATATAAGAATATGGAGTAGGAAAGATCTTCCTAGGAATAAGAAGAAATCCACAAGCCATAAAGGAAATGAATGACAGATCTGACTACACAAAAATTTAAAACTTCTATATGGGAAAATATGGCTTATACAAAGTTTGAATGAAATGGCAGACTGGGAAAACAATACGTGAAATACAAAAGGTTATTAACAACATTTGAAATAACAAAATGTTAATAAATAAGCTTTTGCAAATCAATAAGACAAGCAACCCAACTGAAAAATAGCCAATTCACTGGAGAAATACAATTGAATTAAAAGTAATTGAAAATATACTCCAGTAACAGTAAAATCTCACAGCACAATTGAAACATGATTTCCTCTAGTAAACTGGCCCATGAATACAGTGATTAATAATACTTTTAGTGAAGGAATTAGAAATGGACATGCATACATATATGGTGGAAGTATAAACTGATACTTTTTTTGGAAGGACAATTTGACAGTTTTTGCCAAGATTAAAACTGAGCATACACTTTGACCTGACAATTACTCACAAATACTTGCTTAAGTGCTTTCAGGCATTCACTAATGCCTTACTTATAGTAATAACAAAACTGGAAACAATCTAAATATCTACAAATAGGGACTATCTAAACAATCCATGGCACACTCATATAACCGGGTACTATGTAGGCATTAGAATGAACATGGTACTGTTACACTGAAATGTTCTGACATGGAAGGATGTCCCGGACACACTGCTGAATAAAGCAAGTTATAAGGAATATATATATATATATATATATATATATATATATAATATCCAATTTTTGTAAAAGAAAAAATCCCTATAGATATGTATGTTTTGATAACACAGAGAGAAAACATCATGGAAGAAACATAAAACTATTATTAATAGAATAATAGAAAACTATTATTAATAGTAACAGTCATCCCTGAGGTGCGGGAATGGGAGTTGAGAGAAACAGGTTCTTTATGAAGTTCAGATACTTTCACATCATTTTGTTCAGTGAGTAGTATTCATTTCATAATTTAAGAAATTTCAAAATAAGCTAATATAAGCATTTTCCAGGGCTATCATTTTCAATAAGAAGTGTTTGGTAGCATGAGAGTACATTACAAGGATCATTTATGCAACCATTTCCTACTGCTTCTAATGTCTTGTGCTGCTGCTGCTAAGTCGCTTCAGCCGTGTCCAACTCTGTGCGACCCCACAGACGGCAGTCCACCAGGCTCCCCTGTCCCTGGGATTCTCCATGCAAGAACACTGGAGTGGGTTGCCATTTCCTTCTCCAATGCATGAAAGGGAAAGTGAAAGGGAAGTTGCTCAGTTGCCTCCGGCTCTTCATGACCCCATGGACTGCAGCCTACCAGGCTCCTCCACCCACGGGATTTTCCAGGCAAGAGTACTGGAGTGGGGTGCCATTGCCTTCTCTGTCTAATGTCTTGTAGAGCTGCAATATAAATCTCTGTGCATGCACTGTGTGTATGTGTGTGTGTGAGTGTGTATGTGTGCCAAGGTAACATACCTAAGGCATAGACTTTTAGAGTTTCCTTTTAGTGGAGATAACTTTGCACATATCTTTGAGACAGTTAGCTTGGGTCAGGCCCCAGAGAATGATGCTGAGGGCTCATTTAGGGAATGATGATGACCTAAGCCTCATTATCTGACTATAAGCTGGAAACACTAGCCCAGAACTGGTCCCTTAGGCCATCTGTTACATAATCATTTTGACACCAACTGAATATCCAAAGGGCTTGGGACAGACTCACAGGCAGTAGGAAATGTTAGTGATAGTTTGGGGCCTGTCAGTTTTCAATCACATTTTTCCTTTGGTTTGTCAATTAAGCTCTAATTGTCTATTTCTATGGACAATATTACTCAATTCTTCATTAATATGGAAGGCTTCCCAGAGAAGATGGTCTCCTATGAGTTGCAAGCTTCCCCATGCTGCCACAAGGCCATAAGGGAAGTTTCTCCCTAAGAAACAAAGGAGTTTTAAGTCCAGCTGCTTGTGAGCTTAGCTGAGAATAGACTGGACTTTTCTCTTACATCCACTTAAATCAAGGCAAACTTCTGGAAGACGACGGTTCTGAGGTGGATTACATATTCAAGCAGAAGAAGGTTGGTTGAGGACTACAAGAGAAGAGGCTGATTTAAGCTCTCTTGCTCCTACTGTGTCCTGCTCAAATTTCCTTTTTTGTGTCTTGATCATACGAGAGATTACAATGGATCACTCATGTTTAAAAGCCTAATCAAAAGCCCCATTTCTCTCAGGAAGGAGACTCACTTTACTGTGAAAACCATAGTGAAGTAGAAAGACAGGTAACAGTGGAACAGATTCGGCACTGTTCTCCCTAACAGAGAGCCTCATGCCCAATATATTTAACTTAAGCTGATAAAGGAGATATGTGTTGAAATGATGGGCTTCAGATGCTGTTTCAGCTCCTACCAGGCATATTTACACAGTTCCTTCTCATGAATAAGTTCAGTGGAGCAGAGAATGCCCCGTCTTGGACCAGTTCCACTTTGTGCTTCTTTCGATGCAGCCAAAAAGGGGAACTAGAGAGAGGGCTTTTCCTTCAAATGCAGAGCCAGGGTCCACCTTGGAGGTGGCTGCAAATGGCCCAAAGATGGTGAGGCTCACAGTGGGCAAAGGCAGGCAGACAGCTCCTAACAAGGGCAGAGATGTCAATGGTTACTCATAAGTCTCCCAAATGTGGCCGCAAGGAGGGTTAATTACCCCCCTTTTCCTGCCACTCAGCTTTCTCCAATGTGTCAGCCCATGACACGGATCGCTGACTTTCTAGAAATATTCCCTGGCTTTGCAGGGACGTTCCGTTCAACAAATGGCATCCAATTTGCTCACGGTCCCTGGAATCTCAATTTCCTCAAAGGATTTTTCATCTCAATCCAGTTCGTGTGAAGGTTTTTTCCTTCTTCGTTTTTCGGCAGAAGGGAATAGGCAGAGCCTGCTTTACTTTTTTTTCTTTTTCTTTTCTGTGTTATTCTTTTTCATAAAGTGAAAACCTTTGTGGAAGAGTCTGAAATTTGGGAAAAAATCCAGCTCATCTGTCAGATATTTCTAGAATTACGTAAAATGGAATGAGATTTGTACAGTTTAGAACAGGAAACGGAAAATAACTAATGTGTCATGTGTTCTATGAGATGAAAACTATATGATAATCAGAAAAACAGCCCCAAATTCATTGGCCTGATTCAAAGCTCTCCTTCTTTTATCAACTCACACATAAACCAGTAACATTCACTTTCTTAGATTCGTGGCAGGGCCACATTTGGGCTAACTCGCAATCTCTTCAGATTATAAGCACATTCTCAAAGAAATGACAAGAAAGTATCTTGTTTTTTTTTAAACTCAAGACACTTACGTTTTACTTGCTCTGTTCTGCTTCCTTCTAGGAAAAGAAAGAACAGCAACAAGGAAAAGATGTATCTCATGCCTCCCATGCAGCCCATCTTCCACTTTTTTCTCATTCCAGCCAGTGCAAAAGGCAACTTGAAACTTTCAGGGCCCCGTGTACTCAAGCTGTTGGGAAGAAAGCAGACAAAAAGACTTAGAACAGATCTACTGGAACTGATGGAGACCTCTTATCTCAGGCTTCTAACCTACTGGGGGGCGGGAAGGGCTGGGGGAATTTACATGTGTAATAAGCACTGTTTTCCTGCAAAGAAAGAAAAGGCCTCTCCTGCCTTGCAAAGACTGTGGAGGAAAATGTAAGTGGACTAACATACATTCCTATCCAACGCTAAGGCTAAATCCTTACAGGCAAGTCATAGGAAAGAAAAAATAAACTTTGAAATCCTCATTTCTAAGGGAATTAAAGTTGATTTCTCAAGAGATTTTCTTTGGGAGAAAAGGGAAACTGGGGTTTGCAAAACGGCCATTTTGGCAAACAAGATAAAAATAATAGGCAGTGACCCAAACAATTTTTGAAACGAAAGTCAACTGATCTTAGCTTCAAGACTATCATTATTTTTAATCCTTCAGGGATGGGGCAAGCATTGATCAGTGTTTCGCCTGTGTCTCTTATGAGATCTATAAGGATTTTCAGTTTGGCTACTTATGTTGGAAAAGACAGATGTGATTAGCAAATGGATGTGATGTAAGCACCTGAATGGTTCAGACATACTCCTCTCACATGAAGTCCCCTGTGAAATGGAAATTTTAAATGGACCATTTAAGGAATATTGGGCAAACTTAAGTAGGTAATATGTTCACATTGCATCACCACGCAAAAGACCACCCCAAAAGCACCTATCATTCCTAAAAATAGGAGAACTGCATTTCCAGTCTCAGGAGTGGAAAGCTTTTTGAGGCTTAGAACACAGAAGGTTTGCTATAGATTATATCCAGCCACAGGTCATTTCCATCGACTTTAGAGCTGGCAAAACTCTTCCAAAGGGGGATTTGAAAATATTTAAATAATTCAAGAAACACCATATTTCAGTCTGGGATTAACACTGGATGGGAAGTGAGTTCAACAATCTTTTCAGCAGGTCCAACCTAAATATTGAGTATAGAGAGCTGGATGGAATACAAGATGATCATTCTGGAGAACTGAATTGTCTTTGGGCCACGATGTGAATGCCACCACTCTTACTTTAAATATTATGAAGTTGGCCAGATAATTTAAAATCCATGGTTTCAAATTAAGAGTATGTAACCAAAGCAGAACTGGTCATAGAGAATAATTTATGCTATCAGCCAGGATTTGCAGGACCGGTTTGCTGCTCTACCTCCTTCCTGCTCCTTAAACGACAACTAAATTTTCCTGGGACATGTTCATAGCCTTCAAAAGACCTGGGTTCTGATGACCAGATCCCGTCTGGGAGTTTCTGGCCCTTCTTCAATCACTCAGAATGTCCATCTCTGTCCTCTGAGAGTTACCAGGTTCCCTCGAAGCAAATCATTTCCATGAACAGCTTTAACACAGCGACTCACCCCAGTGAGGTTCTTCCCGAGCCTTCTTTAATAAGCTTATCCCCCAAGTCTCCAAAGGAGAAAGATTTTTTTTAAACCACTGAAATTCAATTTATCATAATCACATATGGCTCTCAGGGGGGATTTCTGAAGCCATGGTTTTCGGGTCTCCCCATGCAAGAACCAACTGGATTGTTTTTCTTGTACAATGGTTGGGTGATTTGGTGAACAGTAGCATTGCCTCATAACTCAAGCTGGCAAGAAAACGGCTCTTAGGTTTTGGTTTTTGTTTTTTCTTTTTTTTTTTTTTTTTGCTTTTCTTGGGTCTCAACTAATGGTATGAGCAAAGAGAAAAGTTGGTGACTAGAGAGCAATTAATCTCTTTTGGCGTTCCTGTCATCTGTGTGGCCTCCCTGGCTGGGCTGAAGAACATCAGAAAATGAATCTCTTTATAAATAATCACTTTTGCTTTACAAGATCCTGAAGTCCTGCCTTTATGTTCTGTATGGAGCTATAAACCTAGAAGAGTTCCCTCCCCAGGTCTCTGTTAAATTTCTCTTTATCCCTTTAACTTTTTCTTTTGGGGGGAGGAGAACAGTTCAAGACATTTGTTGGGGCTGCAGCAATAAACACGAGTGAGCATTGCTCAGCAAACATGCCGACTCTTACACTTGCAAAGAGCCAAACTGTCCTTAATTTTTCAAATTATACTTTGACCCAGTTAACTGGAGTTATTTCGGCATTAACTCTCTGTTTGCTTCACACAGGCCGTTGTGCCATTGAACTTGCACTGGCTCTTTTACAGGTTACTTAGAAATGTAGCCATTGACATATCTGGGGGAAAGCCAGGCTCCAACAAGAAAACAACAAAGAAAACAAAAATTCTGAGACCAACGCTGCCGAGCTGGGGAGGGTGAGTGGGCTTTACAGGAGTCTAAGAAACACGTAAGATCCTAAAGAAATGCACCCATTAAGGTGCCTTCGTAAAACAAGCATTCACCAAGTTCATTTGCAACAAGGGAGGGGATCAAGGGCTCCTTGCCTGGCTGTGACTGCAAGGGATCTGGGCCGCCAAGTGTCAAGGCTCTGTCCGTTCTCAGAAGAGGTCTCCTGGGTAGAATAGAATCAGAGACATTCCCAAAGGAAGGCTAAAGGATGGGCAGGTCAGCCAGCTCTTCATGCCCCACAGTGTTCCTTTAATCCTTCCTAGAGGCTTCACTACCCTTGTAATCTTACATGCACTATTGTCTGTGGGACAGCCCCCAGGGTAACAATTCTCTTTTGGACAAACAGTAAGAGGACACTGGAGTCGCAGGCCAGAGTCCATCAGCTAAAATCCTCTCCCCAATCTACCACCCAACAAGAAAAGCTCCATTCACTGGCGGTGGGCTGGCTCTGAAAAATGGCAGCTTCAAGGCCAGGGTGTCTCTGGTCTGAGTTGAGATGCCTTTGTCGCTATGACGGACAAACAACGACTGGAGTTTGGTTTGCAAAACACCATGCTATCTATCATTTCCTTTTGATTCCCCACAACAACTCCACCTTCAAAATGGGCATCCTGGAGCCCAGAGAACTCAACTGCCCATTCTCATAAAGTTAGTGGCAGGGCCGACAGGAACTAGAAGGCAGGCTTTCCAGGCCCTGAGTTCTGGCAATACTGCGTTGCACCCTGAGCTTAGCGGGTCCAACTCTGACCCCAGTGGTCCGGGCCAGAAAATGAGGCAGATGTCCACAAGGAGGACAGAGGCGCCTCCAGCCCCTTCTGCTCTGTTTCCTTAACTTGAGTACCTCGGAACCACCTACTGGTCCAGGGCACTTCAGCAAGCAAGCAAAAAAGACTCAGGACACAGGCGATCACTAAGGGGACTGCAGAACCTGTTAGATGGCTACCCAAGGGGCCTCCCCGCAGCTCCAGAGCCTGGAACTAAGCAGGCCAAGCGGGAGTGGCGAGTTCGAATCCGGAGGGAGCCGACCCCCCCCCCCCCCCCATCCACCCACCTACCTTGGTGCAGCGCCCTGGGCCCCACCTCCAGCCGGGCCGCGGGCAGCTGAAACAGGGAGCCGGCTGGGGTGGCAGGTTCGGGGAAGTTTGTGGTGCCGTGGGGGAAGACGGCCCACCTGTGCAAAGGCTGGAAAGGAAGAGTGGGAAAGCAGGCGCCAGGCACCTCTCACTGACCTGGCCACCGGCCTCCTCCGTGGTCCACGCGTGCAGGCGTTCCAAGCTCCCCGGGGCGCTCCTCCGAGGTCTGGGATTCGCAGGTTGTGGCGAGAGCTAGAGTGCGTGCGAGGGGGGAGGGGGGACTCGAAAGTGGGTGGGAGGAAAAACATCACCGCCCTCACACCACGAGGGAGCAGCGGTTCGCTCGGCTCCCGGGGGCAGAGCCAAGGCGCGGGTGCGGCGGCCCGGGGCCACCTGCCCGCCCGCCGCCCGCTCCCCAGTTGGCCAGCGAGGCCGGCGGCTCGGCGCGGGCGGGAAGTCCGCGACCACGCAGCAGCTGCAAGCCCGCACCCCCTCGCCTCCCGGACACCGCCGCTTTCTCCCCTATCCCTCGACCCGAAAGTTAAGAAATCGGGAGAAAGTGTGAGGCTCAGCCGGCGACTTTCCCATCACGCAGCGCCAGCCGTCGCCCCCCCCAACCCCCGCTCCTCTGGCTAAGCGAGCGTTGGGGTCTTAAAGGGACCGCACATCTCCTCCGGCCCCTCCTCCCGCTCCGCGCTGGAGGCGCCTAGGAGCTCCCCGCCGCTTGCTCACGGCCTGATGACCCCGGCTGCCCTCCGACTTCCCTGCTGGAAGCCCTCAGCCCCCTCTCTTCCGGCACCACGGCCGCTCTGCGTGCACCTGGTCTGGTCCCCAGCCGGCGCGCGGGACGCGGGATGAATTGGCCTCGAAAATGATGCCCTATAGCAGGCTGCTGATCATTTCGGGGTGTATCTCAAATCCACATCGCGGCTAGTAAAGTGACAAAACGTTGGTGCCCTTCAAGGCAGGATGGCGATGAGTGTGTGTCTGTGGAGGGACAAGGGACGACTTAGAAATCTGCTTTCGTCCACCAAGAGAGTTCCTAAGACCCAGGGAAAGGGTCTCCAGTGACTGTTAGGTGTCTTGAAGAAAACTTGGGAGTGGCTCACCAAGAACCCATCCGTGAAATCGCAATATCACTGCTGACCCCTTGGTGAACCCGAGATGGACTAGTCCAGATTTGAGTTTATTCCATGAGCAAGAGGTACAAATTATCAGAATTCTCTAAGGGCCTGAAAGCGGTGCCTTGACAGACAGTACCCATTTATATTTTGAGCTCCTAAATTTAAAGGAGAGCTGCAGGATTTTTTCAAGGTGGAACTGCCTTATATTTGATACTCTTAACATCAACATGCCACTTTATGGCTTACAGAGTACTTTCCTATGCATCATCATTACTTTTTAAACTCTCACAACAAACCGAATGATCTGTCCGTGGCCTCAAGTGTTGAAGTTGGCAGGAACTTCTGGACCATTCTAATCAACCTCTTCCTGTCACAGAAGAAACTGATGGAGGAGGGAGCGGGAGACCTGATGTATGGAAGGCCGCGCTAGATAGATTTGACCTTCCAGTTAGGGTTTCCTGACTTTCAACCCGCTGCTCTCTGGCTGTTATCGCCAGTCTATAGATGAGGAAACTGATGCTCAGAGCAGTTGTGCTTGCCAAAACCATATCATATATCACGAAGAGAGAACAAAGGAGAATGAAAACAAAAATAATTATCCCTGGAAGTTGTCTTTTTTTTTCTTTCTTCACAAGTGTTAATATCATCCAACTAGCCCTGAATTGCTGGGGATGTTTATTTCAGTGTTAACAAAGAAAACTTGGCCCTTTCTGAAATGTTGCCTTCAGGGCCCAAAATGTCTAGCTCCATCCTGCTACCTAGGTAGCCACACATTACCACATGCATTCAATTTGTGCTGTACTATATTAGTTTGAACTTGCTGATTTGTTGCCTCATAACCATTCTCATGCCACTTAAGGCACTGATGTTTTGTCTCACTATACTGAGTTCCTCAAGGCCAAGGACTGGTTGTTTAATTTCCTTTGTATCTGCATCCCCCAACCCCCATCATCACTCCCAATGTGCTTAGAGAGTATTCAGGAAAATGGGTGTCAGGGAACAGACGGGGACAAGCATAGATCCCAGTATTAAAAATCCGTAGACTCACTGAGATTTAACAACTCATCTATTTGGCTACAACCACTGGCTCCCCTCGCTTGATGTAGTATTCTGATTACTCCATAACAAACCATCCCCAAACCTAGTGGCTTAAAAGCTTCCAATGATTTATTATGATCAAATGGTTCTTTTCAACTGGGCAGTTTTTTGCTCAGGATATTTGTACACTTGGCAACTGTATAAGGGGGTGCTGGAATGCTCTGAAAGGTTCGTCATTAGTGTAATGCTGGTGGTCCTTATATTCATTCCAGTCTTGATTTCTGAATTGGGAACTCCAACGTGGGTCTAACCTAGACTTCGTACCAGGTCTTTTCAAGCTAAACTGATGATTATCTCTATGCTTTATTTTTCTCTACTTATTAAATGGGGGATCAAGCATAGACCATCTCATAGTCATTCTTAAGAAGTTTTACTTTGAGATAATCATAGATTTATATGCAATTGTAAGAAATAATTCACAGGGATCTCAAATACCTTTCACTCCCAATGATAACATCATGTATATCTATAGTTGTTGTTTAGTCACTGTCGTGTCCTACTCTTTTTGTGACCCCATGGACTGTATGGAGCTGCTCCAGGTTCCACTGTCAGTGAGATTTCCCAGGCAAGAATACTGGCGTGGGTTGCCATTTCCTCTCCAGGGGATCTTCCCAACCCAGAAATCGAATCCATGTCTCCTGCATTGGCAGGTGGATTCTTTACCACAGGGCCACCTGGCAGAGCATATCTACAGTACATATTACAAACGGGAAATTGACATCAGTACCATCTATCTGCCTTATTCCAATTTCACAACAATTCTATATGCACCCATCTGCCTGTGTGTACAGCTCTAAGAAAAGTTATCACGTGTAGGTTTGATGTGATCACCACCATAGTCAAGATACTAAACAGTGCCAACACCACAAGGTCTCCACTGTTACTCATCTTCTTCTGTCCTCTCTTCCTGACAACCACTAAACTGTTTCTCCATCTCTGTAATTTTGTCATTTAAGAATAT